>NC_135186.1:28432363-29171113 GCF_041146795.1 Maylandia zebra
AAAGTCACGCAAAAATGCACAGCAATTACTTTCTCGAGCCCCAAATGGAAAGTGTCTCCGTATGCAAGAGCTGTCAACAGCGTGTCTTTGGTGTTACAAAATCAGCTGAATTCAAAACAGCACTGGCTATAAAGCACAGATCCCGTGATTAGTTCACCTCGAATCTGCCTCAGGTGGCTTTTCTTGAAATTGTACCAAATCATAAATGTTTCCAATTAAATCGCTGCACTAGAAGAACGTAATGAAGCAAGCATGTCAGCACTGCCTAGACCTGACCTGCAAACAGAAGGTTCTGACTCAACTCCACATGAAAGCGCTCGGGAACGTTATAAATCTCACTCACACCTCTAATTCTCACTTACACGAAGTTCAGGTGTGATGCCCGCATGTGTGTGTTTGTGTGTCTTTCTGCGAGTTTAAGTGACAACATGATAGGGATGCAGAAAATACCTGTAATCATCCGACATTGTTTGGATCAAAGGTGTCTTCCACATATTTGTAACACGAATCTCTGCTATTATAGTTAATGACGACAGGGAACAGACAACACGGGAAAATCCCAAACACCTGCGAAAAAAAGCTTCAAAGAAAACACTATCTGCCCCATCTCAAATCTACTCTGGCTTTCAAAAAGGTCATGATCAAATTTCAGCTGTTTCCTTCTTGTGTCAGACCGTCAGACGTCAAAAAACAAAGAACTGACAGGCCACACTGTAGTGCGTGTGGATTTCAGGGTGTGGGGACAAATTGTTGAAGGGCACTACCAGTATCCACACGTAATATCCACCTTTTGTTTTCAGCGTTGCACAGTTTGACGTGTGGCAGGAAATACGTTCTTTGCATATGCATGAAAAGGAAATAGAACCGCTAGTTCGGATGCGCGCGTGGGTGTATGGGTGAGTTTTTGCACAAGCGAGTGGCTTTGCGGGAGAAACCAAAAAAGTACAATAAACTATTACGATAATCCCCGCTGACAGAAGAGTTCTAGTTAATCTGAACGAACTCACCTTTAAAGGAGAGGCGAACCCGAGGAGCAGACTGCTGCACGCCCAAGCTTCTGCAAACACAGAGGGCCAAAAGGAGGAGCTGGGCTCCAGATGCTGTCATGGTAACAGTCACGCAGGTAGCCCACAGAGATCTAAATCTGGACGAAAAGAAGAAAGACGAATGAACTATTATTATAGAGTGCCCCATGAGAAATAGGAGACATAAAAAGAAAGAAGGGAGGACAGGCAAGCTAGTCTCTCTCACTTTCTCTGATCTCTCTGATCAGAAGTTTGGCCTGCAGCCTTCCAAGGCAAGACGTCTCGTTTGGCAGGAGAGAACAACGTCCAAATCTTCGCACCTGCGCTGGAAAATATGACAGGCCTATTATTTATTTAAAGTGTAAGCGTAGTGAGTTATGTGTCAAGACTGTATAATAATATTTGTAAGTATACAGTCAGTTGGAAAAAGAAGACTAATGCCTTGTGGTCTTCATCTTGTACACATTACAGTTTGTTTTGCATAAATTTTGCCCATGTTTCTTTTAGAAAACTGTATCAAAAAGATGATGAAGATGCCCATCAATGAGTCCCTCTGGTTTTCCCTCAGTCTTTTCAACAAAGCATGTCAGTGTACTTTCAGGAGCTGAGAAGTGAAATATATGACAGTTCAAAGACACAGGTAGTCCTGGCCAAAACAATTTCTGACAGTTTAGGGGTGTTGAAACGTAGCCTAACTGTTAGACCTTAACTCAGACATTTATTATGCATCTGCACTTTGCTTTGAGAGGATCCCATATAAATTATGAATACTAAAAGCTGAGTCCATAACATCCATTAAATTGTCTCCCTGAAGGTGTGCCTTGCTCGGGCTATAAGCTATCCCTCGGGCTTTTTCACCCCCTCCTTATGACATCCGTGTAGCCGAGGCCTCCAGTGCACATGGTACAAGCCTGGAAATGAGTTATTCATGGTCAAAAATGGGGTGGGATTTCACAAAAGGTTTTGTTGTTTTTTTTTCACAATCAGCCACTCATTTATCTGACACACATAATACAAAAAAATATGCAGCCATAAAAAAGCTGATGAAACTGAAATGACTGACATGGTAAGAATTTAGAAATTTAAAACAGAAGCTGCTGGGAATACCTCACAGTCTTCTTGGCATATTCACACAATTGCTATATTTACGCACCATGGGAGCTTGATTCCTATTCGCTTTTATCAAACCTCGTATATTACTTGCTAATAACCCGTCATGCACCGTGAGATATTTGAAATGAGGTAGAGACCAATGAAAATACAATGGTGTGAGATTTTTTTTTGTAGTCAGCCCATGTAACATTAACATTATGACTTTATAAATAAAAACATGATATACAAAATATTAATAATAAACTGATACTGACAAATAATTAGAAAACATATTTGACCCTAATTTGAATACATAATGGCTATGACCTGCTGACTCTGAAGGCTACATTTAACCTACCAATATTTAGATGAAGATGGAAAAAATAATTAAAGGGTGAGTCTACTTGAAATGCCTTAAAAATGTCGTTACAAATGCAATTAGTGGGTGTTACTAAACCATTATATTGAGCCCGAGGGACTACATGTTCGAGATGGCCTGATTTTCGTGGTATTTGTACAAGTGGCGGCACTCCTGCTGGTTTTCTGTGCTTGGGTGGAATCAGCAGTAGAGATTAAAGTTCTGCTGTGTTATTATATGGTTTCCATTTAAAGAAAAATAATAATAATTACAGGATTTCTATAACCTTGTTCTTTTTTCGGGAGGAGTGCGCGCTTACCTGTGAACTCAACATCCAGAAATAGGAGCCGTGGGCTACAAATGCGTGCACTCCAGTCATCTGCCATCCAGACCACGCTACAGAGTAACCAAACCTGAGTTAAAAGTTAAACCAGAGAGAAGTTAAATGTCCTACCTTTGATACCGGGCTTTCAGATCCCAAACTTGCGGGATGTTACCGCTGCACTCCTCGCGTTTTGCGCCTCGGAGCTGAGCTGGAAAATCTCTGTCAGCAGCTCTGCGCAGGCATAAAACAATCCGATAGGTTTGCTAATTCCTCTTCTGAGGAAAAACCGAAGGCTAATCGGTCGCCATTGACCAAAGGCATTCACTCAACATATTTTTTTAAAAAAGGAGGAGGAGAAGGAGGAGGGGGAAACAACTAATCCTTTAACGCCTTTTCCACTCTTTCCAAAAAATAAAAAAATAAAAAAAAGAGAGAGAGAAAAAAGTTTAAACCTGGATGGCAACAACCATCACCGTGATGTGATCGAGATGTTGGTCCGCTGATCCGTAAAAGTGAGTTTGGAGGTGACTGAGTGAGATTCAAGTGACCAGGTGCAGGTGTTGGGAGAGTGTATGCCCCGCTGTCCTCTCCCTTCTGTTCTTTCCCCACCCAGCCTTCGCTCTCCTGTTGGCCCACAGCAGCATTGGACCAAACCTCTTGGTACACCATATGGGTATGT
Source organism: Maylandia zebra (assembly GCF_041146795.1). Classification (NCBI taxonomy): domain Eukaryota; kingdom Metazoa; phylum Chordata; class Actinopteri; order Cichliformes; family Cichlidae; genus Maylandia; species Maylandia zebra. The sequence continues at coordinate 28,435,843 of NC_135186.1, forward strand.
TAACCCTATCACTGCTGCTGAGTTAAACTCACTGCTCCACTCTGCTGTAAACTGCAACTAATCTATATCAGTCTAATTATTTTAGAATGCTTAAATTATTGCGTATTTTATGGAAACTGTGAAGGGCATACAGTCACTGTTGAAGGTTTTTTTCTTTTTCATTTTTAGTTTCTTTGAGGCACCAGAAGGGCCACAGACTATTCTTACACATGATGCAGGGACTGAAATTTACTATTAAGCATCTAGGAGTCGGGTCTGCTACTAGGACAATGTCACCATTACTTTTCAGAGCCAGGTCAGCCAAAAAAGATTCCAGGGATTCCTCTCTGGCTGGCTCCAGCGCTCATGACAACAGTGACAAAGCAACCAGAAAGGGGGGGAGGACTGAATGTAAAGGACATCCATCCTTTTAACGGAGCCTTGAGCTTGAAATTAAAACAGCTTTTAGGGCGCCTCTCATCATTGCCGGCTTTATGGAGAGCCCTGACGCAGTGTGGCGCACTAAAGACACAAAAGCAGACAGTGAGTGTATTCTGAGCAACAGCCCTGTAAGACAGTAAAATAAAATAAACCCATGAGGTGATGTGGTGTGCCAGTGTGTAAAAGGTCACATGGTGGGGGCAGTTCTTGGCAAAGCCTCAGAACACTCTAATCTTCAACGCTTAAATCTATCTTTAATGCACGTTTTCTGGTTTGATTCCTCATCACACCAGCAGAGTATGTGAAATCACTGACCTTATCAGAAGCTGGGTATCAGCCACATGTGATCTACAGGCGGCAAAGTGTGTCAAAATGTATCCAGGAGAGCGCCTTTGTTTCCTGCCCCACTGGAGGCATCCTTCTGTTTCCAGTTGCGGAAATGACTCATGACTGTGTGCCGGGTTCAAGTTTCCATGTGCTCTCAACTTTGGCCATGGACACCAATAAACTGACCAGCTCCACCCTTCACAAGCACTCATTAACGTCATTTGTACAGTATCTTTCACTGCATCATCCTGTGTTCTTATCTCCCCAGCATTCATACACTGCTGCCTCAACTTGCTAAAGTCATAGCAACAGCCCCTCACTGAGTGTTGCGGTTGGTATTTTTGCTCTGTGTACGTGAGTCTATCCCTGTTAACTCCAGCATGATGGATGATTTTGTTGGAGACAGACTGTAGGATTAGGAAACAACATTGGCTGGTTTTCTGGTCCACAAAAAGCCCCCCCTCAAGTGGCTCTTCTTCCCTAATGGATAGGTAATGTGAAATGTGAGGTAGACATTGATCCCTGTAGGCCAACCAAAAACTCCTGGTGAATCCTGGGACCTCAGACCCATCAATCATTTCCAGAGCCAGGGTATTGTCCCCGCAAGGAAAGACAACCTATTATTTTAACCCCCTGATGTGTTTTCATTCAGTGTATTGATGAACTGAAGAGTGTCTGAACATGCCAGCGGCTCTGGGGCATGTCCAGGGCATCACCATTACATGAAATCACCTTAAGAAGAAATTATAGGGTAGAGAAAATAAGACTATAAGACATTCACAAGAATTGTTTGCCCTGTGTTCAGTGACAAAGCTTTCCACGCAGATTAACAAGCCTTGCAATTATTATCTTACAGGTCCGAAAAAATGTAAACATCACAATGGATGAAAAGAGAGCAGGTGCTGTGCGACACTCACGAACTTCACACACCAGTGATTATCAAAGGAGAACAACTTTGGAAAACATCTTTGACATGAAGGGTGCATACGTGGCGCACATTCCAGACACAGCCTGCTCACCACACAGCGGATTGGGAATGAGGTGAGTGCAGACTTTTAGTGCAAACACTCTACAAACATAATGTAGCTTCGGCTTCTTTGAGATGGAGCACCGTCTGCAGTCGTCCAACATGCCACGTGTCTACAGGGCCAGCCAGCCCGCCATCTGCCTTGAAGACAAGACTGGCACTTTCCCTTGTAATAAAACGCAGCTGGGAGATTCAACAGCTGCTGAAGAAGAGCTCTTTCCAAATAACAAGGGGTATGTGCGTGCGTGTGTGGTTGGCAGGGAGGGTAGCTGTATTTCAAAAGAGGATAGTGAGGATGTAAGCAGATGAGTGCAAGCACAGTCCCCGTGTCTTAAAAGGTAGACCTGTCAGCACTCTTTGAAAAGTCTTTGGTAATAGCTGGTTAATGGTTAAGTGTCCCAGTGGGAGAAAAACAGTTCGAAATGTTATTTGTTTTGAGTATTTATGACTCGAGCTCTATCTTAACCTGTGCCACAGACATTGTTTGCGCTAAGAGAATTAGTGAAAAATGTGGCAAGCTGAACAAAGTGAGAATACAGTGCATGCGGGTCTTTCTTTGACAGATAAATTTGTATGCCGGCGCACATGCATACAGTGTGTGCATGTCGGCACGGAGACACAAACTCGCGCGCGTTCGCGTCTGCTGCTCGAATTGAAATTAAATTGATTTCTCTTATCTCCGTCCACACCCTTGCTCCCTGCTCTCTTCGCACATATCCTTGAGACACCAGACTCCAGGTGAATTTCAATGTCAAAGACACAAAAGGTAACGCAGAAGCTGCAATCTGTTCATTCTGTCAAGAAGTTGTGTGTGTGTAGGTGTGCGCGTGCACTTGTGTGTGTGCGTCTACAGTACGTGCAGTGTGATTGGTTGGGGATAGGCCTATTCATCTGTCTGGTGTGATCGTGGCTCTGTAACTGGGCCTAGGCGTGAGTATGCACTCTGTGATCTCCCAGATAAGAGTCATCCATCTGCTGTGTGTATCTGTCAGGGCCCGGGCAGCCCTGCTTATCACTGCACTCATCCATTTCCCTCAGTCATACTCACTCCATTCTCTTCTCATTTTAGCTGTTCTCTCTGCTGCACTACTGAAATGCTGTGCTTCATCTTGATTATCTGACGAGCAGTGGATCCCGCTCGCGTTAAAAACCCGAAGGCGTGTTTATGTGACGCGCGGCTCCTGCAAGCGTGCGTGCACCCCGAAGCGTGCACATCGAACGCAAGCTTCGCAAACAGCACTACAAGACCTACATTTGCAGACACACACTCACACACAGGTAGTTGTTATTCAAGGAGGCCTATCTCACACCGTCAGATTATCCACTATTGATGAGCCTCAGAGAGCAGCTCATGCCCCTTTTTTGTACACATTGCAGGAGAAAAAATAACCTCCCCCACTTTAATCACAGATGAGGAATTAGCTCCCGTGTGTTGTTCTTTCATTTTTTTTGTCACCGTTAATCGGCCTGAGATTCTTAAGATGCACTGAAAAAAAAAGCGAAGAACATGAAGCAGCATGACAAGATGATTTGTGTACAGTATCAACAAGAGCTCAACCCAGGGTAGTGTAGTTTACGCCGGAGAATCCATTTAGGATTTTGCCACCCCACACATAACAAAGGCTTCACAGACTACCCTCAGACCACAAAGCAGCCTGAGGATGGTTTTACCCTCCCAGCAATCTGTACTTAGTTTGTCACAATCAATATTGTAGGAACCAACCTCATTATTAATTCATAGTCATGAAAACATGTGGTGCTCTGAGATAGGCCAAAAAAACTACTTCAAAGATGAGACAAACAGTTTCACATGGGATCACTTCATGTGGCCATAATGTGTTTCATCATCAGTATTAATAGTATAGGCCCATCCTAGACCGCATACCCCGGGTGCTGCTACAACAGGACAGGTTTTCGCTAGTGGAATATTTATAGCTGTGCATTAAAAGTGGAATCAGGGGTTTAAGTGTACCATTGCAACAGCACTGCTGGTCCTTTGTCTGGGCCTGTCCAAAAATGTCTTGCCCGTGGCTATTTGCAGTGCTACATTTGAAATGTCAGTGATAACAAACACTGCCGTCAAATCAAAGTTGGAATACAATAAAGAACAGCTGTATCTCAGCGGGTCTTCTTTGATTCTTCCCGTCAAGATGCAAGTGCTGCAGCCAAACATATCTGAGATCACTTTAATAAGTCACACATCTATAACTTATTAGAAGCGGTTCGTGTGAGACAGCTGAGGGAAGACTTAATCATTTCTCATTTCTACACACCTAATAGCCTAAATGCTGCTGTCAAATTTGGCTGTTTATGAGATATTAGATTCACTCATTAAAAACAAAAAAATTGACAGATATTCTAACAATAGATTGGCTTAACCACACTGCCATCTTGTGGCTATTTTATTATCATTATGAAATCCTTTGTTTAACTCTTTCCACCTTGGAAACTTACTAGAGGGCAAGCCTTGTTTCTATGAACTGAGTGATTTCTGTCTTGTTTTAATGCTACTTAAAGAACAAAGAGGCTGAGTGTGCATCAGAAGGTAGTGAGGGTGATCCCTGTCTATGCAGTTTATTGGGACTACTCTTGGAAAAACCCAGAACCTATTCTAATGGTTATAAAACCACTTTTTTATTAATGAATACTGAGTTGTAAAAGCTCATCTTTAAAGGTACAGGAGAGGTGATCAAATGTTGTCTTTATGGAAAGAAGAGCTAAACAGTCTTATTGAGATCTGGAACCTTTTTTTAAAGGCAGACTGATATACAATAACCTCAGTAATGTGCAAAAGTTTTGGACCACTCATCATTTCTTTACACTTTGTTTCTAAGCAGCCAGGCGTGCTTGTCATTTCTAAGTTGGCCTTGAGCAATAACACCACAATTTCTGAAGGTCTCTCACAGTTTTTCTTTAATAGTATTTTGCACCACCAAGGTGTTTCTCAAAGAGCTGTTAGCTGAACACTTGAGGAAACTGGACAAGCGATCAAATCAATGATGAATCCAAATGAGATATTTTTGGTTCACTATGTACAGAAGAGATCAAGAGGGAGAAACAACAGTGAATGTCTCCATCAATCTGTAAACATGGTGGAGGCTCCGTCATGGTTTGGGGCTGCATTTCAGCCAGTAGTGTTGAGGATCTCTTCAAACTTGATGGAATTATAAATACAGAAAAGTACTTATTGGGAAAGTGTCAGTGGCTTCAGTCGTGGATTGGCCTCCCTAGAGCCAGTATCGAAATAGTGTGGAATCAGACTGAAAACAAAAGACAAGCCAGCTAACATCCAAGGAAGAGCTTTGGGAGAATTTTCCTTTTTGTACTGTATTTGCATGTACATTTGCACATTTTCTTGGCAAAATGCAAAGAGGGCAATTTAAATCTTTTTCTCAGAAGTGTACTTGCACAACAATACAGGCACACAAACACAAAGAAACACATTATACATGGTCAGAATTAAAAGCAGGTGCAAGTGTGTCACCGAGTGCATTTGTATGCATCAGAGGATCTGAACCCAGATGTTCCAGGCTCGATGTGAATAAGAGGAAGAGAGATATCCAGTGACTAGATGTTGTAAATATTACATATTTATGTTTTTAAGATTTTTTTTTATTGCGTAGTGGGGCAGTGAAGAGGAACAGGTAAGTGAGGGGTAAGAAAATATTTAAGAAGCCAAACACATAGCAGCAATTAAATACATTTAGGTATATAGATATGATCAAGACGAGGATCAGAATGGTGATTTAACCCTTGTATGGTGTTCGGGTCTGTGAGACCCGTGTTCATTTTTCTTCAAAAGAAAAATCAAACAATTAATTATTTTTTCACGTGTAAATGTGTTGTGTCTTTCCACTCACTCCACTTGATTATAACTGATTTATTTATAACATTTTATATAAAAGAAAAACGAGAAGCACATTAATTCATAAATGTGATCTAACAAAGGTAAAGGGAAAAAATTAACCATGTTTGCTGTTCATATGTCTTGTAATTGGGATGAAGTAAACATCTGTTGAGTAATTTAACATAAAATTGTTTGATAGTGTTAATTTGGAAAGCCAAAACTCTAGCGGGTCCACCAGACCCATGAACACTGGCTGAGTAACAAAAATACGAACACCACACAAGGGTTAAGTGATTCAAGTGAGTTGTTAGTGGCAGACGGGCTGGTCTGATATCTGAAATTGCACATCAACTGGGAGTTTCCCACACAACCATCTCTAGGGTTTACAAAGAATGGTCTGAAAAAGAGAAACGATCCAGTGAGTGGCATCTTCCACTGGTGAAAAACTGGTCAGACAAGAATGGCTAAACTAATTTGAGATAAGTGCAACTCCTGTCAGCAGAAACAGAGAAGTGGGTGCTACAAGTGCTACAATTCACACAGAGGTTCACCATAAATTGCTGAATAGAAGACTAGAAAATGTTGCCTGGTCTCATGAGCCTCAATTTCTGCTGCAACATTTGGACGGTGGGGTCAAAATTTGGAGTAAACAACATTCACCCCGCCTTATATCAGAGGCTCAGGCTAGTGGTGGTAGTGTCATGATGTGAGGGGTGTTTTCTTGCCAGACTTTGAGCCCCTTAGTAACAACCGAATACTGTGTAAACACCACAGCATACCAGGATATTTTTGCTGAAAAAGTCCATCCCATTTTGACCAAAGTGTACCCATCTTCTGATGAGTCGCACCAAGTAAAAAGATCTCAAACTGGGATCTTGAACACGATAAAGAGCTCATTGTACTCAAACGTCCTCCAGAGTCGACAGATCTGAAGCCATAAAGAGCACCTATGGAATGTGGTGGAACGGCAGATTCAGATCACGATGTGCAGCCGATAAATCCACAGCAACCGTGTGATGCTATCGTGTCGATACAAATCAAAACCTCTGGGAAATCTTTCCTGCACCTTATTGAATCTGTGTATGAAGAATTAAGCCAGCTTTTAATGCAAACAGGGGTAAAACCGGGTACTAACCAGGTATACCTAAAGAAGTGGCCAGTGAGTGTATATTTGGGCATAAACTCCACAATAGATAACAAAAATTTTCTCTAGCACAGCGGTCCCCAACCGTTTTTGCGCCACGGACCGGTTTATGTCCGACAATATTTTCACAGACTTTCCTTTAAGGCAGGGATCTCCAACTCCAGGCCTCGAGGGCCGGTGTCCTGAAGATTTTCGATATCACCCTGGGTCAACACACCTGAATCAAATGATTAGTTCATTACCAGGCCTCTGGAGAACTACAAGACATATTGAGGAGGTAATTTAGCCATTTGAATCAGCTGTGTTGGATCAAGGACAAATCTAAAACCTGCAGGACATCGGCCCTCGAGGCCTGGAGTTGGAGACACCTGCTTTAAGGTGTTGCAGGAAAATACAACAAAATAAAACCGGTACCGGTACCAAAAAAAAGATGATTTATTCATAACACACGGAAAAAGACCCAGGGAAACAGAGTTAATGATAAAAACAATGAAAAATAACGATAAAAACCAATAAAACCCCTGAAAACCATCCATGTCACACCCGAGCCTCAACTCTCGCGGCCCGGTACCAAACGACTCACACATCGGTACTGGTCCGTGGCCCGGGTGTTGGGGACTGGGGATCTAGCATATGTCAACCACACAGACAAAGTGAAACAACTGTCTATTTTATTAGGTCTGAGCAAAAACTTGACATTTATCTTTAAAACAAAAAAAGAAAAAAAATTACCCAAAACAACAAACAAGTAGGTATCTGTAACTACAGTGTTCTATAAAACACAGCACACAAAATATAACCTTCTGATCATGTTTATGAAAAACCCTCCAGATTATTTGATAAATTTATCCATGGATTAAACATGTTTTGCCTTATCCAAAAGACAACGCAGAAGTATTATTTACAGGTTCCTTGCTAAGAAAAGTAAGCAATACAAATACTAGCTTTGTTACAGTGCACCCCATCTGTTGCTGTGAATTTAACATTTACTAACACTGTGCGCAGAAAATTACTCCCCCCCCACACGGCCTTGTAAGGAATATAATCACTTCATCTTATATTTCGTGCTCACAGGCATGCCATAATTTGGATTTGTAGAAAAACAAAGTAATAAATACCATCATTTTAAGCAGATAACACAAACCTTAAACACGTTACATTAGATTAAACCTTCAATGATTTAGAAAGTAAATTTCAAATTAAGTTAAAATCTAAAAGAAAATCAAATATCAAAACTCTTCTTACTCAAGGAGTGCTTTACAAAAATCCACAAAAACGTCAAACTACGCAATGATTTTAAACACCAGAGATGGTTTACAGACTGCTGATGGAGGCTGGTGTGTAGCAAGACAGGACACGTAGAGTAGGGGAGAAAGAAAAACCCGAAACAAAACACAGGTAGTCTATTAAAACAATAATTGTTCCTACTTACTACAGTAGAGTACACGTTTCTTTATACACAACCGACAATAACCAGAGTGTGTAAATGTCTGAAAAGTCAGCACGGTTCTTTCAACGCGACTACCGCCATGATCATCCCTGAGAACAAATTTTGGTTCAGTACTCAGTGCATCTAAAATGTACTGTAACTATATCAAATTTAAACTGTGACATATTTGCTTTGTCACATGTCGATTCCTAAAAAGCCCAGAAAACAAACAAACAAAAGAAAAGCCCAAATGTGACAAGATTGCTAATAAAGCCTCTGAAGGCTTCACTGTTATTTGAAGAATATGCAATGCAAAGTTTTATGCCACCAAATAGGGGCAATCAGAAAACTCACCTACACGCGTACAGGTTGTAGTACAATGCTCTTTAAATCGAAAAACAGTAGAAGAACCAGGAGGCATAATATGCCCAAGAATCTGCTTAGAAAAAAAAAAAAAAAAACAACTGCAAAAAGTGTATCAGAGTACATCAGAAGACACAGTACCAACTGTATAAAACAGAGGGGAAACGCGCTGCCTTGGCTTTGTTGTTACAGTTAAACCTGATTTAAAATGCTTCTGTGTGTTTATTTGTTATAAAAAACAAAACAAAACTGGATATTCTGTGCATAAAAATGACTAACATCAGGAAGAAGGGTTTAATGTTTGCTGTTAGTCTTCACAAACCAAGCATTCTCTTCATCCTCTCGGTCTCTGGTCCCTGCGGTGACTCCTTCAAGCTCACGTCTTCTTCTTCTTATGCTCCCTCTTCCTCTTCTTCCTCCTGATCGCTGTCATCGGAGCCTACAGGACAAAAATCAGACGTCTATCGTTTCAATGGGTCACTTTAATTATCCCACAAAGCAAACTTTAAAATAAAAAAGGTGAATAAAAATAAAAAAAATACCATAATTTAAAAGAGTAGGAAAGAGGAAAAAGATTATGAATTGAATCCATGTATTGTTCATTCTTTGATTTATTTGTGTTTGGTTTTAAATATAGATTTGGGGAAAATGAATTTTCTTATTTTGTTTCTTTTCTGTTTTGAAACCTAAATTGAAAGGAAAGAAATAGTGATTTTTTTTATTTTTACTTAAAAAAAAAAAAAAAAAAAAAAAAAAAAAAAAAACCGCAGGTAAGCATGCAGTGAAAAAGATTTAGTTTTGCTGTAGTAATTATGGCTCTAATTAAATCCTATGAGAAATGTATTAATGAGCCTTTTAAAATTGGGAAAGCACTTAAGAAAATCACAGCTGGTATGGCTCAAGAATGTTTTATAACACTGAAATAGACCTTATATTGCCTTATTATCCCATCGCTTGTGGTTTCCAAAAGTAGGATGGGAGACAGAGCCTTCAGCTCTCAGGCCCCTTTCCTGTGGATCCAGCTCCCAGTTTGGGTTTAGGAGACAGACACCCTTCCTGCTTTCTAGATAAGGCTTAAACTGTTGCGGTTTGATAAAACTTACAGTTACGGCTGGATCAGAGGACCCTGAATTTTCCCTTAGTTATTCTCCTATAGGCTCAGGCTGTTGGGGGACTTCCCAAATTCTCCACTCCCCATGTGTTTATAACCCACTACTCAAGTCAATAATGTGTCCTGTAGTTTCTTGTACCACCTGCTGTTCATCATATCCCTATGCTCCTCTTTTCTATCTTCTCCATCTGTGGATGCCTGCACTCTTCCTGAGCCTGGTTTTGCTGGAGACTAAAAGGGAGTTCATCCTCCCCACTGTCACCGTCCTTGCTCACATCATATTACTGTAGAGTCTTGACATCACAATATAAAGTGCCTTGAGATGAAAGTTACAGTGGAAAAAAACTGAGAAAAACTGAATTGTGTTGAAATTGCGCTCTTATTTTCATTATAACACTATAACAAAGTAAATACAAATATTTTTTCAGTCATGGTTTAAAAACTCAAATAAAACAAGATGTTTTCGTTGCTTTTCTGATTCAGCTTAAATAAATCAAAGAATGAAGGATACGCAGACTGAAATGCCACCCGCAGATTCAACAGCCTCCCACTGATTATTTGTGACAATGGTGAATTTGTAGCGCTGCTGTTAAGAGTGATGTCTTACCGTCGATCACAATCTCTCCACCATCCTCCTCCTCCCCTGGGCTCTCATCTGAGGAGGAGATATTTCTTGTCTATTCAGTTTAACCCGCATTACTCATACATTTAAATTTCAGCTACAACACAGCCCAGCGAGCTCAACACTAAATGGACGCAGACATCCATTTTCAAAATAAGCTAGAAGTGAGAATGAGTTTCTGTATAATGCGGGATTTGAACCGTTTTATCCATCCCGTCTTGGCACTGACCTGCACTTTGCCCTCTTTCCTCCTCTTCTTCGCCTTCCTCCTCCTCCTCCTCTTCCTCATCCCTACTGTTGCCTTGTTCAGCTTCACCAGCCTCCTCACCGGGTTCATCATCCGAGTCAGAGATCACAACACAGTCGTCTCCGTTGCCGTTGTCAGCCGTTCTAGCCCCCGTGCCACTACTGCAAAATTAAAAAAAATAAACCTTCACATTAACAGTAAACACGCTCTTTGTTTTGATGTGCAGCCCACTCAGCTACTGAGAATACTTCTGTATTTTACGGCTTACGATGTGTGTTTCTCCCACTGACTGTTAGTTGGTAGGATCTGTAAGTTTATTTTACCTGCCGTTCTCCCTCGGTTCCCAGAGAGGAGTGAGGTAGTATCTCAGAGGGTCTCGGTACAGGTCGTCCTTAAGAATCTGAAGAACAGCACAAATTTCATTTCAGTACATTTCAATATGTTGAGATGCACATGTTCAGTTTCACACACCATGTGCATTCCTGCCAGAGGCAAATGTTTGAATAGAAAACACACAATGCACCCCCACAGACACACACAAACACGTTTTCCTGATGGCATTGTTTAAGAATTTTCCTATTATAGGGCTTCCATCAGAAAATGTAACCCTGGCGGCTTTGGTCAGGTGGGCAATTTAATGTCGCGCTCAATTAATATGGAACTATTAATTCAATCTTTTGAGGCAGAGAAAAAAAACGCATTAACTATTAACTGAAGAGGGAGCAGCATTTGGGCCTCAATGCGTCCTTGCACACACAGCGGGTGATGAGAGAGAGAGAAAAACAACAGGGCATTCATTTCCCAATTTACAGCTTATACCAGCGAAAGCCCACTGAAGCACATCACTAACAAAGGGCAAAGCCTGAGCCAGCCATAAGTGAACAAATATGGACTTAGAAATGGTAAATCGACTGGTATTTTTACAGTGATTTCTACTCTTACTGAGATCTGAAAGCACTTTTTCACAACACGTCACTTGGATCGGATCAGCTGCCAGTTGTGCTTGGCATGCAAAACATTTATTAATAATCGTTCATCTCTCAATAGTTAAAAACCCTCAAATCGCCAGTAATGGCAGATCAATATATTGATCCGCTTCTGCTCCATACTTACAGTGGCTTATACATTTGTAGAACATGTGAAAAAGCCGGTGTTTAAGACCGAGAGGAGATACAAGGCATCCGGCTTCAAAATCTGGCAAATATCCTGGCGCCATCCGCTGTGGCGACCCCATGTGAATAACGGAGCAGCCAAAAGAAGCTTAATCTGTCACACTCACAAGCTGATTGATGCTTCAGATTAAATTTGGGGTTGCTCAAGGACACTTTGACATGGTGGGAATCAAACCACAGAGCTTCAGATTTGTAGATGGCCCACTGTGCCCATAAGGCCCCTTTCCATTAGTACCTACTTGGATCGACGGGTTTTCTGTTACAATTGAGTACCACCCAATGTGCGAGATCGTTGTCATAGCAACGTGGCTGAACTTCCAGCGATGTAATTAGTATGCGACATGAACGCTACAATCAAGGTGGACGTCGAGCGGTCTGAGGCTTTTCATCAGACTCTGAGACCACCGTGTTGTTTTTGTAGCCATTTCCTTGTTTTCGGGGTTTTAAAAATGTTGGTTTGATTTTTGCGAACGAGACCCTCTCATAGCTCATTGATTGATGCCACTTACCAGCCAATCGGTGGCATGCAGTCTGTTGAAATTACCTTGGGTTGCTTGGAACCCCTTGATGGAAAACCCTGAAAACCGTGGCAAGCCGACCAGAGTAGGTATTAATGGAAAAGGGGCTTTAGTGACCTCATCAACTAAACAGGTAAAAGAGTATTTAGCTATAACGTATGGGTTGGCTCTTTATTTATTTTTAAAATGTCTTTATAGTCTTTTTAAACTGTTAATTTACCATTGAAGCTTTTGTATAAAAATAAATAAATAAATGAACGCACACATTTGCCCAGTGGTGGTCCACTTGATAGACACCCTGATTTTTATATCTGTTAAAAACAAACCAAAACAAAAAAGGAAGTGTCCTTATTGGGGCTGCGCAATTATTTAACATTTATTTTCAACCTCAATTTTGGAAATCAAGATTAAACTGTGTCACATTCTCATTTTACCCCTCTCTTTTCTTTACTTGTGCTCCATCCTTAAAGTCCAACTTTACTCTCAACCAGACTGTGGAAGCTTCAGTTCACTTCACATTTATCTAGTTCAAAAATGCAATTACGGTAACTGAAAGAGGAATTTCTTCTATTTTTAAAGGGTAATAAAGTCGCCATTTTTCCAAAGTCTGACTGTAATCATGTTAACTAAATGTGACATAATTGCTTCAAGCATTTGAACTCTGACCCTTTCAGCACACAGCTGGCACACCATGCTTGCAAATAATGATTGTCTAGCAAAATCTAATAATAGGTTAACAAAATACCTCTGAAACTGTTGCAGCCTAGTGGGTCTGAAAGCTTTCGAATACAGCAACACACATTTAAAACCAGGAGATCCTGTTAATCAAAGCTTCAAATAGAAAATGTTTTACCAAGTGAAAACAGAAACTGGAGCTCCTACAACACCGTTACTAAGTCTCCAGGTCTTGATCCAGGTTGATCAGACACAAACATGTTAAAATCTGCACAGTAAATTCTAGTAAATCTGTTTTTATTTTTCTGTTTCGATCTAACCTGCCTGAAATTCTTTACCAGGCAAGGTTACTGTTTCTATTATTTGTTGCTGCTTACTGTTTCTGTTGTATTATTGTATTAAATGTTTGTGGTGGCTGCCGCTTGTCTTTATATTATATTAGGAGTACATTTTTTGCTCTTTCCTCTTGTCTTGAATAGTGAGTGTAATTGTCTGTCCAATTATTGTGTTTATTCTATTATTTGAATCATTTTTAAAAACATCTTGCCAAAGAACTGCACTTGAAAATTAGCCAGCTGACTAACGCTGCCATACTCACACAAATGTTGATCAATGTGTTGTCCTTATAAACAAATAAATAAAATTATACTTATCGATTTATTTTCGCTACAATCCAATATGTGGGTGTACTCTTTTGTACCTGTGCTACATCATCTTGTCCTGGGCTGCTGTGGTCACTGAACCAACTGAAAAACGTCTCATAAACACCACGTGAAGACTTCCTGGGTTCACTGTGGGCTGTCAGGTTGTGTCCACGATGCCATAGAATGGGGTTGGAGAACGACATGGGAGATCCTGAAAACATGAGCAGCCAGGATTAGAACATGATACTGAGGATATAAGCTTCCTGCTTGACATCACAAATGATTCTTTCTATTCATGTGCATGACGACAAAGAGTAAAACAGTTAAAGTAATCTCAGCCAATCCTCCATTTCATAATGCAACTGTGCTGTCTGAATACGGTGTGTGCCCTTCTAAAAGCAAGTTTCGCCACTCACCAGCCGTATTGTAACTGGGCTTTTATTTACATGAGTCCCCTAAATCAGTGGTCCTCACTTTATCTTGAGTGCCCCAGAAGCTGAAGTTCACTCTCGCATTCCTTTTTTTTTTTTTTTTTTAAATCAAACAGTAAAAAGGAACCCAAACTGAAATGTATTACTTAAAGGTGCAATAACATCAGCAAACCATAAAGATAAGAAACACAATACTTTACTTATCCCAAAGTTAGGAAGAAAAACATTAACAAACATTGACCTTAGTTTCATTTAGTTTATTCCACCTGGCTCACCTGCAGTGAACCTGTATCCTATAGTTTGAAAACCACTGATTTAAATTAACTTTCAATTTAAAAACATAAAACCTGAATGTACAGAATCACTGGTAAGATTGTGGTAAAACAAACAACAAAAAACACATTTGTTGTAACTTCTGCTGCCCTTTTGGCCAGGTCGCTCCTGGAAATGAGATTTAAATCTCAATGAGACTTTCACCTGGATAAATAAACAATAATATAATAATAATGCTTCACAATGTGACACTGACAAATTTGTCAAGTTGTTTGGTTTACTTGCAACTTCTCATTCCCATATATTTTATAGGCAGCTGTAGGGCTGTGCGATATGACCAAAACCTCATATCCCGATATAAGAATTCTATCATCCCAATAACGATATAAATCACAAAAATGTAACATTTTCTGTAAATTCTGTGAATCTCGGGCAGCTCGAATTGCGGGAAGCGTTTCCAGCTGGGCGTCGTGTACCTGGAGTCGAGTGTTTTAACAGATGCATGAAACGATACATTTTTAGACATAAGTTGTCACGGCCGCCGTTTTCTTTGTGAGTATTTATTACACGGCGTGCTGCGGGGAAAAGCCTGTTCTAATGTTTGAGTCTAAGGTTTATTTTTTTTTAGCACCTGGCGGCTCTTTTTTGCTTCTCATCCGTAAATACTGCACACTCTTTCATGCGATTCAGTTTATTTTGAAAAGTTTCAACAGGATCTTGAGCTTTATCGTGAAAGGTTTATGTGGAAAATAAACAAGCAGACACGCGATGATTTTACCGTCGTTGTTGCTAACGACAATGCATAAAAACAGTCGCTTGTCTGTCCATAGTGTGGTTATATTAAATATAAGAGAAAGAGAGAACTTTAAGAAATTAATATAGCCACTACAGGGACCATCAAAACGATCAAAAAAATATTGCCGTAAACAGTTTATTTTGCGACACCACGAAACAAACGATAGCGTAAAATGAAACGATAGATGTTTTTATATCATCATCCGATATATATCGTTATATCGAACAGCCCTAGGCAGCTGTTAATGAAAATTTCCCATTTAGTTGTCATTTTCCCTTCCAAAATATGACCGAATTGGGGGGGAAAAAAGCAAAATTGATAACTCTACTTTTTAAGATTATCCTTATATGCTAGGGCTGTACTGAACCTCATTTTTCACAATACCAGTGTAAATTTTTAAATGATATTAAAATGTCATATCAATATATTATTGACACACCAATGGCATGCATTTACTTTCCTTAGCACACACTACAATGACTCAAGCCCAGACACATCTGAGAGCAAGAACTGCATGTTAGCCTCCATTAACCACTTTGTACCTAATAAGGGAGCTACCATATCAAGCTCCGACAAAGCACAGTGCTTTCCAAAACATGCAAGAAAATTGATCCCAGTAAAGGTGGAAACGACAAACTTGTTCCACCAGTTGACGCAAAAACACACCGTTCTACACAAACAGGCTATTAAGGCACATGAGGAGGAGATACTAGGAGCTGGTGATGTGTGACCTAAAGTAAACAAATGCCTCACGTAAGCACTGCAGGAGCACTTCCTAGCTGCACATAATGCAACTAGGGAGTAACCCTTTCCTATCATAAGTTCCTATGTGATAGGAAAATCAAATGGTGGATGCAAAATTACTCATGTAGTTGCACGGTGGTAAAAAGAGGGCTTTAAGCAGTCGGTTAAAAAGGTCGACCCAATATACAACATCCCAGGTTGAAAATGTGTTTTAATTATATTTTATTATGTGACAATACTGTGCATATGGTTAAGTAGTAGCTGTCCAACTAAAGTGTGGCAGTTATTTTATGCTTTTTTGGAGAAAACATTTGACTTATGTGGGATGAAAAATGCCCTTCATTTTGATCACACTAATAAATGCTGCAGCCTGCAAGCAGCAACCACTAAAAAAATGTTTTGTGTTTTTTTGTGCACTGTCAAAAATCGTATTACTGTATTCTCCAAAAGACTGATATAATTTTGAGGCTACACTATGCTTTACCTAATATCACTTGATTTTATAATCACATGTTTATTTTTTACCTCCCATTCCGAGGTGCAGCTCTTTCATGATGATGTTGTTCTGAAAGTAAGGGTTTCGTCTGAAGTGGAAGCGAATTCTGTAGCCCAATTTGTTATTCTTGAAAGACTCAATCTGAGGAAAAAGGTAGGAAAACGTGTTTTCTTCCATTCTACAAATATGCATCAGCTGAGATTGTGAGAATAAAATGTCCTACCTCAAGATCAGTCATGTAACTAAGAGCGTCTTCATCGGTCTCATCAATGTGAGCTGAGAGATGAGGATGGTTCAACAGCTGGCACATCGAAGTTACGAAAAAACAACATGACAAATTCACTTTAAATACTCAAACACAGCATGGCAATCGGTCGAGCGTTACACTTTCATATTTTAAGGATACAGCTGTCACCCAAAACCCAGGGATCGTTTTCGTGATAGAACTTCTCTGATCCAGATGCGGGCGCCGCTGACGACTAATCTTCAACTCCAGCCTCTGGTGAAGCCGGGCACTTTTCTTCTCAAGGGCTTCCAGCCTCATCTGTACTTGTGCCAGGAGAGCCACCGACTGCCTCAACTCTGGAGCCATCTTTACAGACACAATGGCACATTCGCCATCATCGTTTTCCTCATTCTCTGATGGGAAAGAGGAGCTCGGTGTGGAGGAAGAGCCAGATACCGATTCATCGCCCTCATCTGCTTCAGGCACATCATCTGTATCCTCTCTGTCAGTGCTATGCACAGATGTGGAGCTATCTGCTGCCGCTGCTTGTGTTTTGGAGCCAACTTTTGAGGACTGGTGTCCCCCGCGCTGTTTAAATTTACTCCCTTGTTTCACCTGCTTGGCCTTTTCAGATGAACAAGGAGTCTCTTGGCTGTCTTCTCCGTCCCCCCCTGTGAGACTGGCCAGCGCTTCAGCAGCTGCTATGGCAGCTGAGTCGGATTTGTCCAGAGGAGCTGTGGGACGCCGCTCTGTTTCTACTGTTTTCTCTGCTTTGTCTTTTGCATGAGCCGACTCCTGCTGATCCGAGGACTGCGGCTTGTCGGTGCTACTGCTGGTGTGGTGGCTGTCAGCGCTGGAGCTGTTGACAGGCTGTGAACTGGTGCCACCAGCGCCCTCTGAACCCTGATCTGCTTTCACAGCGGCTTGTTCCTCTTTGCCATCTTTCGACTGGCCCTCGCTCCCGGCTGCTTCTTTACTCTCGGCTTCACTGTCTTTGCAACTTTCAGAACTAACCCTCGTTTCATCTGGCTGGTCACTAAGTTTTGCGGACTTGCTGGGAATCAGGCTGCCTTCATCCTTATCGGGTGATGGACACCGTTTCCTCGATGCAGAGTCAGCGGACTGTTTGCAGTCCATCACTTCACTCATGCTAGCTAGCTAACAAGCTAGGTAGCTCGCAAGCTCGTATAAAATAAACTGAAGTGCAAATAACTGCACGACTGCGCTCGTTTCCGAGATAACACTTTTGGGGTTGACGTTGTGATCGTAGCTCAGCCTACATTCTCAATAAAGCAACAACAGGAAGCAGTGCTCGTATTTCTCTGCGGCCTTGCGGAACGCTGAAAATTAGCACGCTGCTGCTAAAGCTGGTTAGCTCGGCTTACCCAATTCTTGCGTCCTCGCAGTCACGGCCGTACCACATGCTCACAAATAAAATCCTAACAAGAAACACTCGTTCCAGATAATCAAGCCCTGCCACGCTATATCGCCGTTAAGCCGCAATCCGCCTTCTTTATAATAGTTTGTTTTTGCATTATCCGTTAGCTTACTATCCGTGCACCGACGTGATAGAAAAACAATCCTGTGATTGGCTGTGGTACGTCGCGCTAAAATGTCTCGACCAATCACATACAAGGGTGTGTTTACACGGTAATCTGTAGCGGAGCCGCCGCGGGTTTACTGCGCAGCAAGCGCAGGGTCTCGAAAATCATTGCGACAATACTGGGAAACATATTTAAGTGTTTACACGACAGCAGTAAAAAGAGACACTTTACACCACGCTGAACAAATTATGTTAAAATAAAAATATGCATATTAGCCCACAAAAAACACGCCAGATGTAAGCAAGGACTTGGCTTTGTTTGCATATGAAATCATCTGCGGTGCCCACAGTGGCTTGTGTGGTGGTTAACTGAGTATTGCAGAACGGATGCAGCTTGGGCCTATTCCAAGAGACGATTTCACACATATAGCCATGCATCATAGCCTATTCTGTATATAGGTTGCGTAGCTTCTCCCCCTCGTCAAGTTGCTGAAGGTTATACAGAAGAATCACAAACCAGAGGTCATCTGATCCAAGATAATCAAATCCAAGCAAGAGTCATCTACAGCCAGGGCAAAAAAAGATTCGGAATTATAAGATTATCTTGTAGCATTTCACAATGCAGCCCACAACTAACGGTGTGATTACACTAGAATTAAATGAGATTGAAAGATTGAGGTATAATTGAAATTTATACCTTGCATTACCAAGTTAAGCCACAAAAAGTGCAGTGATTTTAGAGTGTAAGCTGGAAAATTAGTGTTTTTCTGCTAAAATACCTGGAAATAATACATTTCTTAAAATTATTGGCAGTGTAATTTTTTTCCTGTGAAAACCTGAATTGTATCAACTACAAAGTGTTCCTAGGTAAATATATCACCCCCCTAGATACCCTTGCACTTTGAGAATTTTGTTCTTGGCAAGCTCTCAAATCTTACTTACTTAGGCTCCGTATTTCACGGCCTGTACAATAAAATACGGGCGGTATTATGAAGTCCAATCAATAATCTTTGCATAATTTCATATTTTTATCACAATGGGTTATACTTTAGATTTTCTTACCATCTCAACCACTGCTACAACTGGACTGGTATTAAATTACACTGACAGCTGTTCATACTGAATGGCAAAACTTTCCCCAGTGTGGTGGAATTAAAATGGCCTAAACTCTAACGAACATAATGTATCACAGACTGAGTCTTCGATGAATTCAGGCTTGGAGAGAGGGAATTTGGAGACGCCATCTTGAAATAATAATTCCCACCTGATTGTCTCTAAAGATGTTTCAATAAATACGCATGCAGCCTGTCTTTCCAACGCTGGCATTTATGACATTAATATGCTATTTCCAGCAGCAGGCGCAGAGCCAGGCCGAACCAAATAGAACAAGGGGGAGCCGCAGGATTATACCAACTTATCAACAAATTTAGGGCATGGAAACCCGGTAGGTCAGTGCTAAAATTAGGGGCTGGTGCTTCAACGACAGCAGTCAAACTGCCGTGCATAAAGTCATGTAAAACCAGGGGATACACTATCACAAGGGCTGGCAGTAAAGACAAGGTTTCCATGGGTGACATTTAACGCCACACGTTGACTGAAGAGGCACTGTGCGTTACGCAGCGACAGCGCTGGATCATCACTGACCACAGCTGCGCAAATCATGAGTGTTTGGTAGCTCTTTAGAGACGCCATATGTAGTCTTCGGCTCCTTTGAGTTTTTACGTCTGTAAAACTAATTAAAAAAAATGTCTTTTTTGACTATACCAAGCCAAGAGGGTCTTTTTAAAACGATAAAAACAGGCAAATCAGGCGAGGACGCAGATAGTAGGTCACCAATGGACGCCGAAGATAACCAGAATGATGACGACGATGATGATGATGACACCGAGGACGTCCGCTTCATCCCAAGATGCTCCCCGGTGCCCAGAAAGCGAGGTGCGTCAATTTTCGATGAGACCGCTGAGTATATGCGGATCCACTTGGCGCTGTCCGCCGGGAAGAGAGTGTCATTTGCCGACACAACAGGTGGGGATTTGGTGGATGTGAAGGAATTTGTTGCCTTTGATTCGGACGATGAAGACTCTATTGCAAAGTGGGACGAAGAGGAGGCAAAGTATCGGAAGCCTGAGCTAGAGCCGATCTATCATGTGCTCCCAGAGTTTCATGCACCCACCGGTAATGCTCTGCTGCAGGCTGTGCGCACCAATAAAGTGGAGGTTGAGCAGATGTCTCCAGCTGAGAACGATCCTCTCGCCTTCACAGGGGTAATACGAGTGCTGAACATTTCCTTCCACAAAGCAGTTTATGTCAGATCGACAATGGACAATTGGGCCACTTACTTTGATCACCCAGCAGAGTATGTCCCGGGATCTCACGATGGAGAAACTGACAAGTTCTCCTTCAAGCTGTCTTTTGCGCCACCTTATACCACACATGGCTCTCGCATTGAGTTCGTTGTACGCTATGAAACCTCTGATGGTGATTACTGGGCTAATAACTCCTCTATGAACTATGTGGTGACTCTGCTCCTGACCTATGAAGATGATTCAGCTCATACAAACATCAACACACAGGAAATGAAAAGTATCCTGAAACCTCCAAAAGCTTACAGGTACATTTCCTGTCACACTTGTCAGTTAGACACCCCAGAGGACAAAGACTTAGAAGGGTATTTGTGTAATATTTTGCCCAGTCTCTGCCTCCCATGCCTTTTATCCGAAACATCCACAGAATTATAAGGTCACCATCAAGCCTCAGTCAGTTTAAGGTCCTCAAAAGCTGTCCATCCTATTAATCAGAAGAGAAATGCGGAGGCTCATAGACCAAAAAGGTTTTACTGAAAAAAAGGGATAATTTCTATATTAGTTAAGTAATTATAAAAAGAGATACGGATGCCACAAAGGTAGGGGCTGTGCAACAGCTACAAAACTATACCTGCTTACTAATTCACTGAGAGGTTTATGCCTGGAATGAGTATTCAGCTCAATGTAGTGGTTCTGCCCAGAGAGTGCATCTAGCCCAGAAAGAACTCAAACAGAGCAGGCTGTTCATAAGAAAAGTGGTTCGGTCTGTTGCATAATCAAAGTACAAGGACAACAGGAAAGCTACCTAGATGAGTTCACAAAGTTTTCCCATTACTAGTTTTACCTTTTACAATCACAGCCTGTAGCAAGGTACAGGAAGAGATTTTTGGAAGAACACTCCCTGCTCAGTGTATCAATCACCCAGCGGTGTCTGAGGCATTCAGAATAGGAAAAGGGCAGGTGTCGTTTTCAGCCGTGGCGTTTCCCTGCACTAAAATTTACCTCTGACCTTTTCTATTGGAGTCATCAGGGGAGCAAAACCATTTCAAAGGAACGGATTGGCTCCTCTCCTTTTTGTAATTAAAGGCTGGCACACAGACCCTTTTTGCTTCATTCGCTACTCCATTAAACTCAGCTAATCCCCTGATTTACTGTAATATCAACATGAAAGTTTGTGATAAATCTCACAATGTTCAAGCTTGGGCAGCACAAGCAATAGTTGCTTGTGTTGCCCAAGCTTGTGAGGACGTGTAAAAGCAGTAAGCTGAATATAAAGTGATGTAGTTGTCATGTAGGTATCCACTGCAGCTGTTTGGAGGGAGGAAGGAAGGCACCAGATGGGTTGTTAGGGATGGATGAGTCACTGATTGAAAAGAAGTTGGTTTGGGAGCAGAATCTGTATCAATCTCCCACCATAACAGCCACTACAGGTTGATTAAGTGCTTTGAAGTCAGCTGATAATTGGATTTTTAACATATTAACAAGGCAGCCAGTAAGATGAAAGGTTATTATGGGATAAAACAAGTCTAGACATGCAAATTTATTACATACTATTGAAATTAGCTACATTTAGCCAAAACATTTCCACTTGAAGTAACAGATATCAAATATTAAACACCTGTGTGGAGTAGTGATGTCCTTTTGATTCAGTGTCATCTGCCTTGAGCACTACGAGTTGCTGAGTTTTGCTTGAGTTTTACTTGAGTTTTGGGGCTGAATTAGTCGAGCTTTCGTCTTGACCCGAGTCAAAAAATGTCATATCTGAAGATCGGCCCTTAAGTAGTGCTAACAGAATCAGCTCTATTACTTTATCTACATAAGTCTTTAATGTACAACACCTACCCACACAAAAAGATCAAGCACTATTTATTCTGTTAGGTTAAGATCGGGGTTTGGACTAGACACGTGACTGAGGTGTCTTCTTGGGCCAGATGAATCTCTCAGAGTTACTTCTCAAATCTTGAAAAGGGATAATGGAAAGATTAAAGGGAAATATTTTCCTTATTTTTGCTCATAACACTGTTTTTTTTTTTGTTTTTTTTTTTCAAAATGATCTTTAAATATTAATAACACAAAAATAGTAAGTCCTGACCCACCATATGGAATCTACTCAGGCTTCAGTCAGAATAAAAATGACTGCATACTCCTTCTTACACTACATATTTTTACTATGTACAATTACGTTGTTTGTGTCTTGGCAGACAAAGCCTCTGTGCAGTGTCGCTTTGTGCGTGTATACAATAATAAACACATTTACATTTGCATCTAAAGTGTGCACTACTCAATGGTTTTGTCACATCTTCATGTATTTCTTATAACCCAAATTTCTCTCATCTCTTTCAGTATGAACAATGATTCAGAGGATGAACTGGAAAAGGAAGAAGGTACAGAAGGGCGCAAGGACTATTAAAATGGGTTAAAATGGATATAAGACTATCCTGTTTCATAGTGGGGATATCACAAGTTCACTCCAGCTCAGATTTGAACTGTTTATTTATATAGATTGCTTTGGCAGTTATTGCCCACATTTGGAGATATGGGTTGATAAAATGTTTACCTTCTCTTAGATAAAATAGGACTAAAGGGAAAATGCTTTCTGCTACAAAAAAATGAAATTGAATCCACAAACCTTTTGTGAGCAGTTTCATGCCAGAAATATTTTCTTTCAACAGTCTAAATCCACCAATCAATAGAAGTGTGCAGCTAGTTAACACTTGGGACACCATCAATGTTTCCATGCTGTCACAAGCATGAGACTGTTCAGTTCAGTTCAGTTATTATTTTTATTGTGCCAAATCCCAACAACAGTTGCCTCACGGCACTTATTATTGTAAGGTTAAAGCCCCGCAATAATACAGAGAAAGCACCAACAATCAGATGACTCCCTATGTGCAAATATTTGGCGGCAGTGGGAAGGAAAACCTCCCCTTTAAACAGAACGAAACTGAATGAACCAGGCTCGGTGAGGGGCAGCCATCTGCTATGACTGGTTGGGTGTGAGGGGAGGAAGATTCAGAAACAGACCCTTCTATTGTGATTTTCACACATAACGTTCTGAAGATGAGTTTCATTTAATTCCCTTAGATTATTGATTATATAAGTGGGCACACTATAATATAAATTGCACTAGAGAGCAGAGGAAAAAGTCACATTTGCCACAATCCAGCTCAGTGGCAACATATATCATTATTAGGTAAATATTCCTACCGCCAGGTAGACTTACCCAAGAGTCACAGAGGTATTTACCCAGGCTAAAAAAATACATATTTTATTTTTTGATTAACATAACTTACTAAACACATTCTCATAACTTCTTCATCTGGTTTACAATTACAGAAGAAGCAGGGACCTCTGAGGCTCGTCCGGGACTTCTGCGGCCTACGCCTGTGTGTCCCATCATTGTAAAGCCGGAGATTGATGTAGAGGTAAGAGTAAAGTAAAAGAATGGGGATTGTAAGCCACCAGGAGGAGTACTGATTCATCCTTCAAAAGTTTAAAACAATCCGTTTTGATTGGAACTTGCTCCTATGTTGGCTCACCTGCCAAGAGAGGACACACATTCAGTAAATTACTTGTTGGACTGGTTAAAATGATCTTTATCTGCATGCAATTTTTGACAAATTCACATTTAACAGGTTACCAGGCTAAGTGCTTTATCCCTCTAGACAAGCCATGTATCTAATAAAACATAACAAACATGTTTGATCAACTTTTGAACCTTATCACCATTGGCTTGGTTATTTGTGTTGTTCACAGCTCATTGAAGCTTCAGCAACAACTTAGGTAACGTCTCGCTTCTTACTGCTGTATGTCTCTTTTTCAGTTTCTCATCACATTCATGACGCATGCTGTTCAAGTTTGTGCACACTTTAATTTGAATTCACATCTCTTGTACTTTTACGTAACTCAGGACACTAATATTTTTTTTACCCACATGTGATCACATCTAATATCTTCTATGCTTCCATTGTTTGAAACAGTACTGATGTCCACTGTTGTGCTGCGATGTATTGTTAGCTTTCTTTATGTGGAAATGGTGCTAATATTTGTGCTAGATTGCAAACAGTGGTGCACAAAAAAGGAAAACTGAACCACTGAAAACTGAACCACTGTAACCATGCTGACATCTTCAAAGGAAGCGATTAAAAAATAAAATAAAATAAAGAAAATTCAGGAATATAAAGAAAAGCATATTGTGTATATTGCGCATTCATGTGGGATAATAATAATAAAAAAGATTTCCCCCAGTGGGAAGTCATTCTTCTGAGATTGTAGTGCTCCTGTGCCTTTAAGTCTGAATACGGAACCAATATGGATGATACAAAAATGTGTTTTATTTCATTGCTTGGAGTTTTTAAACATGTTCATGAAATCTTCAAGTATCTTATCATTAAAACCCGCTTTATGAGGTATACTTTCTGCAAATATCTAATCAGTTAATCACATAGCAGCAACACAACTTAGGCATGTACACAAGATGGTCAAGATGTTCTGCTTAAGCATCAGAATGGGGAGGGGGGAGCCACTCTGAATGTAGCATGGTTGTTGATGGTATTTCAGAGAACCAGAGGTGGGACCAAGTCATTGTTTTGCAAGTCTCAAGTAAGTCTCAAGTCTTTATCCTCAAGTCTCAAGTCAAGTCTCAAGTAATGTCAGGCAAGTCAGAGTCGAGTCTCAAGTCACTGGTGTAAAAGTCCGAGTCAAGTCACAAGTCTGAAACTTTGAATTTCAAGTCCTTTCGAGTCTTTAAAAAAAAAAACGAAAAAATAATGTTGCAGTTATGCTAAATGTAAATATTAGACCATGTAATTTTTTAATCTGTGTTTTTCTCAACACATGACAAAATAGTGAACTTAGAAAATATACACAAATTGTGAAATTGCACCTCTTTAAAATGCAGCTCAATTAAACCTAGCTCCAAGAATAATTTTCACCGACAGTTCTGAGATAAGCTGCATGTTATTCTTGGATGCGGTTGTAGGACCGGCTTTAAAATCGCATGACAAAAATATCATACACATTAAAAAAAACTGCATCACCAACGTAGCCTGGACAACATTTGCTAGTTAGATGAAGTCAGCTATCTCATCTTAGCATATTTATATGCATATTTATAATCATACGGTTCTTGGAGTGAGTGCACACACTCATGAAGTTTAGTAACTTCCGGTCACTGCAACAAGCCCAGGTACAGTTTACCGACGGATGGGTGCAGGACCTTGAAATGCACCGTGTAGAACGAAAGACCATCGTACGTATCATAAGTTTACCAGTCTCACAAATCGTCGTCATAAATACACATTCCTTAACCGTTTATTAATAGGACCTTTGAGCTCAACGGTAATTAATTAGTAGTGGAAATAATTTCTGGTACCCATCACAGAAATGTAGCAGTGACAACAATATTGTATGCTGTAATCGTACTGGGCAATTAGTGATACAAAAAACCTGTTTTATCCTGTGAATAAAAGTATATGTTTTTGTCAATGTACCATAATAACAGAAGCGAAACGCAATATTGTGTCAGGACAATTTACTATTTATGCACAATAAATAAAGGAGCATAGCGCGACAATTTCTGTTCAGCGCCAGACTTGCTTGTAACCTATATCACTAATTATGTTATGAAAATGACGTATTAACTATTAAAAAATACTGACCTTCGTGTAAATGCTTGGAGCAGACTAACCTGTGAGCTGGAGTGTTCTGGGACGTTATATTTGATCTTTGAATGGCTGCGATCCAGGCCATCCGTCTTGTCTTTGTTACTTCGGAAACATGGCTCGAACAATTTCTCTTCAACGACGTAATCCGATAACAACCGATCTCTTTACCCGTCGGCTTCCCGTGGCTGTCATGCGACCGGCTATTGCAGTTAATAATACAACAGCTTCTTGACATTTTTGTGTTTCTTTTTATCGCTGCGTGACTGATTTCAATTGAAAGCCTGCGTGCGCTAGTACCGCTTGCCACGAGTTCCCAGAATCCTTTGCGGTTCTACCCGTGAATGACGTCACATTTTCAATCTCTATATAATATGCATGTTAAATTTTATATTTGGGGTAAAATATCAAGTCTTTTCAAGTAAACCGGTTCAAGTCCAATTCAAGTCCCAAGTCATTGGTGTAAAAGTCCAAGTCAAGTCACAAGTCTTAGAACATTTTTTCAAGTCAAGTCTAAAGTCATAAAATTAATGACTCGAGTCTGACTCGAGTCCAAGTCATGTGACTCGAGTCCACACCTCTGCAGAGAACTGCTGATTTTCATGGATTTTCCAACATAACCATTTCTAGGGATTTTAGAGATTGATCAGAAAAAGAGAAACTATCCAGTGATAATGCAAATAACCACTCTTTACAACCAAGGCATGCACAAAACACCTGAATGGACAGTGCATTGAATCTTGAAGCAGATGGTCTACAGCAGCAGAAGACCGCACTAGGTGCCACATATGTCAGCTAACAATGACAGAAACAGGAAACTGAGGGAAACCTGGACAAATGTTGTCAGGTCTACTGTTGTTGTTTATGCCAAAATGTGCCATAAACAACATGAAAGCATCCTGCCCTGTATCATCAGCTCAGCTGGTGGTGATGGTCCTGCAGTGTTGTGGGGAACATTGTCTTGGGTCCTTTGACACCAATTATGCATCTTTTCTACACCACAGCCACAACTGGTTTCTTGAACACAACAACGAGTTCACTGTACTGTAATAGTCAACAGTCCAGCAGAGCACCTTTGGGATGTGGTGGAACAGCAAGATTCATGTAATGGATCTGTGATGCTATCGTGTCAATATGGATGAAAATTTCCGAGGAATGTTTCCAGCACCTTTTTGAATATATGGCATGAAGAATTAGGGTAGTTCTAAAGGCAAAAGGAGGTATACCTAATAAAGTGGTCAGTGGGTATATATTCATCTGACTTGCTGCACAATTAGCATGAAGACTGAAAACATGGCAATGGAGCAAAAATGCTTCTGTGGAAATCGATATACCAGCTTCCATAATAACTGTGTATTTTAGAAGGGAAAGTTTAATTAGTTCTGCATAACATAAAAAAATTCTCACACTCCACCTCCTAACAGAATAACATGATAACGTGTGATCTGATATTAATATCTCACAATACTACAAAAGTGTCTGTTACGCTGTCCTGGCTCATTCTCACGTTTCACCTCAGTGATCACATGCATGCTTTTTCCTTTTAGCAGAACATTAAAAAACCCCCACAAATAAATAAAGGTGAACATCATTTCCCATCATTCCTTGTATCATTCCGTAGGTTTTGAGAATCTGGGCTTTATAATTCCCAACAAACTCATACCCCAACTTTTGTATAATACATTAAAGTTACACAAAGGCATTAAAACACTGATCTCATTAGCACTCCTTTATTTGAATTGATGGTTTCCCTGAAGCTTTTTAGTCATAGATTGTTGGTCTACAAAGTGATCTTAAATGATTCAGCTGCACATTTTACAAAAAATCAACAATAAAATTCTTTTAAGTCAAATTAAAAACCTTCTTGGAAAGTAGAATCCATTTTTTGGATTAACTGAACAAATATTGCATTATACACAATTATATGATTTTTGTGAAATAGAAGAATCTAGCTACTTTCTGCTGACTAAAACCCACCTGCCCTATCTCAGCTGTTACCGTTTTCATATTTTATGTGTCCAGCTTTTGCATATGTTCTTCTTGGTGCTGTTTTTCTTGTCTGTCTTTTGGTTTTATATTGCAATGATTTCATCTCAATATGACCTTGAATGTTTGTCAGGGCAGCCTCATAGCAGGGAAAACTCCTTTTCCATTATTTGCTAATGGCTATTTTCCTTTTTTGAATAAAATCCTGTTAAAATGTAAATAAGTATTTTTAGGCATTACATTTGGTCCAGTCCCTGCTGTTCAAACAGCCACCCTCACTTCAGTATGTGTAAACGTGGGAAAACTTGAGGAGAAAATAATTAAGAAAATTGCACCGATCCAATTTTCTTCTCCTTTGGATTCACTTGTGCCGTGTGGAGTTCACTTAAAGGAAGGAATATTTAAACTACATTCGTTGTTTTGCCCTCCTGGGAGGGAAATTCGAGGGAAGGAGATTTTTTCCCCCATAATTTTAAAAAAAGATTCCTGTCCACCTCTTCATACTGCTCATGAATTGTTTGCATTTCCTCACAGCTAAAACTTCAGCATGAGTTCCTTTTCACAGAAAAGCATTAGTATTCAGTATAATGCTTTTCTTCCCTCAGCGTGCAATGTTAATGTGGAATACAAATGTTCCTCCTTTGTCTCCTAGCTATCACTGTTGTCTTGCTGTTTTACTTCAGCAGATCGCAGCTCACCCGTCTGGTCCCTTTGTCCCACCCAACCAAGAGCTTCCATCTGACGATGGCACGCTGTCCGCTCACACTGTATTCCCAGGTGAACAGTTTCCTTCTATGTCTTCCCAAACCACACATCAAACTAATTCATCCTTTGTACTCTGTGCCAGCGAATCAGTCCAGCCAAATAAGTCACAGCCTTTACCCAGACTCCACTGTGAATTAGGCAACCAGACGTCTGAGGAGCACGTAGACAGTAGTCCCTCTACGCCGCCGCCTGCCTCACATCCTTTTCTGCAACGAGACTCCAAACCCAGATCAGACATCTCCCAGACTGGCAGAGAGGAAATCCCTTTAGAAGCATCTTGCATGTGTCTTCCTGCCACAGAGACAACAACAGGAGAGGATGGAGCTGGAGAAAAACCAGCCAGTCATCCTTGCCTTGAACTGCCTGCTGAGCGTGCCTGTACTCCCAGTGTGACACAGGGCTTTGAGCGAGACGTTGCTGTGGGAATGAGCGAACCTGTTGAAGGATTATCAGAAAGTTCCAGCAGGTCTGCAGCAAATCATGAAGCCAGTACGCTTGCACTTTTGTCTCCCGTGGCTGAGACTCAGACATCTCTGAAAGCAGAAGGTGAAGCTCTACCATCACCCGAGCTTCCAGAGAACACCTCAGTGAGTACAGGTGTCACTGAGGTGAGTGAAAACGTAACTCAGTCTGTCTCAGCCTTGGAAGAGAAGGAAGAAGCTGCACATATTTCCCCCGATACGTCATTAGAGAATGAACCAAGCACAGCGTCAGAGTTTTCCGAGCCCCAGTCTGAGCATAACAGAAACAGGAATCTTCTGCCATCTGTCATATTTCTGAGTGGAGTTGTCTCCCTCTCGATAGTGTTGCAGGAACCCACTGCCCTCTTCCTAATTGGACTAATTTTCGTTTTGTGCCGTTTGTGATTTTGCCCCAAATCTTCTGTCAAGCTAAGTGCCTTTTCATGGTTTTAAAATAAGCCATCAAGCTAAGCAACATGCACACAAAGTCCTCTTGAAGTTATGCTTATTTTATGCAAAGTCAAATAGAAGGAGAAAGTAATTATGGCGATATTTTCGTACACATTGTGTTTTCTATAGATATAATAATAATCACCCCATTTGTACAACATTGTGAACCTAGTATTAAAGCACAGTGTAGTATTAGAGCTGTTTTGTAAGTGATCACTAATCACTAACCTTTTCTTGTCATGTGGAGAGTCTCTGTGGTGTTATGTTCTAGTTTATTTAGTCACTATCACAATGCACTTTCACTGTTGTCAATGTAGCAAAGCCTGTTGTTTAAGGACTTTGACTTTTGTGAATTTCAAGTCGTTATCGCTTCAAAAACGAAACAAAAGAACAACAGAAAGATTACCCTAGTGGTAAATATAAGAGACTTACTATAAAAATGGGATTTTGTTTACAAAATGCAAAAGAAAAACATGGTCATGTGTGTGTGTTTTTGCCTTAATACTTAGTGAAAACAAGACGGAAATGGTAGCCGCTTGAGCGACAGCAAAACAAGTGGAAAACTGTTCACCTCACCGTGGCACTTTTCATTTCACAGGTCTTCCTTCTTGCTCGTAAATGCATATTATTCTTGTTGTAGCGCAGCACTCAGCTCGTAACATAATAGACAATCTCACAGACAGACGGAGGCACTGATTGATACGTTTGGAGTGGTGAAAGTTTTTGCAGTGTATTGCCATTAAACATGGTCTCATATCCTGTACCACTTTGTGTCTTTGCTTATCTGTGTTTTTCTTTTCATGCAGTCTGCAGAACAAACACGAACAACACGACAGCTTTATGCACAGTAATGACACTGCGGTGCAGAACAGATCGCATTGAAGGCACTGACACACCTTTAAAATAACATCAGAGCCTTCAGCGCCTCCACAACTCGAGCGTGTTCAGCTTTGCTTGAAGTGGAAATACACAGACAGCAACATGAGCTGCGGATAGAAGGTCAGGCATTGCACTGAAGTCATGGCAGCTTATAGTATACACTGGCCACTGTAAGATGAGCTCAGTGTTTGAAGGCTGAAAATTCTCTGGAAATCTCCTCGGATGTTATACGATAAGATGGCACCTCTCGTCAGGTCTACCTCTTCTTATATTTAGGACTTAGTCTTAATATTTTATCTTCATTTTTGGCCAAATAAAGCTTTAATAACTTTAAACTTTTGATCCTTGGATGTTAGGCACTCTGTGGATTATATGCAGATTACGCATTAGCCTTAAAACAGACGTATTCATCCAAGCACATTTGTATTTTGCAGACTTTTGCAGGGAAAATAGCAGGAGTGACTAATTTGTGTGGTGGTCACACACATGCAGGGTGGAAAACATTAAAAATTTAGGCAATCTGAAAGCTGTCCCAAGCAGGATAACTGGTGTGAATTTTATAAGACCCACCCTTTGGAATAATTACTGTTTTTTTCAGGTAGTCCATGTTAAGCAGTGATTTCAAAAGGAGATCTGCGAGCGCTGTGGCAATATTAAGAAACAGCAGATAGAAGGGCATCGTTTTCCACCCAGGGTGTGGCGTCACCCTCAGCTTGTTTGAACAGAGGTATTTCATCACGAGAAGCAATTGCAACAGCAGGAGTACCAGCTTTTATTTAAATATTGTCTGTGACAGTGAAATCCTCCAAGACAAGACAAATCGGATTTTCCATAATACCCCTCCTTTAACTTGTCATTGTACTCCTCCAAGCGTGGCCTGTGAATGTTTATTGGTTTTATCAGGTCCATCACAGTTATCATTTCACACATATTTGCCCGTTTAGTCCTTTTTTAATTTTTTTTGTTCAGACGTTTCCATTTCCCAGATCCACAGATTTCGTTAAACCCCCTCAAAACATTTATTAAATGGAGGATAAAAACAAATGAAAAGAAATGCTTTGATGTTCAGTATTGTGCACTTATTTTTAGGCTGTACGCCTAAAGCTGTGAGCCTCTAATATATAGTTGTCATTATTATTGACTGTTGTCCTTCAGAAGGCTTTTTAATATCATGCATCAGTGTTGTGAAAACATTTGAGCTTCTTTTCAACCAAAGGATCCATGATCCTAACACTTATAATAACTGTATTTCATGTCACCTCTGTTTAATATCAAAGAAAGTTAATAAGCCTCATTAAATGGATACAAAAATTCTAATTTATCATTTTCATTCGGCTTTGGTTTACTTGTACACTGGTGTTCAAAGACCCAGAACTTTATTCTGTAACAGATGATGGCATCTTATGGCATCTGCCATTGCCAGAAAGAAACAGAAGGCCTTTTGTGACCTTCAGGTGGCCTTAATGTTTTACGTTTGGAAACACAAACTATCAGTTAAAAATCTAACCTCAGCATTGCGCTGCTGTCAATGTTCAACTAAGCACTGTTTGTGCCTGGTGAACATTTAGTTCTGTTTATATGTTTGAAATGACAAACTGAAGCTTCTGATTACATTCATCTACATGCTGCGTTAGATTAAAGCTCATTATAATATTAGCTAGCTTTGCCTTCATAATTTAATTCCTATTTTGTTTTAGCTGATGCACTTTTCTTTAAACACTGGGGTATTTCACATGGTTTTAACCTGTTGATTTTGTTTGTTTTGTAATACAACTAAATAAAGTAATATAAATTAAAGGTTTTATGTCAAAAATATTTGACATGTATTTCACATTTAGTATAATCAGCTTACATAGTTTGGCTGGTTAGCGTGTTACCATTTTCAAAGGGCAGTTGATTTCACAATAAAATCTGGGACACTCATTGTGAGGCTAAAAACTCAAATTGTTGTATTAATGATAATCAAATTATTTATTTGTATATTTATATTCAAACAGTAATGCTAACAAGGTCCTAAAGACAGATAATTAGATTTCATGCAGTAACATGTAAAACTCTTTTTTTAAAACTTAAACCTAAGTAGCTCATCATTACCATGAATGATGTAGAAACAAAAAAGCAGAATATACATTAGTAAAACTAACTAACATGTTAAACTGTGCATCCTAGAGTGAGAACTCTTGTTAATAATAAAAAATAAATAAATAATGGTGAAACGTGTTTTTTCCCAGCCGTAGTCGAGCATATATTTTTAACTGCAGATATTTCGTAAACAGAGGTGTATCCAGAAGGGGGTATGGGGTGGCACCAGCTATGACTGAAACTTCAGTTTAAAACCTTTCTCAGACATTTGAGTTAGTAAGTTGAACTTTTGCAATACCTGACTCAAAATTTTGACATAACAGCCAAAATTTTAACTCATGAGTGGCAATTTCAAGCTTCCATACAATAGAGCATGATTTTCAGCTCCTAAAAATAAAACTAGGAGCGCAAACAACCAGAAACCGCAGTAAAAGCCTGGCAGATCCAGGAGGATATGATGCATTAGGTGATATTCATGGATTCTGTACTTCAGACAGTTCTTGACTGGAAATTATTTTCCATCAATTATTAAAACAGTCCTTGTATTTAAAATTATGATAATTTGTCTAATTACTTTTGGTCCATTGTAAATGGAGGAAAATGCATTAAAATGGCTTTAATTACTAAACAGGGGCGACTGTGGCTCAGGGGTTTGGGAAGCGTATCTGTAACCGGAAGGTCGCTGGTTCGATCCCAGGCTCTCTGCCCTGGTCGTTGTGTTCTTGGGCAAGACACTTTACCCTGCTGCCTACTGGTGTTGGCCAGAGGGGCCGATGGCGCGATATGGCAGCCTCGTTTCTGTCAGTCTGCCCCAGGGCAGCTGTGGCTACAACCGTAGCTTGCCTCCACCAGTGTGTGAATGAATAGTGGCATTGTAAAGCGCTTTGGGTGCCTTGAAAAGCGCTATATAAATCCAATCTATTATTATTATTAGTTAACAGATATGTGAGGGGCGGGAGCATGGGGTGGATGAGCTGAAATATAATTTGCCTTGAAACATAGTACTAGTTACTGCTAATCTTACATCACCACTGGATGAGCGCTATAACCTACTTAAGTAGGATTGCAGCATTTATTTAATAAAAAGTCTAAAGTCTTTTCCCCCCACTTTGATAAAAGAAATTATCAAACACAAAATTATATTTACAGTCTTGTGCAGCATCATGGGTCACATAACACAGTCTTGTTCATTCACATATTGTACACCTACCAGCATCAGCTGTCCCTCCCTGAGTCTCGTTCTGCTGGAGGTTTCTTCTTATTAAAAGGGAGTTTTTCCTTCCCACTGTCGCCAAAGTGCTTGCTTGGGGTCATATGATTGCTGGAGTTTCATCTGTTTATTTTGTATTATTGTAGGATTTTTGCCTTAAAATATAAGGCACCTCGAATCAATTGTGTGTGCTCGTTCTGGTGATGTTTTTAGGTTCTTGCAGAACTTTAAATGAGATGTTTTTCCACTTTCAAAAAGGAGGCCCAATATTCTTCCAGAGCCCCCAGAATTCCTTGGACCCCGTCAGGCCCATGTGTTCCAGTCAACCCAGTTTGTCACCGAGGACAGGAGCACCAGTGTAAGACGTAGCTAGTTGACAGGTGGAGCTCCTCAGTGCACCCATACTGGACAAAACTGGCACGTCATTCAGAGAACATCACTTTCAAGTTATTGGGCCCACAGTACTGCACAGGTCCGCCTCTGTCTCCCTCCCTCCTTCCCTCCCTGCCTCCCTCCCCCTCTCTCTCTCCCTCCCGCTCTCTCTCTCTCCGAATAAAACCGACGGTTTCCGCGAATGTGCGAGCTGCCTCCTTGCAAGCAGCCATAATTGGGATTATTCAGGAATAATTCGCCTAATCCAGCCGTGCTGTTTTTGTTTTTGTTTTTCCTATTTTTTTTTCATTTGATTTCGGCAGCGTCTGCGATGTGAAGCCCTCTGTGCCGTCGCTGGATTTGTCCAAAAATCATGTATTTGTTCTGCCACGGAGGCTTTTATTTTGGACCATTAAGATGTAGTCCACCTTCGCTGGACAGCAAAACAAAGACTGCATAATAACAGTTCAGGGTAAATACATCGCCTTTTACGCCGAAAGATGGGGAAAAGAGACGTATCGCGGCTGTTGTCTGTGTGGACTAATTGTCCTGGTGCCACTAGTCAATATAAACGCCAAGACGATTCATTTAGGGGATGCGCGATCTTTTTTCCTCTCTAACGTTTGTGGGTGGGTTATTATAAGCATTGAAAATCTGACATCATTTGGATATATGAACAGAGCAAGATATGTTATTTTTCCACCGCGTGTGTTTCTAGGCTTCTGGAAACCCATCCTCGACGTGATGCAACATAAAATCTGTTTTCTCGGATGATATTCAGACACCAAATGAGCACCTTCTTCTCCATGAAAATGTAAAAGGGTGGCGGTGGATTTTTTTTGTGTGTGTGTGAGAGAGTGTTTTTTGTATGCATATCTTTTAAATGTGGCTTTACATCAGTCCTCATCCTGGATTTTTTTTTTTTTTTGATCAGCTGTTGATTATTAGGTAGCCTCTGCCCGTCTTATGTTTATTAAATGTTGCTCAGTTCGCTTTCCTCGCGATGGATTTATGCATAACAGGTGTTGTTTGAGCCTGAGATCACACAGCAAGACCATGCAGCTTTATTATGTGCTTTTCTCTCCATTTAACGAACACTGAAGCAAAGCGACTGGGATCCCTTTTTTGTTGTTTTTTTTTTTTTTACCGTGAGGAAAGAAAGGATGCAAAAATGAAGGGATGAAAGGTAGGTTATTATCTCTCTCCCCCTCTCTTTCCATCTCTTTATCGCTCTCTCTCTCTCAGTCACACACACACATACACCCACACACACACAATAAAAAAAAAAATGATGGTGATTTTGACACCTGTTCATGTGTTTTTCACTCCACCCTGTGTTTCAGGCCTAGCTGCCATGGCAGCCATTTAATCAGGTGAAATGATATTTGTCAAGGTGGCAGAGAGCTGCTATGATTGAAAAAAGAATAAAGAAAAGAAAACAAGCTTACAGTTATGGCAAATCGTATTGGGTGTCATGGCCTACATAGACAAGGCCCACCCATACAAGCAATACGACTGAGTATTGTTATCATCCTCTACCCACAAATGAGTTTGCAGGTCTCAGATTTGGTTTATATTTGATTTTTCATTCCCAGAATAAGGTTTACGTTTCCTTGCTTCAACACTGATGTCTGCCCGTGGTGATGGCAACAGTGGTTTTATCACCCTGTTGAGTAACATAACACATTTCACACACACACACACACACACACACACACACACACACACACACACACACACACACACACACACACACACACACACACACACACACACACAGGCCTTCGGTAAAAACCCAAATGGCTCCGTGCTCTGCCATTATATTTGTTATGTGCTTTGAATGATACTGATTACACCCTCTGCTCTTTAACCGACTGTCACGCATACACGCATGCAGAGAGAAAGCAGAAAATGTTCTTTGCTCATTTACAACATCCCTGTTTGTTGGACATGCCCAGTGTCGGTTGTACTGTGTCTGCTCCAGCCCACCCCCCACCGTACACCCCCATGCATTCACTCAAACACCCACACTTGCACAAAGTATGTGAGCTGTTGTATCTTAGCAACGAGCAAGGTAATTACTGAGAGAGCCAAGGAGCTGGCATGCTGTAGAGCTGCTGATCTGATCCCAGCCTTAGAGAAACAGGAAGGCAGATATTTCCACTGTGTTGCCCAACACAGCACT
Source organism: Maylandia zebra (assembly GCF_041146795.1). Classification (NCBI taxonomy): domain Eukaryota; kingdom Metazoa; phylum Chordata; class Actinopteri; order Cichliformes; family Cichlidae; genus Maylandia; species Maylandia zebra. Next base: position 28,472,254 of record NC_135186.1, read on the forward strand.
TCTATATTCACTGTGTTTAAATGTAAGCTTTGCTTCAATTTAGTGGCGAGCGTGTTCGACCTAACGAGCAGGTCAGACGTGCTGTTTTTCGTTCCTCAAAATGTGTGTGTGTCTCTGTTCGCAGGTGGCGAGGTTGTGGACAAAGAGGAAAGATGATTCTGTCTTGTAGAAAAGATCCTTTCGGCCTCTCCTTGTAAAGACGAGAGAGCCGTGGGAGACGACGGCTGTAGGAGGATCTGTACTGTTTTTAAAGGGGCCCAAACCAGGCAGGCTCTTGTGGAAGGGGAAAGAATGGCTAACCAGAGCTTTGCCATCGACGGCCCTGGCAGTTTGCTGGCTGTGCTGGCCTCTCAGAGTGGACTAGCAAGGGGCGGCAGCAGCAGTGACAGCAGCAACAACAATGGAGGAATCTCTGCCACAGATGTGTCTGCCTACTTTAAGCTGGTCTTCTTGGGGTTGATCATCTGTGTCAGTCTTGTAGGCAACCTCTTGGTCTCCCTGCTGGTCCTGCGAGACAGGACGCTTCACAAGGCTCCCTATTTCTTTCTTCTGGACCTGTGCCTGGCCGATGCAGTTCGCTCTGCTGCCTGCTTCCCCTTTGTGCTGGTTTCCGTCCACAACAGCTCGGCCTGGACTTACAGTGCCTTGAGTTGTAAAGTTGTGGCTTTTATGGCTGTGCTGTTTTGCTTTCACGCTGCCTTCATGCTGTTTTGTGTGGCTGTCACTCGCTACCTTGCCATTGCCCACCACCGATTTTACGCCAAACGCATGACCATCTGGACCTGTGCCGCCATCATATGCATGGTGTGGACTCTGGCAGTCGCCATGGCGTTCCCACCCGTCTTTGACGTGGGGACTTATAAGTTCATTCGTGATGAGGATCAGTGCATTTTTGAACACCGCTACCTGAAGACCAACGACACCCTGGGTTTCATGCTCATGCTGGCTGTGGTGGTCCTGGCTACTCATGGCTTCTACGCCAAGCTGCTGCTGTTTGAATACAGGCACCGCAAGATGAAACCTGTCCAGCTGGTGCCCGCTATCAGCCAGAACTGGACCTTCCACGGTCCCGGGGCCACAGGTCAAGCTGCAGCTAACTGGATCGCAGGGTTCGGTCGTGGTCCCATGCCACCTACTCTGTTGGGCATCAGGCAAAATTTACACAATCAGCACCGGCGGCTGCTCGGGATGGAGGAGGTGCGATCAGAGAGGAGGCTGGGCAGGATGTTCTACACCATCACCCTGCTCTTTCTGGTCCTCTGGGCACCGTACATCGTGGCGTGCTTCTGGAGGGTGTTCGTAAAGTCCTGCACCATCCCTCATAGGTACCTTTCCATCACAGTGTGGATGAGCTTCGCCCAGGCCGGAGTGAACCCCATCTTCTGCCTCCTGCTGAACGAGGACCTGAGGAAAGTGCTGAGAGCTCATCTGCCTACTTACTGGAGGACTAAACAACACCTGCCCCAGGATGAGGCCTACTGCATCATGTGAGATTAAAAATGAGCCTAAAGAGGGGGATGTTTCACGTTTTAAGGGGGAATTTTGAGAGCAGAAGGGTTGCAATGCACCTTGCTTAAGTGTCAGTGTCTGTTTTGTTGTTTTGCACAACAAAATCCAAATTTTGCTAACAAATGCAGGCACAGTGCCGATATCTGAAGAATGTTTATATGTGAAAAAATGTGTGAGTTGCAAAGGTTTGGATAGGGCAGTAGAAACGCCCTGGTAACACTTTAAGGGTGTGCACCGCTGATGACGGACTATATAATTAATAAATTGGAAAGATCACAACAATCACCGCTCCAGCTAAGTGTGTCAGATGCCATTTTAAAATAACGTTGCCTTATTTCAGAGGGACACGCCCCAGAGCTTTCAGCTGAGAATGCGTTTCTGTGTCACATAAGGCACAAAACAGACACAGAGAGGCTTGAAATCCTTGAAGAAATGTGCCGTGGACTGTGAATAGAAAGTGTTGATCAGAGCGTTACTAACTCTGAAACACATCAAGGAACTCAAAGGGTCTAAATGGATTGATAGACCACCCTGGACGCCTTTTCATGTATTTCAAAAAGAGACTGCAGAATATCAAGTGGACTCAATAACCTTGGATACATTTAAATAGCTGTTGTGATCCCAGAAGCCCCTAACATGCTTGATTTTTTTGGACTTGATTTAGGGCGTGTCAGGTTTCTTTGTATCATAAAAAAAAAATTGCCTGTTTTCCTTTATTTGTAAACAATACATGTTAAGCAGATGACACTATTTTGAAATATGACTTGATTTCATATTGTATAGACCGTACAGGAATCTATATTCCTGTTTGTGTGTTTTTATAGAGCATTTGTGTGTATGTGTGTGAAAAAGAAAAAAAAAAAAGGCAGAAAGAAAAAAAAATGCAGAGGGAAGTGGAAGGAGACAGAAAGAAATAATGATGATAGAAAAGGTTCCAGTAACACTGAGTCAATATGAAAGCAGCCTCATCTTGTGGTCTCAAAATCATGGAAAATTGAGCAATCTCATCATATGGAAATTTATCCTTCAAATGGATTTTTAAGCTGGATTTTTAATGCTAATGTGCAAGCAATTGTGAAATACAGATGGATAATGAAAAAAAGGGAGACAGAATAATTAGAAAACAACAGTTGTACATTGAAAACAGGCCATAGGATTTAATGACTTGAATGATGATGTATATTACGTTATTTGGAAAAAAAAAAAAAAACCATTAGGAAGTGTACATTTATTTGCAAATGACGATCTTGGGAATGTTTTAAAGTGCTGTTTTGCTCTCACCAGAATACAAAAAAAAAGAGAAAATGAAGTGGCACTTAATTTGAATGAAACTTGAATGTTACCGTGCCATCTTATATCCCCCCCCACCCCCGAACATTAAAGCCAGCACTTGAGTGTCTGGATCACAGTATGTTCAAAATCCAAACATCTTCAGTTTGTATACGACCCCCAATCTGTGTGGTGTATGAAAACTGGCAATGAATACAATGAATTGTCTCTCCAAATTACAATTCATGTGACACAAATGTCTGACCTACGATATGTTAGGCATAGATATACACGTGCAGTCAATTTTTTTTAAATGTGGACACTTGCACAGCATACTGTACTAAGCATGCATTCCACTGCATTTCATAGATTCAAAACTGGGGATTACAACTTGTACAGATGTTGTTATGGAAAGAAAAAGTGAAAAGTGAACAGAGGTCCATAATTTTTACGTCTGGCATTCCCTCGCGAGATGATATTCTGTAACTGTACAGTTTAACTGAGTTGGTTCTTTTGCCCACTCATCAATAAAGACTCTACTTTTGATGCATTCTGATTTATGACCTGTCTCGATTGCGACACGGGCCCAGTGGACAGCACTTTACACAAAATAGGCCACTTAACAGTTTGTGCAGCACAAATTGCACCCTGTGTCCATTGTTGTTCTCGAACACATACAAAAAAGCTGAATTTATGACACATCGGTCTATCATTGTACACTTCACTGGATGAAATGAAAAAGTCATCCCCTCCACTGAGCACTGATCAACAATCACTATACAGTCAAAAAATTTTGTGATTTTCTTCTCCAGTAGCATTTCAGACCTGTGGAGACAGGTGTCACACAAAAAAAAGAACTGAAAACATAAAATATATGGACAAAAGTACCAGCCCACCTACACGTCACACCTGCAGGAGCTTCTCAGCCACGAAAACCAAAAACCATGAAGCTCCTGGTGCACAGTTTTAATGCCAGAGAGGGTTTGTAACTCAAAATGGGACTGAAAACACCTGATAGGCCCATAAAGTGCATCAGTGAATGATGATGTGGATGATGCTTCATAAAAAGGCAGCTTAAATGCTCATTTCCACCTCCATATGTTTATTCAAAGCCGCTTCTGGAGAAGCTTTGAATGATTTAGTGTTAGAAATAATCCCTATTTATCTTATACTTGGTTCATCATCTTGGTGACATCACAGAGAGCCAAAGGTAGCAGAAATGTAAGAAAGAGAGCATTTAGATCAGTTGAAGCCTGAGCTTTTGGATCACAGACATTACTTGCAAATATGCTACCCCTATCCTTGACGCTAATATGAGCGTCTTCTATTGTAACAGTGCATAAATGCAGAAAATAAGGAAAAACCTAACTGGCCTTTTTGAATATAATGAAACATTCCTGCAATAAAACCAAAGGTCACGTTATGCAACTCTAGGATGTTCATAAGGTCACAATAAACTATTGTTTATACCAGACGAAGCTAATCTTTAAGGTTCAAAGTGTACTCAACTGAATGAATGAAATGGATCCATTTGAAAGTGGAATACTGTGTTATTTTCTTTTATACTAATGGTCATGCACAGGAGTAACCTCTGGATATGATGGGTTGCAGTAATTTCATAATCATTAGTATTTCTGTATTGGTTAGATTGTATGGTGTATTCTAAGAGATAACAATTAATACAGCAGAAAACTGAAAAAACGGCCGCTGTATAAATTATGTAAATTAAAAGTAGCTTTTTCTTTCACCTACCGTTTTCAAGTGGCAGCTGTTGAATCTTTTGTGCAAACTGCAGAAAGGGTTTTAAGGGGTATCTAATCCCTCAAAAGATTTTATATTTTAAAATAGGCAGAATTAGTGCTCATGTTAAGATATTTGGATCAATATCTCTACAAGTATCAGGATCCTAAACGAATAGTAGACATACGATCATAGAAAATAATTTTGGATATACTTTATGGTTAACTCCTCTGCAGGATAAGAAACATCAATGTAGTGTAAAAAAAACCCCCAGCTCATACAGATTCCACATGTACAGCAAGCCTTATGCAACAGAAGTGCTTCTGACACGTTAAAAGAAAATGGATGGCTTGGAAGAAAAATACTTCATTGTTGTAATTAGGACATGATTGAAATCCAGTCACTGTGTGGTTATGTAATGTCTTGATAAACAATTAGCCTATATTTTAAATTTGAATGAGAGATAATTTCCTTTGTCTTAATTGCTGTGCTCAAGCTGATGAAAAGGATGGTTCTATAGTGAGCAGCATCAATTGTGTGAACGCCCTCTAAATAGTCCAGGTTTAACAGGTTGCATCCAACTGTGCCTCTCTGTCTCCCCAGAACTGATGCTGAAGATTCATCTAAGCGCTTATTTTTAGTTTTCTTCCCACTTCTCTCCAAGATTCACAACAACATAGGCGGTATTACTCATTTGTGAAAGCTCACCCCCGCCCGCTGTACGTTCTGAGGATGCAGAGTGCTGCATAGGCCTTGTTGCACTGTCCTATCAGAAAACATGTGGTCACGCGGGTGAAGTTTTGTGTTGACCTCATAGACAATTCTCTTTTTTTTGTTTGTTTGTTTTTGATCAGCACCTATCATGGCTGCTTCAAACAAAGCCGGCGTTCCTTCCTTGCAGTGTATCCAAACTTGCATGTCGCAAACTCCTTACCAACCTTGAGAAGAATGTAATCGTGTGAAAGTGCTGTGCTGGAAATTTTGAAACTACAGGTTCCTTTGAATGCTGTGCTTTTCAATTACTTTAATTCAATCTCTTTTTCACTTGGTAATTTCTTTCTTTTCTCTGCACTGTGTAGAGACTGCAATGCAAACTGCAGTCACAATTTGTGAGCGCAGTGATTTCCAATGCAGGGGTGTGCAGTCATTTTAATATTATTTTTTCTAATAGTTCTTTTTACTGCAAATTCTATAATATTTTCACCCATTTAAATTTTAGAAACATTATCTAAATTAAAATAAAAGTAACTAATGTTTAGTTAAACTAGCCACACAAAAATAATCAACAAGCGTGACACCACCATGGCCAGTGAGGCCATTCTAACCAGTCCTCTGACCTCACACAACCAACAAAGGCCTGTAAGTGTTGCTACACTTCCTCAGAAAAGACGAGTTAACTCCACTAAACACTGTTTTCAGTGGAGCTTAAATATTATGAGTCTTCAAGTTGTACATCTAAAGAGGGGGAAATTATTATTTAATCTCGTGTTGAATTTGTAAGTTTGCTCACTTACAAAGAAATGAACAGACTCTAATTATATGGTTGTTTCATTTTAATGGAGTGAAACAGAACATCAACCAAAAATTCAGTTTATAAATTTTTCCGTAATGAGGATTTTTGGTTGATTTCTTGTGACTCCCCCCAAAAATCAAAATCAAAATCAAGCTACCATGAAAACTGGAGTTCATTTCTTTGTAAGTGAGCAAATTTACAAATTCATCAGGGGATCAAATAATTATGTCCCACACCAAATATAGCCGTCGTGAGTGAGTGACTAAAAAAAAGTATTTGGGATACAGATCAGTGTGATAAATGTTTCACAGGATGCTCAGAAGAATAACATCAGTTAAAGGATCAGAAAGAAAGAGGAAGTATTGACAAAAGCACTATATTGATAATGTGAGCAATTTGTGACAACTTACATAAAGGAACTTCCCTAATAACAGTACTCAGCAGTGCTTCAAATTCACTGCTAATATCAACATGCTAACATGGTGATCAGATTAAAAAGTGACAGCAGTTCTAGTGTTTAATTTGATGCCAAACTGGAACAAGATACACTCACTGGCCACTTGTTTGCTTATAGAACTGCCTTAATTCTTTGTAGCACAGATTCAACGAGATGCTGGAAGCTTTCCTCAGAGACTTTGGTCCACGTTGACATGATAGCATCACAGTGTAGATTTGTCAGCTGTGCATCCATGGTGTGAATCTCCTGTTCCACTACATGGCAGATGTCCTCTATTGGATTGAGATCTGGTGACTGTGAAACCAGTTTATGACAGTTTGAGCTTCGTGACATGGCGCTTTATGCTGCTGGAAGCAGTCGTCAGAAGATGAGTACAGCAGCAAAACTCGGTGTTGTCACGCTGTGTTGTTTAAACAATGCTCAGTTGTTGCTAAGAGGCCCAAAGTGTGCCAAGAAAATATTCCCCACACCAGACCACCACCTGCAGCAGCCTGAACCACTGACACAAGGCAGGGTGGATCCATGTTTTCATGCCGTTTACACCCAGTTCTGACCCCAGTTGCAACAGCAATTGAGATTCATCAGACCAGGCAATGTTTTAGCAATCTTCTGTTACTCAATTTTGTTAATGCTATGCAAATTGTAGCCTCAGTTTCCCATTCTGAGCTGACAGGAGTGCCACCCAGTGTGGTCTTCTGCTATCTAGGCCATCTACTTCAAGGTTAGAAGTAGTGTGTGTTCAGCAGTGCTCTTCTACATACCTCAGTTGTAACGTGTTGTTATTTGAGTTACTGTTGCCTTTATCAACTCAAAGCAGGTTTTTTCACCCAGAGAACTGCCATTCACTGGATATTTTCTCTTTCTCACATGATTGTCTATAAAAGATGGCTGTGTGGGAAAAACCCAGCAGATCAGCAGTTTCTGAAATACCCAGACCAACCCATCTGGGACAAAAAACCACATTACGTCCAAAGTCGCTTGAATCATCTTTCTTCCCCATTTTGTTACACGTTTTGAACTTCAGCATGTCAGCTTGACTGTGTCTAAGTGTTACTGCCCTGTGATTGGCTGGTTAGAGATTTGCATTAACAATTAGTTGCCCAGGTGTATGTAATGGATTGGCTTATAAATATGGAACCATGGTTATCAAGAATCTGATTACATTTCTTATTAGATTAGCAAAAGAAAGAGGGCAATCACCAAAGTGAAAGTCATCCACAAGTGATACAAAATATTTAAGGTATAGAGATTTTTGAGATATTTCAATTCAATATCCAGTTTTATTTGTGTCAAATCACAACACCAGTCGCCTCAAGGCACTTCATATTGTAAAGTACAGTCCCCACAATAATACAAAGAAAACAGAAAACCCCAACAATGAAAAGAACACCGTTGGAGCAAGCACTTGGCGACAGTGAGAAGGGAAAAAAATCCCTTTTAACAGGAAGAAACCTCTGGCAGAACCAGCCGTCCCTCAGGGAGGGACAGCCACCTGCTGGGATCGATTTCACTCAGCATTAAGGCAGAATGCAAAATCAACCAAGATCAGAAAAGTCAAGATCACTGGATAGATTGCTATTCAGTAAAAAGGACTAGATGTTACAGTCCCCATGCATTATCAGGGACTGTAACATCTAGTCCTTTTTACTGAATAGCAATCTATCCAGTGCATTTTGCCACCAGATTGATGAACTATGTTATATTTTAGTCTTTAAGACCATGTTGGTAGGATGACCTTTATACCCAGAGAAGAATTTACCGCTCTCCATTAGGGCTGCCACAAACGGTTATTTTGATAGTCAACTAGTCACTGATTATTTTTGCGATTAGTCGACTAATCAGATCATCATCCATTGGAGGTAAAACGTACAGCTTATTGCACCAGCAGCATCTGCTCTTATATAACTATCATTAGCTTACAGCTTTAACTGTTTAAGGTATGTGCTAACTAAAAATAAAGACAAGATGATAGTTTATTAAATTTTAATGAAATTTGCAGATTGTTTCGGTGAAGTTTAATAAACTCCTTGCTATCTAAAATATAACAGGACACCGGAGTAAATTCTCGAGCATCTCACACTTCTGATGATCAGCTGTCTGCTTGACGTTTATTCAGCTGTGTAAAAACTATAACTTTAATCTCAGCCAAACCGATTTACTCAGGAACAAATGAAATACTAAAAAAAGCCAAACAATTACATTTTTAAGTTATCTAAGTGACTCATATATCATGTTTAACCTGAGTAGCGAAAGACGGCGGTGGGTTTGAAAAAGATTTGCCGGGAGTCCGGTGTTCTCACGGCTCTAGTTAGCCTATCCCCCGGCTAGCTATCGAGCTAGTGGGTAACAGACGTCTCCGAAAACGTCGGAGCGCTTTTGAAAATATGCGGTGTCTTGATAAACTGAGCAGATATTTGAGGTTTACACAGCTACATTCTCGCCTGAAAATATGTTAAATGTTTATTTTGTGACCCAGAAAGAATAATAAGAGCAATATTAAAACTAACTAGCTGCCACCATTGTTGGAAGCTGCGCTATGAATTCTGGGACGCTGCTTCTTCTTCTTCGGGGTTTAACGGCAGCTGGTATCCTTGTACATGCAGTGCTGCCATCTTCTGTTTCAGTCCGTTATTACACTCTTAAATCCTGCTACTTATTCCTGCGTTTTTCAGGATCTTACAAAGCTTCAAACGACGCGTCGACTATTAAATCAGTCCTCGACGATTTTGATAGTCGACGTAATCGTGACTAGTCGACTAATCGTGGCAGCCCTACTCTCCATATACAATAAACCATCTCTGAACACCAGAAATGACTGTTCCAGTGTAGATCTTGAAGACCCACACTATGACTAATATTCTCCTACACTGTAGGTTTGACCACTTTACTACTCTGAGCACCTCTGGTATGCACATTTCCGTTTCCAATTATACCGAGATCCATGTATGCCATGAAAAAGGCAGCAAAGGCAACTGACATTTACAATAGTTTATTGTGGATTTGTGAAATAAATTAAATGAATCAGCAACCAGCTTGACCCGAGTATACACGCACACACACATACAGGTTAAGTACAAACACATACTTAAAAACACCCTTTAATCTTTTTTGTCATGATTTGATATGCCTGATCCGGATTTCAGTTTCATGCACATGGTCTCAAATGCAAAACAGCAACTGAAAGCAAATAAGGCCATTTTACTACACTTGATTACACTGATTGAATAACAGTTACATAAATAGTGAACTAGATCTATGCCAGAGGGACTGTCAGTGTGATATAAAGTGTTTTTTGTTTTGTTTTTTTTGGAAAATTATGTGTTCTCTTCACATGAAGTAGGTCGTATCCACCCAACTTGAGGTCAGCCATGACACATGCATGGTATTAGTGCTCGTTCATTCTTTACAAACCAAAGAAAAAAAAAAGAAAAAGCCATTTCTCAGCTGCAGCTGTAGGAGCACTGACACACACAGCCCACCTCCCACACCATGAATTTCTAAGACATCCCTACCTACACAGCATGGCGTTCTGATTGCACTTGAGTATCATTACATTAAACATTTGACGCAGCCTGTTACATTCCAGTGAAAATCTAAAGACTTGTTATTGGACGGTTAAGGAGCAGCAGGCTTTTTATATGCAGTGGATGGAAGATTTTTTTTAATTTTTAACATTGTTTTTTTCATTAGTGGATCAGTCACTTTTGCTCACGCCTCCAGATGATGACCATGCCGGTGGAATCAGCAGATGCAAGTAAACTCTCGTCGCAGTTGAAGCTGACATCCAACACTGGACCCCCATGACCCTGCAGCTTGTTTACTATCGCCTTGGTGTTGCGCTCGACATCGAAGAAGTAGACGCAGCCATCCTCGCTGCCAGTCACTGCAGCAGAGGGAGAAACACAAAAAGAAATGGCGTGGAGACATTACAAGGACAGCTTGAGAAGATTTAATTTGGGATTGTCTCTAGGCAAGGTGCACACTAATTACTGTGACAACAACAGGATGTATATTATATATTTTTTTCTCTTTCCAGCAGAAAGTAGAATCAACACAGAATTATCTGCACACTCTAATGCATACTGGGCGAAATCAGAAATGCACAGGTGGTCACACACTGCGCCTGACAAGAGGACGGAGACACACAGCTTGTTTATTTTCCACTTCCAGCATGAAGAGAAAGTAACACAGGCTATACACGAAGGAGAGCGCTTAATGAAGGTTGAGCTTATTCATAAATGTTGATGACTTAGCTTGCTGACAGATTTAAACAGACAGATGTTGCATGACCACCTGAAAATAAAATTATACTCCCTGAGCCTTGTTCTGCTGGAGGTTCCTTCCTGTTAAAAGGGAGTTTTTCCTTCCCACTGTCACCAAGTGCTTGCTCAAAGGGAATTGTCTGATGGTTGATGTTTTCTCTGTTCTCTCATTTGGTGCTATATAAACACAACTGATTTTAACTGAACTTATTCAAACATTTCTTTTATATCTTTAAGAGTCTCTTTATACTTTCCATCTTCTTTTTCTATATACAACAACAAATAATAAGAATAACAGGCCAATAAGAATCATTAGGTTAACTAACAGTAGTTTGCCTGGAGACACAAACCTAATAATAAAAACAAGTCTTAAAAATGATTGATAGATAGAAAATAAACCATTAAATCTAGCAAGGACAGACTTTGAGGTTGAGCAGCATTATAGTTTATAAAAGGGGATCCACACACAGGCTCCATATTTCTGTCCTTGGACTTTACATGACCAGAGTAGCTTTAGATGAGTCACAGTTTAAAATAATCTCAGTTCATCCACTTTCTGAGGCCATTTGAGCTCTTCTCCTGACTAAACCAAGCATTTAGAGCAGTATGAAGCCTGAGTGAGGATGAGCAGAAATATTAGTTGATCATCACAAGGGAAATATTGGAATATTCCTTGAATACTGATTATACCTTTGATTCTAATCTCAAATGACTTGACAAACCAACTTCCCTGGAGGATTAGCACTAGAACTCATTTTCATTTATTTACAGAACTATCTGTGTTTTGCATGCTTTTCTTGAAAACAGGAAAAACAGCAAAAACACAGATAGTTCTTTCATGTTGTCACATATTTTATGGGTAAATTCTACTGAACTCTTAAATGCTGGCAAGCACCTTCTAAATAAATGTGTGAAAGTATCTATTTTAAGACATGAAATAGCCTGAGCTTCTGGCTTTCAGAGGTTGGACATGCATATTTTAAACTCGGCTCATTTTTGCTATAAACTTCCATAAATCTAAAATTAAGGAAAATTAAGAAAATAAATAAAAGCATAACAGGTTCACTGCAACCGTGCTGGTCTCATGTTAGCAATTTACTTCATAGGAAAAGTACTCTCTCTCTCAAAAATTGTCTTTTTTTTTTTGTTGTTTTATTCCAGAGGCAGTGGTATGCTATTTTGGTCAGTGTTTTACACTGAATTGCCTGCAGCAGGATATAAACTATGGTCTAATTTTGTATTCAAATATTACAGCAGGAACACTGGGAGACTTCTTACCCACACAGGCCCCCTGTCTGAAAGACATGAGGGGGCAGAAGATGCTATGAACGAGCTGGGATCCATGCTGGATGGGGAAGCTTCTCTTCAGCTGTAGTGTTCCCTCGTTGTCTACCACCCTGCCAATGTGAAGGTGTCATAACTGGTCAAATTCAGCGTAACAGCATAATCACAAACAGATATTACAAGTAAACATGTTACAGCTTTAAAATCTGCACAGTGGAAACAAAGCTGCTTATTAATTAACAGTGACTTGATCTTGCAGACTGACCTGTACAGCAGAAGCTTATTGACACAGGCGTTAACCAGCAGCGAGGGGTCTCTGGCCTCTCGGCTAATCCAGGAACGAGCGGATATGCTGCAGATAGAGCTGCCTTCACTCACCACCAGACGCTTGGCTTTAGTAAGCTTCCCTGTGGTTGGGTCGGGAGGAACAAAACCAGCAAAGACCGACAGAAACAGATCAGCTGCTGACCCTCCAGAGCAGACATACTCTTCAGAGAAAAACTCATTATAATTTCTAATGTGGCCCTTTTCCAAATGTAAATGTGGTAGGTGTACCTGTGGCCATGTCAAAGAGGAAAGAGAAGATGCTCCCCCTGTCATCACCGGCCCAAAGGATCTTCCCTGGAGCATCAAAGGAGAGAGACAGCACGCGGCCTGTCAGCTTACTGGAGCCCCCCTTCACCTTCTTCCCAGTGGAGATGTTCACCACCTGCAGGTGGTGCTTGCTGTTTCCCACCTGGAACACAGATCCGGGAATGAAGACCTTTAATAATTCCACAGCGCTACACGGAGAAACTGACAGTGTGCACCATTTCTTTCTGTTGTAATTTAACCTGCGAAACCCAAATTTATCTTTCTCATGTTATATTTAATGAGGCATAAATGGACACTGCTGTGACAACACGTCTTTCAGCTTACATTCTGTACATCCGTTAAAGTATTTGTCATCAAACAGCTAACTGAAATCCAAATTATCCGTCACATTTACCACTTCACAAAGGCTGACATTTCATTCTAAAATTTTAATCAATGTCTGCACAGTGGAAGTATTCATTTAGTTATTGAGACTGGGATAAAAGGGTTCTCTTTGGAGGTTATTGCCTCAGCATGAAAGGCTTAATTTAGACTTTACTCACAAAAGGGGAAACATCTGGAATAAATGTGACAATGAATTAATTTCAGAGCGCGCTATGAAGTTTGAAGGAAATAAAAGCTGTAAATGTCCCTTGAGGTTACTCAGAAAGGTAATTTCTTTCAGCCTTTACCAAAAGTGTCGGATAACTGAAGTGTGACTTTAAGCATGCGGAAAACAGTAAAGGTGTAAGCAGACATCTGGTGACGGACTACACAGTTATTGTTCAGGTTTAACTAGTGTCTCGTCTTAACATATCTTAACAACAACTAAAAACTAGCACGCACATTCAATGTGAAGCCTGCAACTAAAGTCCGAGCCCCTGAAATTTTGAATTTCAATTTTAAATGTTATATTTATCACCCAATAAGAGAACATGCATCCAGTCTACACACTCACACATTATTGACTGTCATTCATCCACCTTGCTTTAAGATCCTTTAGGAATTTCAAAGAAAGCCATCATTTATTGTAATATTTTCAGCAACTAATCCCTTTAATCCTTTCAAACAATACACATTAAAGCAAAATAATGCAAAATAAAATACATCAATTATATCCTCTGCAACCAAGGATATATGCTCAGCAACCACTTTATTAGGCACACTTTTTCAACTGTTTGCTAAGACAAATCACATGGCATCAGTTCAATGTATTTAGGCATACAGACTTGGTCAAGACAACCTGCTAAAGTTCAAACCAAGCATCAGAAAGGCTAAACTATGGAAGCACCACACTGGATCCACTTAGCACCAATTAACCCTTTAAAACCAATCGGAGCAGGCATGCTCCATTTTGCGTAACTATTTTTAAATGAACTGGAACCACGTAAGCTAGCGCAATAATTTTTTTTGCATTTGAAACCGGAGGAGTTGTACTTACAACTTATGCCATCAGTTTGTCCTAGGTTTCCTTCCACATATAGCTTTGCAAAGATTGCATAAAAAGCACTTGCAGCAACAACAATATAATATTCCAGAAACAGGCTTTGCTGATCCAATCAGCTGTTCATAACACTTCCTACGTGGGAATAGACGTCAGCGCGAACTATCACACATCCGCCAATACCTGCCCGAAACCGGAAGTGGCATCAATTTTGTGAAAATTTAGTTTTTTACCTTCAGGGCCTTATAAGCCTACACTGGTGTTTTTTATGTTTGACTTCATGCTTTTCTGTATCGTTTCTGGGATGCTTAAAACTCAAATTGTACTGCTGGAAATAGTTTATAATAATGCACATGCTGTTTTTTTTGCAAATTTGCATGATAATATTTATTTTTTCGTTTTCCCTGCAGTATATAACTAGAAATTTCTCTAACTAGAAATATGTGTAAAAAAATGATTTTCAATTTTTTTTGTAGTTTATTGCACTTATTTGCAATTTATGTAGTTACTATGGACTTAATGCATAGATATTATTAAAATTTGGGCTATAATGGTTGTATTGATGTATAGCAACTTGAACTGCTCCCTACAGCATGTAAAAATATAAAAATAAGCTCTGGCGGACTTGGTTCTATGGTAGGTTCTAAAGGGTTAAGCTTCGTTTAAACACCACAGCCTGAGTATTGTAGATGACCATGTCCATCCATTTATGAACAGTGTACCCGTCTTCTGATAGCTGATGATAACACGCCATGTTAAAAAACTCAAATCCTCTCAAACTGGCTTCTTGAACACGATAATGAGTTCACTGTACTCAATTAGCCTCGGTTATTTAGTCATCTTTCACATTTTAGTCTTTCATTCAAGGTGATTTTCAAAAGTAACTTTTATTTCAGTTCAACTTTCTTTGTTTTGTGGTATTATCTTTTTATATCACATGTAATATGGGACTCACCACAGTAAGGTTATTATTCATGGGTTGGAAGGTGCAGCAGAGCAACTCGCTGGATTCTGGGTCTCTGACCTCTCGGATGCACCGGCCATCCTCTGTATTCCAAATACGGAGTGTCCCGTCCAGCGATGTCGACACAATGATGTCATTGCTCAGAGACCAGGCAAAGTCTGTAACTGGACCTCCATGACCTTTTAGGGTCACCTTCACACTGGGAGGAGGTGGTGAGAGTGTCATAATGGACAGAGTGCCATCCAGTGAGCAGCAAGCAAGGAGGTGCTTGTCATCATTGGCAAACTGCAAACGTGGAACTTAAAGAACAAAAAGAGGACAGAAGCGTGGAATACATGGAGATTTTCAGTGTATACACATTGATTATAATGAATTCAAAACCATTTACCTACCAGCAGAGTCGACATGTTGATCAAATATGTGGTGCATGCCAGCAAAAGCATAATTTTCACTCAATGTTGTGTCTCCTGCCATGGCACGACTGGCCTCTGCCACTGAGGTGGGCACCAAACTGCCCGGAGGCCTGAGGTCACAAATAAAAACTGTCACGTAAGCACATAATCAATAAAACACACCTCACAACCCTTGCCTACAGCTGACCACTCAATATAAGAGATCCAGTCATTACTCAGTGCCACATAACTAGAATTACGGCCAGTAAATCTAAACTAACGCATCTACTCATAGCAGAAGTAAATCAAAAATGAATTTAATTGCTTAAAGCAATGAGACAAAATGCTGGATGTGAGCTGGTCTCTGAGTGCACTCTTCTGGGTACCTCTCATCGTAGACGGCTCTGTTCATCTGGGCCTGTAGCTGGTACGAGCCTCTACTGACAGACCGGCGATGACCACGAGCCCCTTGGGCACGGGGGTCCTCCTCAAAGTCCTGACAGAGAGCAGAAGGGGCCGCAGAGAGAGAAAGAACCTCAAAGGAGTGAGTGCAAGAACTCAAGACCTCAAACAATCATGAAACAAAAACAACCACGAAATGTTGAAAACTTGTTGAAATTACCATGCATTTTCAAGTTACTGATACTGCCCACTTACATGGGCAATGCCAGCAATTTCAACCAAGCTGCTCAGTTTAATATGAACGGGCAACCAAAGTGTTGCTTGGCTATGTTGCTCACTGATCAAAACTCACATTAAGCCTTCCAGATGGCTCTTATATCCTAAACTTCCTTTCCAGCTTTAAGTTATTTTAAAATCTTTTCCCCCCAAATTAGTGCAACCACACCCGCCTACTCTCTCGCCTGTTCTACTTTTCCTGCCCTTTCTATTTCTTTGGGTCTGACCTCCATTCGGTCCAGTGTGGTGCGGGAGCTGCGCACACTGCTGGCCCTGAAGCTGCTCTGCTCAGACAGGGGCCCGTAGCGCAGGGCCAGCAGCTGACTGCGCAGCTTCAGGTACTGCCTGCGCAGCCCTGGCTCAAAGCCACACTTGGCGTTCTCTCTGAGCAGCTGGCTGCGTCGGCGGATGTACTGAGTTCGGAACTGTGGGAAGGTAGGCGTGCGGTAAGCATTGTACCTGGAAAAGGGGAAAGAAATGACACAGCACAGGCAATAACTCACAAATGATCCATATACAATTACACGTCTGAATGGCTTCGTCATCAGTTTGGACTATTAAAGCCAGCTGCCTGACTGAGTCTCACCTTGCGTCCACTGCCAACACCTGCTGCCAAACTGCTGCCATTCCACAAGCACTCTGGGTAAAAAGGAAGCCACTACCAGGGCAGATACCTGTCACAAGACACAACACAAAATTCACATTATTAGCAACTTTAACGGAAAAAAAATAGCATGTACCAACTGTATGAGGTCGAAAAAAGACAAGCTAGTATTAATGATGCGCTGATAAAACTGAAATATTACCCCCACCATCACATCCTCAGCGTCAAAGGTAGCAATGATTCAAATTCTAATGGCAAATGAATGGTTGTGTTACTGAAATGTTATGCAATGCGAGTTTGACACTAGAAAACAATCCGTAAGGAGAACCGACATAATCTGCTGAACGGTTTCCGCTTTTATTTTCTCGAAACAATGTAAGCAGACGAGCTAAACTAGCGCTAGCCTGTCATTTAGCAAGTTAGCCACAACATCATATGCGACTACTGCTCATAAAAAACACTTTCCCGTTCAATTTTCAGCTTAGACACACAGTCTAGGAGCTAACAATTTAATACAGCGTATAAGACATGACTGGTGATCACAGAGCAAAGAAACTCAGTAAAATACGGCTAGAAATCGCTCACCTTCCTTAGCTTTTCTCCATCGCTGCTTTTTCTGTCAAATCACGTGACACACTGTAACCAGCCCAGTCACTGATGTGGAGCTGCTGAATCCGGATGATGATTCACAGCGTTTACATTTAACGTTACATTCAAAATAATTAACCGACCATGGATCGACTGAGGTGCAAAAGATCTAACAGTCCATTAACTCATTAAGTACACGGCTATAGGTTTTTTTTTATTCAGAAATCAATAAAATATTAGGGCTTTATATTTGTTTACTTATAGGAAAAAACTATGCATGGTTTGGTTGCATTATGGTGATCACTTTGACCCGCTGAGAAGCAAAATAATCAATTGATTAATATCAGCAATATTTTACTAGTCCACACAGAAAATGCAAAGCATTGCAAATCTGAGTATAACTTAATGATCCCTGCCAAAACCATCCACTCCTAAAGTGCTGACAAGGCTGGAGGCCAATTCAGTGTAACAATATGTAGCAGAAACATTTAAATTTCTAAGGACAAAGTGTTACCTTCTATCAATGTGGGAGGAAGTGTGATCCATGACTTAGCCGAAAAATAACAACAATAATAAAAAAAAAAACATGATCACTTTGCCTGTAATATGATGAAAATACTTTCTTGCCATGCACAATAGGTGAACACATGGTTCCAGTGGGTTCACAATGGCAGTATTACAAGGTCAGCTCCGAGGTTTCGCCTGGCTCAGCAAAGACCTGCAGAGCTGTAGGGCGTGCTGCTAAGCTGACGGGGCTCTTTGCTTGTTCATGGTGCTCTTTCTCGAAGGGGCCCCAGTGACAGAGCCATTCACAAGCACGGGCCATAAATGACCGAGCTGAACAGCACATTAAGCACTGCATTCTCAAAAAAACCCACCATTGACTCTGGAGGATAGCCAAAATGCCAGGAACAAAAGGTTAGTAGCATGCAACAAAAAAACCCTAATAATACAAAAATATATTTTAATTTATTTGCATACCAGAGCTCCATGTCCAATAAAATCAGCAAAAGCTACAGAAAAGTTGGCCTTGCTGCCAAATGTTTAAAACTAATCTGAATATTTGTGCCATTTTCAGGTAATAAGTCGGACAAGAAGTCAACTACCAAGGTAGGAATGTCATTATTATTCTAACTCTTGTCTCAATCTGCATTTTGTGCTGCTTGAGTTTATTCGTTTTACTTTAATTTCACAGCAACCTCAGAGTCCTAAAGAGCAGCCGAAGAAAGGTGATCAGAAAGGAGATGATAACAAGAAGCAAGGAGGTAAGCATTTATATTAACTATATTATTTAAAGAAAAATATTAATAATAATTAGAAAAGACATTTATTTTGTGCAGACTTGATTTTGACAGATTGGAGCAGCATATGAAATCCCCTACATGTGGCACATAGGGGTGAAATGAAGTGCTGTGTCCCCAGTGAAGGTATCTGTCTGTGTTTTATCCCCTCGCAGGACAGCCGAAGGGAGAGAAGCAATAACTTCCAGGCATTTGTGAAGATGGCTTTGGAGACACTGCTTGGGTCTTGCCATCGTAAACATGGGGGTCCTCGGGGCAGACAGGGCTGAGCGCACCTCCCCTTCCCTCCATTTTGCTCTTTTCCCCAGAGCCTGCAGACTGTGCTGTTGTGTGGCCTGGCAATACAGCATATGCTCACCCCTGGCAGTGGCAAAAAAAAAAAAAATTAACCTGATCTCCATCCATCACCATCTGTCGTTCAACCTTTTTCTGTCACCTTCCTGACATTGTCCTCTTTAGCTTATTGGATGCTCAGAAATAGACTCCAGGTTTGACCAGATCTTTGCTTAAAGATCAAAAAATAAAATCAAAAAAATCATGCAGTCCTTCTCAACTCACCCTAATGCCATGATTGACTTTGTAACAGTTGATACATTATTTTTGTAAATCACTAAAATAAACAGTTATTTATTACAGCAGTCCATGTTTTTATGGCATTTGTTTTTTTAAAAAGAAAACAAAATCTCTGAAATGTCGACACTGAATCAAACAAAGACAACATTCCAGGTTTCATTACAAATTTTATAAAAATATCACAGGTGTACCAGTGCCTTCACATTTACAGGGAAAAAACATTGACCTAAAGTAAATATCAGAACAGGTTTTAAAATACTGAGTGATGTTAGGTCTGCAAAGACTGAGCACTTGTTCTTGGGCAGAGACGAACATTCAGGCTCTAATCTAACACGACATGCTAGGCAAGAAGCAATTCCTTTGACAGTTTAGATTAAGGAAAGACAGACTGGACACTTGTATTATTTTATCAGATCATCATTAATTACATAAATGTGTCATTAAAAGCAGCCGTGTATTAAAAATCTGTAGTTAAGATTGAATATTTAATATCGTGTAATCACATTTTAAATTACCCTGATTCTAAACCTTTTTTTTTTCTGCACTGAGGAATAACAGAGTTTTAAAAATACTAATACAACCTATTCTAAGCAAGAGGAAATAATTCAGTTCAAATGAAATTAACAAATTAACACAAAGCTAAATACAAACACCAGGAAACTCCACCACAAACTTTAATTCATGGACTTACTGAATATTTGTCTTTATCTAAAATTCACTAAAAGGGAAATCATTACTGTTGACAATAAAATTGCTGCCTTGTAACCATAATCTGTGCTCTTTTCATTCAAAATTAATTCCTCATTGTCTTACACATGCTCAAGAGACAAGCTCTATTAAAGAACGAGACTCGTCATTTTCAGTTTTTTTCTTATAGTAATTCCATGAAAAGACCAAAGCTAACACCCTAACTAAACTATAGGAAAGTTTTGTCTCTGCTGTTAACTACAATAAACTGAAAATAGGCAAGAGTAGGTCTCTGCGTAAGACCAACGGCAATTCCTCAATCAAAGGAGGCAATTAAAAAATGTCTGATGTGGTTGGGTCAAAGCTGATTTATTGTCCGCTGCTGGTGTAGCTCTATGTGTTTACCCAGAGGACAGAATGAGGAAAACACAACCAAAAGAAGGTGCTAAGGAGACATGTTTGCATGCTCTCCTCCAACAGGTCAGAGGTGCATTGCTCCTATACCGGTGAATAGTCTGAATGCTGATTGGTTGAACCAAAAAGTGAACAACCACAGCAGCGTTCACATAAAGAGGAAAAGGTGCCAGATACTTCAAATGGCCATGATGAAACAATCCCCACTGGCTTAATATTAAAATGTCCAACAAATAAGCAGCTGTGGCCTCTATCGCTGGTGGGTGTTGATTAGGATGCTAGCTGTCTAAGTTAGCTTGTCTAAATTAAGATTTGCGGTGTGAGTGAGTGAAACTGTATTCGTTTATTTTAAAAGCACTTAGCACTAATTACTAAAGTATTGGTTGTATTTTATAGCATTTTTGTTGAATGCATTTGATGAATGCAGACTGCTAACCAAGCTAGCACTAGCTCACAATGTAGCAATACACCTCCTCAGGAAAATACGGTGCCCTCTGAGTAAAAAACAAAGTAACAAAAAGATGGTTTCAGCCATTAAGCTAAAGTAGAGGCTTAAAATGGGACTTCACAAATCAATAGAGGAGGCTGAGGTGGCCGTCTTTCATATACAGTCTCTGTGGATAAAGGCAAAGGACCAACAGCAAAGCAAACACAAAAAGTAACCCACATTTCCAGTTGTTCTTGATACTACCCCCAAGTGGCAGGAGATAGCTATATCAAGTAGGCGTGCACCTGCAAAGCTCTGCATAGCACCAGTGCAGAGTGGAGCCTTCGATGTTAATGATGGTTGATGAACACCAGCTTTGACAGAGGAATGCCGACTGTGTGGACTGCAGAGATACATTTTCACAAATGTACTCGTCGTTTCTTTTTGAGTGACATTCACTGAAAATTACAGTCTCAGCTGTTTCATATTCTTTTGAGGATTTTTTATTTTATTTTTTTTAGAAAGGGCTGAGTACTACGGACAGACAGTTGGAGGAAGCTGTAAAATACTGAGAGATCTACAATTGCACTATTGATTTAGGTCATTTCATAGAAATTATTCACTATAAGAAGACATTGATGACTGCCACCCCTACCCTTTAAACTGAAACGATTTTATAACATAAAAAGGGAAGAGAAACGTCGACTGAGGCCATCTGCCGCAGTCGACGCTGAAACCTAGATAATGGGCTTTATCGTGTGTCCACAGAAACAAGTGGCCAATATCCACCATGCTGATAGGTATTGATTGTGACTCACAGTGAGACATCGGTAACCGCTGTCACAACATGAGGGCTCGATAACTGCGGCTCAGATAAAAAGGGAGCGACGCAGAGAAAAGAAATGAGGAGCGAGCTATCATTTCATGGATATCAAAACTAGTCCCCAGCAGGTTAGAATAATAGATTACCCAGCCAACTTGTGGTGCAACCTGAACACTGAATGTTGGTTCGTTGTTGTATACAGGATGATTCTGTTCTCTTCGGTCTGATGCAGGATAAAGTCACAGTGCAGAAGTGCAGAACCAGTTTTCCATCTCTCATTATTACTTCCTTCACTCTTTCTTCATTTCTTATTATTAGAGAATAAGGCGGTATAATATCCAGCATCCAAATGTGACCCAGTGGCTGTTCCAGCTCAGCTCTGACCACTTCTGAATGGTATGATGGGTGATATTATCCTGTAAGGGGATGTACATAGTGAGTCCAGTAATGTGTAGTAGTATAGTGTATAGTATCATTTAAACCTTTTCCTGAAAGATCTTTACAAAATGTGATTTTTTTTTGTCATTACTGACTGAAAATAATTTCATCTAAGGCCTTTCATCCAGCAAAACCATAAATTACTTTAACTGTTGATAATAAATATCACAACTAAGGTTACATTCCTATGCAGCAATTCACACGTTCATATGTCACAGTGAGCTCCACATTTTTATAGCAGGGCATATAAATATAGACACCTTTAATCTTCTAAACATGCTGGGACTTCAGTATGTCACAATGCTACGTCAATAGCACACTGCTAGCCTTCTATACATATCCTGAATTTGTAAAGGTTCCTCAAAAACAACTCGTGCATTTGGCCTAACTAGTCATATACACAACGATAATATCTAAAGCTTTTGAATACCATTAACTTGATTTCACATTTTACTGTATTTTAAAATGTTCTTTTTCCAATCTCTTCTCTGGTTCTATCCTGCAAAATGTGTGCTTTCCTCTGGGGCTTAGCATACTCTTATCATGTCTTACCTCATCCTCCTCCATAAAGTCCACACTGGAGTTGAACACTGAGCCGAGGTATGTCAAGTGCAGTATTGCCAAAGCACTGAATGCTATGTTTATCATATACACCCATAACCCCTGTGGAGGAAGAAGGTATAATGTAAGAATAAACAAGTTCCTTACTCAATATTACTACCCCAAATCTGTAACCTCTGCAAGATTTTCATATTAGGGTCCTGAGAACCTTACACAGATTTGTTGAAGAAGATTATCAAAGAATGTTTATTACACTCTTAAAAACTAATGCCTTCTTTTAGCCAATTTCACTTAATAACATGGCAAAATACTTAAGATTTAAAAGCACGATTTCAGAGCTTCAATGTAATAATGTCCCAATTATGTACTATGGTTTATGCAAGCTGTTTTTCCTTGGCATAAATGATTACGTTCCCCTTCCCGGTGCTCTGCTGTGTGTTAAAAAGGGATTTTTGCTGGGCATTCTGTCAGCAAACTCTCAAATTGTGTCAAATTAAGGCACAAGACAGTCCCTCGGGACTGCTTTAATATAACCGCAGCAGATGCGATGGCAATAAAACCTGATGTCCACACTTCTTTAGTAATACATTAAGTAAATAATCTTGTGTCTTCCACCATAATGACTTATCCTGTTATCCTGTTAGAAATGAAAGAAGGCTACAGTAAATCAAAATGTAAGATGATGAGGAATAAAATTGTTATAATTTTATTCCTCTGAGGGGAAAACAAACAGGGAAAAATAGCTGGTGCTGTATGGAGCTAAAGTAGGTCCATTTAGAGCATCTCCTGCTCAAGTGTCACATATATGTCTGTGCAATGAGAATTTTCACAAATAAAACAGCTGGAAGAAAAGCAGTCTTTGCAGCTGTTTGCAACTCTAATGCCAACAAATCTAGTTGCAAGTCTGCTCAGACATTTGTCCTTTTCAATATCAAAAATGTCATCACTTCATTCTCATTGTATGCTTTTTTTTTTTGTTTTGCAAAATTTCATTGAGGTGATGCATTTGAGTTTTTGTTTCCAGTTGATGGCATGGAGATATTTATTAAGCAGCAGGAAAATGAATGACATCCTCAACACATCCCTTTCCCCCCCTTATTAGCCGTGTAAGCTGTTAATTGTGCAGAAGTTAATAAAGTTGTGGTCACACTATCTTAGCATCTAACTTGTCCTGCTGAAGTGGGGTGAACATAAATAAGGGGGAATGTTTGTAAGTGGGAGGTAAATTCAAATGCAGCTTTCCAAACAGGTTAGCAAATATCCCCAAACACAAGTGGGAATATTTAAGTGTAACACTCATAGAGATGGTGAAAGACGGAAATAAAAACAGGAGATATGTGAGGATTGCTCAGCGAGAGAAATTTGATTAACTGGAAATTTAGAGCTAACCTGTGATGTTGTAATTCATTTTTAGTCTTTAATCAGATACTGGATCTATACATGAAGTGTTCCTTTTTCATGAAAGGAAGCTATTTCCCCCACAAAATGAGAAATTTCTTACTGAATAATTTGAAGTATAACTCCTGTATATAATTCAAAGGTTGCATAAAAATACCAGGCGGTTTACAGCAGGATAAAGTGATTATTTTGTAGTATTATGGTGAAGATTACTGTAATGAACTGTCATGGACTGGTACAGAGTGTGCTGTGGTTTTCTGGTCAAAATCAGGTTAAATCCAGAGCAGCTGACATTAATTTTAATTTATGATGGTTATACTGATTATATTCACTCAATGAATTCTACTTTTTATACTAACTTCATACTGTGTAGCGTTTGGAAATCCACCATGATGCATCATATAACATTTTATTGCTACATGATAAATCTTGTTAAATCCACACAGAGCAATGCATCTCAGCTGGAGCACAGGTCAGCCTGTACACAAAGAAAAGTCTACATGAGCGTTTTATATGTAGGTCTGCCTACACACACACACAAATATATGTGTATATATATATATATATATATATATATATATATATATATATATATATATATATATATATATATATATATATATATATATATATATATATATATATATATATATATATATATATATATATATATATATATATATGGTGCTAAGTAAAAGTCTTAAGCCACCCTTCATTTCTTCATAATTTGCTAGAAACAAAAAGGTGATTTATTGAAACATGCTAAGATTGAAAGTCAATATTTAGTATGACCACCTTTAATCTTCAAACAGCTAAAGAGTCTTATGCAAGCTTTGTTGCAGTTTTCAGGAAGTGTACTCCAGGCTGGATGGCTGCCTTTTGTTCAGTTTTCTGTCTAAATGACCCCAGACAGCTTCATTAATGTTGAGGTCCAGGGTTCTGGGAAGGTCAATCCATGACTGATAGTGTTCCACTCTATAAAGCTCTTCTCTGTTTTTACTACATTGGAAGTGTGTGTGGCAACACTGTCATGCTTAAAAATCTGTCTTTTTTTTTTACCCTTGAATGACTCACAGGTCAGTATTAAGCATTTTCACAGGAATGTGAACTGTTCTGAAAATAAGTGAAAAATAGAAAATGACCTTCAGAAAGCCTGGAGAACTTTTGCTCAGTCCCACTGTAAAAAAATCTCCTTCCTTAAAATGAGCATCTATATGAAGGCTATCAATCTTGTCCCTGTTTCAAATATGAAATGATCATATTTACTCAACTTACTCAATTCTTTTTAATAAAAATAATAATAATTGAACGGTTGATAATTGAAAGGTTTTTTGTTTGAAGAAGAAGAACAAATATACGAGGGAGCTGCATTTTACCTTTTTGTTCTGGTGAGTGCAGTTTGGCAGGCATTTCTTTGACAGTATACAGGCATTAAAAATAGCTGCAAGCCTCTTCCGCAACACTAAAACACGAAACAAGACCAGTGCATTAAAACAAAACAAATAGATGAGTTTTTTCCAGCATAAGAGGAAAATTACAAGCACTGCAGTAAACAGAAACAGTGTTTCACAGTGAGTGCAATTAGCCATTAGTGCAAACCTAAGCACCTTCTCCAAATGGAAAGGTTCTAATGTGGAAAAGAGAAAACCCCCCACAAAACTCTGCTTACCATGCTCAACATAAGTGATGAATCCCAAAGATATTAGGACTGCACCTAGATGAAAACTCAAACCCTGTGAGGTAAAAGAGCTTCAGTCAAAATAATCCAGTTACTGATACAAAAAAAATGCATTTAAAAAAGTAATTGTAGGAAAAGTCTGCATAGGACTCACATGCAAAAGGGCACTGGCTGTATATGTCACCATTATAGCAGAGAATGTCCCAAATTTCAGTACACTCTTAAAAACATCTGTGAAATTAGAGCAAAAACATCTGTGAGCTGGTATAAGAATTTCTATTTAAATGAGCCATAATCATTACACTCACAATGGCAAACTAAAGCAAAAACAGCTGCCGCCTGTCTTGAACTCACAGGTGTGCAGAAAGCGAGACATGGGCAGATTCCACGATGTTACCACCTCCACCATTGACCGAGGAAACTCTATATTAAGCGGCTTGGATACGGTCATATCCCTGCAAAGTAAAAGGTAAATGGGCGGTGGCCTGTTATAAATGTGAATAAAGAGAAACACACTCAAGGTTAGCAGGTGCGCTTGCAGTTCTAACCATTTGAGGTTGTCTTTCTCCTCGGTGAAGCCTGCCCCAGCCAGAGTAGTGGTAGTTTCACTCAAATAGCCAACAAAATAATTGCTAAAGTGGAAAGACAGTGTGTTCTCATACGCCAGTAGCCACCTAATGCAGGGACACCAAAATGGGAAGAAATAGATGAATATCACAATCCAGCTTCAAATAACGTCCGACTTTACTGAGTGGCTACTACAGATGAGTAAAAAACATACTTAGCTGGTGTAGCCCTGAGTAGCATTAGGATAAAGAGAGCAATGTTAGTGACAAAAAAAGGTTTATTGACTTGCCTTGTGATGATTTATGCTTCATCAAGCTGGTGAAAGTGTTGTGGTAAATGAGAGGGTGAGAGGGGTCTCCTGGTACATATATAACTGCACAGAGAGGAGGAGGAGGAGGATGAAGTGGGTAGATACATGCAAGCAAAGGTTTTGGACAAATGGTGATTATGAGGAATGCATGCCTACAGTGTTTGGTTTATTCAGAGTCACTGAGGTGGGCAATTAATTACCTGATCTTCCTCCTCTTTTTGCTGTAAACAAAGCAGGTGACAGACACATTATCTTAACAGAACAGCAAGCCACAAACCAAGTCAAGAATACACAGGCATTTGTTTACAGTATGAATGTGTGTGTTCTCCTCACCTTCGTAGCAGCTTGTCTCCATAAACAGGTATGAAATAAGGGAAGAGGTAGGGTGCCACACAGTTGGAAATAACAAGGCAGACCTGGCTCTTCACCCAGCTAACAGACACTTTTAAAAGCCACGAAAGGCTCTAAGGAGAAGAAGGAAACATCAGCTGTTCTTTCACTTTTTTTTTAATTAATCCTCACTCAGATCTAAAAGATATAGTATCGCACCTACCAGCTTACGGCCTTCTAAAGCTTCTTTGTAGCTGTTGAAGCTGATCCAGGGACCAAAGATGACTGTGCCCACAAAGTAGATATAACCCATGAACTCAATGGGTGAGGGCACACTGGTCACAACACCTCTATCCAAATCAAAGGCCAAAGAAATGGCTTTCATTGCAACCACCATCTGAGAACCTGGATGACAGCAGCAGCATTTAAATGATTGTTGTATTCCAAAATTAGACATTACTAATGGGAATATTAAAGTATACAGACAGCAATCACATTTAAGAGACAAATGATGGCTGTCTTACCTCTCATCTTGTGCCAGTTAGTGGTATCCATCATATGTAGCTCCCTGATGAAATGAAAAGGAAAGGTAGTCGTAATGAAAAGAAAAGACCATTCCTTGAGTTTTCCCAAATCGGCCAAATTCCCGAATTCACAAGCTTAAAGTCAATTGGAAATTAGGATTTAGGCGTGAATAAGTATACATCATACATTTAAAGAAATATTGGGGGAAATCACAATAAACTTTGTTGCTTTTATTTTGAATTCAGGTGCTTTTTAAAAATGTTTTACATGCGTACATGTGAACCAGTGTGAAAGCACGTTGTAACGTGTTGGAACCAGTGTTTATGACAGATGTGTTTGCTAGCCCTGACAGATGTCAGCTCACGTTAAAAAAGAAATCTTGATGTAGAATGCAGAGTTTTTAAGAAGACATTGACTTCTGAGCTTTTATTTACTGGAGTCATCTATAGAACTGTGCTTAGTTTACAGAGAGCAGATTGTTGTGTTTGAGGATTACAGTTTGAATCATCATTACGAGACTAAACACACAGAGAAATACAAGAAGTTGACTGATGCAGACTGAAAATGGACATCTAAAGCTTTGCTAGCGAAGCTGCAAAAGCAACAAGGACTTTTTTCCTTACCAAGCTTTACACATCCAGAGATGGAGCTGTCAAGACCAGCTTTGTGATTTGACAAAATTTGGGCTTTTTTCACTTTGCCTGTTTCACATTTTCATTGCTTATAGCAGTTTAGATTGAGTTCAGCTTATTTATGTAACCCCCACAACACTTCCAGCTTCTCATGTGGCCCCATTGGGAAAATGAATTATTAAAGAAGCTCTTTGGTTCAGTATTACACCTAATGTGTAATACTGAACTGTCAAGTAACACAAGAGGACTCTCTTACCCCAGGAGCAGGTAAATGAGCACAGTGATGGAGAGAAAGGTGCCTCGGATGGTAGAATGGCGACACAGGAAGAGGAAGAGGTAGCAGAGAAGGCTGAGAAGGACCACCCAGATCATGTGCAGCTCAAAGAACAGGTAGAGCGTGTAGAAACCTCCTGCCACTGTGACCAGGTGTTTCACAAAAGAAGGAAGACCTGACATAGCCAGATAAAAATAAAGAATAATGTATGTGATTAGAGATTAAAGTGAAGGTCTGATAACACTGGCTGGGGTGCAAATGCTCTGTACTCACCGAACATCCAGATAAGTCGACATAGCAGGCAGATAACCAGCAGCTGCCATACCTGCTCCAGGCCCTGCTGAGCTGTGGGCAGAAGGCAGCCATGAGCGAGCTCTTGGAAAAACTTCTGTCGGCTGAACACTCCCATCACTAGACTTAGAAAACAAAGAGAAGCCAAAATGCATTTTTACAGCAACAAAAATAACATTTGTGTTAACAGTGGTGACTTATAGCTAAATACTCTTCATTAAACTTCAAATCCCAGCATGCAACGCAATTCACTACAGATCAGTGCACATGCAGCACAGCTGCTGTTCAGAGTTTCACTAAAGATGATGAGAGCTCTTCTTGTAATTTAACATATTTTTAGTTGCATCAGACTGGATACAATGAAATACATCCCAGGATGTAAAACAATATGAAGACTTCATCACAATAACACCATGACCTGGGTCTCGGGCATGTGGAGAATATTTGACATATGCTATTCTGCAAGACATGCTCTCTCCGCAATGCAGTCGGCCAAGGGGATGAGTTGACTCACAGCTGCCTTCCTTCAGCCGCTGCATTAACAGTGCCTCAGCGTGCTCAGCGCTGTGCGTCCAGGGAGAGGCAAACGCATCGTAAATGGATGCGAGAAATCCGGCAGGAGCTACTGATCCTTGCAGTGAGCGGTCCTGCTAACAACCTACTTCAGAGCTACCCCCCCCCCCCACTTCACACCAAAAACAGCTATGAGGCCCCCCGCCCCCAGCATGCCAGTTTGTTTTCCGTGCGTAAAACTCACCCTCTCAGAGCAGCAGGATGATCCTCGTGTCTCTGCTGCTACTTTTCCGTCCCTTTAAAATAACAACAAGCCTGGGTCCTGCTGCTGTCTTTCAGGCACACTCGGGCCAGATGATGCATATCTGGATGACTCCCATTGTCACAGCATCAGCACCACTAACCTGCCATCTATGAAGCCACGCGACGACACATCGGCCAATCTAAACCGCTGCTGAACGGATCTCAGCCAATCCTCGCTTTCGTCACCCTAATGTGACAGCAGGAAGGTCCAAACAGAATCGTCGCCCTGCATAACCCCGCGCATCCGAACCAATGAGACGTGGACAGCGTACAAATGGACTGAAGACGGGACTGTTGTGGATGCGGAGGAATGCCCTGTCTGAACGTATGCAAAAAAATCCAATGTACCCTTAATCTACGTGATCTTTTATTCATTTAGTTCATCGATAATATGCAAATTCAATCAGAAAGTCAGTTTTAATTCAATGTTACCATTGTGCATGAAATAAATATTTTAAACATAACCTACATTTTCTTCGTCTAAAGTAATTCATAAATGCAAACTTAAAGACAGTGGTTAGTTTGAGTGATCCCTCACCGATGTGCAACCCTAAAATATAAAGCTGATGATGATTTAAAGGCTAAAAACAAACAGTGTTCATGCGTATTTACGCATATGCTGTGTCCTTTTCCATAATTTCAACGTAGGTTTATGCTTAATATTTGTTTCACTTTCTATTTAGTCACCCATAATACTGGGTTTAAAAGAAGAACACGATCAACAAAAAGGCCATTTGACTGTTGTATTTCCTCATGTAATGGGGATTAATGGATTTTGCTTTTAAATAATAATTTAAAAAGTCCCCTGCATCCACTTTTATGCGATATTTTCCTGGGCCTTAACTTCCTTTTAATTTTATTCTCTTTGATTTGTGGCCATAACGCCTGGCAATTTATTTAAAGTATTCTACTTTTACCTGTCAAAGCAATTTGAAAATTGTGCTTTCAAAAGATGATAAATCAATCAAATGTTTTGTTGTTGTTTACTTTTATTAAGATTGATAGGTTTTCTGCTTCCTAATAATGCAAGCTGCTTTGTAGTTATAAGTGTTAGTGAGCACATAATAAATTCCTCCAGCAGCAAAAACATAAAACAAAACTTATAAATTAAGGTATGAAAAACAAAATAGCTAAACAGGGGGGGACAAACACACAAAAGAAGTCAATTAAATAGAAAATTAGATAACATACTAATAGGCACTACTAGAGATAATTTTTACTTGTTTTTTCACTGGTTTACTTGTCAATGTATAAACATTTTTTTTTAATATAAAGTAGTAGTTTTTCATCTTAAAAAATGTAACACTTTGTCAGTCTCATGCTCAAGGGCACTATACATTGGAGCCAGCTTTCTCCGGAACAGTCGAGTCAAGTCTGCATTTTCACATTATGATTAATTATTAAAATATTTGTCACGGCTCAATTGCAGACAGTGCGAAAACATTCACCAGATCGATACAGCTGAACCTAATGACCCAGAAGTTGATAACATAAAGGCTTTATAACCGCAATGTTAACTGAAAACATCTGTATGGCCAAATAGGACTTTTACTGTGGTTGGCAGGTTGGATTATAGAGCAATGGGGTCCTTTTTTTTTTTTTTTTTACTTCACATCCATGCAGCAGTTAAAGTAAAAATCCTCCTTGGAAAATTCAGCTGCATAGCAAGAAAAGTTCCAAGCAATGAAAGCTAGTACACACCTTATTGTTGCTGTACTGCGGGGGTTTTTCTGTGCAGTCAGCTCACAGAACAAGCAGGTGGTTTTAATGCAGTGTGACACACTGACAGGAAGACTGTCCAAGAAAGTTAGACAGACATTTTTGGGTCATTTTAACAATCCCTCTAGAGCCACCATCAGGACAGAGACTACTTGGTCTGACAACCTTGAACTTTCCTTCAAAACTGCTACAACTCTGTGAAATCTACGCACGAACAAAAGTCAAAAAAATATAATACAGCAATTTAATTTTATTACATTATGTAAAGAGCATATTTCACTTCATACAGCTTATTTTTTTTCTCTTGTTCCTGTGTCCACGTGAGAGCAAATCTAATGGGCACACAGTAGACAGCTGCAAATCACCAGCTGAGAAATAGCTTTAGCTATTTTAACAGATAATGCTATTCCAAGAATGTGTCATTTGGACATATAGCTGGTTAGGTGCTTCTTGGTGTGGGGGAAATGGGTACATGGTAGTTCAATCTTTCCATTTGTCCATGTTTTCTGCCATTTCTACATTTGAGTACATATACATACAGGTCAGCTGAAGGAGAACAAAACAAACAAGCAAAAATAAAACGTAATCAGTCCAAAGTTGTTTTTTACAAATGGGAAATTAAAACTCCATATTGTGTGCAAACAGTGCAAATATCATAGCTTACAAGTCAGAAAAGCGAAGCCGAAGGTGCCTTAATCCATATAAGAGACCACAAAACGTTAATTAAATTCAGCAACTTGTAGAAACAGCAGGTGACATAACCCTGAGCGATGGAACGTGGGCACTTTTGGAGTCAAGCATGGGATCAAAACATACTGTTAATTGATATGAGATGTTCATGAATACATTAAACGGCTCTGCTACACAACGGCAGTGTGGAAGATCCACTAGTGACTAAAAGCCAGCTAAGAAGTGATGTGGGATGACCACATTGGGTTTTATGTAACCAATATGATCGTGAGGAAAAATGAGCCTTTATGAGTTAAAAAAAAAAAGGAGATTAGCAATCAATGGATGACATCCCTGTGACCAATGTACATCTTTTATGAACAGTCTCTAAACTAAACTTAATTGATTGTAGTTAATGAAGGAGTGTTGGTAGTTAATTCTGCTCTCAAAGAATTTTACCGTTCACTTTAAAAATTCGACAAACACTTGATGGAGGCATTTTTAAGCTGGCAGTTGTTTACTCTAACCATAAACATAATTTATTTTAGAAAACAAACAGCATTGGTTTCACAGTCAGATCCACTTCTCATATACAGATTAAAAAACAAACAAAACAAAGAGGACAACTAAAAAAAAAAAAATGCACAAAATGTAACAAATGGTTGACGTAACTGTAGCTACATCATACATACATATGTTGTTGATCATATACACTGCATATGATCAGCAACATAAAAAGCACCTGATATCTGACAAAATAACTGTAATCCCTCAGGGCACGCATACTGGACCCTCTGGATTTGTCCTCTTCGGCATGTGGCCAGGAGCAACCGCTGTCTTCTGCTGTAGCCGCCTCTGTGGATCAGCCGTTTTTCTGGATTGAGATCTGAGAGTTTAGAGGCCCTGTCAACACCTTGGACTCTTTGTCGTGCTCCTCGAGCCTTTCCGTTTGTAGGCGTGTGCTGCACGTAAAAGTAACACCCACACGAATTCCTGGGAGCTCAAGGTTTGCCAGCAGAACCAACCATTGTAATAGTGCAATCAAGGTTATTCACGGTTTCAAGGTTACGGCTGATTGGTTTATGTGTGTAATATAAAGCTGCAACCACTATCTGTTTCCAGTTAGCTGAGGCAGATGTGAAAACTAAATTGTGTGGCAATTGTTATTAGAGATGATTGATCATATTATTGATGCCGTTTGTAGCACACGGTGCATTTTTCCACAGACTAAAGTGATTATTACGGCACAAATTGCCAAGTACAGAATATAGCCTGAAGCCCAAATCCCACCTGGTGCAGTTTTACAACACAGGTCAGTTCAAACAGCAGTCGAAAAAAAACAATTGCACCTCATCACTGATTAAGAAGTGAAAGATTTTAACTACAGAACTAAAAAAAAATTATAACAGCATCACAGTACTTACAAATATATCAGTGTGCTAAGAGAGGCAAAAGTGGTGCAAGTATAAGCCAAACACTACGGGTTTAATACTGAACACAGCCTTGCTTTTGTTAAAATGCCTTTTAACTCAAAGAACAGAAACACTAATAGGATAGGAGCACTAATGTTGAACATCTTAAGTAAGGCAAAAAGGTCAGGTAAGTAAACAGGTCATTCTAATCCATTATTCAGATCAGAGCATAATCTCCAGGTCATAAGCTATTCTCTCCTTTTTTTCTGGCTTAGTGTGTTCTTCTGGTGAAATTATTGGTGCCTCACTTTGTTCCTTCTTCACCAGATTCTTAACCCTACACTTTTTCGGCTTGCTTAAAATATATTCATAATTTCTTTTAACCTCTAGGAAGGCTGAGGTGAGGTACTGAGGTGAAAAGATCTTCAGTGAAGATGGAAGTTCTGTATTTCGGGTGAACAAGTCATGGTGAAATGAGGAACCCGGGTTTTCTGAGTGTCTCGCTTCTGGATAGAGTCGACGAGGCACAGGACACGGTCTCAGCAACACCGGTGGGGGGATTTCTGGTAATATATTGAATGAAGCCAAAGGTGGGGGCTTGGATAGAAATCCAGGATTTGGGGGTGTAGGAGCAGCAGTTGGAGCAGAAGTAGACAGTGGAGGTGTAACGGTCCTTGAGCTCTGAGTGTTGCCAGGTATTTCAGTCATCTGGCTTGGTTCCAGTTCATTTTCTGTCTCACTCCTGGAGGAACTGTCCTCAGGCTCAGACTCTGTTTTAAACTCTGTCTGCGGAAGGAATAAAATGTGGTTGTGACGCTGACAGAACAGCGTGCCACACCTGAGGCACTTCCTGCCATCTTTAACATGGAGCAGTTTATGACGCTTCAGTTGGTGAATCGTGGTGAAAGATCGATCACACATGTTGCACGGAAAGAGGGGCTCATCCCTGTGCACAGCATGGTGCTCACTGAAATCTGCCTGAGTTATGAAGCTTTTTCCACAATTTTCACAGACAAAGGACCTTTGTTCTTCGTGCAGCCGTTTGTGTTTTACCAGCTGTGGTATATCAGTGAAGGTCTGACTGCACAGTTCACACCGATAACCACCTTCTGATGCAACTAAAGGTTTCAGGAGCACAACTGGCCTTCTCTTATCTAGTTTTAGGGTGTCTGGTAGTCCTTTGAAGGGTGGTGATGTCTTATTTAAGTCGAGCATTGTTTGAGACTGGATAATTTGGGTTTCTGCTTCAGTCTCAGACACTTTTGCCACCGTTTCTCCTTCCTGAAAAACATAAATACACAAACAGAGGAAAACAATTTAAAGAATTGTAAAGAATTTATCATTAGAAGAAAATAAAAATACTTATGACAATCTTGCAACTCGTGTCTTACAAAACAACTACTTTACAACAAACAAAAACATAGCTATTTTGCATAATGTCCAAGTAGAAAAGATATACAGAAAGAGCAAGTTGTGGCTGCTACCTTTGGCACTGAGGGGGTTGCTGGCGTCTGCATTTCTTCTGAAAGTTCACTTTCAGTTCGCATCAAAACAGACGGCTCGGGATTCACAGAAGAATCAGCTTGAAGTGGAGCTGCATTTTCCTCTCTTCTGCCTCTTGCCTTCCGGCGATGCCTTTTTCTACGACCATAAATCCTTTAAAAAAAAACACAAAAAAACCCACAAACAAACATATGAAGTGATCTATAAAAGTGGGTCTCATATCTACAGTAAAAGTGTAAAAGAAAATGTTAGTATTAACACCTTGTTTTTGTCATACACTGTAAAGCTGCACAAATTTTCAACAGTTCAGAGTCTGTGACCCAATATGTACACAGAACACATACGATGGGAGATAACTATGCAGCTTATTTACTGAATATTTATCACCCTTTCTAATTCATTACCAGTTACTGTGCCTGTTCTATTATGGAAACTGATACCAAGGGATGACCTTTGTAACCCTGACCTGGGCTGGCTATAGCTATAGGCCAGAGTAGACCTGAATGTGCTTCTCGCCCACTCAGTGAAAATGATATGGGTTTTTTAATGCTTTTGATCAGTCAGAGAAGAAAAATGGAACGGAAAACACCAGTACTGTTTAAAGTACCACAAGCTTTGAGACAACCCTCTGTCCTCGCACTGTTCAAACACACAGAGCTCAGAAACAAAGAGACGTGACAACTATGAACCCAGCGCAGAGCACTGACTACAGCACACACATTAAATATCACACACCGGGTCAATATGTTGTTAATGTTATGTTTATAGTGATGGGCATTATAAAAACCTGTAACATTGAGCCATAAAGGCTTCATTTATGTACATCTGCAAGCTTCTATTAATTGAATGAACAGGTTCTCGTAGGGTTTTATCTGTTATAGTAGCTTTTACTTTTATAATGTCGCTCCACTGGTTAAAAGGAACCTATTGTCATTTCCAAGTCCGTGCATTTAATCTTGGACTAGAGCTGATTTGCATGATTTAGAGTTCAAAACAGTCTTTATTTAGGCCTTGTTGCATGCAGCCTACATAGACATGCCCATTGGGACATCACCCATAGGTTATTGTGCTCCTGTTGGGAAGCCTCAATCTGAGGACCATAATTTATAAAATGAACATCACATTGTATGCATTCACTTGAAACTGATGATGACAATTAAAAGTATGTCCTCACCATGATTAACATAATTCACTAAAGGTTCTGTCCATCTAAACTCATCACATGAAGACTTCTCAAATGACCACCACAGATTTTGCTGGGAAAAATACCGTTCTTCAGAAAAATTGTGCAAACTTTAAATCCCTACTTAAAACTTTGAAAATAAATAAGTAACCTTTGAGAAACCAAAAACGGGACAGAATACCATCACAAATTTTGGATATGAATTATTTGGATTTGGTACATGGTGTAATACCTGGGGAATATTGCACTTAACTTTAATTTCAAGCTTTAAAATCTGTAAAAATATTTGAATAATTTTGACTGCTTTAAAGGGCAGTATGTGTCCTATAGATGAGGTGCTATAAATAAGATCAATCCTTTACCTGCACGACTTGCGATTTGTGAACTCTGCTGTTGGAACCTTCAAGCATCCATCATGTTATATGACCTTAGCTTAGCTACACTCCAGTCCATATTCATTAAGCCATGTTATCAGATGTTTAGCATCAAAATGTAAGGACCTAGTTAAATTAATTTTATATAATTTTAAAGAGGACACTTAAAACAATGAAGCTGCAAAACTATCAGAAAACACCCTTACCTTAATTAATTTTTAAGCGTTTTTTTAAACTAATGACAATACAGACCAGAATAAGTAACAAAAAAGTATATTACAATTAAATTTAAAACATAATAAGTTAATTTTAAAAATTGAAAAAAAATATTATTAGAGAAACACAAAGCTATCCAACAACTTTGATCCTCACAGATTTTATCCTGACCCAACACTACTTTACATGTCTTACCATCTCACTTTTTTCTTGGGGCTTTGATTTTTTTTGGTGCAGGTAAAAACAGAAGGCACAAAGTCCGGCTTATCACGCTCCATAGATGCTTCTCCTATAAAACAAAAACAAAAATAAAAATATGTAGGGAGCTTTGTGCTAAATCCGACAATTTTAATCAACAAACCGCTTGTTTCTCTTACAGTATGTCTACAGTGCTAGCATAGCTCCAATCTTAGCTTACCTGATATGAAATGAGCGCCACAAACGCGATCATCTTCCGTGAGTCTCGCAGTGCTGCCGTTCGCTTCTTGTATTGCTCGCAGCCACAAACGCCTCCGGTGGCCCCGAGACGGTATTTTGTAAAATTTCAATTTTTTGCTGCGGATATACCGCTTTTCACAACCAGACACGCAGCAAACTATCATTTTTGCTTTAAAACTGTTTGAGTTTTGTGGTTAGCACGGGTTACGGAAGTTATCAGAAACAACTAAAGTCAACTTCCGCTGCAAAGAGGCGCGCGCAACCCTGTTGAGGATGTTACGGTGGCCGGGCAGCTCGTTTTACGTTAATGTTAGGTAAACATCAAATAACAATCCCTACATTTTTCTGTTTTATGTTAATGTTTTGATCCAGCATCGATTTTGCCAGACTGCTGACTAAAAGGAGAGTTTTACCGAGGCAGGGAGTACACCGCGAGCAAGCAGTGAACTGGGGACCCCTGCTGTCCGCACTCATATCTGTGAGCCTGATTAGCCTGTCAGCTGAAATGGTTCCTCGAAATTAAATAAATTTAATCGGAAATTTAATTGGAAAAAAAGCGACTTTACTCGGTTGCTAGAAAATTTCTATAAAAACAATTCGTCTATAATTTTGTATATATGTGACTAAGTCTTATTTATTATGTTCTACTAATGTAGGATAAATAAATTGGTATATTATTATTTTATTGATATTATTATTTTAATCTTGAGTGAAATTGAAGATGGCAGTGAGACCTGTTATAATGTGTGGTTTGGAGACTGGGACTCTAATAAAAATACAAGGTTAGGAGGAGGAAAACATTATGATTTTCACTGGGAGTGACCAGAATGGACAGGTGTGGAGATGAGTACATCAGAGGGACAGCTCAGGTTGAGAGGTTTGGAGACAAAGTTAGAGAGGCGAGGCTGAGATGGCTTGGGCATGTGGAGAGGAGCGTCAGTGTATATATTGGACAGAAAAGAGTAAGACCACAGAAAAGATTCATGGATGTAGTGAAGGAGGCCATGCAGAGGATGTTAGGGATAAGGTGAGATGGAAGCAGAGGGTTCCCTTTGGTGACCTCTAAAGGAAGAAACCAAAAGAAGGTTTCTTTGTTTGTTTTTTTTAACCTGGCCACATCTACACTGAAAAAAATATTGGTAACTACCAATGATTTCTATTAAATAACAAAAAAATTCACACTAAAAAAATCGATACATTTTGCTATTTCAATGGTTAAGTGTTATTTTAGATTCAGCTGAGCTGTAAGAAGAACACCACTGCTTTGTCCAGTTTTTCAAAACATAATCCTTTGTGCTCAGTAGTATTAGAAGGTATAAAGGAGGCATGAGACAAACAGTCTAACAGGTTTTAACCTGAAATTGTTATCTGCATTAGAATACACATCCCAAAACATGCATAATTTTCACCACTGAAGAGGCAGAGGGTCCTTGATCCTTTAAACAAAGGTTTCGCTAACGTACAATCAAGGACACTTCAAAACATATTTATTTAATTAAGGGCTAGCGTTTCCCCGACAGTGCCACGCCTAATGCACTTTCCCGACCACTTTCCGCTCCCGTAACTATGAACAAAGGACACATTTGTATTCAGCTATTTCGTTCCCATTATCAGTCAGAAGAACAAAATTAATCTCCCCTAAAACTCATTTGACTTGTCCTTGGTTTTGTTTTAAAAAAATGTGTCTCTTTTTTTTCAACTTCCCCTTATTGTTGCCACTTACTGAAAACACAAGTAGGCTCAAGTGTTTTCCTGACTGTTACTCAGAACAGAGTGCCGTCTGGCACTATTTTCATCTGCAGATTTTAAGGTAGCCGGCTTTGTATTTTCTCTTCTAATGGTAACACCAATGTATACATATTCCGGAGTATTCATCTGCTAAAATAGCGTAAACAAGGAATTAATTGGTGAACTATTTATAAGGTACATCTGGTCAACTGCTTGTTAATTGAAATATCTAATCATCTAATCACATGGTAGCAGCTCAGTGCATTTAGTCGTGTAGATATGGTCAAGACGCCCTGCTGAAGTTCAAACTGAGCATCAGAGAGAAGAAGACAGGTGATTTGAATGTGGCATGATTATTGGTGTGAAATGAGTCGCTCTGAGTAACTGTCAGAGGTCAGAGGAGAAGCGCCAGACTATTTCAAGCTGATAGGAAGACAACAGTAACTCAGATAACCACTGGTTAAATCCAAGATATGCAGAAGAGCATTTCTGAACGTACAACACATTAAACCTTAAAATAGATGGGCTACAGCAGCAGTTGGCCACCTGTCAGCCAAGAATAGGAAACTGAGGCTATAATTTTGTACCAGGTCATCAAAACTGGACAGTAGAACATTGGAAAAATGTCGCCTGCGCTGATGAGTCTCAACGTCTGCTGCAAAATTCTGATTTTGGCGTCAAAATATATCATAAAAAACATTAAAGCATGGCTCTATCCTGCCTTGTATCAACAGTCCAGGCTGGTGGGGGTGTTGTAATTCTGACACTTTGAGCTATTTAGTATTAACTGAGCATCATTTAAATGCCACAGCCTACCGAAGCGTCATTACTGGCCATGTCCATCCTGTTATAAATAATAATAATAATAATAATAATAATGTTTATTTGTATGGCACTACTTAAAACCAGTGTTACAAAGTGCTTCCCAGAAACGGATTTTAAAAGAAGAAATTACAGGAGACATTATGAAGAAATTACAAATCAATAACCATAGTGTATCCATCTTCTGATGACTGCTTTTAGCAGAACAAAGCACCATTATCACAAAACTCAAATAATCTCAACCTGGTTTCTTGAACATGGCAGTGACTTCACTGTACTCAAATGGCCTCCACCGTCACAAGCGCTCATTCCAGTAGAGCACCTTGGGGACGTGACAGAATGGAGATTCACATCACAGATGTGCACCCAACAAACCCATCTATGAAGAATGTTTCCAGCATCTTATTGAATGTGTGGCACTATGAATAACTAAAGTAGTTTTAAAGGTAAAATGGGTCAAACCTGGTATTAGCAAAGTGTGACCAATAAGGTGTATTTGCTTTTTAGATACATATACTTTATGTGAATATGAAGATGAAATGATGAAATCAAATGACAAATTAGGAAAAGCATAATTAAATGAGTGCTAATTAAATTAATGATGCTTGTTGGGACATAGAATGGTGCCATGTTACTATTGGTAACACCTGTTCTACTAAGAAACGCCTAAATGTCATCTGTGAAACAGTCCTGTGGTGAGTGGAGAAAAATGAAGTGGTAAACGTGCTAGTTTCTTTGCTTTGCTTTGTGATAAAAGATTATGCTTCTCTCAGTATTGA
This sequence comes from Maylandia zebra, assembly GCF_041146795.1. Taxonomy (NCBI): domain Eukaryota; kingdom Metazoa; phylum Chordata; class Actinopteri; order Cichliformes; family Cichlidae; genus Maylandia; species Maylandia zebra. The sequence goes on from NC_135186.1 coordinate 28,512,419, forward strand.
AAAGCCAGTAATGCTCTAAAAGAAGTTCACCTAAGAAAAACTGTCGCACTGTTTTCACTGGTGGATTTACAAGTGTGTTTATGGAATAGGGCAGGGCTACAGATAATAAATTGTCTTCTGATATCAGTGAACCTCCATGGCACTTTGGAATAAAAGGATTTGCTCCTGCCACCCGTCTCACTCTCTGGGTGAATATCAGCATTTCACCAATAGATGTCACTGTGGTGTAATGTGGCACACTTGTGTCCTGCCCAGTTTTGGGGAGATTTTAAAATAGCACCAAAACAGCAGCCATGCCCGATATATTTATTAAATATAATTTGAATATATTCCGCCATTTCACTTCGTACTCAGTGATGTGTAACTAACATTATAATCAATCCTCCCCAATGTCCTGGCTGAGTCATTCTAAAACATTTCACTGTGGATTTCAAACCTGAATCTGTTGCTGTGATAAACGGAAAATCTAGGCTGCCTGAGGGCAGTACTATTGTGGATAAAGGCTGCTTGGTATGACAATCAATCTATAAAGCTGCGCCTGAGAGTTAAATCAATATTATTTCACTTCCACTCAAACTTCCACTGAGAGAGGGGGGAGCAGAGTTCCACTGAAGCCAGCGTTTAGTCACTGCTGAACCTGCTTGTACCACAAACAGACAAGAACCAACAGCTAACACTTGGAGAGATTTCAGGATTTGCTCATGTTGTTGCCATATATTATAACCTTTTTGTATTATTCAGGCCGAGCATACAAATCCATTGCTTCTCAGGTGTGTTCTTCAATATCTACAAGCTTGTGACCTGAAAATAAATAAATTGGCATTCCCACTGTGTCACTTCCCTCCGCCTTTCCCTCAAGGTGACTCCTCCATCTGCACCCTCCCTGGTCTTGCCAATACCTCTCTCTGCAGTAACTGTGGTATAGTAACCAGGATCTGATTCCCCTCTTGTTTTTCTGAGCTGTCACCATCTCACCTGTTTCAATGAACTAAGCACATCAATCAAAGCTCTGCAGCGTTGCTCCTGATCTCTGTGTGCGTGTGTGTCTGTGTGTGTGTGTGCGAGGGAGAGGTGTGTACGTGGGTCATCAAAGAAGGCTAGTCTAGTCTCTATGAAAGAAATGTTTGATTAAAACAACATCTGAATATATATATTGTTAACATAGTTCCTGATGACACACACAGTCCTTCCTATTCCATTCATGTCTTCATCTCCACGGCTTGCTGTTTTAGGGTTGAGGTGTGTCTTTGTACTGGCTTCATTTCAACGCACAGCACTCCCATTTTAATTACCCTCTACTTCACCCCTGCTCGGTTTGCTCTAAGTGATTGGAAGGAGGAAGGGGAAGGCAAAATAAAGAGGAGATTGATGCGAATGTTTAAAAATGTAAATAGGAATGGGTGGTCTGTCATGGGGAAAGATGGAGGAGAGGGCATCAAATAGAGAGGAGGAAGCTGAATTTGTGGTTCCTTGCATCAATCCAGTGACCAGTTTTCATGCTTTCTTCATGCTTTCCTGACTTAATCACGCTCATAAATTCCACACGCCATGCTTTTGACACTTTGCAGTGAGCGATGGACATGTTGCTACCTGGTGCTGTTGGCACCTTTACACTGCTACTGACGACTCCCTGTGTTTAGCCGACAATGCAGCAGCTACGGGCTCAGCCACCTTCTCCGGGGGATCTTGTGGCTGCCGCTCCCTCCATCACTCAGTTGTTCAAGGGTTGAGCCACAACAACTCAATTACACATTCATTTCACCCGCACAGTCAAGCAGCCAAGCTCCCCTCCCCCTCGTGCTCCCCATTTCTTCCCTGCTTTGCTCTTTCTCTCTGCCGACGCCCACCGTCTCCATCGCTACATGATGTGGCTCAAAATTTCCACCCATTGCACCTTTAACCCCCCACCCCTCTCATTTTTACCCCTCTTTCACGGTTTGCTTCACATCAGCAGAGAAATACACATAGGACTCAAGCAGAACTGCAGAGAGATTGTGGGGTTTGGAGGCCAAAAGAATAAAAATGAAAGGCGAGGCACTTGGAGAAAAACAGCATGAAATAGTGTGAAATGTGAGGGGAGGACAGAGTAAGAGTGGAGTGGGAGGAAGGTAAGGTTTTCTGGAGGGAAAACAGGGGGTGAGTGGAGAGACTGGCTAATGATATATTGATTTGGCTGGGCCCGGGGCAAATATGTAGGAGTATGTGGGAGGAGGAGAAGAGTCACAGCTTGCAGATGTCTTAAAACACCTGAGTGGGATACGCTTTGTTTATTGCATGCTTATACTGGGGGGAACAGAAGCACAGTTTGTAAACATCTTTAGGCATAAAACACAGTTTATACATATAGCGCTTGCACCTAACGAGAAATTTTAAGTACAGTTTAAATGGGTAATAACTCAGGAATAACGGAAGCATAGATGTCAGCAAGATCGCTGAGCTGGAACAGAATGGTATCTTCTGGCTATGAAGGCAAGCACTTAGATGGTGGGCTGTCACTGGGGATCGTATTAGGTGAGATCCCCAAGAGTGGGGGGACTAAGTGGAGGGATGAAGGTGAAATTAATGGCTTTTTCTACATCTTCCTCTCATCAATTTGGTGTTCATGTGCCCATGCACTCATGCCCCTTTGGCCAAAGCAGAAGACAGATGCTGATATTGATTATTAAATATAAATACATCTCTTCTAGATGGATGGCTCGCTCTTTATTGATTCTAAGAGTCAATTGAGAGATTATGATAATAAGAAACATGCTCTGGGAAGAGTCTCACTGTTGGAACGGCCACACAGACGGCAGTGGGTGTAAAATTTAAGAGATAATACATTAATTTAGGAAATTCATTGCCACACTGGCAGTTTGTTAATTTGATTTCTTACCTGGCTGCTGCGACAGTTCCTCCCTGTTGTTCTTATGTTATACCAGATTCCTGCTCCTGCTGTTGCATGTGAAATTATCTGCAATACTGGCTGAGACAGTGGTTGGCATGAGCAGTCATCCGGAGAGAAGAGTTGGAGACTTCATATTGTGTTCTTTGTATTAGCGCTCAAATTAATTAGACCATTCTGAGTAAGCCTTCCTTCCTCCCTTTGGACCGCGATAATCACTTTTTTCTTTGGAAAATTCAAGTCGATGTCTACTGCACTTCTTCTTGTCTTTTCCTCGCTTAAATCTCTCAAATACTCGTTTCTTCACCTACTACTTTAGTGGCTATTTTCTCCACTTCTACAAAACTAACTCTCAAGCTCCCTACACCCTCACTCCACTCCCTCCAGCTCCAAACCCCCTCACAGTTTCTCCTTTCTTTCATCTCTCTGTTACTGCATGCAACAAGCAGCACTTTGCACCTTAGGAACGTGATCCAGAAGCAGATTATATACACTGTATTCTCAGCTTTACATTAAAGTGTTGCAGTCCTTTCCTCTTTCCTTCAGCCTTACCTTCCACTTTACTGCCCTCTCCTCCATCCCTAATCAGTCTGTTGTGACATGATAGCAAAGCCTGTGAGAATTGGGAATAGAGGGTATGGAGTAGCGATGAGTGAGGATTTGAGAAAAGGTTGACATTAGGGAATAAGCCCCTGTTACCCTGACTACCACAAAAAGCCATTCATTTGTGTAAGAGGACTTACATGCCCCACATGATTGCCAGCCCCTTGTGATAGGCAGATAATTTAATTCCTTATAAAGCTGAACAAGCCTCAAGTGTGTCTGCTTGTCTCCGTCTCGCCCCTCTGCTCTTTCATAAAAAAACATCATTTTTATTAGGTTTTACTACATCTCTCTTTTTAGCTGAATCTCAGTTTTAAATGTTTTAGCCTTAAGGCTAAGTCCTCACTGAAAGACTTCCAGTTTTTTGCATTTATTATTTGTTAACCTTGATTTTTGTCAAGAAGTTTCATTTAAATTGAGATCATATTTGCAAAGCTAGCATGCTCTAAACCTGCTTCCTTTCCAAAGGCTGGCAAAGATCAACTTCTTTAGTTGCAGTTTCATATCTTTCTGAATACAACAAAATGTTTCAAAACACCAAGAAAGCGAAAGAGACAAGGTTTCACAAGGTTTCACACTGGACTTCACAACCTAATAGGTGATGTCAGTGGTGGTAGTGTCCATCCAGTCTGCCAACAAAAACAGATACCAGGGGATGACGTGAGGCGTACCCAGGCTTGTTGGTGCTGGCACTACACACACACGACCAATGGTGAAACCTGAGAGTTGACTATACACATGCTTTCAGAACTGGTATTACTTACTAATTTTACAAACTCATATTATTTGTTTAACATTTTCTCTGTGGCTGTTGCCTCTAAACAGTCACATTTAAACAGTGAAGCCACACATTCATATCTTATGATTTTAATTAACAATTACAAAATACTTGATCAACCTTTTTATTTCATCAGTTGAAGATGACATGAAAAAATATTTTGTTGGAATTAGAATCCCCATAGCGTACATCTGCACCACGGTTTTGCAGTTTATTCCAGTATTGGCATGCTCTAAATCTGTGTTCCTCAGCTTTTACGGCTAACTTAAACAGCAGTATCATAACTGTTTAATTCAAGCGACACTCTCTGTTAAATATCTCATCAACTCTGATGCTTGATAACTATGAAAACTGGAATACTGAGACTTTCTGAATGTCAGCAACAAATTCTTGAGTAACAATCTGAAAGGTACACATCCCTTTTTGTCCCGTCTTCCTTCTCTCACCCTTAACTGGTTGCGGCAGATTGCCACCCCTCTTTGTGCCTGGTTCTCCCGGAGGTTTCTTCCTGTTAAAAGGGAGTTTTTCCTTCCCACTGTCATCAAATGTTTGCTCAAAAGGAGTTGTTTGATTGTTGGGGTTTTCTCTCTTTTATTGTAGGGTCTTTACTTTACAATATAAAGTGCCTTGGGGCAACTTGGGGCAAATTGAACTGAATTAAAAAGGTACTGTGAAAAATGGTGACCAGTGAGTCAATAATAGCACAAGGACAGCACAAGGATTCAGAAAATCTCTAGTCAGTTTGAAGTTTCAAATTTAACACTAGCCAAATTCGCAAATACTATATTATCCACTAGAGTTTCACTGAAGATGATGAATTGCATAGAAACATCAAAGCTTTCTCTCTTTGGAGAAATGAAATTGTAAACAAGGTCTAAAGGTCGAACAGAGATCATCATTAGAGAGAAACCCTGCCTTGAGGTGTAGCCGATATCGACATAAACATGAACATAGAAAGGTGGTATCCTAGGTGTAGCTCGTTAAAATCTTGGATGAGTTCAAATCCCAGTGACCTCAACCTCAGAGTCAAGGTCAGAGGTCAAGTCTTCTGAAAATCTTGTGAATAGGATAACTAATATAAGAAGGAAGTCACCTAGGATTTTCAAATTCATACCACAGGTGCAGCAACAAAAAATCTCGCTCAAGTTTGAATATCAGTGACCTTGACCTCAAGGTCAGAGGTCAAATTTTCTGAAAATCACCTAGGATTTTTAAATTCATACCATCTACTGGGAGTCTGAGGGGTAGCATTGGCAGCTGCCAGTATTTAAAAAAATATGCAGTCTGTGATTGAGAATATCATTCACAACAACTAAAAACAAAAGCAAACGCATATGATGAATAATATTTATTTTCTTGACGTACCTGAATTTGAGGGGCGGCGCGGGTTGTTTTCTTTTGCTTTTCAATATAGTTTTCTCAGTGCACCTCCAGTCCTAACATATTTGTTTGGCAATTGAAAAGTGGCCGGTTTGATTCCAGCCATAAACACAAATCCCCTTTAGGATTGCATATCAGGAAGGGCATCCAGCGTAAAACTCAAATCACAACATGCAGAGCTGAAAGTTTCTGGTATATATGGCTTTCTCTGTGTTTCTGAAGGCCAAAGTTTCGTTCACTCAAATAAGATTAGACACAGAGCCTCTTCTTTCATTTTCCCTTTCCATCATTCTTTCATTTCTCTGTCTCCTCACAGTCTATCTAAGCCCCCATCTCATGCCATCGCAATGCTTCTTTGTGGCACCTGGCCCTCACTGCTTCCTCTGTGAAATAGCTTTCACACTCAGTAACCTCTGTGGAATGTGAATGAAGCTGCTGCAAGGGTCATTTTTTACTACCTACCAATCACAGTCCTATGATGTGACAGCGGAGTCATAAACACATATGCATGTGCACACACACACACACACACATACACGTATACATATATATATATGTATATAATATATATGTGCAAAAACCCAAACAAAAGACCCTTAAACTGTGGTTCTTTTGCAGCTTGTGTACTGGTGCTGTGCTCCTCAGAGCAGTAAATAAATAATGAGAACACGGTTAAAATTCTGCCAGTATTCCATTGATCTGCTGCCTTTTGCCTCACGATAAAGAAAAGGAAGGCCTCAGTGGGAATGCAATTTCTCTTTTTTCTTTCATTTTTACATATTTCTGTTCCCCTCTTCTTTTATCTCCCTGCGATTATTCCCTTTTCTCTACTCTTTTATGTCTCGTTCTCCCTTAAAAAAACTTCTTTGCTGCGTCTGAAATTCACTGCTGTTGTTACCTTGCTATTCCTGAGTGTTTGCCATTAACATTTTTGCAAAACAAAAGCTCCCAATTCATCTCTCTTGTTCATTTTAGCAATGCGGAATGTGCCAGAAACACACAAAAAAGAAAAAAAGTGAAGCACTTCACATTAGAAAATAATTTGCATCTCCTTTCTTTTAAATTTCTCCAAAGGTACTCATTATTTAAAAATACTTTTAGCAGTATATTTTTTTCCTTTCTTTTAAACCAGTAATTGTCATTATCTTGTCTCACCGCACCTTTAAGAACCACCAAGTTTTTTATGTATTGAAATGACAACTTAAAAGGAAAAGAATTACATGCTAAATGCTGATAAATTACGCCAACGCAGCTCCCATAGAGGACTACCAAAAAGGATTTAAATGCTTTTAAGCTTTTCCATTTAAAAATGCCCTTTTTAAAAAAATGTCAGGACAAAGGTGAAGTTGAGTGGAGATAGAGAAGGGCGGCGACCTGCAGGCTACGTCCCCTTTGTTCAGGTGGGAATGAAAGAAGCAGTGGTGGGTAATGTGAAATGACAACCACTGGTATTTAAGCTGGAGACAGATCATAATGCGAGCCAGATCTGTCCGTTTAAATGCGATGCTCTCTACTTTTCTCTTCCTTGTGGAACGGACAGTTGATATTTCAGAGGATAATAAGATAACACTCTGACATTTTGTATTGAGATGAAGATCTAAAGCGGACAGATTGGGGCTGAATGATGCACATGAGCGCAACAGATAACAAGACGACGAGATCGGCGTGTGTGTGTGTTTCCTGTGAGTACTGCTAAGTGTGTGGGGTGCATTCGGTATTACTGGCTATGCAGCAAAATACATGTAAGCCTGTTGAACCAGACACAGCCACCATGAAATCCTGTTTCAGACTGGTTTACAGCGAATAACACACACAAAGGGGAGGCTGAATGTGTGTGAGAGAGACACAAAGAGGGAGAGAGAGAGCAGCAGATAAAAACAAACTAAGTGGCACAGGACTAGATGTTGACAAAAGGGTGGTCTTAATTAAATGGCAGTTAATAAGGGTCTATGTGTGATGTATTAGAGAGGATTCACACATATAAAGATGGAAAAACAGAAAAGTGGCAGGCAGAAAATTAAAAGGCTAATCTGAGTATGGCAGCATGTCATTCTTGTCCCATGGAGCGTCTCACTTTTCCAGCCTTGTGGTACTTGGCATTGGCGCTGCAGCAAAGGTGCCACTAAAGCCTTTCTAAATAGAAAATAAGTGGTGTTCTGAGTGTGAGCACAGAACTCCACAGGGAAAACTAGGGAGAAGGAATTGTACCCACAAATATCTCCCAGGCTGTGCAGATAGTTAAAATGAAACATCTCCATATGCCTCCGCCTCACCCTCCCCTCAGCAGGTCATTTTGATTACTGCAGAAACCCCTTGTTTCCACCCCTTCTCCACTTCACCAGTGATCTCCCACACAGTCATTTGCATTTTCTATCTTGGCTTTCTTCCATATCTTTCGATTTATCCTGTCACACCTGTTATTCACTTGTTTTTCTTCTTTTCCACCCCCCTGTTTCGCTTCCCTCCTTCTTTGTGGCAGCACAGAACCTCATCTAAATGCACAGCCAGTCATCAGCTCTCTACCTGCTCTGGGCATTTTTATTGGAATGAAAAAGTGCAATCATCCTTTTTCTTTCTGATACATCTCAACAAGGGTTGACACTGAATTGCTTAAATGAACCGATTCCACACTTTTCTTGCACATCTTGGTAGTACAGTGCATGAAAATCTTGATATTTCATTCACTTTTATGTGGCGTTGCTCGTTATCTTGTCCTGTCCTGCCGAAACAGAGCGCATAGACTTTCTAGTGCTTGCTCTCTTGCCTGCAGACAAGCAGACCAAGAGAGGCAGGGGAGAGGAGAGTGTAAGGAGGAGGGAGAGGGTAGCAAATGAGGTGTGGGTAAAAATTATGGGGGACTGGAAAAGAGAGCAGTGGCCCAGCCCTGGATATGGAGAGAAAGAGGGTGGGGGAGAGACAGAGGAAGAAAGAGATTATACAGTGTAAAACCAGAAGATGCAGTTTTAGTAGTAGTGCGACGTGCAGATCAGTAAGCTCCTTCACCGCTGGGGAACAACCGCCTTTTGTTTCTCCCCCTCCACTGCAGTGGGGGGGTGCATTTATCGTCTTGCCCAGGGGGAGACGCCAAGAAGTATCCTCCAATCAGCCTTTAATGATTTCTCTCATCTTGTGAGGCTGCTGACGGTGATGTATCACTGACCTGAGACTAGCGCTGCACTCTGCACAACACTCTAACCACCCGGAATACTCGCCATGGTTTTTATTTCTTTTCTTACAAATAAATATCCTCCAGTGGATGTTTCAAAGGGAAAGACCAGTGGACAAAAGAAGGATTAAAATGGACTTACTGACTGATGTTCTTGAATTTCCTGCAGCACACTGAAGATGGACTAACTTTGACACAAGCACAGGACATATATTTTTACACCCACCACTCTAACAGAAAGGCTGCGTTTGTCACAGCGTGCCATGCCATATTTTATTCTGAAAGCATGGCAGGCTGGGAAACATCCTAAACACTCAACTGCAACAATCATGTAGGACTGACACTCAGGTAGAGGTAGATGATGATGCTGAGCAGGAGGTGGAAAGACTGGGTGACAGTTGGAACTGGCTTGCCTGCTGAGCCTGTCTAGCACTTCACTATAGGTTGATTGGCCGTCTGATCTCGAGAGTTCGACTATCAGGTTGTTTCTCCCAAGTTATCATGCGGTTCATTGAGTGTATTTAGCTTTCCTCTGTGCTTGTGTGAGTGAGGATGCCACTTGGTGTGTGTGTGTGTGGAGTTTGGGATTACACAGCCTCTGGAAAGAATACAGGTGTAGCAGACCTTGAATAAAGATTAGCAGCTGTAACACCTTGTCACTGGCAGCAGACAGCGCGATGGTACTTTGAGACAAGACTTTCAAACTATGACCTCTTGCTGGAGGATTAATGATAATGCTCTGAGTAATATGATGACACTTAAAGGGCAAAGGAGGAGACAGGAATATGGCATATTCTAATTCTAGTTTTCTTTGAAGGAGGCAGACTGAGGCTAATCCTAAAGCAAACGGGAATTTCAATTCATATTTAAATTCAGTGAGACAGTTTACAACAGCTTTATTTGAAGAGTTAAAAGTAAAGCATCAGAATTAGTAACAGTGCAGAGCATGTCTGCAAATTCCTAAGAAATAAGGTGCCTTTCTAAATGAATTAATTGGATATGTAGGATGAACATTGGTGGTACTTGTCATAAAGAACCTTGAGCTCAACAACAACCCACCCAGCACAAAATCCAGCTGATCAATGAATCAGTTTTGTATTGATTTCCCAACACAGACTGGATAGGAGGTGTCAGTAATTATAATCAATCAGTGGGTCCAACCCATGAGCAGTTAGGTATAGTCCTGAGTATGGTTTAGCTGAATATGACTGGTTAATAACTGGTCATGACTTCTGACAACAGATCAGATAAATGCTGCAATTTGCTGTAACAATCTGCAAACTTTACAGTTTCTGTATGTTTTATTTGTTTGTATTGTTTGGAGAAGCTTTCTGAAAAATGACAGTTTTGCTGATAGTTACAGGAAAATTGGCACTCCCTCCGTGCAGTAAAGCTTGTAGTTGAAAGAATCGTGTCTTGTTTCCTGTCTTGATGTGTCTGTAGGTGTGCTTGTCTTTAGGTTGTTGTCTGTGGCATGCAGCTTATCTTAGCTGCACAGCAAGGGCTTAGAGATCCAGGCTACTGGCATAACGGGCACCACCCAACCTGCCCCACCTCCCTACTCTGTGCATTTCAATAGATTTAAATTATGAAATTACTTTAAACACGCATTGATCGTTAAGTGGAGGATCAGAATAGGTAAAGAGGGTTCTAAAAAGACACTGAGGAGGCTAAATTATCTCAGCAGCCACACTCAGCAGTCCTGGAAAGAGAGAAAGAGTGTAGTAGATGGGAAGCTCCAAGTGGCAGCGATGATAGCAGAAGGAAAAAAACAAAACTGAGGCAAATTCTTTGATAGCTGCATTGTTTGCATCTAACGGGCTCAAAGAGCATTTTTGAAAATGTGCTTCTTGGAAGTTTAGTTCTTTGAGTGAAAAAGACTCAGGAACAGCGTGGGAGAGTTCAGCGAGAGTTCTTCTGGGAAAACTTTATCTTTTAGTGCAGTTTTTCAAACTAAAAAGCCACTGTAGCAATTTACAGCAAGCTTTCCGTGTGATCGTTTTTGAAAAGTTACTGGATAAGCACAACATTTTATGCCTGATCTACTGAATGACACACAAACCAGCAGGACTCTTGAAGCACATCTTTTCCACAGATCCAGCCAAAAATCCTTCCTGATCTACAACAAGCACACAAACTTAAACAAGACACATTTCTGCTTGCCATGGAAACAGAAACTAACACGTGGGCTCGCTGCTCTGAAACTATCTCCACGTTTAAATTTACTCTGGATTACAACACTTGAGCTGCAAACAGCACGGAAGAGAAGCGAACAGTGACACAGCCAATTAAACTGTGTTCTTCCCAGCCAGGGATGTGTTGTGTGTTACTCTGAGGACAACCCTGCGAATGAGGGTGGGGCTCTCCCACTGCCATAGACAAAGACCGCACAAAGAATCCTGGTGTGAGCGTTGGTCATCTGGGGCAGTTGTGGGACCCGCACAGCCACGATGGGGTGCAACATGTGTGTGGTCCAAAAACCTGAGGAACAATACAGGGTCATGTTCCAGGTGAGCTGTCTGTCTCCTCTCCTCTCTTTGTCCTTTGACTTTCTTGAATTTCTTTCTTCGTGAGTCTTCAAGCGGAAGTGTTTGCGTGTGTCCCCAAAGTATTCTTTGTTATTCTCTCCCAACTTGTTATTTTCCTTACAGTGAAGCTGCTGCACAGGTCACAACCACCTTTCTCAGAAATCAGCAGACACTCAACATTTCTTGCCAACAATTTAACTAAACCATTTACACACCCAAAAAAACAACACAAAAAACTGTTTTGAATCCCAAATAAATTTTGCATAAATGAGCCACGCTGATTAAAACAACAAAAATAAAATCCATAGAGTCAGCTCATGACATTAGCTCTAAATTATGTGCATAGAAAGATGTTAATGACATGTTGGCCACAGTTATTTAAACTGAAGCAAATGTAAAGGATAATAAATATCTCTAATTAGTAAATCAAAACACAACGTTAGCACCACATCACCATTTCTTCCTTCACCAACCTGATTTATATTGGTTATATTGATCGGGTCATAATGTGATTAATGAATATAGGGTGTGTGTGTACCTAATATATTAAGATCTTACAATGTCTCTGTGTTTCTGAGTGGGGAAAGATCAGGAGCCTATTCGGGCTTTTTAGGCTATGTAAGTATATTCAAATTAATTGTTATAAAATACAGCTACACAGATTTGTATCTATGCATTTTTATTTAATAACTTTCCAAAAAAGTGTGTTTACCTGTCCAGGTACTGCAGATGAAAATCAGCTCGTATTTAATAAATAGGTTTTTTTTCCTCCTGCAGTATAATTTGTATCTTCCTCATATGTTTTCCCACGTTCTTTAAAAATTGTCTGATTATACTCATTACTTCTAAATAGAATTTGTTTAAAACCTTCAACTGTTACCCTCCTTTTCTCATTTACCTACTTGTAAGTTTTTTCGGTGCTGGAAATGATAAGCTGAATGCAGGAAAATTACAAGATAACAGTTGTGAAGTTACACTGTAAGTCATGGTATGTGCTATAAAAGGCTATTTGTCCTTGACAAATAAAGAAATGAATAAAACTAGTTGCAAATAAACATCAATAAATAAAGTTAATTACGTGAATCAGCCCGACTGATGCAAACTCAAAGTCATAACCTGCTTTTTCTTCTCTCCTCCGTTTTATGGATTTTTATACATGTATAAATTAGCCTAGTACCTCTTGAACAAGCCTGCTAATTGATGTATTGGAATAGTCATCTAGTGACAATAATACTGATAATTATGATAATGGTACTTCACAGTGATTACGATGATATGATCTGAGAGAACAGGGTACCACTGCATGAGATGGAGAGATAGGCTGGCACAGACAAAGTAGCCTTGTGGTGCAGAGCCACAGAGGCATGAGGATGGATGGGTTGTTAAACTGGGCTAAAGTGTTGTGAGAGAGAGGGGTTGCCACGGTTACAGCTTCAGCACCACCTGCCAACTGGGACCACAGACTGAATGTGAGTAAGCTCATCTGGCTGTGCAGTGCCTAAAGGAAGCTGCTGCTCCGCAACGCCGTGATGCATGCGGTGACCGAAAAGAGGTCCCATGCTTACAAAGCATGAAAAATGCTCGGCACACATAGCTATGGAGTGCAACACTTGTAGTATCTGTGGCACCAGAAGCCTCAGCTGAAACTCTATTGCCTGCTGAAGTCGGGGTGTAAGCCAGTTAACTGAGTTGCATCTGGTGCCAATGCCAAGAGAGAGGAAAACAGGAAGAGAGCCCAAACAGAAGCACAGTTATGTGTCAAAGAGGGAGTCCAAGCATGTGAATGAAAGCGTCTGGGAAAGCCTGACTGTCTTTTCTCCCCGCTGCTTGTCCTTAGATGTCAAAAGTAATTGATTTGAACACTTCAGGGAGCAGGGGCGAATATAGAGGTTTGAGTGACTTCACAAATCCCCAGGGTGGAGGGTGAGGGGTGATGAGGTAGCGTGCACAGTTTGGTATGTGATCATAAATTCAGAGCATGGGTGGATCATTCCACAATCAGTGACCTTACCTAACAAGAGTCAGCAATAACGACACTGACTGCATGCAGGTCAGCATTGTGGCAAGTAGAAAACACATAATTTCATTAATCGGGTGATTGTGAAGTCAACTGTACTCGAGGGTTGTGTCAGACATAGGCATCTGTCAAGGTTTGTCATCCCAGAGTCCATTCAGCTTGATCAGACACCTGCACGTGCCTTCCAGACGGGTGTGGTGAGGAGTGGAGTGAAGAGTGACAGCCGTGAAAATAGGGTGTATGATTTGGAGCAGGCAGAAGACTTGTCATGTTGCAGAGAAAGATGCTTTCTCTGCACCCAAAAGTATTGAGGTGGTGAGACAGCAAGACTACATACAGTGTGGTCTATTAAACATGAAAAACAAGTATGAGACAAGAGAGCGAACGCAGATGGGGTATCAAAGCGGAGCCAAAGCCCTTGGCTTAGAGAGGCTGATCGCTACAAGTGCAATCAGAATATTATGAACACTAGAAGTCTCATAAAAGAAGCACGAGCTGGTTTGTGCTAAACTGCTAAAAAAAAAAAAAAAAAAGTAAAACACTTAAGAAGCAAAAAAAAGCAACAGGAAGGTGATCAGAAACCTGCTTCTCTACACAAAATTCAATCAAGGTTATTTTACGGTAACGATAACTGAAAAAGCAAATCTTGCTGTGCAGATGGCTGAATAATCCAAAGATCACGCCAAGCAAAAAATTGAGGTACACGGCACTTAATCATTAAAAAAAACATCATAAAAGAGAAACATAATTACACTTGCACCCCACATTTCCTGGCTTTCCACGCTATTCATTTTCCCTTTAGAGGGAAGCGGCTTTGAGCTGTTTTCCTTAACTAACATGTATAATTATATCTTCAAATTAGATGCAGTCTACTGAGTAACTGAGTCTGTCTTTAGACAATAAATACAGCGTTAAACAGCTTACAGCTACATCGCGCTCTAAAACCAGCCTGTTAAATCTGACTATATCAAAACACTTGCTTCTCTTGCCAAAGGAATAAAACTCATGCATTATACATTGGGCCTCTGCTACACATACGCTGCATACTGGTGGTTGGTACACACCCATTGGCATGTTTCTAATCAATACTGCGTCCTACAGCCACAAGTAAGAAGAAATATTTCGGTTCACTTGATGAATCGCAGAGCTGCAGGCAGATATGAATATTACCAACCATTTTTTAAGCAGCATTTTATTTTACATACATTTTACAGAGTACCTGATCCACACACTCAGCAAACCTATTCCTCCCCTCTGAGCCCTTCAGCCGCTCCCTTCTTTTCCTCTCCCGTCACTGTAAAGCAGGAGGCTGTTTCCATGGCAACCCGCGTCATTAAACGGACCTGATGTGCTTTCATTCACGGTGACAAGAAGAAACATGCTGACACTGGCAAGAAGCAAACACATCAGAATCGATACATACCAATGACCAGCTGATAAAGCTGGATAAGTGCACAGAGGCAATCACACCCAGCCGGTGCACCCCGGTGTGTGTGAATGACAAAGGCAGCCGCATGCTGGCACATGTGGACAGAATAAAGACACATCTGACAGTATACTGTAACATGATTTACTACAGAAGTATTTCAACAGCATGCTGTACTGCAGTGCTATCATATTGGAGTTATGATATCATTCACCGATTATATAATTTTTCTTTATTTACACCTTTTCCTATAAATACTTTAATTGAATTGGTTAAAATACTATTTTATTCTATCTAACATCTTAAAACTGGCGAGAAATTGTTTACAGCACATTATAAAGTAGTCAAATATAAGGTGAAGTGCTGCTTCTATAAATCCTACCTAAACAATTTAAACTCAGTTATCTCATATAGCCATTCGTTATATGTTTATACACCAACATCCTGTTCACAGGAGGAGCTAAAGATATTGACAAATACATCAAAATGAGCAGATGGAGAGTGCATTTTTCTGCCAAGACTGTCAGTTCCCTCCTTCCCACGAATGGGTTTAGTCCCTGGATCAACAAGAATAACTGGATCCCTCTAAGCCTGTCATTTTTTCTTAAGATAATCAAAATGATGTGTCTCGATTTTTCTTATTTTAATTTGATATGTATTTGTGAAAAAATGACAAGAAATGAGGACTGCGATGATTGACAATATCAGTATCAGTTCAGTGACCGTGATAATGATGTTACTGCAATGTCGAAAGAAAAGAAAATAATGATATCAGTCAAATTCTGGTGTTTTCTGGTCAATTAAACACAAAATACAATTGCAGGAGACAGTCTTTAACAATACCCATACAGTCACTCAGTTATTTAGAATAATATCAGAATAATAGATGAATGACTGGAATCATTTCCATGTTATTTATTTATTAGATGGCATTTCAGCTTTTAAATATCACAGTTACACATTTTCTGTATTAGTAATCATGAAACTGGTGTGTGGAAAATGTCCAATTTGGCCTATCTCACAGTGGCAATCCAGATCCAGATTCGGATATGGATCATTTCCAAAAGTTAATCACTTCTAAGTTGGGTCCCAGCTGTGATAAGATTTTCATGAGTAATTGTGCAAACTAACAGATAAACCGAACGATCACATAACCTTCTTGGCATCAGTATGACTGTGTTTCTATGTAACCCTAACAGTGTGTTAGAAATAATTGAAGCATCAACTGGAGCAAAAAGGAAAAGACAAACAGGTAATTTAAAGGAGTTAAATAGACTGCCTGACAGACTGTTTGTTACCTTCTCAAGTGTCAGCTGTCTGTAATGCCAAAGGTGTGTTTGTCTATGCCCAATCTATGTATCTACCTAAGCATTTAAAGCAATTTGTGAATCCATCCATTCTCTTCTGCTTATCCTTGCGATGATCAATGTGTGAATACTTTGTCAAATCGATATCTTCTCAGTGTTATCACTTTATAATAAGACCACCACTCCAGGCTTGTCTACTTAAATTAGCTCGGTGATATCAAACAATCGGGGTTATATCTGGAGTAGGTCAGCTCTGTCTCCAGATTAATTGATTTTCTGAGGTGACTGGTGCAGCTTTCAAAGCATGGGAGGATGAGAAAAATCAATTACCAAACAAGTCAGAATTCAATAAGTCGGGGGTGGTTGGTGCAGGTATCGTTCATGCATGCTCCTGCATAAACACTATGGAAATGCAAATGAACACAAGCTTGGAAAAACATTTGTTGATGCTGAGAAGAAAAGCTTAAAGGCTGCACTTTAGATTAAGATTGATCTTATTTGTGTAGGGGTTTTTTAACCTACAATGAAGACTATGTGTGAGATAATGTGCATTATTGTGTAGTGAGTCATTGCCTTCCCCCTTCTTTTTCATCTCAGCCTGTTGTACCGCACATGGGATTAATTTGCTCTTTAAAGGGCTCTCGGATAAAAACTAATTATGCATCAACCACTTAGTAATTCCCCGTAAGCTCCATTGTGTGTGTGTGTTTACATGCAAGTCTCGATCGCAGTGTCAGGCTCTCTCTCTGTTTACATTTACCCGGCCAATTCTTGAAAGCTTGTTTTCTACATCTCTCCATCATCATTACACCTCTCTTCACCTCCTTTCCGCTCCTTATGTCTCGTATGCTTTGCTTTCTCCGTCTACACTTTGAACTCAGCCTCTCTTTCATCTCTATCCACAACACCCCCACCCTCCACTTCACAGCCACCGTAGATACCACCACCGCCAGCCCCCTGCTGTGAATCTCGGAGACTGTTTTTTCTGAATTTTAATATAATTTTAAATGTAAATAAACTACACAAGGAGCCTGGGGATGGGTGAGCAACAGCAGCTTTTGTTTTTTACATTTTATTTTTTTGTGAATGCATAGTTTAGCTTCTAAACCGCAAATGTACATAATGACCCAGTAACCCAGAGAAAATAGAGTACAGCATTTGGAAAGAGTGTAATGGATTGTCCATCAAGTCGGATCTGAAAAGCTGCCTAACACACAACAACGTTTACCCCGCATGAAGTCATCTTAAAAGCAATCTCAGCACCTCTCATTGATAATAAATGAGAAAGCCCCCTTTTACCCCTTCTATCAGTATTCATACCTGTCACTCATGACCATGGAGCTGACTTCTAATAGCCTCTCTCTGATCGTGAAGGGCATACAGCACAGGAACAATAGAAATGTCCTACAGTGAAAAATAGATAATGAGTTGAGTGTTGCAACAAACATAATACAAAACACACAAATTGTAGATTGTTAATTCCTTCATCACTAGTCGGTCATGCAGGGAGGAAGTGTCTTATTTGTAGTGAAGAGCCTCATTAAGAAAGGCAGCAAGATTTATGGAGGAACATTAGTGAGAGGAAGGTGTACCAGCAGAAATAGATGGAAATAGAGGAGTGCGAATTGCTATCTCGAGGGAAGGGACAGAGCAGACAGAACTGCTGAGGCAGCATGGCAAAATAAATGCAGAGCCTGGAGAAAACTGGAGAGAGAAGAAGCAGGAGAGGACATGGCTTTAGATGCAGAGAACAGAAAGGAATTTGATGCTATGGAAAAACACGAAAGGTAGACCCCAAGGGATGGAGATGCAGTTGCTGTAGGAGTATGTGGGAGAACCAATGTGGGGAAGAAAAAAAGTGTGGGGAACAGGAGCCCAGTGCGGCAAGAAAGTTTTTGTGCTTGGCTGCACAGGGGAACATTGATTTGACATGCAATTACTGGAAGGGGACAAGATTTGAAAGAGGGAGTGGGCACATGAAGCAGAGTGGTAAAGATGTGGCGAGTCGCAGACAGCCAAGGTCAGTGACTGTGTACAACAAGAATGAAATTATACCAAGGCTGTCTGGCTCAGTAACATTGGTATGCACACATCTTCATTTTGCTGTCTCTCATACGGAATGACACCAAGAAAATTAAATTCATCTACATGTGATGTAAATGTCTTTAAATTAATGGTATTTTAGATTGAAATTTACAAACGTGTGACGCATTGGCTCTATGAGGCCCCAGTTGTTGAAGCAATGATAATATTTTGATCCTTATCCTTAACGGACTGCATAAAAAAGATGAACAAATCCACTGTTACAGCATCCTGTGTTTGTCATCTTGGAGTGTCTTGAAATGCGACATAATGAGCAAGGGGGTGATCTGACTGATAAACCAGCAATCTATTAGTGCCAGCGGAGGCTTGCTGTTTAGCTTAATTAGTATAGGTTCATCAGAAACCCAGGTTTAGTCTCCCATTTGACTCTAATTGAGGCCATAATATATAAAACCAAAATCACTGTATTCAGACTTAAAAATAGCAATCATGACCACAAACTGAAAATGAAGCTAAACACCTAAAACAATTATTCAGTCCTGCTTCTGGACCAAAGGGCCTGTAGTTTTTAGTTTTCACAAATGCACTAGTAATAATATGCCAGAACTGAAATACACTTATGTCTTTTAGTTTTTCTCACAGGGAAAATGGTTTTTCATTATAAATTGCTAGCATTCTGCTAATTGGTAACATGACACACTCCCTTGTTGTTTTTTTAATCATTTTCAAAAGATTACTAGATATTAGAAGTATACAGTAAAGCTAAAGTACTTGCAGAAATGCACTTCACGGTAGTATAGTCTGAAGCTATATCCATCTTTTATATACAATATATATTTTATACATAATTTTCAATAGCTAGTTAGCTTAAAGCTATTGTTAGCTTCCATGCTAGCATGCAATACCATGCAAACGTCTAGAGCCATGCCACCTTTATTTATATTTATCTTGTAAAGATCCAGAGTTTCTTGTAGTTTATTTTTGTTAAATTGATCATTTCATCATGATAATGATCCCAAACACAATGCCAACCAATAAAAGCACACTTAGATAGAAAAACACAATGGGACACTATCCTTGGATCTCAAAATTACTGAAGGAGTACGACTACGGCATTCCATCCAACGAATCTCTTTGAAGAAGCATGGAGAACTATTGCTGAAGACTACTTACATTTACTCAGATATACATGAAATATTGCTTAAGAGAGTTAAGTCTGTGTTGAAGAATAAAAGTGGTCAGACTAAATGGTGGCTTTCAGTCTCATTAGAATTGTGCAAATTATGTTTTTCCTCATATACTGTATTTTAATACAAGCATCTTCCAATAAATCCTGCAGCTATTTCAATTTTCCTACCAAACAAAGAAATGAGGAGTGACTCAAGAATTTTGCACAGTACTATAATTGCAAATTAGAAATAAACCACTGAGTATAATGTTACCTATAATTAGTTGTTCGTCAACTAAAATATTGAAGAAATTAGGGCTATTGTTATAATAAAAGAGTACTGAAATCACATGTTGTGGGAAAGCTGAATGTATAAAATACATAACATTTCATTCTGTGGTGGTAGTCAAGCCAGTTTAGCCTGAATACTGAATGAATCTTTCTCCCTTAGGTTTGTGCAAAGCACTGCTTGGTATTGTAACACCTGCTTAGTATAGTAGGATTAAACTTATAGACTAGATTCGAGAGGAGTAAAATAAATTTGAGAGAATTGAGTGTTGAACAGCCGGCAGATTTATTACAATGTTACAGTGGTGCAATAATCCAATGTAAACAGCATAGAAAATTAACAGAAGATCAACAGAGAAGAGCGCTCTTTTGAAAATAACAACAAAATAAAATAAAATAAGTAGTCTCTTTAGACCTGACTCCTGATGAGCAGGATATTGGGAGTTCAATAGTTTCCCAGAGAAACAATCCGTATCAAGTAAGCAGTTTTTGTTCTTGCTTATCTGAAATCCTGCGATTCGAAGTAATTCAGACTGTAGCTCTACTCCTGCATCCAGAACAGCTGGCCACACTGCTTTTGGATTCGCCAAGAGTTTTCACAGGGTCTGGCTCGCCATCCATATCCAGAACCACTTCAGATCCAGGATCACAAAAAACCAGTCTGCACATACAGTACAGAGCAATAAACAGAATAGTTCTTAACAGTTTTTCTAAATAAAATGAGATCTCATAAAGTTTTCAAAATCAAGTACACTGTCGTTTTAACATTGTTCTGTCTCTATGAATTCCATTTGTATTGCTTTACAGCATTACAATCAATTGTATTTATATACCCCTTTTTAAGGCATATGTAATCACATCATGAAATGTTTGTAACGTAACTAGTTTTAAATAACTTATTTACATGTATTAACCTATAACTGAAATGACAAAGTGCAGAAAAGGCACTGGACAACATTTATGGCTAAAAGAGAAGTGCATCCTGCATTAGTTTTGCACATTTGTGAAGATGCCCAATCAAATAGACAATAAAATAAAATACGACATTCCATTTCACACACGATTCAAGTACTCCGACTGGTTTTAGCTTTTTTTTTAGACAATACGGAATTCGCACTGTTGCAGTGTTTACCACATGTAAAATTAGCATAAGTTTTCCTGCTAACTTATCATCTCTAGTAACTCACCGGAATTCCCAAGAAACAAATACACGCTCTGCCTGGTTTTGGTCGAGAGTAAAACACATAAAGGCCTCTGAAAAGTACATAACTTTAAGTTAGAGACTGTTGAAAATACTTTATAACACTTATTTTATACCAAAAGACTCACTGTGTAGCTTGTTATTTGCTCTCGGTGTCTTGCTCCGTTTTGCCTAGCTTAATGCAGCAACGTGCTTTTGTTGCATTCACTGAACTACAGAAAATCAAAGTGTGTTCAAGGGGTGTCGGAAATAATATTACCAGGTAAAAACAAGAAAATACTAGTAACCATGTCTATAGGGGTTACACCCTCCCCCTTTGAATAAACATGAGTCCCTTCATGTACTTAAAATGTATCTAAACATCATAGATTTGAGTGTTTTCATAGCTACTAAACGACTCAAGAGCTTGGTTAAAGTTATCCAGAAATCGTTGTGCAAAGGATATAAGGGGTTGACCCAACTGGGGGTAATGAAACCGTCCTGGGGGTCGCTTTAATCTCTCAGATTTTCTCACTTGAGGTGTTTCAGGAGTTATTTCAGGTGTTTGTTCAGCATGTTGGTCGGTGATATTTTCACTATGCTCTGTGTTTTCTATCTCAACATCTGGTTCTCCTGGAACTTGGACATTATGATTCTCTCCCATGATGTTAGAGTGAGATTCCTCATTCAGCAGTTCAGGTTCAGTTTGATTTCCCTGTCCATGGTCATTCTTGTCCGAGATTGTCTCTATTGGTTGAAGCAAAGAGTTGTCACTTTCGAGCGTACATGGATCATTTTGAATTTCGGAGCTTGTTGTCTCATTTTGCACATTGGAATGGTTTTGAGTTTGGTCACAAATCCTGATAAACGTCTCGGTTTGGATTGAGGGATGACCTGAAATGCATTCATACTCCTCCTCAGACTCTGACATTTCTGTATCTTTAGGTTCAGAAGGGCTCTGCCGAGTCTTAGGTCGACGTGGAGGTTTGGGCTTTGTCTCAACCTCATCCTCAATGTCTGAGAGATCACCACATGCAAGTAAAAGGTCTCGATGAAGAGTCCTGCTCGGACCACCACCCTTCTCCGGTTGGACCACATACACAGGAACATTTTCCAGTTTCTTAACAACACGGTACACCATGTGTTCCCATTTATTGCCAAGTTTGTGTTTACTGCGCAAACGAACGTTCTTGACTAAGACTCTGTCCCCAGCTTGAAGTGTGGACTCTCTGACTTTTTTATCAAACCTGTTCTTGTTTCGCTCAGCAACTCTCTTGGAGTTTTCGAGTGCAATCTGGTAACTTTCCTCAAGCCTAGCTTTCAGATTGCGCACATACTGGGAATGGGATGTTGGTGAGTCCCCTGTAACTGGCAACCCAAAGGCAAGGTCGACTGGTAGCTTGGGTTTTCGACCAAACATTAGCTCGTAAGGGCTAAACCCGGTAACCTCACTCTTTGAACAGTTGTAGGCGTGGGTAAGAGGCTTGACAAAATCACGCCAATGAATCTTTTGCTCATCCTTCAGAGTGCCCAGCATACCAAGCAGGGTGCGATTGAATCGCTCAACGGGGTTACCTCTCGGGTGATAAGGACTGGTCCTTACTTTTTTAATGCCTGTGGTTGAGCACAATTCCCTAATCACATGTGACTCAAAATCCCTCCCCTGGTCACTATGGAGGCGTTCGGGGAACCCATAGTGAACTAAAAAGTTTTCCCAAAGGTTTTTGGCCACAGTGGTTGCCTTTTGGTCTCGGGTGGGCAAGGCCACTGCATATTTCGTGAAATGATCTGTGATGACCAACACGTCTTTGGTACTCTTACTGTCGGGTTCAATAGAAAGAAAGTCCATACACACCAATTCCATTGGGCGTGTGGTTTTGATGTTAACCAGTGGTGCTGCTTTTTCAGGCAAGGACTTCCTTCTAACACAACGACCACAGTTCTTTATTTTAGTCTCAATATCAGCACCCATCTTAGGCCAATAAAATCTTGCCCTCACTAGATCATGAGTCCTCTCCCACCCCATATGACCCATATCATCATGGAGCAGCTTGAGAACAGTAGACCTAAGAGAGACAGGGAGTACAAGCTGGTAAGTTGTAACTGAGTCACACTGTCGTTTCCTATACAGAAGGCCATTTCTCATTTCAAAACGTTTCCATTCTCTGAGCATCAGTTTTATGTCAAATGTTTCAGACCTGTTTTCGCATGGAACATCAGCACCAGATTCTAGTAACTGAATGACGTGGTTTATGCTTGGGTCAGATCTTTGGTGTTCTTTAAGCTCATGCTCAGAAAACAAGGGAGCAGCTACTTGACCAGATGTTTCAGCATCACTGTATGCATCAGGAATGGCATCAGCACTCATAGCCAAGGACTCAACCAGAATGACACAAGGTGAGTTCTCACTGTTCTCATTGAGAAGATGCTTATTACATATAGCTGCTACAGTGTCAGGGCATACACTGTTAGAGCTTGGAAGGGATCCGAGAAGGCGTGAGGTGAGTTGTTGAATCCTGTTTTCCTCTTCCAATGTCACACTATCTGCAGCCAGAGTTTGATGAGGCCTCCGTGATAGGCCGTCGGCATCCTGGTTAGCCTTCCCAGCTCTGTATTTGATTTGGAAGTTGAAGGTAGACAACGCTGCTAACCAGCGATAACTCGCTGCGTCAAGTTTTGCCGTGGTCAGAATATATGTAAGCGGGTTGTTATCCGTTACAACGATGAACTCGTTACCGTAAAGGTAATCATGGAATTTTTCGACAATGGACCATTTCAGAGCTAGAAATTCTAGCTTATGAGCTGGATATCTGGTCTCGCTTGGTGTCAATCCCCTACTAGCATAGGCAATGACGCGCATTTTACCATCCTGCTCCTGATAAAGAGCGGCACCCAGGCCCGTGGTACTAGCGTCAGTGTGCAGAGCATATTGGAGCTTTGGATCTGCAAACCCCAATACAGGGGATGATGTTAACTTCTCCTTAATGCATTCAAAGGCTGACTGACAAACAGGTGTCCATCTGTCTGCAAAGGGTTCTCGAGGATTGAGATATTTAGAAGTGCCTGTTTGTTTCTGGCCTTTTCTGAGAGGTGGATAGCCACATGTGAGGTCGTTTAAGGGCCGGACTATCTTTGAATAGTCCTTAACAAATCGACGATAATAGCCTGTGAACCCTAAAAATGACTTCAGCTGTTTCAAGTTTTGTGGCACTGGCCAGGTCTTGATAGCAGCAACCTTTTCAGGATCAGTCTGCACACCATTTTTGGAGACAATATGGCCCAAATATTTAACTGATGTCTGGAAAAAGCGACATTTTTTCGGGGACAACTTTAAGCCATATTCACGAAGACGGTCTAAAACATGCTTTAGCCTCTGTTCATGTTGCTCGAGGGAGTCTGAGAAAACAATCAAATCGTCTAGGAAGACGAGTACCTCCTTGAGATTAATGTCTCCCATACACCTCTCCATTAACCTCTGAAAGGTGCTGGGAGCATTTGTGATGCCTTGGGGCATTCGATTGAACTCATAAAACCCCAGTGGGCATACGAAGGCTGTTTTGGCTTTATCCTCCTCCTCCATCTCTATCTGGTAATAGCCTGACTTCAAGTCCATGACAGAAAACCAGTTTGAACCAGATAGGGCGGAGAAGGTCTCTTCGAGGTTTGGCAACGCGTAAGCATCTTTTACCGTTTGCACATTAAGCTTGCGGTAATCCACACAGAGGCGTACCTCACCATTCTTTTTCTTGACTACAACGATGGGGAATGAGAAGGGAGATTCTGACTGTCTTATTACCCCAGCATCGAGAAGCATTTTAAGGTGTTTCCTGACTGCTTCGTAGTCATTTGGATGAATGGGCCGCGATCTCTGTTTTATAGGCGTTTCGTCTTTAAGCTTGATCTTATGCTTAACTTTAGTGGCATGGCCAAAGTCGAGATCGTGGCATGCAAAAACGTCACGGTAGGCACTAAGACTCTGCGTGACCCGACTTTCCCATTCCTTGGGCAGAGGTGAATCGCCAAAATCAAAGGTCAACTGGTCACTGGGTAATGAACATGAGTCTGCAGACAGGCTGCAACAGCCTGCAGAGTTTGCACTCGACGTGGTTTGAGTTTCAAGGACTTGGTCTGCAATGTGTAGTTCAGCAAGAACGCAGTTGCCAGGAAGGATGATGTCATGATCGGTTTCGTTTCTGATCCAAATAGGATGCTTGTAAGGACTTTGACGTGGCACTGTGATAAGGCAGCAATCGACAAAGATTCCTCCCGGAAGGGCTGAGGAAGTTGGCTGCTCTACAACTGCCCATCTGTCAGTGGTTGGTGAATTTAGGTGGGCGTAACTCTCTAGGCAAACCCTTTCATGAGCTGGTATTACGTAAGGTGTGTTGCCCTTCAGTGTCATTAGTCCAAGCTTTCCTGTGCTTTTTGTTTCATGTCTATGTTCAAGGATTTTTAAAATCTGACTATAGCCATAGACAGCTGATGAAATAGGAGTATCCCTACAGTGTTCCTCATATAAAACATCAAGGGCATTTGTACCAATTAAAACTGGTAAGTCTGTGCTGGAACGTAAATCAGGGACAATGAGAGCTAATGTAGAAATTTGGGGCTCAGACTCAACAAACTCCTTTGGAAAGCCAATTGGAACTTCTACATACCCTAGATAAGGTACAACTTGTCCATTTGCACCCTCAACATCTAAGTCACTGATTGGCTGGATGGGAAGATCAGACAAATGTCTCTGGTAAAATGAGTGTGAAATAGTCGTTACTTGCGACCCAGAGTCTAACAAAGAATTGCAACTCACTCCAGCTATGTTGACATTAGCTGTGCACTTCTTGCCAATTAAGCCCTTTGGAAAGCTGGAATGACGCATACTTGTTCGTACACAACACTTTTTTGTTGGGCGGTTTTGAGTGGGACTTTTGTCGCTTCTAGTTCCAGTTTGTCCCTCAACTGAAACAGGAACTAGTTTAAATCAGAGTCACATTGGTCTTCCCAAGCTTTTTGTTTTACCCTTAGCTCTTTCCGCTTGGCTTCAACAGTACTGGGATTCGGCTCATTGTCACAAGAGGGAGCTATATGGCCATCCTCGCCACAGTTAAAGCAGAACCATGGGCGAGGCTTTTTGTTTTTGCCAAAGCCTTCATTTTTCAACGGAGAGTTCTGTGTTTGTGCCTCCTTTAGCTGCTGTTTCTTTACAGCTTTTGGGAACTTTGCCTGAGGTTTCTTTGCAACCATGGTTTCCATTGAAGCTTTTAAGGAACTTAACTGTTCTTGCAGTTGAGCAATTTGTTTTTGCAGTTTCTTGGCAGATGCTTGAGCGGAGCTGCCAGTAGCAGCAGCAGCTTGAAACTCAGTGGTTGGGTAAACATTTAAAGGATTGGACTGCACCTTTACTTTTGAAATTCCCAAGTGCTGCTTCATGCGAGTTGACTTGGCTGCCTGCTTATCTTCCTCTGTTCGCAAGAGTAAAAGCAGCTCAGAAAAGGAGGGTGGACTGGATTTCTTTTGCTCTAGATGGAGGCTAGCGATTAGGTTATCATCCCAGCATCCCCTACAGAACTGCTTCAAAAGCTGCTGATCAAAATCACTAACTGGGACTCCTCCCCCTTTTACAACTTTGTCAAGGGTAGTCTGCAGCCTGTGCACATAGGCTGAAGGTTTTTCGCCAGCATTTTGGTTTGTACTCAAGAATTTTGCGAACAGCTCATCAACGTCATCTACAGTTCCATATGCAGAATCAAGCAAGCTCAAAAAGTCTTTGAGGCTGGACAAGGGACCCAATTGTTTAACAATGTTTGCAGCTGGCGGTAAGAGGCTGTCAATGATCTTCCGTACTACTTGTCTTTCAGGAACAGAAGAATCTGCAAGATAAAACTCAACATGACTTCGCCAAGTGTCATAGTCAACCTCCGTATTAGGGCATGGAGTTTTTCCAGAAAAGGACCTGAATTTCGCAGAGCTTGGATAGGATTGGGACATGTCAGTACTTTTGACAATGTGCTCCACAATGACCCTCTGGACTTCAGGTGTGGTCAAGTGTTCAGGGTTCAAAATAGGAGCTGGTCTGTCAGTAAGGGAAGGATTGATGGTGTCAGTGGTCAGAGTGGGTGGGATAGTTTCACTGCTTGGTCGTCTCAAAACAGAACCAGGTATTAAAGGGACTGGGTCATCTACTGAAATGACCTTAGAGGGGGCTGTACCCTCCCTTTCCCCAGCAGAGGCCTGAAGTTTGTTAAGTTCACTAAGTAGCATTTTCTCATAATCTACCCCACTCACCTTAGCAATACCCTTTAAATTAGAAAGGTAAGACTCTGTAGTACTAGCCGTTAGCTTAGCACTGTAAATTGGGGATAAGAGTTGGATGCTGTGAACTACATTTGGGTCAGATGTTGTTCTGTGACAGGGTAGTTCACCCTGAATCGACTCAATGGCTGTGCCATACTCAAACTCAACTATAACTGTATCTTTAAAGTCAGGGTCAGAACTAGCAATTTTCACTGTTCGTGCAATAGAACCATAGTGTTGCAAAAACTTAACAACTTCTTCATCAGTCTCTGTACCAGAAAACCCACTGATTAGTACAGCATTTGGTACCTTGATACGTTCACGTTCAATGACATCCATGTTACTTCAGTGGAAAAATGTGCAAAAATTGTCATAAAACTGCCAACTGTGTGCCAATGATTGGATTAAAGGCATTAAATAGCCAAACTCCTCCTGGCTGGCTCGCCACTTTTATGTAACACCTGCTTAGTATAGTAGGATTAAACTTATAGACTAGATTCGAGAGGAGTAAAATAAATTTGAGAGAATTGAGTGTTGAACAGCCGGCAGATTTATTACAATGTTACAGTGGTGCAATAATCCAATGTAAACAGCATAGAAAATTAACAGAAGATCAACAGAGAAGAGCGCTCTTTTGAAAATAACAACAAAATAAAATAAAATAAGTAGTCTCTTTAGACCTGACTCCTGATGAGCAGGATATTGGGAGTTCAATAGTTTCCCAGAGAAACAATCCGTATCAAGTAAGCAGTTTTTGTTCTTGCTTATCTGAAATCCTGCGATTCGAAGTAATTCAGACTGTAGCTCTACTCCTGCATCCAGAACAGCTGGCCACACTGCTTTTGGATTCGCCAAGAGTTTTCACAGGGTCTGGCTCGCCATCCATATCCAGAACCACTTCAGATCCAGGATCACAAAAAACCAGTCTGCACATACAGTACAGAGCAATAAACAGAATAGTTCTTAACAGTTTTTCTAAATAAAATGAGATCTCATAAAGTTTTCAAAATCAAGTACACTGTCGTTTTAACATTGTTCTGTCTCTATGAATTCCATTTGTATTGCTTTACAGCATTACAATCAATTGTATTTATATACCCCTTTTTAAGGCATATGTAATCACATCATGAAATGTTTGTAACGTAACTAGTTTTAAATAACTTATTTACATGTATTAACCTATAACTGAAATGACAAAGTGCAGAAAAGGCACTGGACAACATTTATGGCTAAAAGAGAAGTGCATCCTGCATTAGTTTTGCACATTTGTGAAGATGCCCAATCAAATAGACAATAAAATAAAATACGACATTCCATTTCACACACGATTCAAGTACTCCGACTGGTTTTAGCTTTTTTTTTAGACAATACGGAATTCGCACTGTTGCAGTGTTTACCACATGTAAAATTAGCATAAGTTTTCCTGCTAACTTATCATCTCTAGTAACTCACCGGAATTCCCAAGAAACAAATACACGCTCTGCCTGGTTTTGGTCGAGAGTAAAACACATAAAGGCCTCTGAAAAGTACATAACTTTAAGTTAGAGACTGTTGAAAATACTTTATAACACTTATTTTATACCAAAAGACTCACTGTGTAGCTTGTTATTTGCTCTCGGTGTCTTGCTCCGTTTTGCCTAGCTTAATGCAGCAACGTGCTTTTGTTGCATTCACTGAACTACAGAAAATCAAAGTGTGTTCAAGGGGTGTCGGAAATAATATTACCAGGTAAAAACAAGAAAATACTAGTAACCATGTCTATAGGGGTTACAGTATGATAAGGATTGTTTTGCTTTAAGTCACCTTGAAGGCAAAATCCTTGTACTGTTTCATTTTTTCTCCAGTTGTATTTTCAATAATCTTACATTTTTAATGCCCTCTCTCCGCTTTGCTGTTCGAACAGTACATGGACAGAAAGGAGAAGTTTCAAAAGCCAAAGGATATTAAAACAGCACAAGTGAATCAAAACATACACAAGCAGGAGCAGTATACTGTGGCGTATATTTGGGTCTGTTTAAGAACATAAAAGTATGCTTAATAAAATATCTGAAATACCTATGAAACATAGATATAAATGTTTTCCCGATCAAAATTCTGAAAGTGTAATTTGCTGGCAAAAAATTATGTTACGAAGGTTTTCAGTTTCATTTCCCACTCTTCTGTAAAAAGAAGGAAAATGAAACTATGTTTTCCAGATTGAAAGATTTATGCAGAGAGGAATCACCTTTATTTTGCACAGGCGAAAGATAAAAGTGTTTTGCAGACCAGAATGACTAACGTACTGAGGAAACTCCATTTGATATTTGTCAATGTTGAAGCTTAATATGCGATTTTTCTCTGCCATTACCTTTGGTCCGCTCCATTATAAGAAAAAAAAAGTTCTCAGTGACCCCTTTCCATTTTCCATCTATTCACAGTTGTAATTACTTTCTAACTTCACCATTTTCCTGATGGCTTTCTTTCTCTCCACAGAAGGGTCACATAAGCAACATGCTGTGCTCTTTTGACGCTGATGGTCGATTGAAGGTCTCAGTATTCGGCTTTTTGCTCTGTTGCTTGGTGTGATGTGTCGAAGCCTTTTATATAACTTGTTTTTACGCTTCTATGTCCCTGTATGAAGTCTACTAGCTTTGTGACACTCAAGTGTATGTTTTGAGTTTTCTGTTCACTAACTTAGTGTCAGTTTTGCTTTATTTTAGGTATCTGTAGCTGTAGTTTCCCCTCCTTCATTTCCGTCTGTGAACTAACCTTGCCCATTTAATCTAACTGCTGATATGAGTTGCTATCTTCCTCTCCTCCACTTCTTGTCATTCATATCAGCATCTTTATGGTTTGGTTTTTACTAAAATTCCGTCTCTGGTCATTTCTGCTTGCTGTTTATTTTTTGCAGCTGTGGAAAATCTACAGCTTATTTCTTCTTCCTGGAATTATTTTTATTTTATTCCTCTTCCTCCTCTCATTTTGCTCTTCCACTATTGAATTGTGATGTTTGTTGTTGTTTTTTTTTTTTCAGGTGAATGGGAAGGAGTTGACACGTCTGTCGGGGGATCCCACCCTGGACATACGGGACCCTGTGCTATCCAGCATACTGAGGAGGGGGGCCCGCAGACGGGCGGGCTTAGCAGGAGCTCCTGGAGGCCAAGTGCCAGTGACCATGGGCATGGCCGACTGTGTGGACAGCTGCACCCAAACAGACATCAGCTTCCAGCATATGTTGACTCTGGGCAAGAGCAGCCAGCATCCCTGTGGAGCTCCACCCCCACCCGACCCGCCACCATCCCCTCCTCTGCCTCCACTCCTGGAACCATATCTACTCAATGAACTGTGAGTGGGAGCAGTTTAATTGGATTCTGCAGCATGTCCAACCATCAGACCAGAACTCACCTGCTGTGCTATCCCATGCCATTCTGTTCACACATTTGAAGTCGGTAGCTGCCCCAATTACTCAAATATTTCATGAATTTTCTCATCCTCAGCTTTATAGAGCCTGTATACTATGACCCCACAGACTACTTCGACATCAACCAGCATGAAGTGGACAGGCAGGATGAGCTGGAATATGAGGTGAGAGCCTATTAGCTACCTCAAAACTC
This sequence comes from Maylandia zebra, assembly GCF_041146795.1. NCBI lineage: Eukaryota > Metazoa > Chordata > Actinopteri > Cichliformes > Cichlidae > Maylandia > Maylandia zebra. The sequence continues at coordinate 28,543,071 of NC_135186.1, forward strand.
TAGTACAGAAAGCTGATCCCCACTTCCTGTCTGACATTCGTTAACTTTCTTCTAACTACATCAGGAGGTGGAGTTGTACAAGTCTCGACAGCAGGATAAACTGGGTCTGACAGTGTGTTACAGAACTGATGAGGAGGAGGACCTTGGGATCTATGTAGGCGAGGTGAAGACAGTATCATGAATGTTAAAACTTTATCAGTAGTTCAAAAAAGTAGTTCCCATTTGTTCATAATTCCAGCCGTTATCGTTTTAGGTGAACCCCAACAGTATAGCTGCAATGGATGGTCGTATCCGCAAAGGGGATCGAATACTACAGGTAGAGGTTTTCTAAGCTAAGGTTCCTTTTCTATGCCATTACTTTATGTAATATTAATGCCTAAATCTGAAGTCTTAGATAACCCCCTGGACCACATCCTGTGTGCCTCATTTCAAAAGAATTTGCTAATAGCGCCACATTTAAGATGAATTCTTCTTGAATATTATTTCCTATGCTATTAATCTACAGAGAGGTTTTTTCAGTAGCTTAATAAAGAAACCCATTTTCCTGAACTGTGCACTTTAATTCAATCTAACATTGGTATTAAGGCTCTTACATTATCTGACATTATTCTCTCCTTTCACTGTCAGATAAATGGAGTGGACATCCAGAACAGAGAGGAGGCGGTAGCTATTCTCACCAGAGAGGACAGCACTAATGTATCCCTGCTTCTCGCACGACCCGAGATAGAGGTGAGGAAATTGGAGATGCAGTTTTTAGGGGAAAATGCTACAAAATTCAGTCAAAATACCCAGCGGAAAAATGCACTGTTCTCCCTTTATCTCCCTTTTTGAGCAGCAGCAAATTTGTTTGCTTGGATATAGGTGATACTACAGACATTACATTAACATTTAGTTACAAAAATGAAAGGTAATTTAGACACAAGAACAAATAAAAGAAGAGATAGAAAACAAAAGGAATAACTTGGCGTTGTGCTTTAGTGTTTCAGGAGGCAGAAAAGCAAAGGGGTGCAAAAACACGATGAGAACACAGATAACATGAAGGGAGAGACAAAGACAAATAGTGCTTGTACTCGCAGTGCTAATGTGGCACCACTTTGTTTCACTCAAGGTCACTCTTCCAGCAGATATGGGGGCACTGTAACACACATCAGACGGCCCTGAATAACATACCTCTGCCAAATTACTTGTAAAACCACAACACGTGTCGACCCGCTCAAATGGATTTTTCATTGCAAAGCTTCACAAGAACGCGCTTCATATGGAGGCAGGCAAAATATGTGAGAAAGCAAAAAATTTGTATGCGGTCTGAGTTTTAGTGCAGATTTAAAAGGCACTCATTAAAATGGTTTAAGCCAAACACACACACAAACAGCCTGTCCTCTGTTTAAATGCGTCCTTGTCTTAGAGCACAAGCACTGGCTGTGAAAGGCTGACAAGATTTATATTGCTAAGGCATTGTCCCACATTAGGATTCAAGTGAGAGAGGGAGAATCATCAGAGGGAAATGCACAAGCAGAGATTAAAGAGATCTGTTGCCCTGTGGGAGAAAGAAGGAGAACTGAAGGGGTTTGCCAAAGAATGAGAATGAAGACGAACCTAATCAATAGCTCGCCTCACGGTCTGCATGCAGTTCACATTCAAATCAAACCAATTAGGCAAAGAGGAGGAGGAGTGAATTGTTTACTAATTTGAGACCAAGTATTTGAAATATAACTAATTAGCTTTTGAGGGGGTGCCAATCAAGTCTGCAAATTAAACAGATTAGAAAAGACAACACCTCTTTATGAATTTAAATTCTCATTAATTTCTAAAGACTGGATCACTCTCATCCACTAATGCTGATACTTACATATCATCAAATCACTTTTATTTTCTTTTTGGCACCTAGTCCTCTCAGATTTTTTGTTTGTTGTTTTCTGTAGAGACATATTGGTAAATGGAAATCAAATGTATTTTTGAGTGTAAAAATCTTACAGACCACTGGCTCCATCTAGTGACACAAAAGGACTCAGTTCAGACATCCACTGTAGTCGAAATTAAAGCTGCTTTTATCAGTACTGCTAAGATAAAAATTGGTCCAAATTTCCACAAAAATTCCACAAATTTTCAAGGTTCTTTTTTTTTTTCATGTATTTTCAACTCTAAAACACTATTTTAAGGCTAATAATTCAACAGCAAGTTCATAAAGGCAGTAAAGTTTAGCCGCTGAAGTACACCTTTGGTTGGAGGCCAGATTAAAAGGAGAGTAAGTCTGAACTGGAGTCACGGATCTTGTTTTCCTGTGTCTGTTACCCGTATAAATAAGCAACTGCCTCCTTCACAGTCTACTACCTTTGATGTTGTTAAGCTGCTTTAAACTCACCTTACACTGTCTGTGTAAAATACACACAAATCGACACCCTTGCTATTCTCAAAAGGTTATTCTTTCTAAGATCAAGGGACTGAAACTAAACTGGTCAGGACGTTATGTAAGCTTTATTTAGGCCAGTATTTAAACTTAAATCATTGATCAGACTGTTATTATCAGACTTTTGGGTTATTTAAATACTGAAAACATGTCTCAGCCGAAACGGAAATTATTTTTCTTTTGTAGACATGAGTCGGGTTTCTTTCTTTGTTTTTTACTGTATTACATCGATGCCATTTTAATTGTGACATTCCTTTCCTTTACACATGCTTTGTCTTAGTCAGATCGTTCATAACCATACCATCACCCACCTCAACTATACAGTTGACATAGTTAATATTAAACGTTAAATGCTGGCTTGTCTCAAAACCCTCTGAAGTTAAATAATGATACATTTGATTTATTAGTGATTGATCTAAACATTTCCACAGTTCTGTCTCAAAAATGTAAAGCTGTCTACTTGTAACCTGGGAGGGATTTTTGACAGGTCTGTGTTGATGCTCAAGTAAAAACCATTATACAGTCATTATATCATTTTTGTCCATTAATGATTTCCACAAGGCTGCATTTTTTTCCTGACTTGATTAGTGGAATACTCTTTAGTCAGATCTCATGTCACCGAGTCACCAGGTGATTCAGAACGGCATTGCCCAGATTTTAACTGCCATCAAGAAATATGAACATATTATGACCGTATACCTGCTGAATTTCATATTGTATGTAAAAACTTACCATTGACTTTTACGATACCCATTCTTTGATTTGACCAACTTCCAAATGAATAATTTTCCTGTGTTTTTTGTCTCTTCAACAACGAACAACTGCCATCATCAACTGGTGCTGGATACACCTTTTACCTGTTAGAATGACAACCAGCTGGATCCAGATGAGCTGGAGCTGGAGCCATTAGACAATGCTGTCCACCTGGCCAGCTGTCATAGTGTGAAGAACAGCCCTTCTGTTCTGGGTGCAGGACCTGGAGGTTTTGCAGGTGTTCTACCCAGCCACAGTCATTCACTGAACAGGGATTCCCCCAGTTTGCTTCAGACAGTGCTGAGCAATAGCCAGGAGCTAGACAGTGGGGTGGGTCGTACAGATGAAAGCACACGCTATGAGGAGTCTTCAGAGCATGACCTTCTGGGAGACGACCACACTAGTGCCTCCAATACGAATGCAACCAACACACCAGGCAGCATGCGCAAATTTTTCTCCAGCCGAGGGGAAACTCCACCCTTGCTGCATTCCCAGGACCTCCAGTTTAGCACGGACTCCCTTTTAGGTCTGGAATCTGTTAATGGAGGCGGCTTGGAACAGGGGGAACGTTTGGAAAGGCCCTACAAGGCAGATCCTGTGAGGATGATGATGCCTGGGCTGACTGAGGAGGAGTGTGAGAGGTACAAAGAGCTGCTGGAAATCAAGTGTTACTATGAAAAGAACAGTAATGCTCTAACGTTACTGGGAGGTCAGGGGCCAGCACAAGAGGAAGGGGGTGTCTCACTGGATGTGAACAGGAATGAAAGTCTGACACAGCATGAGATGGCTCTCCTAGAAGAGGAACTGCGCCACTTGGAATTCAAGTGTCGCAACATCCTGAGGGCACAGAAAATGCAGCAGCTGAGGGAGCGATGCCTGAAGGCTTGGCCTCTAGAGGAAAAGAATGGGGCAAGTGTAGGGGCTGGAGCAGGAGCTGGACGCTTGGACATTAATGGTACTTTGGTCAGCGAGGAATCCTGTCACCATGCTCTTTCAGATATCAACGAGCTTCCCGAGAGGGAGCGCTCAGACAAAGATAGCACGAGTGCCTACAACACTGGAGGGGAAAGTTGCAGGAGTACCCCTCTTGCCAATGAACAGTACCCTTCACATTCCACACAGAGTCTGGAGGGAGGAGAGTGTCTTCACTCAGCAGGTATGCAGACTCCAGCGTCCACTCGGCAGAGAGAGAGAGGAACCAGAGGGGACGGAATACAAGAAAACTTAAACCAACCCTATTCTCCCCACGCTCACAGGCGAGGGGCTGAAGCAAAGACTTCCAGCCCTGGTGCAAAGGTTAGGTCCCTGTCCAGAGATGGGGGAACCAGGAGGGGCTCAGATGGAGGAGTGAGACGTAATCCCAAAGCTAACGGAATGGCTGACAGGGGTGGTGGACGCAGTGCAGAAAACAGCCCTTATTTGTCTCGCCGTCAGACTGAAACACAGCCGCCTCAACGCTACCTGAGCTGCATGCAGCTGAGGTCCCCCTCCACCTCTGAGCAGCTGGGTGGACTAAGAAATGGTCCCAAAGAGGGCATCATAGATAATGGAGGTGATGCAAGCCCAATGAGCCTGGGTAGCACATGCAAAGATGTTACCCAGGCCCCAGGTGCTGCATCCTTACCCCTGTCTCCTCCACTGCTGCCTGCCTCCCCTCGAATGGAGTGGAAGGTGAAGATTCGCAGCGATGGCACGCGCTACGTGGCCAAGCGGCCTGTGAGGGATCGCCTCCTGAAGGCACGCGCCATGAAGATCAGAGAAGAGCGCAGCGGCATGACAACAGACGACGACGCTGTAAGCGAAATGAAAATGGGACGTTATTGGAGCAAAGAGGAACGCAAGCAGCAGCTGCTGAAGGCCCGAGAGCAGCGGCGGCGCAGAGAGTTCATGATGCAGAGCCGCCTCGACTGTCTGAGAGAGCGTGAGAGGGAGCAGGGAAGCAGCGGAGGAGGACAGCAGGGAACCGAACAACAGCAAGAACCAACTTCAATCCTGGAGTTGTGTCACCGCAGGAGCATGAAGAAGCGGAGTCGCAAAATCCTGGACAATTGGATCACTATACAGGAGCTACTGGCTCATGGAACCAGGTCTGCGGATGGGAAGAAAGTCTATAACCCCCTGCTGTCTGTCACCACAGTCTGAGGAAAGAAATGATCAGAGAGTGAGGGCAGAGAGTTAGGAATATAAGAAAGTGCCAAAGTGTTTTACTTTCAGGATGAGCAGCTTCAGTAAACCATGGCACAAATGTTAATCTGCAGAGATGCAGCAACACAAATTCATGATGGTAAATGACTGTAATGATTACAAAACCTTACACCTGAGTTCAAAATCCAAAAGGAAAACTGTCACGTTCTGTGTCTAGAAAAACACGCAGTAAAAATGTTGTCGAAATGATCATTCATTGAAGAAATGAACTCGAAGACCACAAATGCAATGCATTTTAAATACACTGTAGCAGACCTATAGACCTAAAAGACACAGAATTAAGTAAACAAAACGATGTCTGCTGTCAGGGATTGAACCACCTGCTGTTTAACAACTAGAAACTATTTTATGATCGAAAGAATGCAGAAAAATCAAAAGTGAAGCCAAGAGCCATGCAGCTGTGAAATAAGATGAGTTAAAGTCACTTCTGTGCCATAAAACTGAACATTTAGTGTCCACAGAGGACTTCTCATTAAGCACACCTTCAAAAGAACATTTTGTGCCAGTTTATGTCGTTACAATTTCCTACATTCTTGAAGTGTTCATGTACAAATGCCTCTTTGTTTTTGTCATAAGAAAGCCAACATCTTCAGCTGATCACAGATGCTTCTTGGTCATGAGGAGCTGAGCGGTGCCTTCCTTTCGGGCAGACTTGACTGTATATAGCACATTTTTCAATGATACAAAAAAAAAAAAAAAAAATCTAGAGGAAAAAAATAAACGGTGATGCACAAAGCAGCCTAATTACCGTTTTTCCAAAAAGAAACACTGTATCATACAAGCACATTAATCATTTGATAGCGTTTCATGCAAAACTAGACCAATACATTTTGGTTAGTATGCAGTATAGTTTATCTTAATGCTGACTGTGATCAAGGCTATTGCAATGCAAAATAAAGTTGAAAAAAATTCCTGTTAATTTGGTCTACTTGAATTGCAATCATAGCCAAGGATGGGACGACTAATTTCCTAACTTATGTAAACTAAAGCTAATTTTTCATCTGGCTTATATGCATGTTTGATATTAAGACAGAAATGTTCTTTTTTTCATGTTCTTTAAAATTGAAGGCCTTTAACATAATGTAATTGTGGATGTGTCTTTCTATGACTTTGCTCAAAATCCTAGCATAGAAAAAAGAAAACATGGTGTACTCGTCTGTTCAATATTGTGAAATCCAGTGTCTGTCATTTTACAGTGAAAGCTTTTCTAAATAAATGCTGTGATCATCTTACTAATCATTTGAGAAGTCTGTCCATCCTTATCCTCATCTAAACAACCTTTCATCCAATAAATAAATTAAAATGAATATAATGATAATAATAATAATAATACAAAGCATTGTGTTAATGGAACTAGAGCATTAAGGCGAAACTTTCTCATGTGTTTTAGCATAGTCAGCATACTGTTCATGTTTTAATTCAGTAGTTCAAAACTGGACCCTTTTCTTATATTACTCATCTCAAGTATGGACCCTTCCACACATATATGGCAGTATGTAGTTCACATGTTTGAACTATAGGCAAAAATAAAGGGTAAATGAATAATGACATGCTAACCTATAAAAATTTGTATTTAGCAGTTGTTTAAATGAACTAATGATGAAGTGAGGAAGCCTGCTCCAAAGTTCAGGTGACAAAGCCTGAAAAGCATGGTTAATAGACCCGGACCAGATGATCGGAGAGAAGGAATAAGCTATAATAAGGTCTCAGTTGCTCTGCTACACACAGGAGTGTGGCCAAGTAGAGTTTTATATTTAGCCTCCTAAGACCCGAAGTCTTCCACGGCATGCATTTTTAATTTCCCTTTGATATTTGGGCTGATTCGGATGATCGATAGATTTTTTTGTTTTCTACACAATTTTTGTTTGTAAGAAAACTCAGCCACATATGAGGATATTTGTTTAAAATTTCGATAGAACAGTAACAGTATAATGTCCTCGTAAGTGGATATCAGGCCCTTGTAGAGCAAAATTGAGTATTTTGGTCTTATTAATGCAAAATGTGATGTCCACATATGTGGATGCCAGGTCCTAGGAGGTTAATTTATAACATTTGAAAATGCATTCAAAATTTCACTGGAAGCCAATAAAGGGACGCACGAAGAGGAGTGAGATTTCAAAATTATTTGGTGCCATTAAAGGTTTGATTTTTGCTTTGTTTCTTATGGAAGAAACAAGACTTATATGGAGCAAATATGATATGAAGACATTCAATAACATTCAGTTCAACCAAACAAGTTTGTGCTTTGGTTAATGATATTACATGATGATTCTATGGCATTTACATAAAGTGGCTTGAGGAAACTGTTGTTGCTGAATTAGAAAAACCCCGTCACATAACCTCCCATGAGCAAGCACCTGGTGATAGTGGGATGAATAAACTCACTTTGAAGAGTAAGAAACATCAGACAGGACCAGGGGAGGGGACGGGCTGCCATCTGCTGCAATTGGTTGAGGGTGAGAGATCCAATTAGTAATGGCAATAACAATGAAGATCCACTTCAAAGAAAAGTTTCAATTTGAATATTAAATTTCTCATACTATAATGCACTCACTATGCAGTGGTGGCAGTACTGCATATGTACTATTTTTATTCTTTATCCTGCTGCTGTAACACAGTATGAGTGGAAAAACCATCAGAGCCATCGCTCATTCTGAAGGTCTTCGACTCAAATTGGTTTTCACAAAAGGAAAGTTAGAAATAGTCAGTGTTATATACTGACTGTGGTGCAGTAGTCAGCTCTGCCACACAGCAAGAAGATTCTAGGTTCAAATCCAGCCACCTGGGTCCTTTCTGAAAACGGGGCACTTGCATGGTCTACCCAGATCTGCACAGGCTCTCTCCAGATACTCCAGTTAGTGTTAATGGTTAATTAGCAATAGATGTGCATGTGAGCATCTGTCTTTCTCCTCTGTTACCTGCCTCTCTTCCCATGACTGCTGGGTTCAATCTCCTAATAATTTGTTCATTCGCAGACATTTCTGAACCAGCACAAAAACACATGTAGTGAATGTGAATCCTTACAGCAGTTCTTCCATAATAATAACTTAATCAGTGTGTTTAACTACATTTATAGGAAATCTATATGTTACAGCTACAAAATAATAATAATAATAATAATAATAATAATAAACAGGCTTAATTCTCTCCAGATAGAACTGAAAATGTTGTTGGTCGGCACTTATGTGTAAATCTTTTCCCAAAAACAAAATACCATCTCTATATATAGCGCTTTTATGACTATAGAAGGACAAGGTGAAAAATCAGTCCATGTTTCCTAAACAATTCTAAACCTTTTATTTTTCTAACAAGAGTGAAAAGAAACAAAAGGCAACAGTAAAATGAAAAGTTTATACACAAACTCACGACATCTGTGTGTCTGCAATATCAATAATAATAATAATATAATAATAATCATCTGAACAAAAGGAAACAAAATATATTGGGATAAAGTGAGTTACAGTGAAGTTAACCTTAACTTGCAAAGAGGGAGAGAATGACAGAGGGAGGAATAAAACCGGGAGTCAAAAGGATGGGAGGAAAAAAAAAAAAAGCATAGAGCATAGAAGGGAAGAAGAGAGGGAGGAAGCCAGGAGGTGTGGAGGTACATTTTGGGAAAGTAGCACCAAAAACATTAATGCCTGTTTTTAACACTTCCCAAAATTTACTTATTTAGAATGCATGTCCCCTCAAAACAGCATCAAACACGAGATTTGAAACAACTACAAAAAAAAAAAAAAGAAAAAAAAAAAAGTGTATCCATGGCGCCGTTGTCTCAGATCAGTAGTCAAAATCCTCTACTGCAGCACAGCTTCAGGAGTCATGCCCAAACAACAGTCTAAAATAAACCCATAGCTTATCCAACTTCAACAAGTGACTCAAGTGAAGAGAAACTGCAAATGCCGGTCCTCGTGACAGGCTTCGCTTAAACTAGCTTTTAACACAGTTGGGATAACATAGCATACTGAAAGACCTCAGAGACAACTCTAGACCAAAGACACTCCTATTACGGCAAGTCTCACATCTGTCAAGCACAGTCTTATTATGTTCACAGGAAGAATTCGTCCAGGGAAGGTGGAGAATAAAGTTTGGGTAAGACTGAGAGTCTGAACAACAACAACAACAAAAAAGAAAAAAATAATAATAATAAAAAATCCGGACAAATGAGATACTGCGGTGTTATGGATGATACTGGAGTGTAGAAGAGTCACCACTCTTAGTGTCTGAATGCATAAATGAGGGGTGAGAAGGAAAGCAGAGCACAGGGGAGGTCCTGTATCTCTCTGTAACTTGATACAGTCTTCTGGCACAGAAAGCCCCTGTCCCTTCAGTTTTTCAGGCTAACTGACTGTAACGAAGCTCCAACGATGACTGCATCACAAAATCTATCAAAAAAATAAATAAAGGTTAACACTAAGATACTTTATGCATTTCAAGGTAAAAAGAAAAATCTAGAAAGGGGATATGATACCTCAGGATGGGTCTGGACAGGGGAGGGGGTGTGTCTGAAGGGGCAGGTTTTCTTTGTCTCCGAGGCATCCAGTGACCTTTGTCCTCCGTCCCCACTGCCCCCTCTGTGGCTCTTCCTCTTCCTTTTGGAGTCCTTGGTTCGCCCACGGCCTGCTCGTCTCTGCTCTTCAAGCTCAATCTGAGAGATGATGAAAGAAATGTAAAAAAAAAAAAAATAATAATAATAATAATAATAATCATCAGGGCTCTAGACTAACTTTTTGACACGGGTGCACCGGTACGCCTAACTTTAAAAATGTAGGCGTACCGGCACAAAAGTTAGGCGCACTCAAATTTTTCAACCGCATCGCTTATCACTGCAGTTTTACATGTGCACTTTCTTTTGGGGGGGGGGGGGGGGGGGGGGGAGTCCATACAGATAATATTCATTTCTAAATGATTAACTAACAAACTTGTGCTTAACGTGCTTTGTCAATATTGTAGAAAATTTTAAGCTTAATCATCATCTTGGCCTCCTCTGACAATCTGTTTGCTGCTGTCTGTTGCTGAAAGGCACTGGGGAGAGGGGACACTTGGGCACTGCATTTATTGCAGCATATAATGCGTTTTCTGGATACACTGTGCTTTTTCAGCGTTCAAAGATTGATGGCACTGTGTCAGAGCACTGGCTATGAATTTCAGATGGATCAGGCCTTAACTTAACAAAAAAGTTATCAATCGTTCTTTTCATCTTTTCTCATTACCCACAGCTACATCCACTTCTGTCGGGCGTAGGCTGCTCACTAGGGCTGGGTATCATCACTGATTTCTATAATCCATTCGATTCCGGTTCTCAAAGTCCTGATTCAATTCAATTTAGCCTCAGACAGTCAGAAATATAATTCTGATCATTTATCAGTACTGATACATGTGAGACTTCATCAGAATTGTGAACATCACAGCACATGCCTTTGTGTGAAAGTAACTGAGAATAAAACACAGAAAAACATGAAGGAGATTTTCCTGGTCTGGCTTTTTATAGCAGATAACCTTAAAAATATTCTACAATATTCTGCAATTTTGCATAATTTTAAGAAGTTTACATTTCTTCAGTATTGAACAGCAAAAATTAGGCTTTCTTGTCCAAGGTCATTTAAGTGAAAAAAGAAAAAGACAACAACGTTAGACTGGTGGGTAATAAGCGAATGAATAATGCAGAAAACAGATTTGAGACGGGAAACTGTTCCTGAAGTACACAGAGAGCTGTGTATGAAGTGTAATTTTTATCGTGGTGGAAGCAAAACCACAAAAGTCAGAGGGAATTTATGACGACATTGATCAAATGTGAAGCGCAGTTTGCTGCTTCTTTTGCTGCTGGCTCTGCGAATTTTGGTTGGAGAGAGACAAAACCTGCAGCTCAAAATCAGTGCAAAAAAGACGTAAACACAGAGTGGACCTGACGCATCAGAATCGCTAAGCTCCGACAGCGTATCCGTCTACGGGCCGTCGGGTGAGAAAGCCGAGAAAGACAAAGCTGATTCTGATGTGTCGGGTCTGCTCTGTGTTTACGTCTTTGAGTGGAATCCGTTAATGAATTGATATCGCTTTATTCAAGCTACTCACCTCTCTCTTCCACCTGCACTTTCAACTGGACCACGGCCAATCAGAGAGGTCCCGCCCCTGACTATCTCTGATTGGTTTAGTCCACAATAGGGGCATAATGTGTGTCTGTTGTTGACCACACGGAGAGTTGCAGAGATTTATTTATTTTTTTTGTTACCCGAACAGTTGGTCACACACGACCAATTTTTTTATTTATTTTTTTATTTATTTATTTTTTAATAGTCGCACCACTGAAAAATGTGGTCGCATCTAGAGTGCGACCAATTTGGTCGCACTCTAGATGCGTAGATTTCCGCTATTCCACATATCTACAGGTAAGTAGATGCCAGACACACAACATTGTGTCACTGAACAGAGACGATAACAGAGGCTTCAACTGCAACATTTTGTAGTAAAATTAAAGTAAGCGTTTTAGTAAAATATAAAAATATTGATGACGGGTTAAGCATTTGACCTAGATGTACTAAGGCTAATGCAGAGACCTGGGGCCCGTTCTTCGTACGTCGCTTACTACATCCAAGATCAAATGACACATCCAAGATCAAATCATCGCGCTAACCGTGAGCTCGCTAATCCGGTTCCCCGAACACACCTGCTGTTGACGATTACTACAGCTGGACGCAGGAATGTGACATCACTGGGTGTCGTAAAAGGGGCTACGCATCGATAGTAGAAACATTGATCGGCAACCCGCTGATTGGTCGGCGAAAATGTCGAAGGGGCGTGCTCGGTATTTTCCGGCAGCAGAGCAAGAACTCATGAGTGAGGGATTTCAGGAGTTTCAGAGTTTAATTAAAACGCAAGAGAACACTGCAAAGGCTGCAAAAGCAAGGAGAGAGGGCTGGCAGAAAGTTGCTGACAAATCAAACTCGTAGGTAATTTAATAATAATAATAATAATAATGGATTGGATTTATATAGCGCTTTCCAAGGCACCCAAAGCGCTTTACGATACCACTATTCATTCACTCCCACATTCACACACTGGTGGAGGCAGCTACGGTTGTAGCCAGGCTGCCATATCGCGCCATCGGCCCCTCTGGCCAACACCAGTAGGCGGTAGGGTAGATCTATCATATGACACTATATTGTCCAATATCATATGGCATTATATTATATTATAATATGTTATATTATATCCCCTTTCACATTAGAGCCACAACAGGACCCACAAGAACATGGGAACAAGTAAAAGTGGAATACAGGAGTATTCTACAGAATGGTAATATTTATCTCTTAGATTGCTTTGCGTCTCTTGGCAAGGTAATACTGGCCTGTAATACTCTGTTAGTTTGTTCATAACAGCAACCAAGAAAAGGGCAGAGGAAAAAAAGACAGGTGGTGGTCCTGCACCCCCTCGTCAACAAGTTGGTTAAGTAAATAATACCCTCACGGGAATATCGATATCTCTCTATGAGCACACTGTCGCGCTGAGCTAAAGGATCCTGTCTATCCCGCAATATACGCTGAATTCTGAGGACTCTCCTTATCAATCTTGCACCTTCCGCAATGGGTTGGTCGCGTATACGGACAGGACATGGCTGCGACAGGCTTCCCAAATCCACCTTCGCTTTTATAGCCGTGGTCTCTCATCTTGATTACACGAAGTAATTTACAATTACTACTCTGAAATATGAATTACATCTGTAATAATCACATACATGTAATAGAATGTTAATAGTTCATTTCCCTTTTTTAGGAAATGACCTGTATGTATCTGTGTGACATCAATAAAAGGATCAAGTGCTGCATTATCTTTAGTTACATTGATAATATTTATTTATGGTGAAACAGTGGAAAAATATCGCTGTTGCTTTCGTATAAATGAAGCGGACATACCTGCGTGGCCGCGATCTGATCCTGTTTACATAAAGTAAACCTGCTCCCGAGCAGGTTTACGCTTACGGCTCTGTTGCTATGACAGCAAGTCCCGGATGAGCTTCGGGGAACCGACTGATCCAGGATCACGCGAAATCGTCAACAATCTAATCCGGCTAACCTACTTAGCGAGGTACGAAGAACGGGCCCCTGGACTGAATGTTCCTGCCTTTCCCGTCTATCCCAAAAGCCCTTGAAGTACATGGAAGCACAAGTTCAAGTAAATACAGTGATGTAATATTTTGGATTAGCCAGAACTGAACCTTTGCCTGTAAAACTGTATTAACTTTAACACCTGACAATTTACAGGGTTTCAAACTCTAAGATTTGACTCTTTTCTTAATGCATTTCAAATAAGGAATTGCACAAAGAAGACCAACACCACACATTCTTTGGGGCCAGAGATACATGATGTTAGTCTTTTTGTGCTTTGGTCCTGGTTCTAGTTGCACATCGAAACCAAATGAGTTTTGGAAGATTAAAATTGAACTATACAGTCACTTTATTTTCCAGTACCTGTATGAGTGTGTGTAGTGTTTCTCTGGGTGGATCAGAGGCAGCTAGCAGGACTCTGTGGATGGTATGCATCTGATCTAGGGAAACCTCCAGCAGATCTCCTTCTAGCTGCAGCTCCTCCAGCCGGACCCTGGTGTCAGGGGAAAGTTCCACTACCTGACCTTTTAGCAAGGGCAGCAGGGCCAGCAGAGACCCTACACCTGAAAGGAAGGCAGATACACAGTCAGTACAGTGTACAACTTGACTTTTGGTTAAATTAAAATTAACATGCCACCTCACCTGTAACATTTGACTTCTTTTTGATACCATTTTCACATCCACCCTGTCAAACGGGCACATAAACATATTAAAGATTTTGCCCTACTGGACAGCTCAGATTTGGTTTAATATAAAAATACACAAGAAGTTGATATGAGGAATTTACCTGTGTGCCATTGCTTTCCTTTGTGTTCTTTTTAGGTGAATTCTCCTCGGTTAAATCAATGACACCGTCGTCTCCTTCACCTCCCTCCGAGTCGGATAAAACAATAACCGAACTCCCTTCTGTCTCCTTCTCCACGCTCTTCTCCTTTTCTGGTTCACGATGAAGAGTTTCTTTGAGTTCTTGCAGCCTGTGAAGTACCTGCTGCACCTCAGGTGTCTCCAGTGCTTCCTTAGCTCGGCCCTGCCAAGTGATGGCCCTCTCCGTGAGACACTGCAGTGCTTCACCTTCAGGCAGACGCACGGGCAGCCTCTGCAGGGCTACAAGTAATGCCAGGATAGTTTCTAGGCGCGGGCGCCGTGACCGTTGGCACCGAGGACACAAGAAGCGCGAGTCCCAGTCCCACCAGCAAAGGGGGTTTATTGGTGGTCCAGAAGAGGGTAGTAGGGAGGGGAAAGGAACACAGCCACCATGAAACCAGTCCTTACAGAGATGGCAGCGTAACTGAGGCGCACGAGGCTGCCCAGAGCACACGCAGACTGACTGGGAAGGGGTGTGGTTTCTGTTACCATTCTCTTTTACAGAGTTCTTGGAGAGACCGCATGTGTCCGTCTCCATGGGATCATCCCAGCTCCCATTCTCCTTGTCCTCCTTACAACCTGCAATGCTAAGTCCAGATTTACGCATGTTCACCTTCTGTAACCTTAATAGCGCATCCTTTTCCTGGTGTTCCCCTTCTTTGAAAGCCATCACCTACAAACAGGGCATGGAAATAGATTTACCAGTTTAGCATAAAAAAGCATTAATAATGATGGAACTTAAACACTGAAAAAAAAAAAAAAACACCCCCCCCCCCCCCAAAAAAAACAAAAAACTAAAACAAAATCATATTCTGAATACTCACAATAGCTGCAGGGTCCCTCAAGTCCTGAGCAGAGAGTCCCAGAGTGTTGGTATCAGAGTCATCCAAAGGATCATCCGGCGGCCCTGCCTGATCCCGCCTCTCTCTCCTTTTTGCACATGGACATAATACCTGCAGGGGGCGAACGCCAAGTTTAATTAATGATTTCATGGAGGTCACAGCGCTGTACAAACCAAAATTAAATTAACTAGTACAACCTCAACACACAAGAATTTATTCAGATAATTATTTGTTTAGTAAGTATTCTGCTTTCAATTTTGGGATTCAGACATCTATTTTATCGATTCAACAATAAATGCCAAAAAAACAAAAAAAAACAAAAAAAAAAACAGTATAGGACAGCTCTAAATGACCTCTAGTAGACTGTGCTGACTGCTCTTCTTCAGGAAAGTCTTGCTGGCCTTGTCCCTCCACGAGTGTGCGCTGGTCACCTGGAGTTCCAGCTGCCTCAGCTCTTCCATGAAGACTGGTAGGTCTCTGCCAATAGCTACCAGGCCCTCCAAATCATCCATACATGGGTAATGCTCCCCATTCTACAACAACACAAACATTATTTAATAATTGCAGGTATTTCAAGTATAAGTCAAACCATTAAAGTGGGAGGTAAGCTAAAAGAACATAGATATTTTTTTTCCTCACCTGAATTTCCTCCAAATCTGTTACCCATGCCCGAGCTCGAGTAAGGCACCCCTGTAGAGCCAAAATGTTGGGCAACGTGACTGGGATAAGTTGGGCCTCATTTACTATTGCCTCCAGGGTGGAGAGAGGGTGCTTTTGCCTGGAAGATCAGAACCCAAAAAATTCATTGATAGAATAGACAGAAACACTTGTAAAACAATAACACTCACTATGGCAGGGAATGTAAATTCTCTGGCCTGATTCGCCCGTCTCACCTTTGTTCGAGGCAGATCTGTGCCTTCTCTTCCCAACGTTCTGCAATCGTGAGTAGCTCCTGAAGCTCTGCCATGGCGGTCTCCACAGACACACTTTGGGGCACATTGCAGCCTGCTTCCATCAGGGTCCTCAACACATCCAGCGTCACTTCCTGCCTCTCACCTTCTTCTGTCCCAAGGGTGCACCTCACCTTGGCCAACCAATGGCCCTGTTCCTTTAGCCCCTGGAGTAAATTACACTCTGGAACCAAAACAGGCAGCTTGGCCCCTTCCTCCAACAAGGTTTGCAACTGCTCAGGGGGTGGCGAGTCCTTCCTCCAATCTTTGTCATTGATCAATACTTGAGCTCGGCTTTGGAAATCCTCCATTGCCTGTAGAACCGTCTGAAGAATGAGAGAGTACCGAGGTCAGGCTAACATCACTCACACTTTTAAACAGAGACTCATCACAAGATTTTTTTCTTTAGATCTCAGTCACACAGCTACAAAAACCAGTCTGTGAGCCCCTGAAAAAGCACAGATAACTAGAAAAAAATGTGTATTCCCCACCAGACTGGCAAGTTGCTGGATCAAACTGGTCACAAAGAGGGTGCTGCCCAAACGTCGTTACTGCTAACTGCTTTAGTCAATAGAGGTCGCCTGTAGTTTGCATGAAGACACTAGGCATTTACTTTCCAAGTAGTAATTTGCAACTTTTATTTTAACAGCGATCATTATCAATTTCTAGTTTGACTCACACTTTAAGTTTCAATACTGCTTGGGGAGTAGTATACCACTTTCACATAGTGACAGCTAGCTAGCAACCACTTGCAACTGTTCCGGGAATACAGGTTTTTCCCTTATGAATGGCGGTTGTCAGATAGTTATTCACAATCACAAGGGCTGAAGCCTTTGTGAATGAGGTTTTAATTGTAAATTACATAAATATGAAAAAGAAAAAAACCCCCAGAAGATTATTTGTTTTGTGTGAAATGTTACGTTAACTTCTTAATAATTCTGAATTCTCACCGTGACCCCCTCCAACTGGTTTATTACACAGGGCAGGTTTTGTATCGTCTCAACCAAGGACTTCAGCTCGTCCAGAGTCATCCTGTTTTCACTAAAAAAACAGAACTATGTCAGTGCATACAACCTAACGCTTTGTGCAAAACTTAAGCTTGGATTCTATCTTACCTAGTTGTTGAATTGCTAAGGAGCTCTGTACTTTTCTCTTGGCAGTGTGCTATATCTTTAAGAACAGTGTTGAGTTTTCTGAGGAGCTCATTGTCAGGAAACTTTTTCTCTGCTGCTTCCATCTTCAGCATCTCCAAGTAGTCAATTTCTGCAGTTCAACAGGCCTTTGGTGTTAGTATCGTCTTTTGAAATGATTATGTTTTACTGAAATTTCAAGGCTTTATGTAATTAATGCTGATTCCTCACCTATTTTGTTTCCTTCTTCCTGTTCAAGTGCCTCTTTTACTCTGTTGGCCCAAGAATCAAAGGACTCCGACCGAACTTTTAATCGATGTAACATGGCTAATAACTCATCCAGGGTGTACCTGTACCTGCAGAGTGAAGAGATAACAGAAAATAACACAGATGGTAGATGTATTAGAAAAGAAAAATACCACTGTATTTATTTTATGGCAATTGTATTTACACGTGCAAGCAAAAAACAACAACAACAACAACAACAACAACAACAACTGACAAATACCTGAGGTAGAGTTTTTCAGTGGGGCAGTTGCACAGATCCTGAGTGTGATAGAGACAGACCAGGCGCTCGGGACAGTTTGAGCAGGCCAGGGCAGAAAGGAAGCATGTGGTCTTACATTTATCACACTGTCTCTCATCATCAGGCAGCAGCTCAAAAGCCTCACGCTCTGCTTCGGTAATGCCCTGCAAGAAACGAAGTTTCCCATATTCTTAAATGAACAATAAATAATCATCAATACATAAATATTATTCAACTGAGGCATTATTTACTTATATGTGAGTAAAATAAAGTTTGCTTCTGTGTCTCACCCTTTCCATCAGACTCTTTCGGAGCTTCCGCTCCTCCTGAACAATGATAAACATTTCCCGATGTGTAGCTGCAGCCAGATTAAGGTCTAGCTTCTCTGGGCTAGCAGCCATTTTACAGGTGAGCTCCTCATGGGAGAATACACAATATCTCCTAAGACGTCTGTAGTGCTCAATACAGGAACGACCAGCAGGCAGCTGAAAGAGACAGAGAAAAGTGATACTGATCGTGCAATATTGAAGGAGCAATGTGAAATGATAAGTTGGGACAGCGTAAACACACATACCCAATCTGCAGTGCAGAAATTGACAGCTTCTGCAAAGTTATATCCCTGATTGAAGCCACTATGGTAGGCTCTGGGGAAGGTAATGACAAACTCCCCAGCACACTGATTGGTACGGACAACCTGCCAATCAGAAGAACAGCAATCAATTTAAAAACATAAATCTTTCTAACGTGTGTACATTGTTTCCCAGATGGATGCTTGGGCAGTATATAATATGCATATATGAGCAATTGTTTATTTGTGCACCACAAAGACATTTAACAATCAAAAATTACATGTTTTTACTCTGCAATAGGGCTGTGCGATATGACCAAAATCTGATATCCCAATAGAAGACATTTATCATCCGACAACGATATATATTACACAAAAATTACATTTTCAGTAAATTCTGTGAATCTCAGTCAACTCAACTTGTGTGAAGTGCTTTCAGCTGGGCGTCATGTACCTGGAGTCGAGTGTTATGCAAGTTCAAATGGCCGCAATTTTCCTTTATGAGTATTTATTACATGGCGTGCTGCGAGGAAAAGCCTGTTCTTAAGTTTATTTTTTAGCACCTGACGACTCTTTTTAGCTTATCATCCGTAAACACCCTGCATACTATTTTATGTGATTCAGCTTATTTTGAAAAATCTCAACAGGATCTTCAGATTTATTTTGAAAGGTTCATGTGAAAAATAAACAAGCGGATAGGCTCCAGCGCCCCCCGCGACCCTGAAAAGGATAAGCGGAAGCGAATGGATGGATGGATGGATGGATGGAGGGCGGAGCCACGCGATGGTTTTACCATTGTTGTTGCTAACGACAACGCATAAAAACAGTCACTTGTGCGTCTGTTGCCGTAAACAGTTTATTTTGCGTCACCCCGAAACAAACGATAGCGTAATATGAAACGATAGACGTTTTCATATCGTCATCAGATATATATCGTTATATCAAACAGCCCTACTCTGCAAGTTGCTGACAAATACTTGGACAGTACAATCAGTGCTTCTCCAGTGTAGCCAGTGTGAGATCAGTGGCACATAAACAAGCTACAAAGTGTGGTTAGAGTGCCCAGCCAATTAACAGAGCAGAAGATTATCAATGACTACGGTATGACAATAGTATGTTAAACAACTGATATGTTACTAATGCACAACAACATTTGTACTGCTGATTCTGAGATGTGAGGATGCCACCCACCACAGCACCCCCATACAGAGATTGTCAGGGGAATCTTTGCTGTGTGACAGGAAGCTGTAAACAGGCAAGGTGGAAAACAGCTGCACTAACTACTGCTGCTTGTCTGTACTTTGAAGTAGAAAATGTGCAGCTGTATGCCCGCTGTAACCATTCAACCAGAGCAATACATAACCACATTTTGCATGGGTGTGAGGACGTTAATCCGCTTCTGGCACTTGGCAAACTGATAATATGACATTGGGTGTGCGCAATGTTTTGTATGATGCAAACCACCACTTGTTTTAGCCTCATTTAACATTGAATTCAGTTTAAAATGTCTTTTAAATACACATTCAATATTTGTGATCATGTCTGAGTCAGCCTGTGTGAGATGTCTAGCAGTGACTGAACTTTCAAAATAAAAAAAAAAAACTGATTGTCTAATCGTGGATGGTGATGTTTTTTTCAGACAGGGTGGGGGGCATTTAAATGCCTCTGAGGCCTACTAAAGTAAACTCCATGTGTAGGAAACACTGGTGTATGTGATTTGATGTGACACTGACCGGGACACCATGAGCCATGAGAATATTTGGGTTCATGATGGTGACCAGCTGATGCAGGAGGTCAGGCTGGAACTCAAACAGCTCTGGTGTTAGCTTCTTCATAACCTCCTCAAGTCGCTCAGCTGCCATAGAGGGAACCCCATACCAAGTCTTGGGTTCACCCCTAGAGATGGAAGATACATGGGGAGTGAAGGGGAGAGAGTGCAAAGTTAGTCTTTCTCTAAAGTACACGTACAAATGACATACTGTCTCTGCACTTAAAAGCTTCCTGAACAAATGCATTGAGCATGCTGTACCAGTGCAGGTAGTTGATGGAGTAGCTCCAGTGATCCTCAATGTGCCAGCAGAAAGCTGAGAACACCATGCCCACGTAGAGCCATGGCACCTTCATCCCAGAGATGTCTCCATTAATATGGCACAGGAGTGACTGCTCTAGCACAGGCATCACATTCAAGTTCCACCCACAGCGGGCATATTCCTGACCAAAAAGAAAGCAAAAACAAACAAAAAACATGGTTATGAACAACTTTAATGATTAGAGATTGGCAACATTTAGTATTTTAAAGCAAAAATGGCAAAGATACACTGGTGTCTGTCTCTCCAAATGGAATAAACTGCAGCATTTCCTTCTCAATTAAAACATTTGGTCAATTAAATACTGATAAATATTTATATTTAAAAACATTTGTTGTACTTTGGACCAAAGGTAAAATCAAAAGAAGTAATTTACTTAAATAATCTTGAACTGCGACAAATTATAATTGACTTCTTTGACAAAAATTATTATAAAGAAAGTAAATCAGTCAAAAATGTAAATAAACGTCACACTGTAGAATTACATGGAACGCACAGCATGTGCAGCAGCAGCTTTGATGTGTCTTCACTGTAGGTTACCAGCAATTTTCATTTAAGCGTCTGTTGTAGTACATTTAGCACAAAAACGTTTTATGATGTAGCTGCAGTTTTACTTTTGAAACATTTTAAAGGATGTTTGTGATTTTTTTTTTCCACCTTTATCATCTTAACTCTGAATTAGGTGGGGATTAGTTTCACCCAAAATCCATTCTACAGTGGTGTTTTGTGGATACACTAACTACTTTCCGGCTTTTTCAGTTGACAAGATTTTCAACAGTTAATCTAAAGCCGGATACTGCAATCATCACTCAAACAAAGACTGCCAATGAAAAACTGAGCTTAGAAAATAAGAAAAACAATGCACGTACCTCCTCTTCCTTTGTGAGCTTCCTCTTGCCATTGTTCATTGGGAAGCCACTACCAAACTCTTTGGAGTGTATGTCTGCTCCGTATTCAACAGTCACGTCTTCCTCAATACTACTTACTAATCGCCAGAATTCTCTCTCTACGAGCTCAGTGGGGACCATCTATACAGGCAAAAAATATAAACGCTAGAGATTAGCCTCTCTCCATTTTAATCGCTGAAGGGGGAATCATGATTCATAATGAAAAGCAAATGATACACTCACATGGACAGGCATGTTGAAGTAATCTGCTTTGAAAGTATCTGCCATTTCCCCAAAACTCTGCAGTGTGTACTCCCGTGTCGCTTGTTCAAAGCCAAAGGCTTCTGTGGGTTTTTTACACTCCTAAAAACATTAATTCAAAAAACAAAACAAGATGACACATAAAGAAAATCAAAACATCTAAGAGTCTTGCAGATTAAAAGGCAAACACATGCTTTTAAACATTCTTACGTACTTCTGCCACACACTTAGGGCATCGCCAGTTGCCCTTGGGAGGATCGGCAAGTGGGGGTAGTAGACAGTAAGTGTGGTAGTTGTCATCACAGCCGTCACATAGCATTAGTTTCTCGTCATCGTCTCCCCGACCACACATCCGACACACAAAAGAATCCACCTTTGAAAGTCGGTGATTAAAATAACATTAATCACAAGGCTTGGAGCCAAATGATGCCAACTTTGAACCGAACATCTGCAAAACAGGTTCCTGGGAACCAAAGCAGTGATTCTCGCAAAAGTTCTAAAGAATACCATCTACCTTGTTTACAGGGCTGAATAATCATTTATGCTATAATGTAATTAGATATCACATTTATCACAATTTTAACTGCCACAATGGAGTAATCACTAACTCTACTTACACACTGAGGATTGTTGAGATTGCGTCTAAGGCGCATTGTCATTTTGGTGCAAGGTGTATCATCTTCCTCCTCTTTATGTCCTTTCCCATTCTCTTCCGCTGGTTCTTCTTTCTTCACTGCCATCTTTACTGTAACACTAGGAGGAGGAAGCTGTGGGCCTGATGAGCTCCCATCACTCTGTCTCTCTTGAGGGTCCAGGGGCTCTGATTTGATTGAGGTGTCACTCAAAGGAGGTGGTATGTTGTCCTTGACAGTAACAGTTTGAGGCAACTCATCTAAAAACAGGAGGAAGAATCGCTCAGAGTCAGATGTGGTCATTTATCACAAGACAAGTAAAATTTATATTGTGTGAGATGACTGGATGATTATAGCACACAAAAAACAAGCTTCACAATATGTCCATTTATTCAACTGTCCAATTATTGACTGGTGCCACGCCATTCCCCCCCCTCGAATTACTAGTGCCAAGATATAAAAGCCAAAATTCAATACAAAATTTTAAAAAAGCTGTTTAATAAAGTTATAGTAATGATACCTTTCTTTCTGATGCCCTTGTCCCTTGCCACCAGTCCAAGTCCCATCATCTTAGGTCCTGCACCATAAATCTGTAACTTCTTCAATTCTGGGTTCTTCTCTATGTCTTCCTCTGTTGGTTCAGGCTGTGGAAAGAAGAAGTCTTTTACAAATCAGAAAGCAAGAAACAGACAGCAGCTACTCCTCAAAGCACAAAGAGCAAGCAGAACACAGTTAAAAACATGAGAGCGTAGCAATGCATCACAAGAAGGGATTATTCTAGGTTAGAAAGTAAGGAAAAGTTAACCTACATCACAGTGAAGCTTAAAGGTTAAGACCCATCACCATCACACACAACAGCAGATGCAACCATTCATTTAAGTGGAGGGCACTGGTAAGGATTTTAAGTTATGTCATCTATTTAGTCAACTCAGGTTGATTATTGGTTTTACGAGTCGGGTGAGAACACAAAAATAAATCAATAGCAGACATACAGAGTAGATTAGGGCTGCCATTCACAATTATTTTTTAAAAGGGTAAATGGATTTTGAAAAGCAATGTCAAAGGCAGGAATGCATCTCAGACACAAAGTTTCATGCTCATATAACAAAGATAAGCCATTTTAGCATCTAAAGCTGTACTAAAACATCCCAAAAACAGATATTATTTAGTTTTCCATTCCTATTGGATGATTTAAACTTCAGAAAAACTGCAGAAAAATGACATCACATTACAGCAAAACATGAAAACTACAAATTAGTGTAGCCACATTCTGGACTATATTGCATCTGGGAGGTTTAGAACATGGAGAAATCCAATTTAATCAAAATACTACCTGCACATAATATTAATGGGGGGGTGAATATTTTAGGACAGTGATCAGATTTTCAGTCTGCACAAAACACATGCATGATCAGCAACGCTGACAAAACCATAACAGGCCGTAATGTCACAATTAAATAGAATTATTGTTTTTAAAAGGAAAGACACAAAAGCATTTCTTGTTTAGAACAGCCATTCCAAACAAACATAACGTCTTCGCATAACATCCATTTAAGAGGTTTCCTCAGTCAGTCCCAATCATGAAAGGATTTGGTGAAAACTTGCTCAACCCCCACTTTTTGCACACAGGTGTGCACTAAGAATCCAGCAAACCACATTCAAACCACAACCTGTCTTCCAACAAGACAGTTCATGTTTGCATATCATACCAATACTATTGCCAATCACAGCACAAAAACTGTAAATAAACAATACCAAAGACTCAAAATTTCTTTAGATAAGAGGTCAAGACATTACAAGGAAAAAAAGTTAGAAATTTAATCAAAAAGGATTCAAAATATTTGCCACCTGTGTGCAGTTGTACTCCCTTTAACTGACAAATGTAGCTTTGGCCACCTAAAACATTACCTATATTGTCCTTGTGCACAATGCAAGCACCTTTTTCAGTCAGCCAAACCCTGTGGACTGAACGCAATAGATATCAAAGCAGATGAAAAGGGCTTGAGGTTGTGGAGCTATCACTCTTTGATCTGAGGCCTGTACTACAAAGCAAAGTTTGGGCTTCAGGTTCAACTATGGAGCTAAAGTCTTTGAGCTTATTCACCGCTTATGCTTAATTTACGCTACCACGGTTGTGTCTGTTTGCAGAAGTATTTGACTATAGAGAAGGATTTTCAACCAGCACAAAAGTACTCCCATGCAGTCCTTCAAAATCCCAACTACATGCTGCTCAATGTGGATAACTTTGCGTATTGGTCGAAATCTGATTGAGATTGAGAAGTGGGCCAGAGAAGTGAGTGACACTGAGGGCTCATCAGGAATGAGAGGAGTGCGACAAAAAGAATAAGATCAGAAAGTAATCACAAGTAATAAAATACAGACAGTGGCTACAGTGAGCACTTCATTGTTTTTTAATACTTTTTCACTTCAGCTCTTTGTATGTTACAACTTTTACTCATCTCCACGGCTGGCTCATAGACCAACAACAGAACACAAGCAAGAGTAGCCCTCGGACCGGTTGCACCGCATATTTTTGTTACTGCCCCATCTAACAACAGATGCTCTCTGCAGGTAGACAAGCAGTCCAAAGCTGCCAATGGACTTCCCACACGCTACCACTGCTGAAACATAATTTCCCCAATAGTGTGTTTCTAATGCCATGGTAAGCTACCTCTAACAGAGCAGGTCATGTTTGGGAATAAGAGTTGAACATCAACAAACACCACCAGCTAGTGACTAATCAATTCTGTCAAATATAGTGCATGTTGTGAAAGCATCTATAATTTAAAGAATTATCTAAAGTCTTTCCTTCATGAGGAGCATTAAGAAATAGCCTTTAGAGCAAATATATTTCTAGATTTTTTGTTTTGTTTTGGTTTTTTTGTTGTTGTTTTTTGTTTGTTTTTTAGTTTTGTTTTGTTTGTTTTTTTTAAACACTGCACCTGTTAATCTTTGTAATCACATATGCTGTAAACACTAGACAGAAAAACACCGGGTTGCCTTATTGAGTTGACAGACACCTTCGTGTGATTTAGTGCGACTGCAGATAGGGCAAGTGAAGCCAAATAAAGAACAGACATACTGGATATGCCTCACTTGCTTCATAGTACAGGCCCCCTGATCTCAAATGGGTAAAACCACCTAGACGACAACAATATGTTCAGAATGGCGCTTATTTATTTTAGTGCTTGAGTGCATTAAGAATCCAATATTTCACTGTCTGCTGTCAAAATATAGTGCTTGGTAAGTAAAACCCTATTAAATTAAACCTAGCTGGTTCTTCAGTGTGAGTGCACTCAAAAAAAGAACACATGCAGTCACACTGTTAACTGCTGTAATGAGGGAGCAAGCCAACACAGCGCAAGTGAAAAGGCACACAGACATCCCAGCAACAAAGCATCACAAGCCAATTACTACCACACAGAAATAGCATGAGTGAAATAGAGAAGACTAGAGAGCACAACAGCCCAAAAACGAGACTAGAAAAATTTGTTTGTCAATATTGTCTATAATGAACCTATTTGGTTAGGGCCTTGGAAGAATGGTTCTCAACAGCAGTGTCATTCTTGTATTCAAAGTCCAATCCCCTTGAATTTTTAAAATAAGATAATGTCTAGAAACACATCGATAGCATTATAAAACACTTCCGTCCAAGATGAGACTACACGGTCTCATAGTCCTAGAGCAATTTTAAGAAAAAGACCAAAGGGCTTAAATAAGAAGAAAAGAAGTCAGGGAAGTTTCTCTGCATTCAGTGTAAATCAATATGGAGATTTAACAAGAGAAGGTTTTTTATGGCAACAGTTCTGTGACCATATTATGGGCTGGCACCCCCACACTGAGAAGGGATGATTGCATGTTAATGAAAATGTTTTAGTGGTTAATTATAAAAACAAAACAAAACAAACAAAAAAAAAAAAAAAAAATCAAACATTTAGACAACTTCAAAGGGGGTATGGTGGTCTAGGAAAAGAGTGGGGACGTAAAGGGAGCTCATATGCTCAAGAGGCAGTACCGCAGAGATGAGTTGAGAGCCAGTGGTGAGAGGATGGGGGGCCAGATCCTCTGGACCCTGCAAAGGGAGACAATAACAGCAACAATAAACTAAGACAAGAGGAAAACAGGAGATGAAAGAGGAAGGGAGAGAGCCTGGAGAGAACAGCCAGTAGTTTTAGAGGAAAAAAAAAAACCCAGTGGGACATTATGAGTCCAGGATCACATCTTATGTAGGATGTAAAATTTTAGATCTAATAGGAGCTGCTGAGGATTGCCATTTTAGCTGAGGTTTGTTTTATTGCACGACACTTGGAATGCAGTCTAGAAAAATGAAGTTTTTCTAGATTAGCTTTTCTAGAGAGATAGAGATATTTGTAAATACAGAATTAAACAATATTGTTTATATTGACATAGCGCGATATCAATTATTTTACACAGAGACTTTTTTTTTTTAAATAAAGCTGTGCTTGTGAACCCTCCAACTCATGCTCATTCTCAAAGTTCACCTACCACATGGAGGGAAAATTTGAAGGTTTATATCTATGCAGTTTGTAGTCATCAAGTTCAGCATAGTCTAAGGGGCTTGGAAGGAAGCGCCTGGACTTAAGGTCCATGTCGCAAAAGTCAACCAAGTATGATGACTTGTATAAGCAATGTTAAGAGTCAGTCACCAACTTCAAAACTATCAGTCTGCATTTAGTATACAGTGCAGACTGGTAGGCAGTGATTTTTTTAAAGTATAAAACAAAGAGTAGCAGGTTACTCTGTGTGACCTTTTTGAAATTGCTGTTGTCAGTGAAGTCTGGTGGAGTCACAGCTTCCCTTTCTTGTCAGAAAGATTTGTCTGACAGCAGGTAAAGTGGTGAAGACACTTACACTGATATCGATTTCTTATAGATGGCTAAAATTCATGATGCCATCAACCTCGTCCATAGCCACAAATGACTTCAGTTGGGTGTTCTTGCCTGCTTTTGTATATCGACTGAAGGTAATATCAATTATAGCTCTGACACACACACACACACACACACACAGAACTCTAAGTGAAAACTGTTTTGGGTCTCTAAAATAAGTGCAGAGTTTCCTGGAAATTGTAGTAAACTGTGGCAGAGAAACAAACTGCTTTTAAATAGGACCCATGAAATTAATATTATTACATTTTTTGTTGAGCAACCTGGTGATAAAAATGCTTTTGACATCCCCCCTGTTGCTTCTGAAGAATATTGTGAGGCATATATCACTTTTAGTATAAATATTTAATATATGATTTTTGGGGACAAATTACCCAGCCCAAGTCTGAACATGTGCTCAAAACTGGACGTGTTCAAATCCCAGTATAGTGCTGTATAAAAGCTGAAAGAAAACCATGCATTGAATAGGATATAAAGGACATTCTTAGGCAGTAATCACCGTCAGTTAACTCGTCACAACTGCACACATTAATTTTCGAAATTGTTTGTTCTCAAACTTAAATGTGCAAAATAAAAATGCACATAAAAAAATAAAGAAAATTAAAATCTACAGGCAGCCATGCTGCATCTAAGTAGAAGCAGATGTGAATGTAGGTTTGTCCAAAAGTTGGGTTGTAGATTAGTAAAAATTATTAAAGATAAATAAATAAAAATATACTGTGCATTTACTTGAGTGACTGGAGAAAGTGCAAGAAACAGATCAGAGAACAACATAATAGTGCAAAGAGGAGCGACAGCAGAGGAAAGCAAAGCAGCGCGACAGGATGGAGAATAAGCAAACTATGATGCGCTCTGGGTGCACTCTCATTTTCCAGATACAACTGATTCACATGGGTACATAAAGGACTTGGAAACAGTAGCATGACGGCATGGTCCACTCAATAAGATTTTCAAACACTTGCAGTGTAAATGGTGTGCCTGCAGTGATGGAAGCACTGTTATTTCTATGCAAAATTATCACAGAAGTAGAAAGTGAACTGTTAAATGACACTAAAATTTAAGCATGACGGAACAGGCTTCTGAATTCACTGTTACTTCTAGATTGAACAATAAAAATGTGCAGATAACTATGTTACACTTAGATTTAAAATGTTGTAATGCAAGATAGAAAAATCAAAGTAAACATCTAATTTAGTTGCATAATTTAAGTCCTCCTAGAAAAGTTTCTTAGGTTTGCACTTGCTAATTTTATGCATCTTTCCAGTAAATGTAACCAGTGCTGATTGTACTGCTGTTTATTTTGACCACAACACTTCCTACATAAGAAGTTTTTTAAGTCACAACAGTCACATTTTCTTCCCTTCTATAATTATAAATAAGCCCAATTAGGCTGCCTGAAAACTACATGAATACCAGGTGGTCACACACACACACAGGTTAAATTGGACTACATTAAAACCACACTGCTGCTGAAACAGACTAGATTAACCAAACCAACACGAGTTTTGCATTGCTTTACAAACAACTTTTTCTGTGGTGGACAGTTTCTTTTTGAGGCAGCAAGCCTATTTGGAAATGTGATTCAACAAATGCCATTTATGTAACCAAAATACACATCAACAGAGTCATTGGTCACAGAGGTATGCAAATATACTCAAAGAGCATTAAGGACTGATAGTCTCACTCACATCAGGCTGGCAGCGGTTTGCTCTGCGTCCGTAACTGCTGATTTTGGGTGGCTGCACTGACTGTCGTAGGGGAATGGAGTGAGGCTTGTACTCTTTGTCCACATCTTCCCCATCATAGTGCTTCGGCTTACAGTGCTGGTAAGTGTTTGGTTTTTTTAAGGAAAGAAAAAAAAATTATTAATAATATTCACAGATAAACTCAATTTGAAGGCTGTCTATTAACTGATCACCCCATGTACCAAGAGACCAGAATGTAGAGCATTACCTGCAAGCTGGTACCAGATTGGAACATTTCATAGGGGTAGACAATCCTCTCATAGTGTGAGCGCAGCAGAGAACCGATGTTCTTGCCCGGAGGGTAGCCAAGCCTCTGCGCAATGCGAGCCCAGCGCCGCTCCTTACAGACCATCTCAAAACCTCCTTCATCCGTCACAATCTTTGGCAGAAATATATTTTTACCCATACTTTTTACAAACTGAACAATTTAAAAAAAAAAAAAAAAAATATATATATATATATATATATATATATATATATATGAAGTATATATTTTGAGTTAAAAAAATTTTTTATTTATACTCACCTTTGACAGGCTGAAAAGATCAAGAATGCGCCTTTCAATATGTGGAATTTTCAAAGAAGATCCCTGGATCTCCCAAAATCTGGCGATGCGGTCCAAATAATTAAGCTTCACTCTTGTCTCCGCCTAAAAACCGATGTATGGGGAAAACACCACAATTACTATAGCCTTTTCCACCCAAATAAATTACTGACAAATAAAGAAATTTAAAAAAGGGGGGGGAGGGGGGGGACTCACCTCTAATTCATTAAGCCTCTGAATACGAGGTGTGAAGTGAAAACTATCCAGCTCCACTGAAAATGGAGGCTGCCAGTCCTATTTAGTAGGAAAGACATTCAATTAGAACATATGTGCCTATGTGCTAAATCAAACTTGTGCTATATCTTGCAACAGACTATTCAGAGAGGTAAGAAAAAGAATAAAAGAGCATGGGAGAAAGGGAACACTGAGCCTATTTTGGACTTATTTGGGTTTAATGGCTTTTGGGCTCAAGAACTTGGCACAGCTTTAACCAGAAAGGATGGTTAAGGTCTTTCACTTAAGAGTAAGTGAAGCTCAAGCTGTCCACAATAATAGGCCTATCTGCTCTTATCAATTCTGAAGAAATTATAATACAGATTAAAAAACAAACAAACAAACAAACAAACAAAAAAAACACCACTGCAGGTAATTTGACTAGCACTTATAATAGCTCCTATTTGCATAACTTTTGACCAAGCCCTAAATATGAATGAAAAAAGCTAATTAGATTTAGTGGACATATACACAACTAAACGCAAGTGTAATCCTCCTTCAGGACCAACATACATAGACATTTTAATTAATACTGTACATTGTCGTTTTTAAATTCCAGAGTCATGGAATTTAAAAACGACAATAAAATTGAAGAAAAATAATTAAATACATAAATACAACATAAACCAAGTATAAGCAAGTATTTACTGGTGGAGGACGAATTTTACAGATCCCAGATTTCTCTGCAATCGGACGTATCTTGGCGATGTAGCCTAGGGGATCCTGAAACTCCTCCCATGACGGCTCAAATACTGGACACTCCGGAGGAGGCACAAATTCTTCCCCTTCCATCGCCCTGACAATAGGGAAATTGTCAATTCATACAAGTTTATAAACTCTAGCCCACTTAGTAATGTGCATGGCAGCAATAATACGGAATGTGAAAAATATTTTATGTACATGAGTCTGTTAGTGTACACACAGCAATTTGAATACCCCCGGACCCAATTCATGACCTAATGACCTTTTATAGATACTACAGGACACTCCAGAGTCAAGAATACTCACAAAACTATAACTCAGTGTCATCATCATATTTACATACATGTTGAATACTTCATTAAATGTTCTCACTGACAGAAAATAAGAACAAGTGGGCGGGCTGGTGACGTCAATTTTTGCAAAGGTATTCAGGAATGTCAACTTCCCCCCTTTCAGGTTAAATCTTTGATATGTAAATTGTACTTGCACATCAGAAAAAAAAGACCCATACGTGCACAAATAGCCTATTTGCTTAGTCTTGCCAAATCATCACTTCCTTATTCTGCTCTCAGGTTTACATATATACAGATGTGTGATGATCATGTTGAAAACACTGTTTCTAGTATTCACAACAGTTTACACATTTCTTAATAATAACATATATCATGCTGGGAAATCCCAGGACTATGATTTGTTTTTTACCCTTGAAGTGGTCCTTGTTAAAAACCCCTCCCCCATCATCAGACAACAAAACAAATGCCATGGTCTGGTAGGTCTAAAGGCCCAGTGTTGGAAGGGGCTAAGGTTTTAAGTTCTTCTTTATCATTTGGGCTACACAAGAATAATTAAATTTGATAAAACACACGAGTAATTTCTATATGAAAATGATCAAGAAGCACTGTTGTCAATGTGTACATTAAATATCTGTACCAGCCTGCAAAAAGTGTCAATCTAGTGCCTTAGCTTTTCAACGTTTCTATTTTTATTTTATTAAAATAAAATAAAAATTATTTTATTAAAATAAAAATAGAAAAGGAACTTGAAGCTGGGACTTCAGTAACATATTTCACATCCATCTAATCCCAAACAATGGCGTGGAGGCCATGAACCCTCAGATACAGAAGGCCTTGCAGCTATCACCACTCATGAGTGGGCTGGATTAGATTACTAAATATGACAAATACAATAACCTCTTTACAGAAGCCAAAGAGTAACATCTAAACACCACTATTAAATAACACATGTAACTATTAGGTTACAACTGTTAGCTTCTACCAACTAAACTTAACATAACTGCCGTTTAAACGAACCTTACCTTCAACCAGAAGCGTAACGACAGAAATAAATGATCAGAAAATGCCTCCAGTTCCGTTATTTATAGTGGGTTAGCTATGTGTCATTCATTTCTCGTCTTCTGTCACCTAGGAACTCTATTTGTGTCTATTGTCCGGCTATCAGAGGCGATAACGCAGCTTGTGGCTAAACGCTAGCACCGAGGCCTGCACTTTTTTTCTCAGCTCCGTCCCATCGCCACCCACAGTGGTAGGTAACTAGCCTTAGTTAGCTAACTGGGCGGCTGAAAAAACTAAGTCAATACTACAGCCGCAGACCAGCTAACCTACATAATGTCGCTGAAGTCGACGCCAACACGCAGCTAGTGAACATTAATCGTATATATGCAAGTTGATATGCAGTTATCTGTTGATCTGATTACACTACAACATCTCGCTGCATTCCCGTGACTGACCCGAAGACACCTCGATGTCCCGGGGTATGATAGGGATTGTGGCCGCTCTCCTTCCTCTGTTGTTGTGATGACTGGTGGCTTAGCTAACGATGGCCAGCTGTGCTCGGTCCAGTTGGCTAGCTACCGCTGCTAGCAAAGTTGACCGTTTTTTTTAGCTTCAGCTCTCCATATACTCCGGTCTGTCAAGCATACGGGCTCAAAACATGGATTGCTGATGTTCGTTTAATACTAAACGAGGTTCTCAAACTTTGTCAATTATGTCGTTATCAGTCATTTTCCGATCAACATCATTACTCTCCTCAGGCCATCCTATCTTTCTTGACGAGACGCCATCTTAGCTTTTTTCTCACGACCGAAGTACAACCTCAAATCTCTCACGTCTCTCACGTTTACTCCCTGAAAGTAGTACCCACGTAGGCAAAACACAAAGCATGTAATTGCTGCGCGACCAGTTGGGGAAGAAGTAGGTCAGAAGAAGGGAGGTTCCACTGTGTATTTAAGGGAGGAAAAAAGAAAAAAAAGTTCACATCTGTGACGCCTGCGCTTCCGCAGCACATTAACAAGTCACTGATAATGATCAGCACGATAGTGCTCTTCCGTTCTCTTCCAGAATTTCGGAAGGAATACGAAACATTAAATGTTAGCAGAAAAATGACAAGCTTGATAATGAAAAAAATAAACAAACAAATCAATAACAGTATCAGACTTTCACCAGGTTGGTTCCTGGTTATTTATTGCCGTGCAGATCTTCCTGAAAGTTTATCATCAGGCAACACCCTTTTGTTGTGAAAAAGAAAGTTATGGTAAATAGGCTGTACTTATAAAGCACTTTCCTGGCACTTTAAGCTCTCAAGTGCTTTCATACTACAAGCCTCGTACATCCCTTCATTTACACACTTACTACATTTATATACACACACAGACACTCTGTAGGATGAATTTAGGCAGGACTCAACAACTGAATCATCGACCTGAGTGGTAGACAACTCAGGCTACCTACTGAGCCACAGCCATGTGAGATAAGGCTCTATGTAGTCCTATGAAAAACAAAGTACACCCTATGATTGAGTAGCTTGTAGGCCTACCTTTAGCAGGTAGATTTACAGGTACAGGTAGATCTGGAGATCTATCTGTACCTGTAAATCAGGGATGGGGAAGATCTGCAAGTAATTGTTTTCTGTAAGACTCAGAAAACAAACAGCTCTCTTAAGGTCCTGCTGCACCATTTTTAGGTTGGGTTGAGGTCTAGACCGGACTGATTGCAACTTTTTGTTTCTTTTCTTTCTCGGGGATTCTGTTGTAGATTTGTTGGTGTGCTTGGGATTGTCCTCTTTCACAATCAGATTTCAGACAGATGGTCTCACATTTGAGTCTAAAATACTTTGGCATTCAGATGGTGACTCAGAGAAATTTTGTTTTAATGCACCTTTAATGTAAATCTTCATTTTAGAGAGAATAGGCTTTCTTCTGTCAGCCTTTCTAAACAAGCCAGTCTTTTATTTTTTCTTGTAGTTGTACTGTCATGAATATTAACATGTAATGTGCTAACTGTGGCCTGTTTCTTTGTTTCTTTTCCAAATTCTCTGACCATTTTCTGACCTTGGAGGGAATTTGCTGGGATGTCCACTTCTGGGAAGAATGTCTTGAATGTTTTCCACTTGTGAATAATCTTTCTCACTGAAGAATTATGGAATGACCTTATAACCTTTTCCAGACTGATGTGTAGCAACAATTGCTTCTCTAAGGTCATTACTGATGCTTTTCCTTCTTGGCATTGTGTTAAGATACATCTGAATGTCCCAGATCGACAAATTGCCAACACTTTCTGATCATCAGTTGATTAAGTGCTTTTGATTAGCAGCACCTGGATGCTACATTCATCCATTCGCTTCCGCTTATTCTTTCCAGGGTCACTATCGCTATCCCAGCTGTCATAACGAGAGACGGGGTACACCCTGGACAGGTCACCAGTCTGTCGCAGGGCTAACACACAGAGACAGAAGACAACCATTCACACTCACATTCACTCACAGATTCACACCTATGGGCAATTTAGATTGATCAATTAACCTATCCCCACTACTGCATGTTTTTGGACTGTGGGAGGAAGCCGAGTACCCAGGGAGAACCCACACAAACACGGGGAGAACATGCAAACTCCACACAGAAAGACCCCAGCCTGACGGTGGAATTAAACTCAGAACCTTCTTACTGTGCAGCAACAGTGCTAACCACCGTGCCACCCACCTGGATGCTACATGCCCTCCTAATTTATATGGAATGAATCACGTGAAAACTTTCTTTTGAAGGCTCTATATGGTTTTAGTAAATGGCCATCAAAACTTTTATATATTAAAACTATCTGAACTGACTGTAACATCATTCATTGTTAATATACCTGTAAAAATCACTTATTGTCATTTGGTCTGGTTTGGTCTCAGGGTGTTTGTGTTGCTTTAGAGTTTTGGTCTTGCCAGTTTCACTGTTCTTCTTATTCTCTTAAGTCTTTCTTTTTTTTTAATGTATTACTCCTAGGTATGATTTTTGATTTCTAATTGATATTCTCTGTTATTGCACTTACCCTCATTGGTCAGTTTATTAAGTACAATTTGTCTTAAGAACTGCCTTAATTCTTTTCTCACATAGATTAAAGACGATGATAGCGTCCCACAGTGACTGCAGATTTGGAGCTTTTCTGG
The DNA here is from genome assembly GCF_041146795.1 of Maylandia zebra. Classification (NCBI taxonomy): domain Eukaryota; kingdom Metazoa; phylum Chordata; class Actinopteri; order Cichliformes; family Cichlidae; genus Maylandia; species Maylandia zebra. The sequence continues at coordinate 28,577,902 of NC_135186.1, forward strand.
TTTCTAACCTCTTTAATTCCCCCTTGAATCTCGTTTGTGTGAGCTTTCTTGTCTTTGCATTTAGTCTGATTTTCATAATTCCTATTTTATGCTGAGAGGCTGTCATGTTTTGTTTCTGCTGTTTCCACTTCCCCAATCAGGCCCCTGTGTGCAGGTAGTTCTGCCTTGCTCTGTTTTGTCAGATCATCTGTTGTTTGTCATGAGTTTCCCATGTTCTTTGTTAGTTTTTGTTTCTGTGGAGTTTTTTCTCCCCTCACATTTTGTTGCATTATGGACTTTTATTATCAGATTTGTGATAGCACTCACTTCTTGTTTTACATCATGTTTTTGTAGCTGCATTTGGGTTGACTTGAGAACTGAAACGTGGAACGTAAACTTTTCCCCTTTGACTTTCATTATTACGTATATTCCTCTTTATCTAGGAACAACAATGCTGCTTATGTTGAATATTTAGAGGCGAGGTCTGTTTTAATGCACGTACAAAATACACACAAACACACATCACATCACTGCAAGGACACTTTAATGTATCAGAAGCAATAAATATTCACATCTCAATTCTCTATTCTTTCAGTACACATAGTACATACACAGAAAAAAACAAAATTGTTTGCTTAAAATAATATCCATAAGTGTACTGACATATAAACTTTTTTTAGGCTTTAATTTAAGTCATGTTAACTCATTCTCTCACCCTTAGTCTGAAATGATAAGAAAAGAAAAAGAAGTTGATGTTCCCTTTGGCCAACATCTCATATCCCTGTTTTTTATGTACATACTTAGTGGCACTCACATGCACGCACCTGAATACAGAATGGGAGCAGTTCATCCCATAGTTAAGATAAGAAGCCTATGTATATTATAATATGTACATTCAGGTTTATACAGTACAATCTATTCAATAAGTGCAGATATATTCATGCAAATAGAGTCAAAAAGGACACCATAAAGAAAAAAGTAGCCAACACATACTTATAAAATTCTTCATTTAATACTCCTGACTCTCTCCAAAACTTCTTAAAACCTACTTTTGATGATTCAGATCATCCAGAAATTTGGCATATTCTTCCTGTAGCTTACATCACCTGCATTTTTATACTTCCCTTGCTCAAATATTCACGTCTGAATCCGATTATACGCGCAGTTTTTCCTTTGTAATCAGTGGCACTGAAGGTAATCTACATCAGTGCTCAATTTTTACTTCAAAATCTGCAGTAGCAAAAGGAATGACACTAACACGAGGCCCACAGAGAAGAAAAAAAAAGAACAGGAAATACAGTATGCACCTGTAGGCTATTTTACATTCTTGACTCTTGTTATGGTTTCTAACAAGAAGCCCTCAGCAAGATGCCAAGGCATCAGAAAACGGTAGCAGAGATTTCTGAAAGTAGCAGGAGAGGGAGGATTAGAAGAAGGCCATTTCTGACTTAAGACATCACGTGTGCAAAAACCACAAAACTTCATGTAAAAGCGTGCTTGTTTCAAAACAAAAAAACACACAATGAATAAATTTGATGACCGTGATATGGGGCACTGCATATGCACCCTGTATGAAAAATTCACCAATTTTTACGATCATAATTAAGCCTTTTAAAATACTGGGAGAGTCATAAGAAAAGAAAAAAAAAGGAAACGCTAACTGAGATTCATTCTGTAGATTCAAGTTTTTGTCAAGTCACACCATTCAAGAGGTTGTGCCCCTGTTTGCAAACAGAACAGAAAAAAAAGAGGAATGTTGTAAATGTTCAAATCGATTTGAACAAAAACTAAACCTCCTTCTTTATCCTGAACAGTCAATAATACTAATCGTTAAAAGATGAACTGAATAAAACCATGGTACTATGAAAAGAACTCACACTTCACATAACTGAATACCCTCAACTGGATATGGCAAAGTGAGGGAATCTGTATGTGAATATACTCTCTAAAACCATGTACAAACATCTGCTGATATAATTACTCACTGATCAAAACAATTATTGGACAATATTCATCATACTCATGGCAGGTATATTATAATATCTATAAAACAGCAAGAAGCTTCATAAACATTCAAAATATATTATTATTTGTCTCATTGATTCCCATACCCCACGTTGCATTAGAAAGCCCGGTGACATCTGTTGACATGTGAAAGACCAATAAGCAAAAGACTGTCAGAAAACTGTGCACTGGTTTTAGAAGTTTTAGACAAAGCAACATATCTGAGGTCTTCTTTTAGAAAAAAAAAGATGCCTGTCAGCAAAGCGTAACCTGCAAAAATGAACAGAGACATCATGAAGCCAAGTAAATTATTGCAAAGTCAAGGGGCAGTTTTTAATGCCAAACTCCGCTGGAATACATTTGGTGGTTCAGTCCTTATTTACATGCCCACGTAAGCAGGTGGATACCTATGGTCTCCAGTTTCCCAGTGCCGCATTATCACATCTTTGTACTGTACATGTAAATAGTCTCATACAGACTCAACTAGACTCCAAACAATTAAAACTGAGGCAATATAGCTAGATATAGATTTAGTTTCATCTTAAATATATGGCTATAGACTTCTCTGATTGTGTGTGGGAAATGTGTGGAGTGTGTTTTTGTGTAATGTTGCACGTGTGTGTGTTTCTGTGGTGCCGGTTCAGGATCAAGGATGCGTCCACAGGCCGTGCCGTTTAACTCTAATGGTGCTTTCTGTCTCCGTCTACATATGTGGAAAACGGAGGTGAAAGTAACAGAGACGGAGCAAACTTCGTTTCCTCTTCTCAGTAGCGCTGCTGCTGTTACTTTCTGTCCTGGCAGATTTGGTTCTAGGCCTAGCTCTGCCCATCTCCTCCAATCTATCATCTGACCTTTGAACTCTGGAGCCCCACATCCTGCTCACACTACGGTACTTATCCGGTTGATAGGCTTGGATTTGGAGCTGCCCCCTGTACCGGTCGCTCCAGCCCCTGTCACCTGCGGCCCCTGCTGAGGCTGCCCGGGGTGCTGGGGGGGGTGAGGGGAGAGAGGTGTAAGAGGGGTAAGGGGGGACGAAGGGGGGGGTAAAGGGGAGTGTGGTGGGGGAGGGGGGATAGAAGAAAGAGGAGGGTACTGGGGCAGATACGGGCCGGCGGAGGCTGCGTGATGCGCATTGACGGTAGCGGATGGTAGATTGTGGGGCAGAGTGCCGAATATGAAGTGTGTTTGGTGGGTGCTGTGGCTGACTGGGTGTGGTGTGTGCGCGTGTCCTGGGTGGGTTTGGGAGTGTGCGTGGGGGTGGGAGAATGACAAGGTTAGTGGAGGTTTGGTACCAGGGCCGCCGGCCCCTCTGACAGAGTGTGTGGGCTGCACGTGGTAGAGGGCGAACTGTTGGTTCTGGGAATGTTGGGAGAGAGGAGAAAGGGGGGGGGGACATCCCACCACCATGTTGGCGTAACGACCCGGAAGCCCATGCTGGGAGAGCTGGGAGAGATGGGCCAGCTGCGGGTGCTGGGCGTGCGGTGGGCCAAGCGGTGGACGACAGGGTAGAGGGCCTCTCTGTATAGTATGAGGGGGCACTCCTGGCAAAGGAGGAGGGACAGTTTGGACATGGTAGCGATGGTGATGGTAGTAAGGTGGTGGCGGCTGCACGGTGCCCGCGTGACAGTACTGTGCGTGAAGTGCCTGGAGCTTGGAAGCCCCCCCTTCCAATTGGCATAGAGATGAAGGGGAGTGAGGAGGGGGCCCTCCCGTAGTCGGTGGGGGGACAGGTGCGGGGTAGGGTGGCCCCGGTGGAATAAGGGGCCCTGGTGGTTTGGCGCGTTTGCTGCCGAATAGGGAACCCAGGAAGGAACCGCTGTTGTTGTTGCTGCTCCCCCCAGGGCCGCTCCCCGCTCCTGCTCTCTCTGCACTGCTGGAGACTCCCCCAGCTCCTGTCCCAGCAGTGGTATGTTGCTGCCCCGGCCCACCCCCCACCCCCGTCCCGGGGCTCAGGATGGGGCGATGAGGCCGGAAGTCTTCTGTTCCATAGCAACCAGGAAGCACACCTGGCAGTGGATAGCGCTGGTGAGGCTGTGGGCTGCTAATGATGGAGCCCTAGAAGATAAAGTATCATCGAGTTTTAGAATAAACACTAGAGTCTTGCAATACATCCCGGTTCCCGCTTATTATCACACACAGGAAATAACTGTATCTGGAGGTGGAAAACATGCTAGGGTAAGTATATACGCACATAGTCATGCAACAGGTGTCAGTCCAGGACACACACACATGCATGTACACGCACACACCATGTACATACAGTACTTGCTCGGGAGGATAAAGAACCAATGGGGGAAAATGCAAATCTAGTGAAGGTTATAGGTCTAATTCTAGTCTTACATAAAGACTTACTTCCATTGTACTGTCCAGAGAACCAACACTGTTCCTGCGACCACGTTTCCCTGTACCCCACCAGGAAGAACCAGGTTAGCAAAGCATGAAAGATTGGAATATTTTTTGCAAAAAAAGGCAAGAGTTGCATAAGCTGTGTCTGACTGTCAGCAAGAAAGAGAAACAGGCGGTAGCAATAGAAACAGAGACCAAAATCATGCAACCCAATTCATCCCAGCTGGTAGTAATGTAATCAAGCTGAACCTGTCTCCGATAAGGCAATGTCTCACCTGTATCCGATAGGTCCCTGAGAGAAGAGCTGAGCGCTGTGCGTTTGAGACCCTCACCAACTGAGCAATTGTCATCAAAACTTGTTCTTCCCAAGGTGCCATTCACAACATCGCTCTTCACACCTACGCCTCCTCCAACCACACCTCCAGTTAGCAAGCTGGGCCGCATCACACCTTTCTGTTTCTCCAGTTCCGCTGCACATTTACACACAGGGCACAGGGGGATTTGAAATAAAATTGAGGTTTAGCACAGAGAAGAATGACCAGAAAGGATGTGAAGAAAACGAAACATTTTGACTGACCAAAAAGTAACATTATGGTTTACAGGAAAGGCCAGCAGATGGGGCTACTTACATTCAACTCTGTATTTCTCCATTTCTTGCACTTCAGCAATACTCTCCCTGAGGTCGCTAACAAAGCGGGTGCGGTCTTGCTGACTGGGTGCCATAAACACAATAAGAACCTTCCTCTCTCCACCCAGGACTGCTGAGGTCAGACGGATGCCATGAGGGTAGTCTAGATGGGGGGGGGGGGGGGGGCAGAAATAAATACTCTTGTCATCACAAAATGCACTTAAGAACAGTTAGAAGGTGCAAAACAGAGATTGCTTCTTACATGAGTTCTGGAACATGTGCACTTGCATTTCAACCAAAGGGAAAGATTGTCTGAAACTATAAGTCACTGAGGTTTTCTTCTTCTGGAAGATTTTTGTCACCTAGTACACAACAGAAATAGTATAATGATTTTTTTTTAACAGGTACTTTAGGAAAAACTGACCTCTTATCTGCCACATGATAAAAAAAAATGATAATGTAAATCTTACCACGAGCAGGTCATTAAAGAGAAAGACCTCCCGCTGGTGCACTCCTGTCCTCTGAGGTCTGTTAGGGTCAGGCACCTCATAGAGCTGGCAGCAACACACCAGTCTACGATGGGGAAGGGACAGCACCTACATAGACAAACACAGCACAAATAAATGACAACTTTTAGCTAAATAGAACAATATATTAAAGAGCTTTGTATTACAGGATAAACTCACAGGCTTCTTGCCCACAATGACTCTTTCCACTGCCTGCACTTGGGACACGTGGTCATCATTGGTCCTTAGCTCCCATTTCTGTATTCTCTGGTAGATCCCAACCAGCAGGTCTCTAGGTATGTCCTGGCCATTGTCTACACCTTGAGTGGAACCAAAGAAAGCTATTTTAGAGTTGTCACACAGAAAACGTATAACTTTAGCCATATTTTAAAAGTTGCAATATGTGTTTGATGAGCTCATGTAGAGGGTAATTTGATCTTTTCTGTCCAGCAGCACCTCTCAAATTCTTGATGAAATCCTCTAGTTTCATTTTCCTCTCAGGTTTGACATTGGGACTGTACATATCTGTGTTGAGGAGGATTATGGCGAAGGCCAAGATGAAGATGGTGTCGGGATTCTGGAACTGTCGAACCAGGGTCGGATTACACACACAGTATCTCTGACTGAAGACAGAAACAAATTTTGTGTGAAAAAATAAAACAAAAAGATTATTTTCATTTTGATGCAGCATCCAAGCGACTGAAATGAATTCCTTTAGTGATCTATAACAAACCTGAATGCCTCTATAAGCCGCTCTACTTTTTGGGCTTCTCCTTGAACTTTAATCTGTGCCTGGAACTTCCTCAGAGCATCATCGATGTCCATGCCTGAGAAGTCCATCTCATCCACCACACAGCTGAAACACACACGTCAGAAGTTACAGATGACACGTCTCTACCCTCCAACTTGGATATTAAGAAAAATTAATCCTATATATGGGCAGGAGATTAAAGCTGCTTCAAGATTGCATCAATTTAGACTTGGCATGAAATATGTGAGATGGAGTGTGCGTATACACTGACATATTTTTGGGCAAACTTTCTGAAGTTACAAATGTAGATGGATTTGGATCATTCAGACATCTGTGTCTGACATGTTTTAATATATTACAGCCGTCTGTCTCAAATACTCACTCTAAAACATCTTTGTTGAATTGTTTCTGTCGGTTTCCCAGAAATTCTCCAATCATCTGCCTGCTGAGACCCTTTCTCTCCAGAATGAAGCGAGCAATGCCAACAGGAGTGTCAGACACAAAACCTCTTTCTATCAGGTACTGGATCCCCTTCTCTGGTTTCCTGTTGAAGAAAACCCACCAAGGACTTTTCTTTTTGCTCCAGTATTACGACATTCGATATATTTTTCTCAGTAAAACAGCTACTTGTGTTGTGTTTCTTAGTACATCTTACTTGTTAAACAGATTAAGACCAATACGGTACTGGCGTCTCTGCACCACGTCACTGTTGAAGGGGGGCGAGTCCCAGCTATGGCGGCTCTCCCTCTGGTATGTCTGCTTGCCCAGAGGAGGCAGAGGCTCCCGCAGGCTGTCCTGAGATGAGGAGCCTGAGCTGCAGTTGACTGTCTCATTAGAGTTGGTCGTGGAGTTGAGTGAATCATTGTCTCCATCGGAGCAGCACGGCTGCTCCAGGCCCCCAGGGGGCAGAGCTGTAGAGGAGGACGACGACAGAGGGGTGGTAGGAGGCTGCTGTGGGGACGAGGATGATGAAGGTGTGTCAGGGTACTGATGGTGGTGTATAGGGTGGTGGTGATGGTGGTGGTGGGCTGCCACCTGGTGCGGGATATGTGTGGGTATGGGTCTGCCAGGAGCTCGAGTCTGGCCCTGCGCAGCTGCTGTGGAGGTGGTTCGAGTACCTGTGTTGGGGGAGTGTTTGAGGGTTCCCTGAGGGGAACCTGCACCCACACCTGGCTCCTGCTCAAAGACCAGCGTTCTGCTCAGAGAGCCTCGGTCTGAACGATCACTCATGTCCACTGAGCTGTCGCTGGGCGGCTCAATAGTGAGGAGAGGCAGGTGTGCACCTCTGAGACGATAGTCTCTACACTCTGTACACGGGGTGCTTCGCCGACTGTTACTGCTGCCGCCTCCCTCAGTGTCCCTACTGTCCTCTCGCCCTCCCACACCGCCACCAGGACCCCAGTACTCTGTATCTGTGCTGCTAGGTGCCCGGTCAAGGGACAGAGGGGAGGATGGCATACCATCATCCATATAAAGGGTGACATCACTGTACGAAGTAGCTGTACTGTCACCATGCATACTGAGTCCTCCTCCAGCACCCCTGCCTCTTTCTCCCAAACCTCTTTGGGAAGATGGGTTGCTGCTGCTGCTCCACACACACTCCCCAAAGTCTTCACTAATCCCTCCACCCTCCTTGCTGCCCTCCTGGGAGTCATCGCGACCTGCACGGCAGGTAAGGGCATCATCTATGGAGTCAGCTAAGGATTTAACCTAGAGGGAACAGAGGGTGAGCTGTTATGATCGCACAGTTTTCACACATCTAAAAGAAAAGAGGAAATTGTCTAAACATGAAATGATTTATCAGTAGTTTGCTTGTAAGGTCTAAGTTTGACAATACAGGGGACGCTGGTCAAGTTTGGTTCATTATAATGTTTCTTTGTTACTTTCTGTCTCTGTGACTACCTTCATATTATATAAAACTTAGCATTAAATGAACTTGACGATGACTACTGAAAGAAACAACACTCTTACCTGCTTGGAGAAGGAGTCCTCTAAGTGGGTGTAGTCTCCTGTGCGGCCTGGATCAGGAGAGTGAGGAGGCCCCACGGCCACACTGTGGGTGAAGTTCGTTTGTGTCTGGGCCTGCTGCTGAGGCTGTCGCTCATCAAACGAATACTGCAGTCTCATGTTGGACAGGATGATGCGGCGCGTCATGCGGCTCTCTGAAGCTGAGCTTCTGAGGCGCTCAAAATTTTTGTTCATGCGATACTGTCTGAAGGCTGTCTGAATGGTCTTTGCTGCTCTGCGACTTACAAAGGAGCCACCATATTTTCTCTCCAACATCTCCACCTGAAATAGGGGAAGGTTAAAAAAACACAAGGTAAAGGACGAAATCACAGTCTGAATGCTTTGCACCCATACTGCTCCAGTGAAAATATGTTTCCTACGGCTTACTGCTTTCAAAGAACACATTTACAAATATATTCTTGCGACTGATACCTTCTTATCCTGCAGATCTGTTGATAGTTCATAGCTGTCCGAAAGAGCCTTGCATCTCTTGTTCTCCTCTTCTTCTTGCTTGCGAAGAGCCAAACTTGCAGGTTGGTGGCGTGTTCGCAACGCCCAGGCCAAGCTGGCTGAGCTGGAAGCTGTAACGCATGAAGGGCCCCTGGAACCGGAGGGCGCGTTGCTGCTGCTGTCACTGTAGCGCTCTGAGCCTCGAAGGTAAGGCGCCTGGCTGAACGAGGTGTCTTTGTGGGTGCCCGTTTCTGGACACTGGGATTCCCCTTCCACACTGCAGAAGAAAAAAGGAGTAGAAGCTATAAGAATGACTCACAAGCAGCTTCACTAAATATTCCAAAAAAAAAAGACTTTGAAGTGTGTTAAGTCTTAAATGGAGACTGAATGAAAAATTCTGTAGGATAGACTTAAAAACATACTAACAAGGACTTACGTGTAAACTTTTGAGCGGTGCAGAACTAACCATCTCTTAGTGGAGCTCATGATGAACTTATAGAAAAGCAATATTCTGGTTACTTTCAAGCAGTGCCAGTCCCGAGACCTGACAGTATTGCTTGCCTGGAGAATAAATAGGTAATCCAACAGATATAAAAGGTCTCTGTCATGTATCGTCTTTCTTAAGAGTCCAGAGGAGTAGTTAATGTACTACCAAGCGTTTCCAAGGTTAGTATGCACTTTTGCACTCTCCTTGTTTGACAAACATAACAGTAACCAAATAAGTGCCAAATACCAGCAGCACCATACTGACAGGAAAAACCAGGTTAGCGCTAGCTGTACGACAGGCACCATCAGCTTAAATACTGGAATTAAACGCACGCAATTCCTTCCAAACTCACTCACTCAGTCCATTATGCGGCTGTAAATGCAAGCAGTTAAGAGTACCATCGTAATCCAACTGAATCCTATTTCCAGTCAGGATAGCAATAACAACAAAACCTCTCAGATATCAGTTAGTCCCAGAAGTCCTTCAGTGTCCTGTTATCCAGATTTGATGAGACAAAATCCACCCGAGTCAATCACTCAGTGTGTGTTTGGGAGAACAACTGCTGTCACATGTCCCTGCCTACATTTCCTTCTTGTGTTAGCCGCACCCCCTCCAGAAAGTTGTGTCCTGTCCCGCAACAAGGCACAGAGTGTGCAGTAAGGGTCAAGGATGTGTGGGAGCATTAGAGTCAGCAAGTGAAACAGATTTTGGCAGTAAAAGACTGGTTGTATAGTGTTAACCTTCAGTATTGTTTAAGCTCTGCATCACACAGTAATTCACATGACAGAAACATGACTGAAAAATGACTCTTTTGACCATTTTAGGTTTGAGTGGGTCATTCAGTGTCCTCCTCCCTCCCTCCCTGAGCTGTAGCTGTTCCATTGGATCAAAGAGACTTCCTGTTGTTAGAGTTTAGTTGGTAAAAACAAGACAAGGAAAAGTCTTCACGGGCAACAAGGAAACTATTTTAATTTGTTTTGGTTTTGATGTTGTAAGCGATATTGTTGAAATTCAAGCCCCGCAGTTCGACAGACTTAGAGTCGTTGCTGTCGCCAGAAGGGGAAAATACAGGGCAGGGTTTTTAAGAAGGACATCCAGTGCCTTCAAGCAAAACATGACCAAGCTAATTTATTGTTGAGTCTAACAACAACTCTAAGAAAAGCTTTAATATGTTGCATAACACAAGAGTCATGTTGAAACACAGTTTTAAAGAAGCAATTCTGACATCTACAGGATAGCCCATATTACCACAGTTAAGACAGGATCCACATATATTATATTGTGAATGTGTAATAATATATTATAATTACACCGTGCTCATGAAATTCATCACAATACCAAGCTATGCTTTGCTTTCATTTTCAACAAGTTTTTGCGTATATCTCCTCTTTCTCTGTGCAAAATCATTTATCATTCCTCCTCCTCTGCTCCTTAAATAGAGAAACTGAGAAGCGGGAGGGGGTTGCTTGGTGACGGTTGCTGTGGGACCTTTGTGGGCGGTGAGGCGGTTGTTAGGAAGAGAAGCGTGGTTGCCATGACAATGTATTGACTGTTATCACCATTTCGGTGGGTGTTGAAGATGCTCCACAGGTTGTGAATGACGGTCTACGTAATACTTGCCTTTTTACGAAAACACTAAAAGTAAGATATTTGTAAAGAGTGAATCATGAAATTACTGTATGGTCTAAACTAGCTATTTTCGATAGATCAATCTTTGGATGAATCGTTACTATATTTATGTTGGCTATTTACACATTGTCTTGCATAACCTGTAGGAATATGAAATTCTGTCTAATTCAAAGCGGCTTCAGTTGGCTTCTTTTAAGGAAACTGGGCACACAAGTGCCTCTGCATAGCATCAACAGGTAGACTACTGTATGATTTCCAGCCGTGCACGTCACTTGGAACAAATGCTACTTTCATTCAACAGCGTACCTAAAATATGAACTGAAAAGGAATATTAGAGAGCTACAAGTCCAGTTCCATATACCTGTCTCTGAAAAGGCATAGCTGATCCCCAGATTTGAGCTTTTAAGCTCTTTTAAACTCATTAAAAAGGAAAATCTAAAAATGCAAACCAAATGTAAAGGTAACAATTTCTCCACTGCCACCAAATAAGAGATCAACTATATGGATTATGTGACCATATAACTGTGTTATTCATTTGCACAGACTGTATGCTATAAGACGGGTGCAAATATCACAGATTTATGTTTCTTTCTTTGAGCGTGGGGAGAACATTTGTCACACTGTAAAATATCCAGGTTGGTGAAATATTAAAGAAAACATTTTTAAAAAATTCTCCTATCTAGGTGCAGTGCAACCCACGTCCAACTGTGCATGCAATGCTCCCTTAAAACTCTGGCTATTTTTATTTTCACCTGAAAAAAAAAAGATTTTCTCTCAGATTCAGTCAATAACAGCTACAAAACGATAAAGCCAAACTGCACAAGCTTCGGCTCAAATATGCGAGCGATATTTGGGAGACTTTTGAAATACATAATGCAATTTCTTTTTGCCCTCATCAGATCACAATAATGTTTTAAACCCTTCAGTAATTGGTTTTTTCTTACTTCACAAATAGCCTAAATAAAATCCTCAGACGCCGTCTGGTCAGAACCCCCGGACCAGACGGCGTCTCACCCTCCTGCCTCAAAACCTGTGCTGAACAGCTGGCTCCCATCTTTACTCGCATCTTCAACAGATCCCTGGAGCTGTGTGAAGTTCCCTCCTGCTTCAAACGCTCCACCATCATCCCTGTTCCCAAGAAACCCACCATCACAGGACTGAATGACTACAGACCTGTCGCCTTGACGTCTGTGGTCATGAAATCCTTCGAACGACTGGTGTTAGCCCATCTGAAAGACATTACAGGCCACCAGCTGGATCCTCTGCAGTTTGCCTACCGGGCAAACAGGTCGGTGGATGATGCAGTGAACATGGGGCTGCATTACATCCTGCAACACCTTGACCGCCCGGGAACTTATGCCAGGGTCCTGTTTGTGGACTTTAGTTCAGCTTTTAACACCATTGTGCCTGAACTTCTTTCCTCCAAACTCTCCCAGCTCAGCGTGTCACCAGCTACCTGTCAGTGGATCACCAGCTTCCTGACAGACAGAAAGCAACAAGTGAGGCTGGGGGAGATCACCTCTGAAACCCGGTCCCTCAGTATTGGTGCCCCTCAAGGATGTGTCCTCTCACCACTACTGTTCTCCCTCTACACTAACGACTGCACCTCCAAGAACTCGGCTGTCAAACTCCTAAAGTTTGCAGATGACACCACTGTCATTGGCCTCATTCAAGATGGTGATGAGTCTGCATACCGGCAGGAAGTTGAGCGGCTGGCACTCTGGTGCAGACAGCACAATCTGGAGCTGAACACTCTTAAGACTGTAGAGATGACAGTGGACTTCAGGAGACATCCCTCAACTCTGCTCCCCCTCACCATATCAGACAGCCCTGTGTCAACTGTGAAGACCTTCAAGTTCCTGGGTACAACCATCTCCCAGGACCTGAAGTGGGAGACCAACATCAACTCCATCCTCAAAAAGACCCAGCAGAGGATGTACTTCCTGAGACAACTGGGGAAGTACAGTCTTCCACAGGAGCTGCTGATCCAGTTCTACACTGCAGTCATTGAGTCTGTCCTGTGCTCCTCCATCACAGTCTGGTATGGAGCAGCCACTAAACAGGACAGGAGCAGACTGCAGCGGACTGTACGGGCAGCAGAAAGGATCATTAGCGCCCCCCTGCCCTCCATCCAGGATCTGTACCTCTCAAGAACCAGGAAACGGGCAGGGAAAATCATCGCAGACCCCTCACACCCTGCACACAGACTTTTTGATCTGTTGCCCTCTGGCAGACGGTACAGAAGCCTGCAGACCAGGACCACCCGACACAGGAACAGTTTCTTTCCCCTCGCCATCTCCCTTCTTAACAGTTGACCTGTCACACTGCTCCCACTGCCAGACTGCAGCTGCACCTTATGTACATTTTGTAGTATTCATTCCACCTCATTCATTTCTGTATTTTATGTATATAAGTTTAGATTCGTTATTTATAGTTGGTTTACACAGCTTGTGTATGTATGTGTAATGTATATATATAGACACTTGTGTGTGTGAGATTTACATTGCTGTGCTTGAGAGCCACCATCTACCGGAACCAAATTCCCTGTATGTGTCTGCACATATACTTGGCCAATAAACACGATTCTGATTCTGATTCTGATATGTCACTAAAGCAGACACTGATGCTATCAAACCTGTTCTCAAACTGAACTGAAATGCAACCTCAACAAAGTTTATGCAACAGAAATGAAGCACAGCAGGCCCTATAGAAATGCTACACTTAGGCAGCCTCTTTACTGAATGTGCAACTTTCAAAAAACAAAAAAATGACAGCTGGTTATGTTTTACAGTTACTGCCTGCTGGTGCAGGGACCTCCCCAGGGGGAAAGCGTTTAATTTAGAGTTCCCTGCAGTAGGAGCCAGCCAGTAATATGCGGTAAGAGACTAGACCATGATATCTGAGTAAAAAGTTTGTTGTATAAAACATGAGTGTGGCCATATCGCAGCTGGCATCTGAATCTCATTATTTATGTAAGAAGCACTGTATTCCTGTTACACAGAGAGGCTCTCTCTAGAGGCTTCCGCATAAAGACCAGCCCAGGGTTTTACTACCTCCTATCATTTAATTGGAGATGGGACAGATGGCTGGAATGTCATAAACAGGAAAGAGATTGCTGATGGTGTTTAAAAAAATTACAGAAGTGGGTTATAGAAGTGAAATTGATAACAGGGCAGATGAGAGAAAGTGTATGGGAGCATGCGCTGTAAAGGACAATGCCAACTTCATGCAATCCCCTGCCTTTTTTCCCTTCATCATATAATATTGATGTGCTGACGGTGTGTGTATGTGTGTTTGCCTATGCGCTTATGAGAGAACAGCAGTAGGTCCGACTGTGTTATCGAACCCCCAGCGGGACATGGAGGCTGAGGGATTAGCCTCTCCGCTGTCTGCAATGAGATGCCAATAATTGCATCGATCTGAACGTTGACTCATTTCCACCTGAGCATAAACTCAGCGCAGTTATCTCATATCCTTTCTAATCTCTTCATCTCTGAGTTTTTGTGTTAATTTTTCCATTTGTCTCCGAGCTTATTACCCAGTATAACCCTGCCAAGCTGAACGTGGACAATGAAGGATAAAAAGTGCAGCGCAGACCTTCAACAAGATCCAAGCTAATTACTTTGGAGATGTGATGTGATAATATTTGCCATTAATTTCAGGACTTAAAGAGATCAGAAACCACAGAAATGAATCCTCAGCCGGAGCAGTCAGTATTCTCTTTCATGGCCAAACCGAAAGGAAACAATAAAATCATTCATGGGTCAAATCGGAGCATTCCTGCACCGCCAACACTCTCCAGCCATTTCACCATCTCAACCCATGAGCTTCCCATCGCACACATGAACACTTTACACTTTCTTCCTACTACCTGAAGCCTCCAGTTCAAAGCCCAATAAAGAGGTACTGGATGAAAATGTTGTACAACTTGTTTGGAAGGCTCAGAATTGGCAGCATTTCTTAAACCTTAACTCATCAGATAATCTCTGGCACTAAAGCAAAAAAGAATGAAGAGATAAGTGTTGTATAAAGAGACAGGGTGACAAGATAGTGTAAACTTTTATTGGAAACTGACTTCGTTTTCTCGTCTCTTATTACACTTGCAGTTTTTCTGAGCTTGACATCTGTTTTTGAAACTTCCTTTTACTGTCAAGCTCTACTGATTCACTTTCAGGTTGGGTACAGCTGATTTGGCATTTAGCATCTTGTGAACACACTTCAAAGTGCCGCAAAGTGCTGACAACTCCTTCTACCAGGCATTCAAACTAACATGCCAAACATTTGCAAGGGTGTTTTAACTAATTTACTTAAAGTCATTTATTTCAAACAGACCCCATCTGGCACATGGTTATATGCTTTCTTTGCAGTTCCTCAAGAGCAGCACTCATAACAGTGGCAGATTACCAAGACTTCTAAAAGTATGTGATCTGTCAGCTGACTGGCATTTACACTCTGTCACACAATTACCCGTCAGAGCCCATTTATATCCTTTCCTTTCCATTTTTCAGTTTATCAAATTGAGTTTCCTTCAATAAAATTGCATCTACTGAAAACAGACCCCCATTTATTATCAGTTCCCGCTGCCGTCTGTCTGTGATGGTTAAATATCACCGTCTGTACACACAGCAGTTAATCCACTGTACAAGCCGTGTCATGAATTTGCACCACTGCATTGTAGGCCGCCAAAAGCACACACCGGTGTTACAAGTTGTCTCATACAGATGCCAAAATAAAGTCTTTTTGGGGTAGTTTTACACGTAAAAGAAAAGTGAAAAAGCTGAGTTCTTACCATGCTGCTACTGTCAGAGAAAGTCCCACACTAACCGGAACACCGTAATAATAAACACACCCTCTCTCGCTCTCTCTCTGCATACACACATGGCTCCTGCTCACCCCGCAGAGCAGTACAGGCTACATTCTTGACGATCCTTCGACAGCTATGAACTTCCCTCTCCCTGCCCAGCTTTTTCATCTCCACCCTCCTCTGCCAGATCACTCACACGCTCACAGTCACTTGTACTCCACACGAGCAAACCAAGCAAATAAAACACATCAAAACACAGGAAATAGAGACACAGAGAAGTGCATTCATTTATTGAAGAACAAGAGGATAAATTAAAAAAAAAAAACATAATGAGTGCTGTTTCATCTTGTGCTTTTGTATTTTTATAGGTTTTTACAAGTCTATGAGAAGCAAGTGAAAATGAAAGACACATGGGCTGTGTGTTGAAATGAATATGGGCAACATAACAAAAGACATGCATGTTAGTTTAATCACTGATTAAACTGGCATTGGGTGTGAATGTGAATGCCTGTCTCTTTGTGTTAGCCCAGTGATAAAACTGTCTATCTGTCCGCAGTGTAATCCAGCTGGAGCCAACTCCGGCTCCAGCCACGTCGTGACCCCGAATTGGATAAGTGGTTAAGAAAATGGATGGATGGAGAGTTATATGCCACAATATTAGTAAAAAATAGAGCGGGAGGCAAACAATGACACATTTTAAAATGTAATCTTCTATAGCACGATACTACAAAATAATAATTCTCCTTAATATACTTTTATAAAAGAACCCTTTTCCGAAAAAGTTGGGACGCTGGATAAAAGTAAATAGTGATGGAATACAAGGACTTGTAAATCACGAAAATTGTACACAGTAAACAAATAGACTGCTAAAAATGTTTATTGCTTTTTGAAAAATCCATGCTTTTGAATTTGAGGCCAACGACAGAAAGAGCAGCAGCATGTTTCACACTGTGATGCATCACCATTTCTTTTAATAAAGCAACACGGGTCCCCATTCTTTCTTCATTTCAGCCACTCCGTGGTTCAACTCTTCCTCTGTCGTGTTTTTACATTTCTGAATGCTCTAAATGTTTTCAACAGGTCTAAACTGCAACAAGCCCATTTTAGAACTCATCTTTCACTGTGATGCTATTAATATACATGCAAAATGTGTTAGGCAAAGCCTTTCCTGTATAGACGTCATGAAGATGTCAGCATCTTCAAAACCTGTTTATCCTGTCCTGCATTTTTTGAAATGTGCTGCTGGAATAAAATTCAAAATGGGCTTGGGTTTTTAGAAAACAAAAGAAAGACCTGTTTCAACATTTAATATAATTTTTTTAACCTATTTACAAAGTATAAATTGCATAGCTGTTGTTTACATTTTAAACACTGTCCCAACACTTTTATAGAGATTGTAAAAACAGCTACATGTGCTAAAAATAAATTAAATACAATTTGAGTCAAGAAAGCCAGTTGGTTGGAAATAACACTTTAACCAAACTATAACAACATGTCATAGATAACTATGCATTTCCTGTGTGTTCTGCAGTGAAAGGTTACCATGGAAGGCCAATGCAGAGCACAGAGTCAATATAACGCTTAACTAGAATTACTAGTATGACTTCCTGCGAATACAATGGGCTTAAGGTGTAGATACATGAGGTGGCAGATATGTATGAGCAACATTGGTGCATGACTCAAACACAATTAGCAATTAAAGAAGCACAAGCGTCATCTTCAGACATTTATACAGGAGAGAAATCCTTGTCTTCGGGAGCTTGGAGTCTTTTATTGAAGATGAAGATGAAATCAACAAGACTTGACTTTGAAGTCATGAATAAAAATGATAATAAACAGGCGGATATTTATCAGATGGAACAAATAAATTAACAGGCTAAACAACAATGTTTTTATATCATCATATGCTAGTTTCTCTGACAATACATAATCGCTGGAGACAGAGGTGTAGAGCGCTTTGCACAGATAACAAATAGTGACTACTGTGCACATCCAAAATGACATGACTCAGCTAGTGGATCTAAGATAAACATGAGTGTGACAGTAATGAGCAGGAGCTAGTGATGTGATCTGACAGCCTGATATGGCTGCAAGTAAAGAAAAAAAAAAACAGCAAAGTATACAGAGAGAACACAACATCGAGATTCCATAAAGTCTAAATTAGCACACAAAAATGATACCTGGCTAAATCAGTGACAGCATACATAAAAACAAATACGGCATGCATTTCTATTTTTCTTGCTCCGATGCAGCAAGACTCAGTATTTTTGGTACACAGCGAGGTCTCGGTTTTCTGGCAGCATAAGCTGCGATATCCTTTTCACAGGTAAATGTGCGAGCGAGTCGTCGTGCGGTCAGTCACACCTCAGCTCAGCGAGAGGAGGGGCTACTGCAGCCCGAGGCAGAACAACAGAACTGATGGGCATGCTCATCCTCACCCTCCTCTCTTGGAAAGCAACATGGGACAAGCCAAAGCACGTGAAGAAACACAGGACAGGAGGCAGACAGAGCAGACAGGGAGAAAGAGAAAGAGGAGGACGGAGAGTGAAAAAAACACAACAGTATGAGACACAAAAGCAGAAAAAGCAGAAAGCAAACAGACGGAGACTGGGTGGCAATTTTAAGTTAAATCTGGGACATGAAGGGATCTTTATTAAAAAATATGCTTTCTATACACAGTTTAAGCAGCCACGGCCTTCTAATACCACTAGATGGCAGTGTTGGACCATCATGCGCACATGTGTCTGTGACTCAGTTAAAGGATAAATGAAATAAGGAGAGGACAGAGGGGGAGAATTCACCAGGTTCACTTGTGATTCAGTTCATCTCAGTCCCAAAGCTTTCTGAGGACGAGTGCTTCCTCTCACTCTTTAAAAGAAGCTGTGTGTTTTTCAGGCTGGTAGAATTGCCTAGCTATTAGTCACACCTGGGAGTGGTAGGAGACTGAAACACAGGCTCTTGAGAGAAGCAGGTAACTGGCAGACAATGATGGTGACAAATGGACTGGCCACAGCGTGAGGGAGAGATCTTCAGGTGGTTGCCAGGTTTTGGCATCGCAATGTTTCTAATGGGGTTTAAGGGGTTTTATTTATTTATCTTGTACTCACTGTAATTAGGCCCCATGAAGGCAGCCCTTACCTGTCCTCCTGCTGTAAGCTTTGGTCAGTAGAAGGGCAGCAGTACTGATGAAGACTGACGAAGCTGTGAACAGTCAGACTGGTGGGAAACAGAGTGGCAGCACTGCTCACTGCCGTAGGAGTGGAGGGAGCCGAGGTGGGCTGCCCTGAGATAGATGGCGGCCGGACACTGACAGGAAGGACCAGAGATGGACAACACACACACACGCACGCACAAACACACACACACACACACATACAGAGATGGAGAAACCAGAGAAAGACAGACACATACAGTCAGCACCAAAGCAGAAAAAGCGACAGGCAAAGGAAGCAATTGAAGCTGCACATTGATAGTGACAAATCATAGCAATGGTAGTACAAAGAATGGGACATTTAAGAGGAGGAATGTAATGCAGATGTGCGACAGCTAACAAAGTGTAATAACAGTAAGATGACTGACATCATCAAGGCATACGCCCCCACCAACTACACAAGTTTTGAGTTCTGACAGATAAGTTACAAGTGTATTAAAGAGCAACAAAAGCAATTTAAGAAAAACAAGTAAAATGGGGAAAAATGTCCCTTCGCTAAAGTTGTTAAATATGTTTTATTAGTGAAACTCCAACCACTCTAATGGATTATATAAAGCTCGATACGAGTTCTTCAGTGGGTCATCCTGTATGAAAATGGGAAACCACTTTCTATAATGCATGCAAAAGTGCACATATAACACAAAAGCCTCTCTACGCTGGCAGAAATCAGAGATGTTCCATCTGCAGATTGCGAGTGAACGGTGGAAGAGGGAGCAGTGGTTGAGATTAGCATGTAAATGGCTGGTTTCTCGCTGGGGCCAGCTGCTGTCAAGGACATGCAGTCCCTGTCATTTTAGCATGGAAACACTGGGGGGGGAAAAAGCACAGAGAGAGGGAGGCACGAATGCAGCAAAGAGAGTAAGAGGAAATAAGATAATGCAATACTTTTGCAATTCATTGTAGTTTCCCAGCTTGTTTTATGGAGAGCGGTGCAAGGACGAGGCAGCCAAACCGAATTTTAGGGAAAAACAATGAGAAGCAATCTCTTGTTAAAGATAGACTGTATTTAATATTTTTTCCACTATCAACAAATCCAATGAAAAGACTAAACCAACAAAGACTTCATTCTATTTACAGGCTGGACTATTGTCAAACAGCAGGAGTATTGTAATGTTGCTGTCAAAAAAAGAGAAATCGATTAATAAGCTGCGAAACACAGAGCTGTAAGGCTTACCACAAAACACAAGAGAACACAATACTCCACTTTTAATTATCCAACACTGGCTACCCATTTAATTGCTGTCCCCCTACTAACCCATTTACACCCTGAGATTTTCAGATAGGAACCTGCTGACTGTTTCCACTTGACTGTTCACCACAAGGGTTATGGAAATACCTGCCTTGTGAACTACAGTGTCTTTCAAATCCCTTTTTTAAATTATACTTTTAAATTTTCAGGGTTTTGTTTTGTCCGTCCCTACCCTCACCTATGGCCACGAGCTGTGGGTAGTGACCGAAAGAACGAGATCGCGGATACAAGCGGCGGAAATGAGCTTCCTCCGAAGGGTGGCTGGCCTCTCCCTTAGAGATAGGGTGAGAAGTTCGGCCATCCGGGAGGGGCTCAGAGTAGAGCAGCTGCTGCTCCACATCGAAAGGAGCCAGCTGAGTTGGTTCGGGCATCTGACAAGGATGCCCCCTGGGCGCCTCCTGGGTGAGGTGTTCCAGGCATGTCCCACCGGGAGGAGGCCCTGGGGCAGACCCAGGACACGCTGGAGAGATTATATCTCTCGGCTGGCCTGGGAACGCCTTGGTGTTCCCCCGGATAAGCTGGAGGAGGTGGCTGGGGAGAGGGAGGTCTGGGCCTCTTTGCTTAGGCTGCTGCCCCCGCGACCCGGCCTCGGACAAAGCGGATGAAGATGGATGGATGGATGGGTTTTGTTTTGGTCTCAGCTGTTTATTTATACTGTACAGTGTAGCTTTTCACTACACTGTTACAGAAAATTACACTGCACCCAAGAGTGATCTTATATTGCCCTTTTTGAAGTTTTAATACATACATCATTGACATATTTTAATCTTTTTCATAGCATCTATTCTTGAAGGTTTCTCCCTTTTTCATTTTAAGTACAGCATGTGCAGCCAAAGCCTGACATGGTTTATGTTTTGTGCCAGAGAACACAAGGACTAGAAGACATAACAGTGAGGCACACTCTTGCACTGAGTGACATGCTCCGTCACTACTACGAACATGGGCACTGTAGTTTATTCTCAGTCAAGCCCACATACACCCTCCAGCTTCCGTAAATACTCACTAGAACACCAAATCCACGGCTGAAAATAGTCCCCGGCAAATATGGTATTTACTGCTGTTTGAGTAGCAGTAAATGCCACTACACTGTTACAATTACCAAGCATCTTTTACTGAATATACATTATTGTGACTTTCTATGAAAACAGTAATAAACCCAAATCTGCAGCTCCCCTTAGCTTAATAGAGCTTTAGGTTTTTGGGGAACAGTGGAATATTTAGCAGCTAATGAGCCAGATATTTTCCTCAGGAATTAACAGAGACAAACAACAGAACTAAAAAAAGAGTGAATATTGTATAATAGATTAAATGACGATCCTCCCCTGTATCTGCTAGCAAGCCAGACTCAGACTCGAGCATTCCTTTATGTCTTTCTTCTCATTTTTCCATTTTTTATCTCTATTTACAGCAATTTATTACCATTTCAACTACTAACCACTTTTAACAATTTCATTTTTGTCTATTCTTTTTAGCTCACGTTAGCAAATAATTGCAAATGTTTCATATCTTACTATAATACACAAAATCTCAGTCTGTCTGTTTGTTTCTTTGTCCACAAACTCCGCCCACACCATCAGGACTTGAGCAACCGAACTTGGCACGTAGGTACATCTCAGGCCCCTGAAGGTTCTTAGCAGTACATGATAATAAGGCATCATCATGTTGCCTAGCAACCATTTAGCCATGGGTAAAATGACCCGTTTTTAAAATGTATGTACCTATAACTCCTTATAAAAGCATCCTATCATTTTAATGTCGTAACAATAAGATCTCATTTGTACCCACAAAACTTGAATTATGCATGATATATTATGACACCATCACGTTGCTTAGCAACAGGCTAAAATGACCAATTTTCCTATACATATTGAATTATAATATCTAATTCATTGATGCGTAAAGTACTGGGCAAACACTTTGAGTTACCCCCAATTCTTTATATTTCATTAGGAAAATGGGAAATAGGTGCAGTGATTTAGTGAAATGTGCAAGAGGCAGATCTACTGATGTGGAACAGGATGGGTTGTGCTACCCTAAAATAATCTCTTTCCATTTTGCATATGACAATAGCTACAATTAGCATTGAATATGAATTATAAAACTGAACATACTGCGTTTGACCATTAAAAAATGGTTCAGCCCACAGTGTTGAAACGCTTTATTTCTTATTTTCAGTAGCAACTCAGATCTATAATTGAGAGCGTGTGAAACTTGAGACTTTCTAACTGATCCACCTCATGTTGTGTAGCATTCTGGATTTTATACTTATTAGGCGGCATGATTATTTATTATACAGGCTATACAGTACATAACATCAAATGTAACTCAAATGTTTAATTATTTGTGTATATACTTGTAGCATTTGATGTGTTTTACCATATACAGTACATATTACAGAATGTAACACCTGCATATGTGTAAAGAAATGGATATGATTTTCCCACCCCATCTGATTTCCATGCCACCCTCAGAAAATGTATCTAAATCTCATATATAGTATATAAAGCAGAAACAGAGCGTAAACAGTACTAACACATTTATGATACTTTTCTGCAATAATTCCATGAATTTTGACAACATACCCATCACTGTTGCCTGAAATGCATTGGCAAATCATGTCAGAGCCTTCATGTGTTTTACACACTTACTGATGACTCTAATCAAAATGGTCAAATTTGGTTAGTCACTCCATAAGATCTGTTGCCACTAATTTTCAATCCAGTCCTTGTGTTTTGACATACCTCAATCTTTTCTCCCCGTTTTCCTTCTTTAAGAATGGCTTCCTGACAGCCAGGTTCCACTGACAGCATTTCTTATGAGGCTTTGGCAAATAGCAGACGAATCAGCTGAAGGACCAGATGGATCCTTCAAGTCTTCACTGTATTTTTTTTCTTTGAAAATCATCTTGCTGGTGCAAAAACGGCTCACAACTTTTGCATAGTACTGTATATCACTGTTGCAGCCATTGACTGATCTTATTGTTGGGTAGCTTGATCCAAAGTGATGCAATTTATGTGCAAAACGTGAAGGAACTAAAGCTTTAAAATGAAACTACTTGGGGTGAAGTCATGGTTGTGGTTCTGCAAATACTTCATGGGCTTAGTTGACAATGACAAAAGGCATACTCAGTTTTATCCCTTAATCCTCCTGATGACATAACGTTTACATATAACCTAATAGATGTTTGACAGGATTTCACTCTGACTCTGCCCTTTTTAATACTGGCTCAGTCAAAGAAGACACAGATCTACCACACTAAGCAGCGATTCACATCCCATTGCTTTAATTTTAAGAGCACTTTAAGAACTACGAGAGTGGTCGAAATTAGAGCGTTTAAAGATACAATCACGTAGGTGGAGCGCTCGTTTGCTTAGTGCAGATGAATAAAAAGTTCCAATTAGGGTAGCAAAAAACTGTCAGTGGCTATTTTAGCACCATATTATCAAAGAAGACCACCTTTTTCATTCCTGTCTTTATAACTTATACTTCAGCGCATTAAAATGAAAAGTTTAGGCGTAACTTACAAGCACAGATGTTCTATTGTTGAACATTCTGACAAGATGTTACGTCTGAAAGAAATTAAACATTCGGAAAAAATAAACCCGTTGACCTGTTCATCTTCAGATGGAGATGTTGAGAGAAGCAGAGGTGCTGTTACGTAAGTCTGAGCCATGCTTGTACACACTGTGTGGTTTTACACTGCCAAGATTTGTATTTTACCAGCGGTAACTAATGCCTCCTGTTAAGAGTATCCCCCCAGTGAGGCAAGTGTTGACAGGCTAATCTAGAATCTGATTTCTGCTTCATGAGCAGTTACGCCTGAATCCCTGAGCGCCATAAAAACAGACACACACACAATCATCCTCCTCCTTCTTCCATAGAAACACAAAACACACATACTACCCACACATAGTATGTACATCTCTTGTTCTATTATTAGCAGACCCACACACAATAGCAAGACAATAGGGAGAGGAGAATAAGATATGAATCAACACAAGTCAAAAGATATTAGTAAAAACAGAGAGGAACAGGAAGTACAGGCTAGAAGAAAAAGTGGTACGTTGGGAGAACGGATGAGGTGGCGTGTATTTAAAGCTGTGAGTTGACAGAGGCTCGAGGTAGGAAGAAGAGTGGGAGAAGAAAGAGCTACGCGAGAGTGGGAGAGGTTGAATACAGAGGAGGGCAAGGGTGAAAATAATCAAGAGAGAAAGAATGAAGGTAAAAAGGATGGAGATGGGGGGGGGGGACATGATGTGGAGTGATAGTGCTGGATTCAGTGTTTCCTCAAACCTGTGCTGGGCTTGGGGGTGTCAGCGTGTAGGTGAGTGTCTATGTATAGACGAGTGAGCAGAGTGGGAGCGAGGCTCACATGCGGCAGTCACAGGAAGACATTCAGCTTCATCTTTGTGGCAGGTTTACATACCACAGCGCACATCTTACAAAGCAGCCCACAGGTCAGAGAGCACTACCATTTACATCTGTGTGGCTTTCCAGAGTTTTAATGTGAAAATCCATTCGCCTGATTTAATGGTGCGAGCCACTTCAAACTGTGCTTTCACCTTTTTTTTTTCCTTCTTTTTCTTCACCATTGTCTATGAAATAAGCGTGTGGGAGCGTACTGCGTCATCCCACCTCCAGCCTGACCTGGCTCACTCCTGCTGACAAACAGAGATTTTTGATGTAGCTTCAAGTAGAGTGTGTTTTTATCCCCACCACCATCTTCCACCAGTTCTTCCACAACCAACCCCCCCCCCCCCCGGTTTTCCACCGCGAGCTTGAGTCTCCTGCTGCTTGGCAACAGGGCGGACTGCCTGTGTGGGCGTCTGGCGTTAAGTGCCAGGCAAAAGCACTGACAAGGAGGGGCATAGTTACAGTTATGATTCAAATACACATACCAGGCACCTGCTGTACCCTGTGAGTCTGAGTGCACGTGTGAGCACTTGTGCACAGGTGTCTGTGTCTGTGTGTGTGTGCGCGCACGCTCTTGATTATAACTGGATATGATTCATCCAAATGAAGAAAAATTAGGCTTAATTTGAATGTGATGTGGGAGACGGAGAAGGAGTAATTCAAGAAACTGATATCACAGCAGATCACCGAAAGGGATATTCTTATTATCCAGAGTATCCAAAGAAACCGCATCCCAACTTTCCAGTGAAACAACATGCACCGCGCGATGAAAACGTGTGGCGGCACTCATCTGTCTTCAATATGTCTCCCGCATCTCCATCAAGTCGTCATTCAATCCCGCTTCTGTCTTTCGCCCTGCTCCTGCTCCCACTCCTACCCTCTCTTCACTTCTCTGTATCTCTCTCTATTCTGTGTCTCTCGCCCACAGAGTTCTTCACAGAAGAGCTCACAGCGTTCCCACGGTAACCAGTCTCCCTTATTCGGCTCCGCAGAACGTGTGCATGAGTGTTTGACAAACATCCCGCCTCAAAAGTGCCACTTATCTGCATCTGAACGAGGGGGAAGACAATGCTTAAAGTCGTGGCCCGAGAAAAGACTTGGGAATCACGCCTCTGTTGGTCAGATGCGTGCAGTACGCGCAGATTGGAGGCGATTTTGACTACAGATTAGATCAAATAGGTCAACTTAGGATAAATGTCTGAATTCCTCCACTGCACAAAGCACTTCAGACCTTGACTACCTCAAGTAGCAGCATGGCACAGGGAATTATGAGTAAATAAAGTTAAATAAATAAATAAATAAATAAATAAAATGTCCAACTGAGTGACCCTGGGAGAAACATGGGAAGACCTTATAATTCAATCTCTTTCCCAGTGGATTCAGCTGAAGTCCTAAATCAAAATCAATCAATCCAATCAAAGTTGACTAATCTCTGTATGACACTGGCTTCATAATAAACTAGTGCTTTCAATGTTTATTATTCTTATTCTTAGCAAACTATGAGCCACGTTCTTTTCTCTCCTTTATTATTTTAAATGCTACTGTTAAATGGAGGCATTGCTTATTGTTACAATGGCAAAAATGGGAGGTAAGGATCAAATTGTTTTTTGTCTTAAAATGAGTTAAGTCTTCATTTTTGTAAAACTTTCTAACTTTCTAACTTCCAGTCTAATTAATCTTAGCGAAACAAGCTCCAGTTTAAATGATAGAAAGAGTGATGATGAGCAAAACTCTTGATACTATAGCGAGGGGTTCATAATTAGATCCCCAGTGATGACTGGACAGCAGCTTAGCACTCTGTCCTCCTCACTAATGACCAAGCAAGACCCATAATCTCTGCGCTAATTTACAGTACACTTGATGCTGTTAAGATGCAATCTGCACACAGCTGCCCTCAGTAAACAAAGCAATGGTGGCTGCTCCAAACACACGAGGACGGAAAAGGGAGGAGGGTATGTCAGGATCAAGATACAGGTGAGGGGAGCAGGAAGGAGGGAGGGACAGGAATGCAATATCGCAACTGTCTTGAGGACAGCTTTACAGTTTCCACAGCAACTCGCATGCACATTTCACTTCCTGTGGAAATCTTTATATCACAGCTGCTTATTTGTCTCCTCGCCATTTCAAGAAAGTCGGGTCTGATGATACATGCAGCTATAAGAGGAATGAAACTGGGAAGGGATGTTGTTTGAATGAAAGCGGCATGGGTTTGTGCCTAGAAGCACAACAACATACTACTTGAGACAATTAACTTTAACATATTACAGCTATAATTTTATCATTTTCATTTTGCCTATCTATAACATGTGAAGATAACTGCCTCATCAAACCTGTGAATCCATCAGCGTTTCCATATAATCTCTACCCCGATAACAAAAACAGAAGCTAAATCTGTGTGTTTCATCTTAATTATATAGAATATATGCAGAAAGAGGCAGGTTCAGCGGTCAGTCTACACCAGAGATGAAGCACAGGTGCGTGTTTCTAATTGGTCTGGTGATATTTAAAACAAAACATGCATTTTCATGAATCCAGACTCATGCATAGCTAAATATAAATGAACAAAACTATGACTTTTTCTTCGCGTGCATGTATGCAGCCATGAACACTCACTGCACTCAGAAATGGCAAGTAGAAGGCAACAAACACCACCCACATACAGTTGCCTCCCACATACACACGCACACACACATCCATCATTTAAATTTACATCAAGCTAAACTCCATCACTGTAATCATTAGCACCATTACGATATTTTAATTCCCGGCAACATTATTCAGTCCCGAAACCAAAAATATTAACAGGTCTACGATTGGGTTCTTGTGAGATAAACAGCATAAACAGCTGCAGCTTCACTGTATTATTTTTCTAGAAAGTCATGCCAGATCCAGAGAGAATAGATTACCTCCCATCACTTCACACAGCATGTTTCGAGAAGGTCAGTACAGGCTCAGCCGAGCTTACCCACACATTTGCCCGGGGCCAGTTGTATCTGTGCTATCTTTGTTATCATAGGATGTAAAATTTAAGCCAAAAGGCTAAAATGAATACACATTATGAGCTTGATTTTAGCCTCAAGAATGAAAATTCAATCAGGAACAATAACCGTGCTTCAGTTAAAGGCAAGGGAAAAAAGGCAGATGAGCACAGAGGGGAAGAGAAGGAGAACAGCACAAAAGTAATTTCTGCTGCTTCTCTGAGTCATATCTGCAGCAGTGGGAAACAGAAACAGCGAGGGGGAGAGAGTGAGTGTATGTACGTGGGTATGTGAGAGAGAGAGAGTTAGAAACGAAGAGTGAGAGAAGGGGTGGAGTGGGGGTTGTGAAAAGGGGATGGCTTATGTGTAGTAGAGCTACGTAAAATTAGCAAAATTGAGCTCCTTCTGAAATGAAAGGCCATTATCGTTCTCCATATTCTCTCAGAGGAATTAATGTCAATTTCCGAGGGAGTAGTGAACATGCCGTCGATGGCATGTGTGGAGAGGGGAGATAGATGGAGGGATGATGGAATAAAGAGACGAACGGAGACTCGAGTACCTTCACGGGGCTCTTTGGAGCTTCTGAATTCTCCCAGTGTGACAGTCAAAGTGGAGTGAAGAGAAGAAAGATAGCGCAGATCTTTTCTTTTTTTTTTTGCCATTACATAATAAAACTGCTCTGAGTATGAGCACTACTGGGGTTGTCACCAAAACCTCCTGCCTGTCATCCTATGAGCTGTTTGAGCAAACTTACATCCATGTAGCACATAAACAAGGACACAATCTCTCACCCACACAATGAACTGCCACATCTTCACGACATGACAGGCTCTATTGTCAGCACCAGGGTCGCATCAGCTTTATAATAAAGGACATCCCAGGTGATGTCCTGCAAAGCGGGCATACACACTCGCAGGAAAGACACACCGAGGAGACACACACATGCACAGCAGCAGTTGTCACCTCTGGGCCAGTGGTAATTATACTCCAGTCACACTAATTGTCTGTCTTCCTCCCTCTTTCACACATTTTTGTGCACTTACACTAGCACGTGTACTGTATAAACATGCACTTGTTCGCATACACATACATGCGGAGGGTAATACGAAATACATTTGCAGAAGTCTCCCAAAATAACCGCCGCACAGCGAGCTGTGGCAGTGCCCTCAACCCTTCTTGGAGAAGGGACTTCACGTCAAACATCATTTCACCCCAAGGCCTCAGACTCACATTGTTCACACTGCCATTAACAGCAGGAAAAGGATGAAACAGGGTTGCATTTGGGACAGCTGTTTATGATGTGCCGCTAGGAGGAAGAAGAGGAGAGGACTTTGTTTTGATGCAATTCTTGCACGCATGGCTAATAGAAGTGGAGGCGGGTGGGGGATTAGTTTATTCAGTTTCTTTGTCTGAGATCAAAATTGTGGGTTATGTGACCCACACAGAGACACAGGGAAGAGAGGAGGGCTCCTGCTGGAGGACCAAAAACTAATTGGACATAAACAAAGGCAGCTCTCAGAGCCTTGCCTTCCCTTGCCCAGACTCCCCTTTTCATCTCTCCCTCCCTCTTATACACACTCCCGTTGACAGATGGCAAATCAGTGTGTGTGTTCCACCTTTTTCTCTTTTAGACTGAGGCATGCTGAGTAAGGTCGCTCAGTCACTTTCCTCCCCCTTGTCATCCCTTTTCCTCTCCCCCTTCCTCTCCCACATCTTCCTTCTGTCTCTCCCTCTGATCCGAGCCATATTTAGCGTGTCACAAGCACTGACGATAGAGAAATTCATGTTTGTATCTGATCCACTATCAGAGCAGAGCGTATTGTCGCTGACCTAAGCTAATAGGCCAGTTTTGGGCTAGACTTAGTCACAGCCAGACAAGCACAATATGGCTCTGCTGTGCGGGTGACTATTTATTAAATGTGGCACTTCATATGATACGCTTGTCTGATCCTGGATCCAAAGTCAGCTACAATGGCTACAGGCAATTAACAAGGGAGAATCAGCAAGATCTACATTTGCAATTCATCACTGCATTTAACACCCACATAAATAACTAATATGTGCTTCTGTCTAATGACTAAGTCGCCCCTAGGGATGAGGAGAAGGGACCAGAGACAACTCTAATCGATAAGGGATTTAGTCAAATCTGAGTCAGTCATTGATAAGAGGATTGGGACCATAACAACTCAGACAGTGAGCGAAATCCAGTAATAACTGCTAAGATGATTGCGTGTTGAGAAATACATATGCACAAGAACAAACGGCTTCTGTTACCAAGACTGCAACAATTTATTTCACAGTGAGCTTTTTCACATGAATTGCTGCCTACTCACAAAGCTTAATGCTTCCAGAACAAAAGCTGACTCTATCTGCATGTGTGTGCGTGCGGGTGTGTGCGTGGTTAAGTAAAAGCAAGGACAGATGCACTTGCTGTTTGCCAAAGCTGTGTTTTGGAGCACTCTAACTTCAGGTCAGCCTTGAGTTTGGGGGGGGGGGGGAAAACTCTCTTCGAGACCAAGCAGCCGACAGTTCAGAGCGAGGAAGAAAAGAAAAACACACTTTGAGCAAACAGTGGGTAGATTTTCATCCAGAAATGCTTCTCTTGCCTAGAAAGTTCAGATCTTTATGAAAAAATAAGACTCTCCTGTCTGGGCCCATGTTTTCCTCAGCATACTACTATGCAACTCCTACAGGATTCACATTTAAGACGGAGATCAGTGCACAAATCATCCTCTCTGCAGGCAGAATCATACACAGCATGATGAAATACACACCTTGACCACTTATCACTCCACTCATAATCCTCCAGCACTTAGCATATTTCCTCATGGTGGTGTATTAACACATTTCATCTTAGGTTCAGTCCCATTACTGCGAGGATTATCTGATGCTTCGTACAGCCTGTCATCATGTTGGCCTATGAATGTTCTGCCACACGTAGCTATCATGCAGACTGTGGTCATTACTATAATTTAGAGCCACTTGGACAAGATTATTGACATTCATTACAGACGGAAGATAAAGCCAGCAGAAGAGGCCCGTGTATTCGAGGTGAACTTACTTTCGGCGCAAGGTGGAACTGGTGTTGGTGTCTGTGCTGTCAGTGCGTTCAAGCCGGTCTGTGGTGGAGGAGCCGCAGGAGAGACCTCGCGTCAGCCTGGTGTGGGTCCTCCTCTCCCTGCCGGGCGCTGGAGTTGTAGCTGATCCGGATATCACCTGAGTTGTTGAGGTGCTACCATTCCCACTGCCACCGCTGCCACCAGCACCGCTGCCATGATGGATGGGCAGGGACAGGGGCTGGTTGTGGTTGTAGTTTTGCTCGGGGGTGTCCGTTCCAGGGGTACGCGGGCTGCGTTCCTGCCTCAGGTCCTGGTTCTCTTGGCTGACCCGGTCTAGCTGGCCCTCCAGTTCCTCGATGCGCCTGCGCTGCGTCTCCAGGAGCTTGGCCTGGCTCTCAATGATGTTGTTGAGCTCCAGGAGGTACTCCACTGCCCGGTTTGGGCTCTCTGGGCTGGTATCCATGGTGGGAGCCCTTCCTCTCAGGGTACGACCACCACCAGCCACAGGTTCTACCCCGTGGGGCTGAGATCCACCCTCCCCACCAGCCCTGATGAGTTGGGGGGAGGGAGGGACCAAGAAAGGCTGTGGTGAAGATTAACTATAGGCTTCAGATGTTCAGAAACAGGAACTCACAGATATTAAGATATTGAGAATGTCATCGCGACTACATATCCCCAAACATGAGGGCAAAATTTACCATTATAACATCTTAGTAGCCATTGAAAACGTCACAAAGCCAAGAAGAGAATTTAAAGCTAAAAAAGAAGTTCATGGCACTGTTGAGTGTCTGAGTTCGTGAAGTCCCAGGCATTTTGAAATCGACACGTAGCAGGTAACGAGTTTGGGGTGTCATGATTAATGTTAATTTACTAAATAAAATGTTTAAAAACAGACTTCCAGGCGGAGAGAGTGACACACATAAGTCTGGTGTAATTTAAGCTTTTCAGAGTTGGATAATGAACTTGCTTCGATGATTGATAGAGAAAAAGAATAAGTAGAATATGAATTTATCCACTGACCTGTGACATACACTGCTCGTTAACTTTAAAAGCTCTGGCACCAGCTTTTGGTTAATTAAAAAAAAAAAACCACTTTATGTTTTCATCGATATACAGGGGGAAAGGGGGTGGGGGAGAGGGGGGATACGCTAGTTTTGATCTACCACTAATTATCAGGCGCTGTCAATCATTATATAACACAGAAAAATCTGCTCCTTCCCACGTTGAATATCCCCGCAGTCTGTCATCGTCGCTTTCAACCCATGATTTGATGTGTCTTTAAAGCACAGAGAGTGAGTAGAGGTGGTTTATGAAGTTCATTCTTGAAGTCCGAATCCTCCTCTTTGGTTCGCCAAAACTACATCCCGTTATTAAAAAACGAAACACAACAAAAAACACAACAAAACAAAACAAAAAATCAAACTAGATCCCAGTATCTGTCTCGCCTTTTCATCCAAGAAAAATGCACTTTACCTCCTCGTCATGCACTCATAAATACTGATCTTCAAGATAAAACTTGTCACCTCTTAAAGGCTAAAACCTAACCGCAAGATTCTGAGGTCCTAAAGTCTTAATGACTGTTTCTAATCTTAAAACTGTACTTTTGTTTTTGCCGCTGGCGTAAAAAAAAATCTGAAATTGGTCGAAAAGAACAGGGAGCGTCCTTTCCTACTTATCTGACTCTCAGTGGCAGCAGGTCGGTAATCCATGCAGGAGAGTAGCGCTGAGTCTCCTGTGAGGTGGCGCAGAAACGGAGAGGATTTCGCTCCTTGAGCGTCTGAACCGCAGCGTTGCGTGCGCCTTTTCCTCTGGAGCGCATCACAGACAAGCAGGCAAAAATAAGGAAGTAACTTCCGGGCAAAGTTTTCAAAATAAAGGACGAACTGTCGAGAATAAAGTACTGACTTGGGGTGAAAGTCAGTTGATTTGTGGGCAAAAACAAACACGAATTATTAAAAAAAGGCGCAAATTAATAAATTAAGGTGTCCTGAGTGTATAAGCTACAGAGCGATGATTTTCATACAAGATCACTACAAACAAATGCCACAGTCGGTGCAATGGCTAAATATTTCCACAACTTCCACAACTAATGAGCACTGATTATAAATATATTAAAGGTTAAGCTACCAAACAGTGTAAACTGAAAGTTTATCTTTTGCTTAAAAAATATAAAAGAAAAATTAACGCATCACACAGTCAGTTAAACTTGATGGATTTCAAACTGTCCACTTATGAAGTATATTATGGGTCCATTTCACCTGCCGTAATGGAAATGAAAGTGCCAGAGGTGCACTGCTGAGGCCAAACCCCCAAAAAACGAAAAGATTTTGCGGTGGTCACAGCACATTCCTCTCTCTTCGTCCCTCCTGACGGATTTGACTGTGAATGTGAAAATCTCCTATATGTAAATGGAGTCAACAAAATATCCACAAAAACACATTAAAACTGTTTATTGTGTCTTCTAAGAAAACAAAGACAATATTTTAGGTATAAATGAGACAAAATAAAGTTGCACAAAATACATACAAAATAAATATAGAAATAAATAAATACAGAAAAAAAATACAAAAAAATACTTTAAATTACTGGACAAGACTGATTTCAGCTATCACTCTTAGGAGAGCTTAAGTTAAGTCTCAAGACTGTGGAAGAGATAATCAGGAATTCTCTGATTCTATAAGGAGAGCTGGACGTAGAAGGACTTCAACGCAGCAGAAGGACCAGTATCTGCTCCTTTGGTTGAGGAAAATGAGGAGGAGCACTGCCGGTGGCCTATAAAATGACATCCGTGTTTGTTTCCGATCAAACTGTAAAAAGCAATTTTACGAGGGTGACATGAGAATCTGACATCCTTCACACAGACCAGCACCATGTTATACTGTAATGATTGAGCGCTGCTTTCAAATTTCTATTATGCACATGCCTTCAAAAAGGTTTTCTTTCTTTGCAGTTGACAGAGAAAGACATTTTCTTTGGGTCGGTTAATAGTTTTCTGCAGGAATCTGAATGACTAGCCTAGCTGGTAAATAATACGTCTGTCATTCTTGGTCATTATTTCACAGTCTTCTGAGACAAACGCGCGCAACTTAAGAGCTAATTAATTACCTCTAAACCAGGATATTTCAGCATATTAACGACCCATTTCATCCAAAAGTGACACCTTTATTCATACCTCCACACTGTGCAGCACAAAGAAAACGGCATTCAATTTTTTCCTCAGATCTCACAGGTCCTATTACATTTGTCAGATAGTGAATTTAGGAATGCAGCTTTCAACAAAGGAGCGCAAAGAAGACATTTTATATTGAAAATACTGCGAGAATCTCATTTTCTGTCTTTGTAGCTTTACGCATTCCAGGAACCCTGATGAGCGCCTGAATCCGTGGTGTTCAGGTACGAAAACAATACAGTGCACTGCAACACATTGCAGGTGAAACATTGCCCCTGTCGTGTCAAATAACTCCCTGTTATAACATTGAAATTGCTATATTTGAAGTCGTGATTTAATCCACTTCTATAAGACAATCTCCTGCAGCTGAAGTGAAAGCAGCGCTGTTATTACTGTCGTTTTTTCTTTTCTTTTTTCCATTTTGCATCTGAGCTGATTTGAACAGAAGGATGCGGCTTAGGACAACACGAGAGAAAGACAGGCCTCAGAGCGCTGTTATTTTTAGTGTCAGTGCTTAAGTGCTCATATCTACGCTAAGACTCTGTAAATTCACCCGCTTCTCTCCCTGCACAGCAGCTTGGACAGGTGAGGTTGCCTCACTGTACAGTTAATACTCCACCGAGGAGTGAGGCTGTATGCAAAATGCATGCTCTAGCAAGGCTAGATGAATGATTGATCTGGAAATGCTGAGATTTCAGCCTCTTCGTGGCTCTCATTCACCACTAGTTAAAGAGCTTACATCTGATTTATTAACAGACATCTCACCCACATATTGCATCTGAGTATCAGGCTGCATTTCCCCTTCTCTCATTCACACACACACCTTCATCTTGTGAAATCCCACTTCACATAAATATACTGCTGTCTATGTTTTTGCTGCCATCTGCTGTCCATTATGTGGACCGAGGAAAGGAACACCATCATGACCACAGAGGAAATTGGTTCAGCAGTTTATTTGCACTTTTATTAGTGTGTTTACAGTTCAGCCATACTTAGGAAATGAAGAAAAAAAAAAAAAGAATATTGGCAAACATTTATTTATATATATATATATATATAAATAAATATAAAAAGGTCTTATATATAGGCTACCTAGCAACACTGTATGGCCGTTGGATGGAGAATACAGTATGTCCGTTTGGCTGCTGTAATGTCTTTCTGCAACAGACAGGGAACACCACGCTTTTTATTTCTCTGCTTTGTTCCTCTGGGTACAAATGGAGGAATGACGTCACTTATGGCATCAACCTTTAAATGATTATGGAGTGCTAACAAATAACAGCTGTAACAGTCTGTGTCTCCAAATGCCACCGTAGAGAACCAACGTAATATTGCTTTAACATTTAAATAACATTAATCCATTGTGTGTGTTTACGAAAATGGCGTGAAGTGACTGTAGCTTTTCCTCCTAATGGCTTATCAAGAAAACCTGAGTATATCAAAAAAGATAATTTCATAGAAAAATAACATCTCACAGTATCCATTCAACTTGGCTTCTGTTTTTTCCCCTTCAACAGAATATTTTAAAAAAAAGAAAGAGAGCAAAAGAAAACGATGTGCTAATTTGTCACCTCAGATGCAACACCGAGCTCAGATTCTGCAGATTTTTTTTTTTTTTTAAATATATTTTTGTGGGGCCTTTTTTTGGCATGACTTAAATTACTAAACAGCCCACACACTTCTAGTATGAGAGACCTCAGAGCAAAGGTTTTCACAGTAAGAAAAATCAGTGGTTAGGATAAAGTGGTTTATGTTACCAAGGCAACTGTACGTGGCACGATGGGCACAGCACTCTTTAGAATCTAGATAGTGGTTTTGTACTGACCCCACATACACAATATTTAACAGTACTTGAAATATGCACCTGATGCATATTTTGGCATCTTTTGCTGACTTCTGAAGTAGGGTACGACACAGAGCATTCTAATCCACACCCAAGCAGCATAATACAAAACATTCATGTATAAATAGGACGGCTACAATATAGTTCTTAGTCTGTTTACATTTTTAGCCTTCACAAAAGCTAGTTCTCACATTATTTGTCATCACACAATAATAAATAATATGAATAGTTAGCTGTTGTTTGTAATATCTAGATATATACTGCATATATTCAAATGTTTAGACATATTATAATATATATATATATATATTTCAATATAAATCCAGTTCCATTTAGTATAGTATTTACAGTGCTTTCTGTTGTCTACAGATATTTACAGAATATACCGTTGGCTTTTAAAAGGGATTTGCATTATCACAATCAAATATAGAACAAGATTACAAGTTGAGGCAACACAAAGAGGATGCTGTACAAACACTGACTCCTCTCAGGCCAGATAGATGCGGCGCAGTGGATATGGATTACTGATTGCATTATTATTGCTCAATATCTTCATGAGGTATAAGTGAATTTCTATGTTGTGTTTAAACAGTAGGGGATACTTAAAGGGACAGCTTGACTGAATATCAAATGTATTGTTTTTCCTCTGGCCTGCAGTGCTATTTATGCTGATAAATCAGCAGCAGTGTCTGTTTCCAGAATCCATAACAACAAATGCCTCAAGGCGCTGTAAGCTGAGATGCTCACAGTACTAAGAAAGAAATCTGGTGATCCTCTATGAGCAAGCAGCTGGTGATGGTGGAAAGAAGTGAAAAAGTGCCTCCCATTCTACTTTTAGAAGAACCACAAGTAATCCTGCAATCTAACAGCGTAGTGCTTTGTTGGAATAAAATGATACTAAGAGGTTTTTAAGCCTGATTATTCAAGAATTTGAAACTACTTTTCTTCTACTGAACTACATCTACCATGCAAAAGAAAAATGTAGCTACCTAACACTAAAACTCAAGTGAAGGGGGATACAATTTAACATTTGCACTCTGTCACATGGACAAGCTTCTTGTTACAGGTAGATGCTCGCTCCTTCTACACAGTGATATGGTTGGTTAGTGCAGCACTGTAGAAAGAAAACATTTCCTACATGAAAACTGCTTACACCAACATTTTCTTTCTTAGTAGCTGGGTATCGATTTCTCAAAAGAGACCCTGCTGCTGAGTTTTTCAAAAACACGAGTGCCATTTAGTTCTATATATACATTTGAAAGAAGACCAACCAGAAATAGATATCACTAAAATAATCTAGATGGACAAAAAGCACTACAAACCGGAGGAAATAAATACCAAAATTGATTTTAGGGTGAACTGTCCCTTTGAGAGAGGACACTGCTAATGTAGTGCGAATCACTGGTAGGTGAGAAAAGACGAAAGTGCAACTTAAGTAGGGCAACAGTGCCGAAGGGGAGGGAAAAAAAAAGACAATGACACTGTTGGGAGAGGGATAATCTTGTTTTGTTGGTGTCATTTACAAGTTAAAATATTAACAGCCAGAGACCAGCTGTAAAAAGGCACAAAGAATATGACTTCATACTACTTTAAATATCAAAGTGACTCAGAGGAAAAAAAGTTGGTAGTGGGGGTAGCTGCAGAAAACAAGTAGAGGTCTAACAGTGTGAATCTGACAGAATCTGTTACAATGGTTGCTCAGTTTCCTGTTAAAAGTCAAGAGAAATCATTTCTTCTTCCCCCACACCCTGTCCGCCTGCCTGTTCTCCTTCATGACCTGAGTCAGTCTCTGCTGGCTGGGCATGAACCAAGGACCTGGCTGTGTTGTGACCAAAGAAAGAGTTGAGATACTGGCAGCGGACACACTTCCGTCAGAGTGGCTGCCTTCAGAGTCTGACTCATCATCCCCCAACTGATCTATGGACAGTGTGGAAGCGAGGAAGGAGAAGGGCTTTCTCTGTGACTCCGGATCAATCACACCCACGCTTCGTAAAGGCCGCTTGACGCTGCTGCTCTGTTCATCATTGTCCTCTTTTTCACACCGATTCAGCCCCGTGTCTTTACTTTTTCTGCTGTCATCACCCCAGGACCTCTCCCACTCAGTCTCTGGCTTCTCTTCTTTCCTCAGTTCTCTGTACTCTGCTGCCATACCCCAGTCGTCATCGCTCTCCTCCTCCCAGATTTCTTTGGGCCTGGGAAGCCTTTGGGTAAGACTTGGAATTGGTAAAATGACTTCCCTGTCACCGTCTTCGCTCTCACTTTCAAACGTTTCCACCACCTCCTTCCTCCTTTCTCCCACCCTCATCAGCTTGTCCCGATTCATAAACTCTTCTCTCTCTAACATCCTCTCCCTCTCTTCGCTCCTGCTTTTCCTCTCTCTGCTCCTGCCTTTTCCTCTTTTCCTTCCCCTCTCTGCCCTCGTTTCCGTGTCACTATCATCATAGTTCCTTAGGGCATCTCTAGGTAAACTCTGAGAAGCTTTTTCTCTCCTCCTCCTGTCCCTGGCTCTCCTCAACCTCTCTGTCTGATCAGACATGGGGCTTTGTAAACACAAGCGTTGTCCTTCACCTGAGACATGTCTTCTTCTCCTTCTACTTCTCCTTCCCGTCCCTTTATCCCTCTCGCCTCCCCTTGACCTGCTTCTCCTCTTCTCTTGTGAACTGCGCCCCCTCCGTCCGGTGGAGTTTACTGCAGCCAAACCCTGCTTCTTGGGGTGATGCAGGAGGGGGGAGGAGGTGATTTGGTGCTCATGGCCTGGACAGACATTGTGTAGGGTTAGGGTGGTGGGCAGAGACAAAAGATATAGACTGAGCAGGCAGTTAAAGAGGAATGACAGCATCTATGGTAAAGAGAATTATGTAATCTGTTATTAAAGACTTCTGAAATCCAGAAAGGTACCTTAGGTCAGCTTGTGTAATAACAGCTGCTTTTCTATTTTAGTGAAACTTTCATTAGCAATACAACACACTATGGTTATGCAATCAGGTCATTTTCTTTGTTTAACTGTTCAGTGTATGGACAGATTACAAGCTGTCCAATTACTGCTTCAGCATAGGTTTGAGAGACATAAAGCATAATGTTGTACTCTGCTACAATGTTAATTGCTAATCAAGTCCAAGTACTGTCGTTTACTTAATGAAGACAGCGATGCTGGTTTGGTAGAGAGATGTAGAGAGACAGAAAATGGGAGAACTAACAGGAACCATTACCAACCGCGTATTCTCTGTCCGTCCAATGACATAGAAGCAAGGCTCGCCTAGCTTGGAGTTGGTCATGCATAGAGACAAGCTGGAGAGCTCCACTGAGAGAAAGAGAGAGAAAGGGCATGGAAAGGAAACAAAGGAGTGGAGCAGAAAGAAGAGCAGTGTTTGGAAGAAAAACCAACACAGACAAATGAGAAATGTGGTGTGGGAGTGTTAAAAGCAAACAAGGTCAAATGAAACACAGATGTGATGGGTTAAAAGGTGGGAAACACCAGAAGAGAAAATGTTAAAAAAGTAGAGAGCATTTTAGTTAGAATCAGTCCCATAGAAAAACAGGAAACACACCCATAGCAGACATATAACATGCAAAAGCTATGAGGTTGCCCATGTTTCACTCTCAAATTTCTCTTTTGCTATCATGTATTGCCACTCTTAAAATTAAAATGTTCCCAGCTGCCTTACCATAATCAGGCACATAGCCATTTCCTCTCTTGAGGACCAGGTGGATGCGGTGGCCTCCTCTGCGGATCTGCTCGACAGCCTGGCTGTGGGTCATCCCGGCTGTACTGTTCCCGTTTATCTCCACAAGCTGATCGCTCACCTGTAGCCACACACATCATTTCACCGCTTTACAAACTGGAGCGCAATCATTTTAATCACCAGAGTCTGAAATTTTTAGCCTTTATTTGCAACTATTAAATGTTAATGTTAAATGTTTCTCATATAATAATTTCGTAATTCCATTGATAAATACTTAAAAGTCATCCATCCAGTCTTTTCCACTTATCCTCATTACAGTCGCCGGGGGGATGGAGCCTAACCCACCTACCATAGGATGAGAGGTGGGGTACACACTGCATGTCTTTGGACTGCGGGAAGAAGCCAGAGTATCCAGAGAGAACCCACCCAGACATGGGGAGAACATGCAAACTCTTTTAGTCATATAGACTTTAATGTCAAGGCTTCCCCTTCAGACTTCTCAGGAAATATCATCCAAACACATTTTAGCTAACAGAAAAGATTACACGCACATGTTTTATATGGTTTCTATTTAGAAGTATGTAGTAGGAATAATAGTTTAACTGGTTCTGAGTGATATGGGCTGGAAGTATCTGTGAGGCTGTTATGAATAGGAGTGGCAGGCAGGCAGGTACTTTTGGCTGCTTCTCTTCTCTCTTTAGTTTTGCCACATATTTACCTTTTACAGATTTTACACCACAAGCCTCCCTGAGCTTTTGAACCAGGAGAGCTTTTCACATTTTTAGGCGAATCTGAGAGTTACTACACTATGGAAACACAATAAGTAGCTCAAAATTTTAAAAACAAACAAAGAACCTTCATTTTTCAATTTTCGAATGTACAGAATTACAGTTTACAAAATTGACTGTCAATGGAGAATAAATCTCAACAAGACTGAGTGAGAAAATCTTTCATCGCAGGCTTGTGTTATTACAGGTTTGATTACAGGTTTGCAGATCTGGAAATTGGCCACAGTCTTTGCAATGTTTACTTGGGAATGGCTGCTGTACTAG
The DNA here is from genome assembly GCF_041146795.1 of Maylandia zebra. NCBI lineage: Eukaryota > Metazoa > Chordata > Actinopteri > Cichliformes > Cichlidae > Maylandia > Maylandia zebra. Next base: position 28,618,150 of record NC_135186.1, read on the forward strand.
CAAAGCAAAGTTGCTTAATTTATTTCATCTTCTAGCACAGGATACACTGGATCATCCTTTCTGAAAGAAAAACAGATAATTCTGTCCTACAATTAAATAAAAAAAAATAACCTGAAAGTTCTTTTCTTTATAATCTTCACCTTCACTTTGCAAAAATGTTGGTCGTTGCGTGACAGCGTTTTGATGACCGCTGAGCTGATTAATTCAATCAGCTCGATGTGCACAGCTCTGGTTGACATCCAGGTAACGAGTACTGTCCAATGCTTGCTGTCAGCACTCCCACCTCTCGGAGAACATGTACATTAATAATTGTCCAGGATTTAAACACATTGATGCCATCCTCTAGTCTTCTCCCACGTAACTTGCGACAAATAACAGACTTGCGAATAACAGAGGACATTTCTGCCAAAAACCCAGCATCCAGCTGCTTGGACTGCTGCCTCCTTACTGAGATACTTTGTCATAATAGAATCTCACAAGCAGTGTGGCATTGTGATGTGTGGGACGATCAGAGTATGTTCACTTGAGAGGTCTGCAAACGATACACGAAATGCGAAGGATTTTGCTTCTTGAACAGGCTTTGCTTGTTAAACATCTTTCCCTCCTCGAGATGTCTGAACTCTTTAAAGACATGTTACACAGATGGAATAATCACAACTTTCTTGCGAGAGCTCAGTTGTGGTTGACATCTGTTTGAAACATTTCCAGCCTCTGCATTTTGCACTGTGAGAATTTTCCTTAATGATGCTGACATGAATCAGCCTGGCTGAAGCATTGCAGAGCTTCCTCTAGTTTGAGAATAGCTCAAAGCAGAGCCTAATTGAGCCTCTGTGGTTCTGGACCCAGGGCTGGGAGTTCAAGTTGGATTTTAGCATCTGAAAGGCTTCTATTAGCTCTTCAGTATTTGATGCCACCCAGTGTAGCCCCAAATTGGATTTAGCAAACATCTGTGTAATTCTTTTCAGGAAGCATATTGCTTTTGACAGTGAAGAAAAGAGAAATGACTGTGAGCACAGATACCTGTTGTTGCTCAGTGTTTGAGAGAATGGCAAAGTTGAACTGGCACCACCCTTGGAGGAAGGGAAGGGACTAGATTTGAACATTTTGTTGGATGTTTTTCAGAGGTTTCAAAAAGATACCATAGCCATCAATGGAAATATGCAAGAAGGTGTTTTATTGTTTAGTAGCCAGAGAAGACCACAGAGACCATTTTCGTTATGTGCGGTATGAGGACAGAGACTCCAACAAAACTGTGGGGGAGTAGAGGAAGAAAAATACACATGTTTACACTGCTTTTGCCATGTAGTGCGTCAGACATGACACAGAGAAGGGTGAGGAAAAACGTGGCTCTTTTTCAACATAGGAGACTCAAATCAACAATGTTCAGTTTGGGCTAATTTAGCAGCCTTTTATAAGTAAAAACTGATTCTTTAAGCACTATGGTTGTCTTTTACTAATTTCTCACTTAGGAAAAATATGAAAAATGTGAATTCCCCTTCACATTTTTCCTTGACCTTGAGGTCAGGGAAGAGTGTTTCGACGTGGATTATTAAACCACAACCCCGACTACACAACTCTGTAGATTTTGCTGAAAAAAATAAAAGCAAAACTCAAAGAACTTCAATGCATTCATTATATATTGTGTAAACAAGCTGAAATGCACATAGGAAACAGACTCACCTGCATTTTTTGGCTCCGTGATGCAGGCCCTCCCTCCATCAGTCCCAGAACGTAGAGGCCCATGTTGTACTCACTTCCTCCTCGGAGGCTGAAGCCGAATCCTGAGGGGCCGCGATCCAGATCCACACTGTAATACCTGGAGTCCCGCTGGGACACACAGATAAAGAAGTTTAGGTTAATATTATACACTGGCAGTTAATAACAGCCACAATCGATGTAGGAATTTCAGTGCCTGTTAGGTACACGTGATTGAATGTGCTTCCCTCACCTTTGGACGTGACCTCTGTCCCTTTCGGTTTCTGTGACCAGAGTCATAGTCAGCAGTTTCTGGAAGGTTTGCAGAGTCTGCAAATGATAGTGATTAAGGTCTGATTGTGAAATAAAAGCCAAGCTTTGCACTGTGGCATATGTGTATGTTTGGATGCTTATGTGAATGCCTACAGGTGCTGGAACGCGGGACAATGGTAAGACGTAGAGTATTTCCTGCCCGGCGAAGTATCTGAGCGAGCTCCCGATGAGGCAGAGTCACCACCGAGCGTCCCTCTACAGCCTCTAAACGATCCCCGGGCCGGATCTGACCGCTCTTTGCCGCAGGACTGCCACGACGGACCGTCACAAACCGGTGGGGCAGAAGAGAAGCAGCTGAAATAGGACAGAATAAAACAGTTATTAGCGCATTAAAGTAGATGAGGCTGGAACACGAGATTCCATCAGGCCTAAAAAGTTTCCTCTTAACTGAAGGCTGAGAGTAATAAGTGGAGTCATAAGTAGATAATTATAAAAACAGGAAGCTTTAGCTCATCAGCGCATGTGCCAGAAATCCTAAAACAAGCTATAATTTAGCTTTGGATCATTCTTGACAGGCTATTTTATGAATTACTTCCTCAAAGGAGCCTACCTAGTCGCTCCTTTCCCCACTATCTCCTTGAAACACTCTCCTCTTCTCCCTCATATTCCCATCTATCAACCTACCTCTCTAACCACTGACACGCCGCAAACAGTTTTTCAGCTGTCCAACAATGCATCTTCCCCCTCAAGAATAAACTGTCATGGAACGCAATCTTTCCGGCAATACTTTTTTCCAACCCTAATCTGTCAAACCGCACATAACAACAAACTTTAGATCTTTAGATATCTGTTTACCCAGCACCAGTGATTCTTATGCTCAGCACATCTAAGATCCCCCTCAAACTGTAGCTTGTGTGCATTAGTATGCCACCGGCTTAGATAACACACACAGCAGTACTTTTATTTTTCGTGCAAGCACCATCGAATATTTTTCTCCTCGATGTGGGAAAACGACTCTTCTCACCCTCATCAGCTATAAGACACAGTGTGAAACTGAGGTTACAGATAATACACAAGTGTGTTGTGGAAGGCGAGGACCGGACCGTTAGCTTCATGTATAATGAACTCCATTTGTCTTATTGTCTGTATGAAGAGATCACGTGCAATTAAGCTAAAATGGTCAGAATCTGAGGCTGATGAGAAAAATATTCAGCAGCCTAACAATAAATTTGCTTCCTTTAATCTTCTGCACCAACTAAAAAGCTTAAATATTTTTAGCTGGACAGCTGTTTCTGTCTGCTGTATCTCTTATTTCTCTTTTTGTGTTTTAATAAACTCCCTATTAGGCTTTCCCTGACCCCACTTTGAGGGAATGCGGAGCTTTAGTGGCAGCTGGCCCTTCTAGAGTCTTGCCAGTGGCCTTATGTAACCCATCAGGCAGCATAAACATTTTGAAACTGTTATTCAGCTGAGGTACATGACGCTCAATTCTGCCCATGTCCCTCTGGTACCGAAATAGCATGTTTAGAGTGATTTAAAGAGCAAAATGAAATGCTTCGTTAACAGATTAAAATTGTATTCTTGGGGGTAGGAGTATGTCGTATGAGATGAGGAGCATGTCACATTGGAATCATGATTCAGTTACAAGGTTCAGCCTATAAATCAGAGCCCAGAGACACGAGTCCAATCTGGGCCTAATCTGGGTGACCCAGGCGGAAACAGCAATCAGGTCAAATCAAAGCCAAGGCAGCTTTGCAAATAGTCTTCTTATCATGCATAATACATCAACAGTGGCTAAACACATGAATACACATGCAACAGCGATGCTCACACGCACACGGCAGCATTGTAGAAATGCACAGACACATGTTAAGAATCTCACACACACACACAGACACACAGTGACTCACATGCAAAAAGATGAGGACAGATGCACTCAGCCACAAATGCACAAACAGACACACAAGCTACACACACATGCATCTGAATGGACTGCATTATATCGTAGTGTCTTTTCCTCTGGCTCTCCATGTTCTCCTGTCCACAGTAATTCCACTGCGGTATGCCCAGCAGCCAGCCAACCTCTGACGTGCTGCACTGATTACCGCTCAGGAGTCGAGCAGCTCCCCTCCCCTCTTCCGTAAAAAACCCTCTCTGGACCCCAGATGAGGCGGCGAGCGTGGACATCGCTACAGCAGCCTGCGGATGTATACTACATGTTGTACACCGGGGGGAGAGAGGAGTGCTGGCTTTCAGCAGGATCACTCACATGGTAGTGTCTCTGCCAGTTAGTTAATGCTGAACATCACCGCTACAATCGAACTACCATTAGAGCTGGGACTAATCGCCTTTTCCCACAAATGCTCATTATGTCTTGTGCCGTTTTACACCTGACTGGGCTTAAAATAACAACAAGATTTCCTTTCATCAGCTGTTGCTTCAATCACAAAGGCTGCATCATCATAACTGCAAAATCAACCATACAACGCATCTCTTGCAGCATCCTTTTGATCAAGCATCTGACACCTCGAACGTGTGAGCATGTGGTTCGAACTTTCACACCGTCAACACATCTGGCTGAGCAAACTTTAGAGAACAGAACGCAGTATTTAACACTACTACCTCACCTACAAAGCTGAATGTGAAACACTGCACCAAACCAAGACCAACCTCATTTCTGCCAAACACACAAGAAGAAGTGGAGCAAATAATTACGTTTGGACTCCTTCACAGTTCTCAAAGCAGACTGTAGTCTCTCCAGCATGGCTCTCTGATTCGCATGCACAGGAAAACAAACAAAAGGATAAAAAAAAAAATCAAAAAAAAATCTGTGTCAAGCAGATTCACATGCAGCGGTCGACAGGAGCGAAAACACAGGTTTGCTGTCGCTTCTGTTGCTCCTCGGCGAGGGAAACATTCAGTGTAGCATTTGTAGAGTGATGGAGAGAGCGGGAGGTACGGAGCGATAGATACAGAGAGACGGAGAGAGAGTTTTAATCTTTTGAAAAACCCGACTGGACGCTTTTACTGCAGAGCAAAAGGGGTGTGAGAGAGAGAGGGAGAGTGGGCAGGAGCTTATGAGTGAGAGTGAGAGAGGAAGAGAAAGCCAGAGATGGGAATAGAAAATTATTAAGAAAAAAAAAAAAAAAGAGGAAAAGAGAGACAGGAGTGGCATGACAAGGGTGAAATGAAGGGGAGAATGAGGACATGATGGAGATGGAGGCTTACAAGAGTGGACAGACTTTGTACTGCAGGGACAGGTGCACCTACAACCTTAATCTCACCATGAAAACACAAATGTGTGCTCGCTTGGGCCATAAAGCAAATTGAACTGCATCAAAGTGGAACAGAGCAGCTAATGCAAGACATGTAAAGGTGAGAGGGTAATACATCACTGGGATGCTGCGGCTAACCTGCTATTCATAAGCAATACACTAAAAGCTAATAAGGGGCAGGATGTGTTCACTTCCCAGACAGAACTGAAACGATGCAGCATTGTCCCGTAAGATCAAAGATACGAGACTACTTTTCTTAATTCAAGCTTGAATATTCAATTCAAAAGATTGCAGACGTAAAAATTAAAAAAAAAAAAAAAATCTATTCTTAAATCATTTTTGGAAATGAATGAAAGATGGGGCTGCCACATAAACTTTGTGATCTTTTAGCAAAGCAGTTCAAGCAGTTTGAACTTACAGTATTTTTTAGAGGATAAAAGGATACGATCCATTAACAATATAAAATGCACTGTATGCTGGTGGTTTGCACGGTCAGCTAACAGCACATGTGTCAAACTCGAGGCCTGTAGAAAAAAATCTGTGGCTGGCAAACCAGGTTAGACTCAATTAATTTTGGCCCATGCAGCTCTAGCTGTGATATGCCAGCTTAACAACTTAAACAATTTCATCTGCAAGAATGCAATCTCTGTTTTGTAAAAGTATAGTTTGTCCTCAAAATGGACATGAAATTATTACATTTTTCTGTGCAACCTGTTTCACTCGCTTGCTTTGCTGTATGACATTATGTAAACTACACGACCATTTCTTTTCTAAAATTACATTTCCCTGTGACAAAGTGGTCAGGCATGAACTCATTTACCACTTGTCCCTTAACCACATTGATAATTTATTCCTTGTTATTTTACAGTCAACCATAATGCTTTAATTTAGACATTGCTAGTGTAACTTTGCTTAACATACTATCCCGGGTTTGTTTGTGGTAGCAGTAGTTACATCCATCACATCCATGCATGCATCCATGTTTTTTAAAGCAAATACTATTAACCATCAGGTCATTTGAATTTTCTCCTGTTCACAGGCAAATGTCTGGTAAATGATGTTTTTTTATGTTGCTTTGGTTATACTTACCATGTTTGTCCATTTATTCAGGTCCTATATTTAAACCAGGTGTGTGGGAAGGGCCGCCCCAGTACTTCCTGTTTATATAGGGTCACGAGGTCATTGATTGGATCACTGGGTGTAACCAAGTGAAGGTTTTTTAATTTGTATAGCATTGTTTATTTTCTTTAAAGTAGCCTTTTGAGTTGTACTGTATGCAGTGTTTTACTTTTCAAACCATTTAGCAGAGTAAATGAGTTTGTCAGTTTCATGCGTAATCTTATTCCTGTTCTTTGTTTAGACTCGTATTGTTCGGTCTGACCTATTTTTTTCTCAATGGTAGAGACTAATGAGGTTCAGGTGTGTGTAAAGTCCTATATACAGCAAATGGGATTTTTGCCTACCAGGATGGTTGTTTTATGGTAGAATGGAGATGCCAGAAATAAAGTACACTTAAAAGAAACTTGACTAGTATGCTGATGCTGTCCACTTCTCACCTTCCTTGCTGTTTGTTACCACACAGTGGTTATGTTCAGGCCTGTACAACAGGCTTTTGTGAGTTAGCTGTATGGTTGTCTATATTTTTTAAATTTTTGTTGACTGGCTGAGGGGGTTTATGCCTACAAATCTATACAAGATAGTTTCCAATTAAAATAAATAAATAAACAGGACATGCACTTTCCAATAAATAAAAGGAATGTGATTCCTTCTCTGGTAAATTCATCCCACAGTCCAAGAAAGTGCAAGAAACAACCTGTCCAAGGAGTCCAGTGTGAGATGGGATAGTAGATTGAAACATTTAAGATTATATACAATTACTTGTTTCAACTCTCACAAAATAAAAAAATAAAAATATTGAGTTCATTTTGTCAAATAGTATGAAAGAAAGGATAAATTAGGCTATGCCTTAGGGTGGTCCTGCAACGGGAATAATGAGTTGCTAGCCCAGAACCCTAGATAAACATTTAAACATTTAAAATAAAAAACCCAAATGAGTGAATGAATCTAAAGCACAGCTGTGCACCTGACAAATGGTAAGCAACTTCCTGCTTCCAAGCCAAAAGTGCACTTCATGATGAAGCAGTCACTTGAAAATAGAGGAGGTCAAAACCAGTTTTCTTTACAACCCAAATAAAACCAACCTGGAAGCCTTTAAAAGAGAAAGGTTCATTGTGCATCATGACTCATCCAGTGGCATGTGGCCACGGTGACCACTTTTTAATCTGTAATTACCTAATGGTCTTCCTGTCCACAAGGGCGTCCAAATGAGACCCGTTTTAGTGGGCATCTCACCAAATCGCTTTACCCAGCCAGAAAAGTTCAACTAATGTTGCATAATGTCCATCCAATTCTGTTTCTTTGGATTTAAAAAAAATACTGTGTCGCTCATCAAAACAAGTTAAAAGCTTTACTATCTCTAAAAGATTTAACCTGATGAAAGTGTCATGATAAGTCACAAGTTGAATCTTACCTTTCCCATTCTCCACGTCCTGTGAGGCAATCACAAAGCCAAAGCCTTCTCCTGGCTTTCTCCTCAGCTCCACTTCAATTCCTCGATGCCGCCGAGTTCGTTCACCGCTCTGCTTCTCCAGCACTGGAACGCCGGCAGCTTCATCCTCCAGGCCCGTGTTAATCCAGTCTTTGGGCTCCATAGTGAGGGTTACTGGAATGGACTCCAAGAAACTCGTGCTCTGGATTAGCGAGGAACGTGCTGGAGAGGGAGGTGTGCCGACAGAGGTCCGGGGCACTTGCAGTGCTTCTGGGAGCACAGAGGAATTGTCAGGTGGAGGAGGGGGACGGAGCAGAGGTGGAGGGAGTCTCCGGATAGTTCCAGGGGAGACAGCTGAATGATAGACTCCTGATAAGGAGAGTGAGAGAATAAAACCGAAACAAATAAAAACAAAGAGAATACATTTTGTTAACGACTCACTAAAAAGTAGAGCTTCTTATTTTATTAATTACTGGAGACACCACATATAACAAAAAAGGGGCTTTTTAAAAAATTTAAATAGCCCTAGAGGATAGTTTGTCCAGCAAAGTGCACTGAAACACCACCGTTATGCTCAATGTGATGCAGCAAATGTTACAGAGTAGCATCGCTGCTGAGTAGGCATTTTAAGGAATAAAGGAAAATCTACACATTAATCACCAAATAATTTCCTCGTCAGTATGACTTCAAAATAAGCTTGTTCCTGACAAATGATCGTGTCATTCATGTTCATCATGTCTGTTAGCAAATAGGCAGCTAATTTGCCAGTAGAGAGGCAATTATTCCCAACTATTCCACTGGTACAGTTGAGTTATTTCATTTCAACAGTATGCAGGGGTATTAAAAAAGAATGAAACAACTAATGTGGGGAAATTATCTAATCTAAAGAACCGAGTCTACCTGCAGGTCTGAACAGAAAATTTGGGTAAGCAGTAAAAATGGACGGAAAAAGTGAATGCATAAATGGTTAAAGCAGATATTAACAGGACAAGTGGAATTTATAGTAATAAGACAACTGTCTTATAACTATAAATCATAAATGGTGAGTTAAAGTAAAACTTTTGAACATGCCAGGTGGTAAAAATGAACGTTCTTGAGACCTGACAGAGCTACAGAGGAATGTCAGGAGGGAGAGGCTGAGAACCGCTGATGGAGCAGATTGCAAAGTAAACATCAGAACAACAGCTGCTCAATCTGAATTCCACAAAACCAACAAACATTTTAATTGGTTGGTCAGATGCAAAGGTGGAACTTTAAAAAGTTCCCATCTTTTATTCTACTGCAACGAACATGCACATTATGTGCGCACATTACTAAGCTGGCAAAGCAGTTTTTTGGTTCTAGTTCTTATGCAAGTCAGGGTTGCAGGAGAGCTCAACCTTATTAAAAAAAAAATCACCGAATATCAAATGATTGTGAATTATTTACCTCCTCTGTAAACCAGTAAGATGACTTCTCCCCGTTTGGCGTGCTCCTGGATAATTGTTTGTACCTGAGAACAAACATTAAAAGTATTAAGTTCTGAAATTGTTTCAAAATTTTTAATCATGCAAAGTCATTTCTGATTATTCAAACTTAAGGGGTGTGAGGAAAAAATAAGCTAAAATGTTGGAAACCACTCTTTTTACGCACTGTATTATCTTCATCGGTTTATGTTTCATCTCCCTGGTTTTCTTTCCACTTTTTCTCCTTTACCTGTGTAAAGCTAAGGCTCTGGACGTCAGCTCCGTTGATTTTGACAACAGCGTCCCCTGGCTGCAGGGAGTTGCACTGCTTCCTGTCCCAAACTCGATTTACTAAAGCAATAGTGCCTCCTGGACCGCCAGCCGTCATGCTGAAGCCCAGGCCTCTGTCTCCTTCAGTCTGGCCCAAGGCCACTGGCACCAGCTCCCCTCCACTGAAAGCTCCAAGTCCACTGCCTACACTCATTGCCCCAGGTGAGGACATGCTGCTGGGACTTGCAGTGGGGCTGGTGTTGCCCTGGAAACCATTAAAGCCACGGTGTTGCGGGCTGTCTGGGGTTGGAGGTCTGAGATGGGAGGTCTGTGGTCTGAATAGGTGGGGATGAGTGCTGCGGGGACCACCGGGGGAAGAGGAGGGCCTTCCTGGGGACTGAGGCAGGGGTAGCCGGGACCCCGACAGGGTGGACAGGTCACTCTCAGACGACTTGGATGTTCCATAAAGTAAAGGATGACGAGGTGTCGCGAGTGAGTTATTGTTGTGATTACGGATCATTGATGCCCTGATGAAGAAGAGAAAGGAGAGTTAAAATCAATACTAAATGCCTCTGTGTTCAGAGACAGTATCATACTAAAACATGTAGGGATGCAGTATCTGCCATTTAGTTTTTAGAAATAATGTCCATCTCTGAAATCCAATTTTCGCTCATCACAACATGGCAGATAGATTAACAACTCCGCAAACCGTAGTGAAGCTTGATCTAAAATGCTTCCTTTTTTCGACTGGCAAGATGATTACCTGACTGATCACTGAAAATTTTGTTGCACTGAGGCTAATTATAGCCTCAGTATCCTGTTTTTAGCTGGTAGGAACCCCATGTGGTTGTCATCTATTTCAAGGTTTGACATACTGTGGGTTCAGAGATGCTCTTCTGCATACTTTGATTGTAATAATTGGTTATTTGAGTTACTGTTGCAGTGTGGCCATTCTCCTCTCAAGTCAACAAGGCATTTTCTCCCAGAGAACTACTGGGACAACGGATATTTTCCTTTCTTTTTTTTTCTCAGAGTATTCTCTGTAACCCCAACCGATGGTTGTGTGTAGATTAGCAGTTTCTGAAATACTCAGACAAGCCCGTCTGGCATAAATAGCCATGCCATGTTCAAAGTCACTTAAATCACCTTTCCATTCTGAATCACGGTGTCAGTTTAAACAGGTATTCTTGGCCATGTCTATATGCCTAAATGCGCTTATTTGCTGATCAGATAATGGCCAGTTGAACATGTGTATCTAATAAAGTGGCCTGTAGGTGTATATGTCAAGATAACCCATAAAACTGTACTCCATGAATCATAAAGGGGAAAATTTGATTTATGGTTGGCACCTTGACTCCAGACTGATGGTGAACTTGCTGAGCTAGCTACGCCCACACAGCGGTGGACAGTTAAATTTCCCAAGGGGCTACAAGAAAAACTGGAAGGACTTCCCCAATGAGCTCATAGATAGATCAAATTATACTCAAATTACACAAATTAAAAGAGAATTAATCATTTAATATCTCTAGGTATGCATTTATTTTTGCATTTAAGTTATTACCTGTGTGAACCAATCGCAGAAACAACTTCACTGTCACTTTGGCTTGCCATTGTTGGGTCGAGTGACTGCAGCCTGGCTAAACTTCTGTGGGAGCGAGGTGGGCGAACAGGGGACGAAGAGACGGCATTGCTCACACTGGAGCGTCTGTAAGGGGGCAGGTGTCTGGAGGTGACAGACATGGCATTTCCATTTGTGTCCAGAGTCACGCCAGGCTCCATGTACCTCCCATCACCGTGAACCCCATTAAAGTGCTGCGTGTGGGGTGAGGGTGCTGGTAGGCGAGGTAGTTGGTGAAGAGATTGAGGTTGGGTGGTGGTGGGTGGTAGGATGGGGTCCACACTGTCCAGTAACCTCGAGTGCTTTGGATAACCATCCGGGTTGTAGAGCATTGGATACCCTCTTCTAACTTCTACATCCACGCTGTGGCCTACAGACACCACCTTGAGCATCTCTACAACCTCTTTGTGAGACATTCCCAACACACAGACGTCATTGATGTACACCAGGATGTCCGCTAATAAACCACAAACAAAAGGACAGGGATACAAAAATAATTATCACAAATTTCTTAACTTAACAACAGATTCTTTCTGTTAAACTGTTCTCACTTCTGTTATATTTTTTGAAAAATCCATCTACCAAACTACCATCCAAATGTTAATTCAATATTAATTAGAAAATTGCTTATTATCAACTAGTCTGTGCATTCAAAGCACTCTTTTGATCTGTTTTAATCTCAAATAATTCAAAACTAACAGATTATAATTTGTTGATTGTTGCATTGTTTTCTGAAATTGTGTGTGTTTGTGCTTGCAGATGCAAAGCACAAACACACATAGCTAATGTACTCATATTTATTTGGCACTTTTCTAGTTTTACTGACTCCTCAAAGCCCTTTGAACTACAAGTCACACAATAACTGTTTTCTATGCACTTCAATCACCAGTTAACTCAAAATGTGTGGAGAAAACCCACTGCAAGTACTCTGGAGTGGATTAAACATGCAAACTCTGCACAGAATTAAACCATGAACCATCTTGATGTGAGGCAACAGTGCGGTTCATCCCACTACAACCACACTGTTTCACATCCCGTGTCTGTGTCAAGGCACCATCTCTCAAGGCACCTTCTGACCTCTGTATGACCTCTGTTCCTTATGCGGACCATATATGATCATATCTACACTGTTTTACTATTACGCTCTTTTGAGATTCTCCCGTGACCCTGCAAGGACCAGCGGTTTTGTGTCCCTGCGGGACGCTGGGTGAATGCATGTGAACACAGGCAGTTCTCATGACAGTGTGCTGATGAACTCTGTCACCACTGTCCCGTGAAAAATACACGCAGACATGACATGTCTGTCACGATTCCCTCAAACCACCATTTTACTTGATTTGACCGACACTGCTGGACCTAAAAATCTTTAAATCTAAAAATCTTTATCAGTAGTTATGGGTTAAATGTGACACCAAACAACCGCAGTGTACAAAAATTTTTATCACCCGTACAACAGTATAAAAATATTCATATTGCAGTCTAACTAAGCAAAATTTAGGTTATTTTTGCAGCTGAAAAATGTCAGAATGGGTCAAATTTGACCCGAGCAGTATGTAAGGGTTAACCCTTCTTACTAGTTTCATATGCTTAAGTGTGGAGCGTTTGTAAATGGAATACACACTGTGTATTTTGTATGTGTGTAGACTAATCCGACCACATAATCCTCCTAAACCAGCCTATTAACAGATATGAACTAGATCAGTCCCTGCAGAGACAGCCTGTGCCCCGGCTTTCTAGAGTGCAAATACCATGCCTAGTGCATTTGCATGAGTGTGTCTGCAACCAGCATGTGCAGTGGTGTTTATGCATGACGGCCAGATTAGAGTGTGCTAGCCCTGAAGATTAAGAACTGATCACTCACTTTCTGTGGAATATTTTATAGTGAAACCCACAGAAATTCTGACAGAAAGAACAAAAATAAGAAAAAGACACTTACACACTACCAACTGCAAAACTGTAGCAGTCATGACCATGATACATATAATCTTTTACCTGTCTTAAGAGTGGAGGGTCCACTTTCTGTCACACTGTACACCTGCAGAAACTCTCTCGGCCTGCTTCCCCCCACAATATTGAAACCAAACCCTCTGGGGCCTTTGATCAAGTGTGTGTGCACAGGGAAACCCCTGAGGTCCCCAGGCTCGTCCGTGAACCCTGCGAGTTAGCGATAAAGGCGGAAAAGAGAGGATGGGTTAATAACGATGCTTACCTCCAAGAAAAAGTCATAATAGTCCTTAAGGAAAGAAATTAAAAAATATGCCAACAGGGTGGAATCATAGAAGAGACTGAACACCGTCCTGCATGTTTACATACAATTCAGTGCTTAGAACTGACAGGTCTTACGAATAAGGCAAAAGAGAGAGAGCTGTAACACTGCAAACCAATCAGCAGATGGGCTTTTAACAAAATGCTACACAAACCAAAGCATATGGTTGGACGATTGCATTAAAAGCAGAATCCATTACAGACGACCACCTTAAAATGGAAACATAATCCATTAGGTCGACCCAGCTCTCTACAGTAATCCAGGTCTTTATTTACTATTTACTGTTGCATCAAGAAATCTGTGCTATTACAGACTGCGCCTTTCCTTTCATGTTTGTTCTTAATTCAATCCTGCCCTAATTGTGGGGACAGAAGCAGCAATCATTTCCAGCTGTAAACATGTAAATGTTTGTACCAGATTGTGCAGAAATCCTATCAGGTACATCTGATCATAATGAATGTTATATCACCTTCTGCTGGTGAGAAAAGTGTACTGCACTTTGTCGAGTCACAGTGTGGCAACAGAGCGTTTCCAATCATGACAAACAGCCATCTGCAACTAGATTACGCCTCTAAACAACAAATGATGTGGCCAAATCATGAAATCAAGTTGCCAGTCACATGTCATACACGTGTCAACCCTGCCAGTCCCAGCAGCGAGTCTGGCTCTTCGCCAGCAGCTCTGAGCTTTAGGCCTTAATCACTTACACGTCTCAGTTCAGCTAAAAGCTCATTCCATCTCATTTGGCTCTAACAAGCTGGCTGTGTCTGTTTCTTCCCTTTTTGACAAATATATAGCTTCATTTAGACTGTTCAACAGTTAAATCGCTTGCCAGTGTTTTAATAATTACACGGAATTCGAGTGAAACGTAGAGAGAAAGAGACGAATGCAAACGAAAGATGCTCACAGTCGTTTTTGTAGAGGTTTTCCCTGCTTGAGGCTCGATGACTCTGCCAGCTGGTCCTCTTTGGGTTGCGTCTTGGAGAGACAAAGTTGGAAAAGAAATGAAAGCCACCCTCTTTAGAAACATAACAGCATTGGATACAATATGACAGTGCTGGAATTTATTAGACTTTTGTTGAACAATAGAAACGCCTGCCTCTGCAAACAATGCAACTTTCTCTGCCATCTTTTTCCAGCGTGCTAAAAGGAGGCATTGAGCAAATTGAGAAAAATCACATATTCACTTTTTAGAATGAAATGAAAATGATAGACAGACAGACTCAGGTTTCTGACTTTTTTAAATGCATATTTTTAATATGCATATATTAAAAATATGCATAATATATTTATTTTAAAAAACTTTAGTCTATTTATAAGAGTAGATATCTCTTCTATTGTTATCTCAGGTGCAGCATTTTTGCTGTGAATATGGAAGCCTTGACCTCCTATTGTTCAGATCTTTTTACGAGGGGCAGCCAATCAATAATCGAATAGAGAATGACTTGATTGATCTGAATTAGGAATTGTGCAAAAGCCACTGTAACAGAGTCCAAGAATCAAAAGAATTATCATAGAGAAGACCAGCAAGGAAATACAGCCAGACAGTAAATCTCATTAATAAAAATAACGTACATGTTGAATTAATTAAATATTTCTACGTCAGTGATTAGGTTCGGATTAGGAGTAGATGGGTGGGGTTCGGCCATGTTAAGCTGGTAAGTGCATGCAACCCAGCTATTGCTGGGGTTTAAAAAAAGAAGCCAGCCTTGCTGTTGTTCTGTATTTCCTGGCTTTAGCTTCATAATAAGCTGGCAGATAGAATGGTGTTATTGATCTTCTTGTCTAAAGCCTTATTCACACAGGACTTATTATCTGAAGACCTCTAGTCATTTGTAATAATTGCTCAAGAAGTCTGAGATCAAAATCTCATACAAATCTACAGGATCCATAATTTGAAAAGTTAATATTTGTACCACAGATAACCTTTTTATGGTGAATCCCAGAGGTGCTGTGGTGTTATTTATATTTTATTTGTATGAAATTATCTTTAACTTCTGCCTATTTGGAAAGACTTTTCTGTTCTCCACACCTTGCTTGTGCATCTCTGCTGTCAGAGTTGTGACTGTTACAAATTAAGGAGGGTTAGTGTCACTATACAGCATAAAGACCGATAGAAATTTTATATCCTCTTGCAGAAGAACAAGGATGATGAGGAGATGGATAACCGCAATGACAGGAATCGGTAATGAACATTTTGCTGTCTTTCAACAGACTTGGCTGTTATTATGTGGCAGCCTATTATTATTAATCTTAGTCCTGTAGCTGCTGACCACAGATGTCAGTAAATTCAAGTAAAACACAGACTTCACTGATCCTGTGCGAACGTGCTGCACAAAATACAGACGTGGGGGGCGGGTAATTTCTAAATCACAAGATCCCCTTTGAATAATAATCCCATGTGAATAGAAGTTAAATCTCAAAACGTGAATAAGCCTGTTCCCTGAAATGTTGGACTATTCATTTAATAGATTTATGGCAACACTTACTCTATGTAAACTGACTCTCCTGGGTCACTGAAGGCCTGCTCCCAGTGATCGGGCATCACGCCTCTCACTCTGGCACCACTCCTGCTGCTGATGATGCCGTTTTCTATGACGTGACCATCGCCTCCGCTACTGGATGCTCGTGTGCGACCGGGAGACCGGTGACCAAGAGGGATGCTGCTGCTAACACCCGCAGAGCCTCCTGTAATTACAGTCAGAATCACTTTTATTGTCACGTGCACATGCAGGATTTTTTTTTTTTATGACAGAGAAGAAATACTTAACACTGATATATTATTGAACGGATGTGGCAGGTAAAAAGTTTCTCCTGCAAGCTGTAATGACCTTATTCTGGCATTTCCACTGGGGGCTGTCAGGCAAAAAGACCTGAGGTCAGCATCTCAGCTGTCTTTGTCCTTTCTCTAAGGAGGAAGAATATGTGACTATGCATGCCACACTAGCAGTAGATGAAAAATAAGCATATTTTCTTTCCTAGCTGTCCTTGTAGCTGTCCTTCAGTTCTGAGCTCCAGCATGGATTTAAGAGACGTCAGCCCTAACACTGGGAGTCCTGCTGCACGCGACAAGTGATGCTGGACCCATCCACCCACGCATCGTCACTTCAAAAGATGACTCAGCAGAGGTCAGGGTGTTGGACGGCTCTCTCAAACTCCAACCTGCCTGCATCCTGCACCGGTCCGGACTGCCTGCTGCAATACCTGACTGCTTGGAGCACGTTTCTGGATAGCTGTCTGCCTGATTTTCTCACCTCCCACACTGCCTGCCTCTCTCTTATCTTCTGTCCCATTCTGGCTCCCTGCCTTCACCCTTCTTAACACTCAGCCACCCTACCTGCCACCTCCACCCCCTACGCTGCTGCCGTGCTCCCTTTCTCTAATATTTAATCTTACACTCACCTTCTGTTCAGCTCCTGTGTACTAGTTTCATGTTGCCTTCACTTCTTTGTGCCTGCAGTCTATTCAAGTATATAATTTTGCAGTATTTGTATTTCACTCACGCTTATTCACCACAATTCAAAGGGTAATATTGTTTATAATTTATATTTTTTACTCTTTGTAGCTTGTTATCATTTGAAGGTGTATGGCTGGAGGCCCTTGTCATTTCCTTTTAATCATGAAAGCACAAAAATATCTGTATATGTGATCATTTCCTGTCTTGATCGCTGTATCTTGCAAAGCTTTTGCACATTTTTGCTTCAACTTGTGGTTATTTTGCATCTCTTATGGTCACTGTGTGTCTTTATGGTCATTTACATTTATTTCTCATTATTCCTAGACTTTTTTGGAAGCTATTCTAGTCTCTCTGGAATATATAATAGAGCACAGAAACCTCTGAGTGTTCGGGCTCTTCGTGCCTCCCAGGTTGGCTCAGTAAATGTAGGTCCATATGAAAAATCACCCATGGTCTGAATGAGAACTACTTCCAAATGTTCTCTCGCCACAAGGGGTCGCCACAGCAGGTAGCTCCAGATGTTTTTGATTTGGCAGAAAACCAAAGAGAATTTGCGTCCCCATCTGGACTCGAACCAGTGCCCTTTTATTTTCCAAGCGAATGTGTTAACCACTACAAATTTGGAGGCATCTTCATAACAACTGAATAAATATTCTTGTATTTTTATGATCTAATACCCACACTGAGTCCCAGGTAAAGGATATCTGCACTAGGACTCAAAAAAAAAAAAGGAGTACCTCACAAGTCGAAGCATTATTAGTAACAAGCTGCTTCTACTTTAAGTGCATTTCGCTGATGATGCTTTTATTTAAATATGTTTTTGAAAGTAAGCTCTTTGCATTAGTCTTTTCTCTCACTGGTGATTAATGAGCCTTTTAAGCCTTCTCTTTAAACGAGATAGTATTTTGGTCACAACTGCCACAAAAACCTACAATGACCGTATGTTTGGGGAGCCCAATGACTCGAGTCGAACAATGCTGCTTTCTTGTCGCATGATTTGCTAGTTTTCGTCCCTCACCTCTGTGTGTGCACACTTGTCTGCTTCCCTCTTTGCCTGCTTGACCCAAGGCAGCTTGACCTTCCCTTGGAGGTGATCCAGCAATCGATGAGGCCACAGCCCAACTGAGATTTTAGAGCATACTAATCATGCTAATGATTGATTAATTTGGGCATTGGAGACTGGAGCTATTGATAGAGAGACGACGCAGTATTAAGCTGCTGAATACTTTGCAGTTCTGAGAAGATACATTTTCCCACTGCTGATATGCTATATAAATAACTCAATATAACTGATAACTTCAATGCTTCATTTATGATTACTTAGATGCAGACGAACATTTATTGCTCTGCCAGCACCGGCCATAGTTTAGCTCAGCGACACTTGCCCGAGTCTCCCTCGTTGTGTATGCCTTCTGGTGCAGCCTTTTCCAAGTTGCTGAGCGATTTGCTGCGTGTGCGGAAGTTTCTGAGCAGGTTGCGGTGTTCCTGGTAGGTGATGGGGGGGCTCTCTGCACTAACGTGAACGGGCCGAGGTGTGCCGTAGTAATTCCCTGCGACGGAGAAAAGCAGAAGAGAGACACCCTTTCTTAATCAATTGAGATGCAATGAAAAAGTTAAATGTTATAATGAAATAAACTGAGATATTGGGATTAATGTACATTATGGGGCCATTCAAATCCACTGGCATTAATTTGAAGATCATTAATTTCACAAAGCCTATATGAACAGTTCAAACATGATATGAATTCATGAGATAAATAAATTGCACGATTATGCACATATATACCTCATATGACATATGCATGTACACACCTTTGTTATGTATCCCCTGAGATCATAAACTACATTCTTAGAATGAGCCATCTGCTCCAACTCCTAAAGCAGAAATGAAATTACCTCCACCCCTCCATTCGGCTCGTGGAGATCCAAATGGGCTGAGGGAAACATTAGATTAGTGAACTCAGCAGCAAGGTCACCAGCCGTCACCGTTTACTGCGCTTTCTGCAGGCGATTGGACGAACAACGCTGCCGACACTCCAGACTGCTTTGCTGTAGCAATATGTCCGTCAATGTCACATGCAAGGCAGGTGAGGATGGCATTTATTGCTCCCATTAAACTCTTATAAATTATGGATGTTAATGTATGGAGGCTTTTTAATCAGAGGCAGCACTCTGACCCTTACAAAAGGAGGAGTCTGTGGGGAAGATACAAGCTGAGTATCACCAGCTTTCATGAATAAGCACCAAGAATTAGCCTTTGAAGCCTCCTTGTATTTACCTTACACATCGCCACTGTTAGAGGCACAATAAGGGAAGAGGGTGACAAAAGTCTTCCAGTGTTTTCTTGCTGAGAAGTAAATGTGAAGACCGATATGACATGGGTTTGATAAATGCACACTTAATGTGAGCCAGGAGACATTTAGCTGAGCTAAGCATAAAGAATGGAAATAGGCTCATGTCAAAAAAACAGAACTTAAGCAACAAATCAGAGCACCTATAAATTTACAAGATAAATCTCAGTTGTGCAACATGGACAGAAGGTAAAATGTAAAGATGACAAGTTGTCTCATGGTGTTTTTTTCTGTTAACTGTTTAACTTTTGGCTCTTTTACTTGATCTCTGGTCACGTCGTTTCCTTTTTTGGATTCATGCAGCTTTCACTTGTGCGGCACCTTTTGATGCTTCTTCTTTTAGTCTGATTAAAGTTACCTTTGTTTCACTACCTGCCTGTCTGCCTTCTTTGACTCCTGCACTGGTACAAAATTGTGGTTTTAGACATAGACATAGACTTGATTAACCCCACACTGGGGAAATTCACATGTTACATGAAAATGTGAATTAGAGATATTTTAGAAAAATAAATAATAAATAAATAAGAAAAAATATTGTACAAAATAAAAAAGTAAAAAATATATACAAGAGTAATTTGTACTATTTATAAGTGGTTGGTAAATACAGTAAAATACACTTTGAGATTTTTTCATTTGCACACAAAGAGCAGTGGGAGTGATTATACCTACACATATATTTTAGCAGGTATCTATTGTATGTGTGTTTTGCCCAGCCTGACTACTGTTGGGATGAGTGCTCCGTCCTACAACATGGCTGGAACAGCTAAACAAGCTGCTCAGGGGATATGAGGTATTGTCCATAATGGACGTTAGCTTGGATAGCATCCTCCACTCACCCACCTCCTCTATAAAGTCGAGTGGACTGGCCAGGACAGAGCTGGCCCTCTTCACCTGTCTATTTAGTTGGCTCCGGCCCCTTTCCATGCTGCCATCTCCCCGGCAGACTACTGCATAAAAGATTGCAGAGACCATCACTGTGTCATAAAAGGTCCTCAGTAAAGACCTGCACACCCCAAAGTACTCAGCCTGCCGGGCAGATGGAGCCGACTTTGGTCCTTCTTGTGTAGAGCATGAGTGTTTTCTGACCAGTCCAGTTTACTGTTAAGGTGAACACCCAGGAGTTGGTTTTCTCTGGAACACAACTACCATCTCCTCCATCTTACTGGTGTTGATATGCAGGTGGTTGAATTCACACCAGATGACAAAGTCAGTGATGACCTTCACCACCCAGGACAGTAGGCAAACTGTAGAGGGTCAAGTATTGTGCTCACCAGGTGGGTGAGGAAGATCTTTTCCAGGGTCTACATCAGGCAGGAAGTTAACAACACAGGTCTGAAAATGATTAGGCTTCCTGGGGTGCACGGTTTTTGGCACTGGACCCACACCAGAAAGTCTTCCAAAGGAGAGGGACCTTTTCCAGACGAAGGCTCAGATGAAACATGCGTGAATCTGTACATGTATTCGTCATTCACCCTTACAAAAAGACTGAGCAAAGACCCCTGTACAGGAATCACTTTAATTCTTCATATCATAGATTCAAGGAGCAATTTAGGTCCATATTGGCATTATAGTATCCCACAGTTCCTGCAGATTTACTGGCTGCACATCCACGATATCCCACTCCACCACATCCCACAGTTGCTCTACTGGACTGAGATCTGGTGACTGTTGAGGCCAAAAACCAGTTTGAGATGATGGGAGCTTTGTAACATGGTGTTATCAAGCTGGAAGTAGCCATCAGAAGATGAGTACACTGTAGTTGTAAAGGGATGGAAATAGTCAGCAGTCAGCTGAAACCGTTTCTCCTCATCGAGGCATTTTGCCCCAGAGAACTGCCATTCACTGGATATTTTCTGTTTTTCAGACCACTCTCTGTAAACCCTAGAGAAGGACATATGGGAAAATCCCAGCTGATCAGCAGCTTTTGAGCAGACTGGTGTGTCTGCCATCAACAACCATGCCACGTTCAAAGTCACAAAAATCCCCTTTCTCCCCCATTCTGATGCTCAGTTTGAAATTCAGCAGGTCATCTTGATTATGTCTACATGACTAAATGCACTGGAAGTGTTGCTGCAGTCTAATTGGCTGATTAGACATTTGCATCAATGAGCAGTTGAACAGGTGTATACAAGAAAGCAGCCAGTGAATGTATACCATGTCCCAAAAAGTTGATTCTGTTAATCTGGACGTAAAGTTTTCAGTGGGTGAAACATTTCGTCATTCATCCAGTTGACTTCTTCAGTCTTAGCAACCTTATAAACAGTACATTTGCACAATGACTAAAACTAGCATCACTGGCAAACAATGGGCTGTGAGGTCAGTTTCTGGATCATTTATATGGAGATTGTCATGACCATTGACCAATGATCAGAAGATAGGTAATAATAATAATAATAACAGATTGCATTTATATAGCGCTTTTCGAGACCCTCAAAGCGCTTTACAATTCCACTATTCATTCACTCTCACATTCACACACTGGTGGAGGCAAGCTACAGTTGTAGCCACAGCTGCCCTGGGGCAGACTGACAGAAGCAAGGCTGCCATATTGCGCCATCGGCCCCTCTGGCCAACACCAGTAGGCGGTAGATGAAATATCTTGCCCAAGGACACAACGACCGAGACTGTCCGAGCCGGGGCTCGAACCGGCAACCTTCCGATTGCAAGACGAACTGCCAACTCTTGAGCCATGATCGCCCTCAGTGTACCTACAGGTCAGGCTAGGTAGCAAGGGGGAAAAAACCATCGAAATGTGTAACACAAAAGGATAATACAGAAAAACTCCTCTGCACAGAAGCACATAAATGTCCACAGCACAATATTATGAAGCACGTGACAAGCAACTGGGGTGGGTAGGGGGTGAGGAGTAATCCCAAGCAAACACAGCAGCCATCCTGCCCTGCAGCTATTTTTCCAGCGCTGGGCCCAGACCCGCCGTGTTCTCCAGGAGGGAACAAGCATACACACTATATTACTCTCTTTGTGCTGGGGGACCGGGCTCTTGGAGTGGACCAATTTTTGGCCCAGTGTTTTTTGGGGTCTGAAAGCCACAGAGATGCAGTGTTTAGAGAGCATGTCCCGATGCTCCTGACACATAAAGCATCACTAAGGGTTTTCGCTTAGGCAGCAGTTGATCTTCTCTCTTAGATCACCTGGGGCTTTGACAAAAGTCCACCTGGGATAACCACACTTACAGAGGGCCTTCTTGATATGATGTTCTTCTGCTTCTCTGGCCATTTTTTCTGTGGGGATGGTGTTCGCTGTGTGTTGAAGTGTCCTAATCACACCTAGTTTTTGCTCCAGTGGATAATGACGGTCAAACGTTAAATACTGATCCATGTGCGTTGGTTTACTGTACACATCAACTTTTAAATGTCCCCCATTGCTGATAGAAATCTCAGTCTAAGAAGGCTAACCTTAAAAGGCTAAAAAAAGGACAAAACCTCTAGGGTAACAATAACAACACACCGCTGCTTTCTGAGCTGAATCTGGTTGGACTTTGCTTTAAATTTTTAAGTTCATTCAAAAGTGAAAAGTAGAAATTTTATCTTTTCAGGAATAATAATCTAACCAGCAATCCTCTGACATATAAACACCAATTTATGCTATTTATATATGTATATCGATATCTATATGTAAATTGTGTTCATCAAGGGGTTATTTCTCATTGTCTGATGTATGTTGGGTTGTCCGATCAGAATCCAGAGATGCTGTAAAGAAAGCTTTTCATCTCTCACTTTTTAACCAGAATGTAATGTACCCTGCATAATGAAACACCATCTTGCAGTCTGTGAATGCACAGGCAGTTAGCTGAAGTGTTTACCTTTGAACTTTCCACTCTCGAGCAGCGCTCCTGATTCGTCCAAAGAGAAAAACTCCTCAATAGAGACAAAGTTGTAGTCTACCCCTGAGATTTCCCCCTCTCTGGGCTGTCTGGTTGTACCTAGGAGAGAAGAAAAAACCCAAATTATTATGTCATACATCAGCATCACAGGGCTCAATACACCATCAGTTCTGACATGGATGATGTATCAGTTAATCAAGACCCTTTCCTCTCGTCAGGGGTCATCAATCTGAGTTCAGTGTTGAAAAAAAGTTGCAAATCAGCAGGTTATAAATAGCTTAGGATTACATAAGTACATAAGTTTGACAAAATAGATGAAATATGAAACAACCCTATCGCTCTATACAAGATTAATTTTACTGGTTAATTCAGAGCAGTGTCAAAAATTGTCTAAAAAGTAGAAATGGAGAGAAACTACAACATGCATTGATAATTACAACCAGACGGACGTTTGCTGATTGCAAATCAATGCAAATTTGCACTGATGCAGCTCTGCAGCAAAATGTAACACCGCTTCTAATTCACCACTAAGTTTCGTGAAATTTGGCAGGGTGGATTTCTCTTGTTAGGAAACAAATACACAAACAACTCTAAGCCCCAACCTGTACGCTGGCTCTCTCCTTGGCAGAGAAATAACCAAGTCGGCTATTCTTTTGTTTTGTTTTTTTCTTTAATAAAAGGATTTCCATGTTGTTGTAAAAGCAGCCCAAGGTGAAGCCTCCACAAACCAAAATTTACCCTTCGGCATGAAAAGCACAATGATGACAAAAGGCATTTACCAAGGCCTCTTTATTATAAACAGATCAATAAGAACCGAATTAAACATTAATGAGGCACTGAGAAAGTCTTAAAGCCGCTCTATCACCATTGTGAAGATGGAGCACTCAGATGATCAATGGTCTGTCATCATAATTGATTCACATTGACCTTGGCCTGGAAGAGAACGGTGAGTCCAAGCCATGGCAGTAAAAGCATCCTGTGTCGTTGTGGGATCACTCAGGTAACGCTCTGTGCGTGCTGTATTTTAACCCCAATGCCAAATCTCCAACCAATTAAACACAAGTACAGACATGTGGTGTGAAAAATATCACACCACACACCACAAAATTATCTTTCGCAAATCCAGTGGTGTAATTTTAATTTGCAAATTGAACACTGTGGCACCCATACTGACCTTGAAACAATTAATTCATTTCCCAAGACAAAAAAGAAAAAAGAAAAACCCAAACAAAAAAATCCCCCAAAGCCAAACTAAGGACAAATCTCTGTCCTTCTCCTAGAGGACCATATATGATGTCTGTGGATCCAGCAGGAGGGAGTCATACCCAGCTACCCTATAAAACCCATGATTAATGCACTGCTGTCCTGGGAGCAGCTCTCGCAGCCACAATGACACATACAGGACTTTATGCACACAAGTGCACACAAAGCCCCACAATGAGCCCTCACACACTCTGCAGCCAATTCACCCATGTAGTCACAGAGGCACCACACATTAGAGAGCATGAGGAATCTCCATCAGCCTGACCTGCTCTTTCTGAAGCATAAAATGTATCTAAAAGTAACCTATGATGCTCCTCATCATTTACTGTCACATAACTACTGTTATACTGGCAGGCTCTCATACCAAACATGGAAAATGTTAAAAAATTATGAGTTCCAAGTATGTATAAGAAATCCTGGGTTTCAGACCGCTCTAAGCACTTGGCTTTAGACATATTCAAGGTTAATAATTTTAATTTGATCATCAGACATTAAAACATCAGCCCCACCCATCCATCTTCTGTTTCCAGGGGCAACCAATCAGAAGAAAGCCTGCCTTAAAGGGAGGGGGGCTTAAAGGCAGGGGAGCTAATCAAGACAAGGGATGAAATGAGAGGCTGAACCAAAGCACAGTATCACATGAAAACTGATTTTTTTTTTTAACTGTGCATGCAAAGCTGCTGTAATATAGTACAAAAACAATAATATGCAGAACAGGTCAACTGTAGCATAAAGGCTACTGGCAAACAGTCAACAGTCAGACAGTCATTGTAGCTCGTACTGAAAACATCACCTACCTCACTGCTATAGTTATTATTAAACTCAGCATAAGTCATAAGTCAACTTAAGAGTTAGCTTGGTAGGATGTGAGCTCAGGTTAAGCCGGAGAGAGACAAAAACAAATCAGGAGGTTTGCCCACAAAAAAAACAAAAACAACTTTTAAACAGGATTTATTTTTAAACTGCCCCACAGACGTGATAAATCTGTGTTACTGATCTTCTCTTCTGAAGCCACAATCACAAAGGACCAGAATTACCCAGAGTCAAAAGTCAAATTTCAGCCACAAATTACCTACTATACTTTGTCAGCCACTGAGGTTCCAAGATAATATTAGTCCAGTGTGAATCAGCATCACTGTGATTTGGATTTTTTTTTTTTTTTTTTTTTACATTCCCTACATCTTTTCTTTTTCCATCTTTCCTAGAAGCTGGTTTACAAGCAGACTAGCTAGAACAGCTTGTTTCTAACTGAGGATGAGCAAAGGCAAGTATAAGATAAATATGAGGATTATTTCTAACTGTGAGCCATGCAAAGCTACTGTCATGTAGTGCAAAAATTACAAGATGGAGTTGGAAATTGGCACAATAGGTCCCCTTTAATGAACAGTATATGCTCAAATCACTTATGCATTTCTATATCGGTTTGGTTTCATGCCTGTTGGGCTAACCTCTTTTTTTGTGTTATACTTCCACATGTTGAGTTTTCCAGTATGTGGCTTACTGTCTAGGATGGCTTGAGATGGACATTTTCTCCAGTGATGTCTGACGCTCCAGTCCCAGCTTATTAGGAAACTGTTGACCACGTTTAAAGTAGATGAGAAGGGCTGATGTGATGCATTATCTGTATCAGATCAGGGTGGGTCTTGCACCTCCGGTTTCCAAAAATGGCAACAGAAAAAAAAAACAAAAACCCTATTCTTAGATGCTTTTCTTTAAAAAAAAAAAAAAAAATAGCAGTTTCTTTTACTAATTAAAGATTTGATTGCAAATCTCATGATGGCATCTGACATGTCTATGATTCTTCTCCTCCCCTCAGGACACACAGCATCACTCCAGCTGATATGGTGAGAGTCACAGATTCATTATCTATGCACCCTCCTCGGAGACATATATGACATGTCAGCGGGGAGACAGGATGGATTATTGACATCTTCTTTCCCGCCTGTCCCCGTATAAGCGGCGCTCTGATCCTCGGGGGACGGGGCGAGGGAGGGATTGAAGAGGTAATTACACAGAACTCTGTATCAACACCCAGAGAGAGCTGTCTGTCAAGATCACTGCACACAAATAGCCAACAATAAATCCTGCAGTTGAAAAGGGCACAGAGAGTCTGGGTGACATGCTGGAGCAAGCATATTAGAATAACTAAATGATGATGTTTCTTATCTCCGACTCACTCAGAAGACAATTATAAAAGTCTTTTATGGAGGAGAAAGAGAAACAGCCAGCCTTGATACCGTGACATTGGTTCTGAATCATCCAAGGGCACATGTGCAAATGCGATTATAGAACTATGGATGGGAAAGTTGAAGAGGGTCATGTAAATTCTGCAAAGCTTGAATACAGAACAAAATAACGGGAATGAAAAGACAAAAAAGAACAATCTGTATAAAAGAACAGAACACAGGGTGCAGGATTGTTTATTGAGCATGTACCTGTTCTCCAAAGCTACACAGCGATCATCCTCTCTGCACACACAGGGCTATTAGACCGCAGCCGTCCCCTCCTCCACTTTGGCACTGATAGACATTTGCTTTTAATTTAATTCCACCTCAGAATTATTGATACAGTAGCCTGCATTTACTTAGTTCTGCAATTCATTTCCATTTTTATGCACTGTCCTCTTGACTGAGCCTTTGTAATGTTATTTCTTACATCAGTGCCAGCTTGAATATCAGAGAACATTGTCTCATCAAAAGGGTTTAAGGACTGAAATAGCTCATTGGTACTGAGCACAGTTTCCAGGGAAGAACTATCTACACATAAAAAAGCGAATCAAAACTGAGGTCTTCTCGTACCATCTTTGCTTCCCTATGGCAAACACGTTTTTAAAACCTGAACTGAGGCTAATTACTCGTTGTATTAGAGAATTCAACGAGGTGTTGGAGGGAGCAGTAGGAGCACGCACATGATCCTGAAGGGGGCCACAATGAGCCACTGATGAAAACTCTTCAGCTTTAAGTTCCTGTTAAACACAGCTGCCTACTTGTACAAAAACAACAAAAAGGAAGAAAATTCAGCTTCTACGTATCTACAAGTGATCAAATTTGAAATGTGATCGGTTCGGAGATGCTTGTGCTGCTATAAGCATGAGATGAACAGCATCTTTGTGGTGTCATCTTCAGCAGGTCAGGGGATTGCACTTGCAGGGGCTGAGTCTGCTTTATTGTCACTCTTACTAAAATAAAGCACCTAGGGATGGGAGGTAGTTTGCCAAGTTTGGATCCTCTGCACTGTTTCAAGTGATAAATCAATATCTAATCAATATGGATGTATAGGTATACATATATGAATCCTCTGTTTTCTCAAACTAACGTGTGAAATCATTTAACAACCATTTATTGTGTATATAAAGATCCCCCCCTTATTGATACCATTCTCATTACAAAACAACTGAAAGACTTAATGTTAATTTGGTCGATTCAGTCCCTGAGCAGTTGCTTGTGTAGATGCATGGCTACGTAATGAGGGAGTGTGGCTAAAATTGCAATTACACTGTAATGACAATATGCATGCGGTATACTGAGAGATGCAGTTTAAACTCTTTTACACACTTCTCAACCGCTCCTTGTTCTGTCAGCGAGTGCGTCATGTGGTGCGGGGGCAGATTGTCCCACATGACCTACTTCATGGACTAAAGGAGAGATTAGCAACAAAACTCCACACTGCCACGACAAGGTTAACAATACTGACACACGAGGTGGGTTGTATATTTAACACTACCACCTGAAGAAAATAAGGGAAAAAAAGCCCCCCAGCAACAACAACAACAACAACAACAAAAGATATTATTAAAGAAAGCCAGGAAAATACAACAAAACACAAAGCTTCTCTGATAAAACTCTACTCAGCTGTTATATCCTCTGGCTGTTTCCAGTGACGTCATATTACAGAGGATTAAGATAGCAACAGATGCACTACAACTAGCTGCCTTTGGCTGCCATTGTGCTTGATTTTAGTCATAGGCATCAAAATGAAACGGCGTTTGCAGACCACAGGCTTGATTTTCAGGACATGATGCAAACACCAGGACAAAAGAAAAAACTTGTTAAGCATGAATAGAATTAGATATCCCACCAAACAAACGGTCAAACAGCTTATGGATGTGGATTGTAAATATGAGACTACCACTTAGGAAAAGGCTCAGTGTTGTGACAATACAAATGGTGGCTGTTACAGTTCAGTCAGCTTTACCAAAAGCTGATTTAAAATATACGTATTTCTCATATGCCAACATTTAATATTTCATAAAAAAATAACTCCATACAAATATACACTGACACAAGAAAGTGATCAAAACAATTCTGCCGGCTCAAATGCTAATTAACACCATCGTGTTTACATGGCAGGAGCAATGAGACTGGTGTAAAAACAAAATATTACCAACTAATAAAAGAGACATGCCCTTATAAATCAGTATTTTCATTCAATTCAGTACAATTTCATTGAAATGAACTGAATTACACCTGGAGACAATACATTTGCTATTAGGGCATGCCACATGGTAGCATCAGGATGAAACTGCAGTAGACAAGATAAGATATACAAAGGCAAGATAAATACAGGAATACTGGATATAAAGATAAGAAGTGAAACCCAGGAGAGGACTTACAAGGTACAGCACGGAGGTAGAGGTTCTCTCTGATGACCTGCTGAAGTTGGCTGTCCACTGATCCGGGTGTGAAGCACTTACTCAGATACAACCTGAGGTCCTTACACAATGTGGGGCCTGAGAGAAGGGCACATAAAACAAGTTTGGCATAGAGATGAGGAAGGAGAGAGATAAGGAAATAAATCAGCTCAGTAAGCATAAACAGTCGGATGATGCATGCTTAAATTTATCTAAAGCGCTAACTTTTACTCCTGACAAGCTGGATTTAACACCAGTACTTTACAGCCTGCTGATGTCTCTATATCACTTCATAGTAGCTCCTGAGAATTAAACGTGCCTGTCCAAGTTCCTCGTGCATATACCTACAACAGCCTACTGAGGTTAATTGTTCCAGACACAACGGTAGAGGCTGTCACCAGAGGAGGCAGAGCCGCTCAACACAGCGGGGCTTTGTTTCCTCTCTGATCTCTTAATATCGTCTCGCGTGCTTTACGGCCTTTGATGGCAGGCCGCGTGCTGTTATGGATGGACTGAGCGTGTCTCCTGTTTGTCACTCTGACAGACGACCATTCTGTCAGTGCCTCCCCTGAAGGCTGTCGCCGAGCCATCCACACTCCTGTCACCCCCTATCCATGCTGGCTGTTACAGTGGTTCTGCCCAGGAGCAGGCAGAATTTACAAAGGGCTATTTAAAAAAAAAGGATCAGTGATATAACTTTATTAGTGGAGGCAGCATGTACATATGACTGGTCACATATGGCTGCTGCCTGTAAAGGGAAATGAATCTAGCCTGCCGCCCTTTGGGAGAAATGGCGGCTTTGTTCGTGATGTTACGAAACAGCTGCTATTTTCTAGTCTGCTGAAGAGCAAAATTCAAATCTGAACTGAATGAACTGACAATGTTTAAGCATATGTCTGAAGCCAGGAATAACAGCAATGCAAAGAAGATTTTCTGGAGCTTTGCTGTCATCAAAACCAGAGAATGAAATTTTAAAGTTGGGTATTTTTGATTTGTGTGGCATCACTGCTCTTTTTTTCCTCTCTGCAGCATTAATGCTTGCTTCCTCTCGGGACTGTAGCCTGATGTCAGTATTCCGAAGCAGGAGCAGAGGGAGTTGTAGTAGTAGGAGTAGCAGAGGAGGTGTGGTACAGAAACCCAAAGCATCAGATCATCTATCAATGTCCACACCACATGCAGTCAAGCTGCACAGAGAGGACCAGGCAGACTTCAGAAATGATAATGGATCTACCGGTAGCAGTACGACCAGGAGCAAAGGTCCCCATTTACGCCCCTGTGGCCAAATTGGCCATCAATCTAGCGAGCAAGGCCATCGGGAGGTGCAGTCAGGTGACACTTTGGTGACATATCGTTCTGTCCGCAGCCGACAAAGACACCCGTTCCCCCAGCCCCCTGTTCTAAACATCAAGGCCCCACTACGAGTGACAGGCAACTCGATTGCCACACTCTTGTCATGCGTCATCAAACATTTTGAACTCCTACCCACATGTTAACCAGTCCTCCCGACATAATTGACAAGCACAAATCAGCAGAGCAGAACACTACAGACCGACGATTTGGAGTGTGAGAGCTCGGGGGAGGGAGGCTGTTATTGTGCAGGAATATCATGGATGACAGCTTGGAAGCAAGTGTAGCAGATTGTTTGGGTGTAGACAGATGAAACAAGTGCAATGGCGTGCAAGATAAACAGTGATAAGTCACTGTAAACTGTCTACAGTAAGAGTGTGGGAATTTCAGATTAAGAATTAAGATATGTGAAGGGCCTTACCTGAAACAAAGCAGACCTGTGTTCACACATTTCATCGCCTTTGTGCCCATAATTTGCTCATCTATTTAAATGAGTTGCAGACTAATGTGTTGGCTGTTTTGGGTGCTGAGTCATACCTGGTGACACAGTTTTGATGCGGATAGGATGGGGGCAAGAGTTGAGGATACCACGGACATCTCCTAATGTCATCCCTAAAACTGGTGTTCCCCCAATCTCTAGGATGATGTCACCCACAGTGAGGCCACCACCCGGGGCTGACGTGACAAAGGGAAACTCTCCATAATCTGCTCCTCCACCGATGGCGATCCCCAGCTCTCCCGACGAACCTTGCAGAGGTACAAAGCTGTCTAGCACCTTTGAACGCCAGTGCAGCTTCTTCACCGCCGACTTAGACATGGCAAATGAACTGTTGAGAAAAGGAAACGGGTGTTTAGAGAGCGAGCAGAAGGCGTCAGGCAATAAAAAAAGGAGGGGAAAAAGTGTCGGTTACATAACAAGGAAGAGAAAGAACCTGTGACTTCATGTTATTTAACCTTTGTCAGTTTGCAGATGCCCACTGCCTGTGGAGTTGCTGCGTTTCACATCAGAGAGTCATGAATAATTCTAGCGTCACAGGTTAGGATGGCAGCTTAAAAGTCAAGAACAAGACAACATGGAAAATGTGTCTGTTTTATGCAAACATACAACAACACAACAGCCAAATGACTGTCCAGCCAAAAGACTGAGAGAAACTTTCCCTCATGCTCACTGTTCTCTTGGCTGACGTTTTATTTATGTGTAAACAAGCAGCACGGCCATGAGTGCACAGCCACAGTCACATGGGAAAATCGAGTGTGAGTTTGATGGAGGTATGAGAATCCATTTTCACATACTTGTCTTTATCCATACGTTTTCTAGATCATCAATAACCACGCCATTTATTTTCCCATGGATAGATTCTCCTACGCTCTGCTAGGGTGATGTTTTGTCCACTAATGGCAGCTGCTTACGGTAAAGAAGAGAAACAACAACCCAAAGCTGTACTGAAATACAGTTTTGGGTTGTTGCTTTTTTGTTAAAACACATTTCCTGGAGAGCAGCTGTGTGTTGGGGTGGGGTGGGAGGGTGCAGGAGGATGTAGCTGGCACGGTGAAGATTTGTTTGAGTCGTCCCTGATGTGACAGCTGCACTGCCAGAGAACAGACAATGTTCCTCTGACATTATCAGAGCAGCATTGTCACCTTAACACACGGTAAGACGGAGCCACACAAGGCACTATATCACAATCAAAAAGACAAACACAATGTGTGGACTAAAAGCTTTAGAAGTCAGGCAGGCAGATTTAATTTCCTTTGGGCAGCGTTTGGCGGGCTTTTGCCCTCAGTTTCCAGTCTTTATGCTAAGTTAAGCTACCTACCCCCCGGCTCAGGCTTCATAATTACCATAGCAACATGATGGTGATATCAATCTTCTCATCAAACACAATTAAGCATATTTCTTACTTACTTTGGAACACCTCCACTAAGTCAATTTTGCTTAAATACAATATCCCAAATGGATACTACTGATTTCCCCTTCCAGTGTGGCCAGGAAATAAGCCATTACACTTCACTTCACCAAGATGCAATCCTCTTAAAAGGCTGTGGTGACCCCTGGCTAGGCAGGGTTAACATGCACAGCACCAGACCCGGAGCTAGTAGGGAGGCCCTAGGGTCCTCTGACCCAACAGACCTAATAAGTCTGCTTCAAAGAGTGAGAGAAGGACAGGATATTTCTAATCCTTTCCAGCTGACTGGCAAATCGACTTGCAGATCTGACAGAGATCCTCTTCCATCCTCTGCTGCTGCTCAGTTAAAGAAGGGAGGTCCCTGGTGTGTGTGTGTGTTTTTATAAGATTGAATTATAAAAAACAGAACCATGAAACCCAGAAATACAGATGGGTTGTTTGTGTTTTTGCAGTGCACTCAGTGAGTAACAGGAGAGGAGAGAAAAAGGGAAAAGCAGAGGTCAGATGGAGATCGAGAGGCGCCACCCTGCCTGAGGGTTGGCGTAGGACTCACTTATTTGACCTTGCAGGACTTCAGCTCAGGCGACATGAGTCAAAACTAGAGAAATAGTTGAACCCCAAAACACACATTTCTTTCTAGAACAACAGCCTGTCACTGTTGTTCAAGCACACTTGAATTAAACACAATCAAACAAGTAGCGTTGTTTACGCCGGCATATTTCAGCCTGAAATTATGCTTATCGCTTCAGTCTTGCCAAACAGTGCCCCCAGTCCCTCTCTCTACCCCACTGTGAAACCTTCTGCAGCTACACTGTCGACCTGCTTCTCCGAAGTCAGCCAGCCATCCGCCCACACAGAAAACACAGCAATACAGCGTGCATTAAGGGTGGCGTGAGGCCAGAATACAAACAAAAGCAACTTTTTCCATTTAATCATATTGTACACAACATCTGCATCGTCCCTGAATAATAAGTCTATAAGCCGTTGGTCTTTTCATGATTTATCTAAAGATTTCTGGGAACGTCTCAACAGTAAAGATTAAAAAGATTAAAATAAAACCACTCATAGGTATAAAGCAGTATTCTGTTGGAACTACACAGTCGCATTGTGTTTCTGCTTAACGTGTGTTGCCTGAGATGTAGTTGTTGTCTTGACCTCCTGCGTCTGATGGGGGTTTAATGAGCCACAGCCTGTCAGGTTGTTGAAGCCTGACTCGTCCTGCTGCAGACACACACTCTGACACTCTCTCTCTCTCCCTGCTGTTGGTGTTGACACTACAAACTGGCCCTGCACGCTCATCTTACCATGTTCATTAAAAACACATTGTCATCAAGGCTGGGGAGGAGCAAGGGCTACTGACTCTACGCAGTGATCTTATCATGTTAGATTTAATAGATTACTAAGAAATCATTTGTTTGCATTTAATATAATTTTGAATATGATGATCTTACCTGTATCGGACCATATCTGTATAAATCAGTTACTCCACATAGCTGAAAATTAAGCAAATACAGGAGTGGCATGAATTGCAATTCCTTGAATGGCAAGTTTTTAAAAACTGAAAGAGGAAGAAAGAACCAATCTACATGGACTTCCATGTTAAAACAAACTACACAGCAGAAATTTCATTTAGTCTCCATAGCTAATTTTCCACCTTTATGTCAACTGTAATGACTGATTTCTTGTGTGAAATCAGTGTGGAAGTCTTTTAAACCTGGATTATCTCTGATGACCACTAGTTGCACAAAGAAGTCTGCATGCATAGACTCCTATGGAAAATTGCCCTCAGCCCAGTAATCACTTTCCTAATGAGTTTGGCATAGTACGCTATGATGCTCATTTTGATGGATTTGATTGGCAAGTGACTACTATATGAGCATGCGCTGGCAAAATAGGACTTTACAAACCAATAGATGTTATCAATGCAACTTTGTCCATGTTTTAAATAGTCTGCAGTGCCACCTCAGCAACATCCAGGAAGCTGTTTCTTCAGTTTTAGTGTGTTAAATTCTAGCAGTTTACATGTATGCTGTTTAGCATTAATTAACAGATAGCAGTTGCCAAGCATTAACCAGTAACTTAGTATTCCACTTTCTGATTCACATATATTTATTTTTGGTTCCAAAAATCCAAGATGGCAATGGCCATAATGCTACAAAATAGGCTTCAAAAGGAGAACATAACCCAAAAGGTGATATTGCCTTTAGCCTATTGCATGAAAACATGAATGAATTTTCTGAACTACTAATTAGATTTTGTGTCATATGAAATTTCCTTTGATCAAAATCGCAAAACGTGACTGCTTGAACTGATTATGAGATGAAAATGATGAGCTCTTAATCATCCTCTCATGCTGATTCAAAGCAAACCTAAAAATATGCAGCTATGCTAGAAGCAATGTGACTGTCTTTTAAGCTAAAGTCAGCCACATGTTCCCAATAAGCATGGCAACATGCTGAGAGATAACAGCTGTAGTTTCTACCTTGTTCTTGATCTTATCAACCATCTTATCAAATAAAGAGCAGTAAAAGGGATCCCAGCAGTTTTGCAAGGATTTGGGCCCAAACCATAAACACAGGACTAATTGAAATATTAAATTATTAAATATTAGTTTTAAGATGTCGACAAATAAAAAAGTGAATCACTAAAGTCTAAGGAGCTTGGAAAGAGAGTGACTGGACTTCATTAAGTTGCTTGAACGAAACTTAAAGAAGTCCAGCCGTTTTCTTTCCAAGCTCCTTAGACTACCATGAGCTGGATGACTGAGAACCTGCACAGGCATGTCAGACATGTATCACTAAAGTTGTAAGACTAATGAAGCTGATCCTGTGGAAACATAAATCTGTGTACTTAATGCCAAATCAATCAAGAGGTACACTATAAGGAAACATGAACCAAGTTACCTTCACGTTACACCTACTGGAGCTGCTTGAACATAGAAACCTATGTTATGAAGCACCCAGTGCGCAGTTTTTGTGCTGATGTTAATGTCAGAAGAAGTTTGGAATTCTATGACGTCAAAGCTCTGCAACTTCAAGACTCACGCTTCGACTTTGCAATAACACCACTTAGTAACTCATTGACTATCTATGAGGGAAGAAATTTCACAAATTGGTTGCAGCGGCGACATTCTTTAAAATAATCAGTGACAAATTTTTGTGAAGGCAGACTGTATGGCTAGGTGTTTGATTTTGATTTATACTTGATTTTATACATTTTATTTTTATACAATGGAACTAAAAACACCTGAATTAAAAGATAAAGAGGTGTGGTCCAAAGCTTTTGTCAATATAGTATCTTTCCACTATGAAACACATTAAATAGTGACATGGAAGACAGTAGGATTCATCCACTGGGGGCTGTAATTGCCTGTACATAATTTAATAGCAATTCATTACACAGTTATGAGCTTAATATGGACCAAAGTAATTGCCCCACTAGCACTGCTATAAGTAAAGCCATTCTGAGAGCATGAATTACATAGACTGAACAATATGCAGGGTCACAGATATCTAAGCCTATAAAAAGAATGCTCTATAGAGATTCCTGACCTTTAGGTCAGAAAAGAGCTGACCAATACATATCCTGTTTCACTGACTTCCTCTGCACCAGTGAGGATCTCTACAGTTTGCAACCTCTGCCTTTCAGTGTAATTTCAACCCCCACAGTGATCTGTCAGGGGCAAAACACACAACTCCTTGATTTAGTCTATTCTTAGTGCCCATTTTGTTCCTCATCATATCTGTTTATTCAGAAACTACAGTGCATGTGCTACAGGCTACGAGTCAGTGTATAACACAAACAGCTGTGCCTCACAGATTTCTGTATGAAAATGTCTTTTTGCCCTGAACTACATGAGCACTCATTATCCACAGAACATTTGTCGTTCTTAGCTAATTAACCACAATAGTTATTTTTCCAATAAAAGAAAGTGAAAGTGCACTTTAAGCCTCAACACAATATAATAACACCTTCTGAAACAGCAGTGCAAAAAGCTGCATTTATAGGTAACAAAATCCTTTACAGTGATTAGTCTAAAAGGCCATTTTACCCCTGGCAGTTCATAGTCATGATCAGAATATTTTTATTACACGACAAATTAACTTAGCGGTTATTTCAGGTTGGATCTCGAGGGTGTTAATTTATTAAAGTTACAGAGATGAGTTTTGCCACGGAGCTCAATAATTCAAAGTCAACTTGAAGCAACGAAGCAAGGACAAGAGGGAATAGCACTTGACATTGGACCGGACGATGTCTTGAAAGACCTTCGAGAAGAACCCCCCCCCCCAGGTGTAAGCAAAACGCATCAGTTAAGACGGGTGAATAATTGAATTGCTCGGTAAAAAGTGTCTCTGGTGAGGCCATCAAAACAAGAACATCTTGTCGTGACAGATTTATCCAGCAGGGCGAAGCCAAGGTGCACAGACTTCCATTCAAAGCAGCACTTAAAACTGTTTTATTGACCATACAGCTGTTAGCAATGAATTTAACCTTCGTTTTGGCACCTTAACACCTATTCTCAAAGTCTGCCTGTATCGATAATAGAGGTCCAGCTTTATGGGGAAAGCAGCGACTGTCAGCTCTCGTGATTCTCCACATGTTCCTGATGTCTATCTAGATGCCGGCCCTCATCCCCATCAAAGCCGTCTCTCAGCTTGTAGATCACTCTCTGACATAATCAGCTTTGACAAAAGCAGAGTTTGTTCAACTTCTTCCAAAGATGAGAAACTTTTAACGCAATCAGCGTTTTGCCTCTGAGTTGTTGCTCTAATCAAACGCCGCTCTCCCCAGTTTAATCATCTCATTTTAAATCTTCACGTCATTAATTGTTGTCCTGCTGCTTCACGAAGCAGCAGAACTAGTATGTGCTCATAAAAGCTTCTTGGTTGCTTTGACTTGGTGGAGTCACGCTTGCTCTGCTGTCCACATTTTGTTGCAGCTCTAAATGGAGCCTCCGGTAATGAAATTAGCCTGGGCAATTAGCTCAGCTACGATGCTCTTTGAATTTATGTAAGCTTATTTTGTATTTCATGCATGCTCGCTGAAATGCAAGGCGACGAACAGTTGTCTTTCCTAAATGTAAATTCTGGTGGATATTGATGAACTGACTTTGTGTTTTGTCAGCTAGAATGTGACCAGCATGCCTAAGCGCTCCATTTGTTGGTCTCTCTGCAAATGCTGGCAATGAATAAACAGAACAAAACAACAAAACAATAAGAGAGGGTTTGTTTGTTTTTATACAACGCTGCATAAGCCAGTCAGCATGACTGTGCATTACAAAATAATTACTGACCAACAACACTATTGCTCCACATCAAACCTTTGAAACGGCTATAATAAATGTCCACTGACATTCATGACACTGCGTGACACTGAAGCAGAAACAGTGTTTTTACTATTGCTGATTAGATCATCCAGAGAAGGTACGGTAAACAGATGAAAAAGGAACAAAGTCAAATAATTTTTGATCCTTGTTTCATAAGTGTTAGGATTTCCTGCTAATTTATTTCTCATGACTTTAAATTGCATGAAGTGTTACATTAATTATTTTCATAATCATTTAATCTCCTGCTTATTTTTCCAAATATTGCATCAACTTCTAAATCTGTAAAATGTAAAAACAACAACAAAGGCCCAGCATGATGTCTTTAAAAGGCCTAAACCAAAAGACATTTCAGTCAGATGGCAGCTCTAGTTAGTGTTCAACATCAAAGCTCCAAGCTCAGCACTTCATAATACACTCACTGCCACTTTATTAGGTATACTTGTAGTATCAAATGAATGAATTAGCTAATAACAAGGCATCAACTGAGTGCACTTAGGCAGACCTAATAATGTTATGAAGTTCAAACTGAGCATCAGAGTGAGGAAGATTTAAAGGACTTAAAAGTGGTGTGGTCGTTGCCAGAGGGGCTGTTCTAGGTATTTCAGCAATTGCGGCTCTACTGGGATTTTTTCCACACATCAATTTCTGGGATTTTTAAAAAAGAGGAAATATCCAGTAAGCAGCAGTTCTGTGGGTGAAAATGCCTTGTTTATGTCAGAGGTTAGAGGACAATGGCCAGACTGCCTCAAGCTGATAGGCAACAGTAACCACTCAGTAAAACCAAGGTATGCAGAAGACATCGCTGAACACACGTCAAACTGTGAAGCAGATGGGCTAAAGGGGCATTAGACCACATCAGGTGCAACTCCTGCGAGCTACGAGGTGGAAACTAAGACTACAGTTCATATGGGCTCACAGAAAATTGTACAAAAAAAGATTGGGCAAATGTTGCCAGATCTGATCAGCCTCACTTTATGGTGTGACATTCAGATGATGGGGTAAAGATTTGTTATAAATAGCATAAAAGCATCCTGATTTCTATCAGTTTTTCAGGATTTTGGTTGTAGAATATTGTAGGAGATTATTTTTTGGCACACTCTGGGCCCTTAGAACCAGTTGAGCAACATTTAAATGCCACAGCCCACCTGAGTACTAATACTGGACATGTTCATCCCTTATGGAGAAAGTGCCTTCTGACAGCTGTGTCCAGTAGGATAACAAGTCACGTGTCACAAATCTCAGATGATCTATAACTTATTTCTTGAACATGACAATGAGTCCCCTTTACTCAAATGGCGTCCACAGTCACCAGATCTCAGTCCAATAGACCACCTTTGGGATGTGGTGAAACGGGAGATTACAGTATAATCATGGATGTGCAGCTGGCAACTGTGTGATGCTATCATGTCAATAAGAGCCAAAATCTCTGAGGAACGTTGCCAGCATTCCTCATCCTGGAGACTACACGTTAGAGAGTTAATTAGCAGGTTAAAAGGAAACGGTTATCAGAATGCAAAGAACACAGCCATGATTGTCCATGTGTTTTAGATTTATTTTTCTTTATATCTAAAGTATTTTGACTAAACGAGTGATTGAGACACATTGACTGATTCGTTCTGACGAGATAAAATAAGGTTACACTAAATGACAGACTTAAAAATATACACATTCTACTCAGAAGAAGAACAAAATTAACTCACCTAAGCTGCCGTCACATATGGGAGTGAAAAGAGTGAGTGCAGACCTTATATAATGTGAGCAGGTGAATTCAGTTGAGCAACAAAGGAACACGGGAGCCAATCAGTAGTGAGGAAACCAGGACACGAAGTGAGGTAAGGGAGGTGAGGAGTGGATGAGTGAGGAAAAGAACAAATGAAGTAAGACTCTTTGCTACAGGTGGATTCTGGAGTCAAAACAGTAGCACTGACATGTTAAAGGAAGACGTGTAACATTTGTAGCTATGCATCACTACTCTATACAAAAGGGTGACAAATAAAACCCAATATAATGTGTGAGGTATGAGGTATTTGGCCTTCAAGCAGCACCAGAACAGCTTCAGAACTCCCTCGACTGATTCTTCAGGAGATGTAAATGAAAGTATTTGTGAATCATTCTTCCAAAAAATATTTCCTCATTGGTGTTTTGATGGTGGTGACGGAGGGACACATCAGTTCAAATTTTTCCACAGGTGTTCACTCGGGTTAAGATCTGGTGACAGCGAAGGCCATAGCATTGATTGATCCACATCATTTTCATAATCATTAAGTCCCTCAGTGACCCCTTGTGCCTTTTTACGGATATATATTGATTTGTACTGGCCCTTCCACTAGACGTACATGTGAACCCAAACCATCCAAGTATTATTATACATCCCATTGCATAACAGAGCCAGATCCTCTCACTGTGGGTCAGGAGTTCAAGGTTTTCCTTGACCGAGTGACCCTACTCTGCATAGTTTCTGATTACCTTTCTCCTGATTGACTTATTGATTACTCACCTAATCATTTATGTTCTAAATGAAAAGAGTTTGGTCTGTTGAGCCCACCAAAAAAGCTATTTGTTGTTTAATTGACATTTTGATTGGAGTTTAATTTTTGTTGTAAAATAATTCATTCATTCCATCCATAGGGGCAGCAGTTTTAGCAGAGATCCCTAGATCTCCCTCTCCCTGGCCATCTCCTTTAGCTCTTGTAGGGGGACGCAAGGCATTCCCAAATTAACCAGGAGGTGTAATCTGTCCAGCACGTCCTGAATCTGCCCTGTCACCTTGTTCCTTTAATGCCTTACCTAGGGAAGTCAAGGAGGCATCTTAGCCAGATGGCTGGACCACCTCAACTAGCTCCTTTTGATGTGGTAGAAGTGCAGCTCATAATCAATAAATTGATTATCATTATTAATTTTTTAGCTCAGTCTTTATGAACTAACTCACATTGTTTAAAGCATCATTCCAGGGTTACACCTAACTATTAATGATTGGTTTGTTTGGACTTATCAATAAGTATTTTTGTCCTAAACTAGCCTCATTGTGACAAAGTCCATAATGACTTCCTAAATCACACAAGGTAAAGAAATTGAACAAAACCAGAGAATATTTTAGTCTTTAAAATAACTGCTGATAAATTAAATCCATTTATTTCTAACATTTCTGACATTAATTCTGAAAAGAGCCCAGAATGCATCTTGAAACATTTATCTAGGAAGTTCAGAGAAAAAAGGGTATTTAGTGAAAAATTAGGTACCAGTGAAGAAAAGAAAACCTTCAGCTGAACCCATCCCACACACTGAGCACTATAAGCTCATCTGTTCCCTCTAACCTGTGGTGAGGCACACTGCTCTTAATCTTGCAGCATCCTCCCAGGAGGTGTTGGAGGTCAGCCAAGTAAAGCATCTTAAATAACCAGTGACTTTAAATTCATGAGACTGGTGGAGTGGCAGACAGATGGAAAATGCACAGGAAAATTCTCCCAGCTCCGACTTTGTCGCCTTATCGCTTACCCATGCCCTGACCTCTCGCTCCGAACATTTACACCAAACTGCACAAGCAACACCGGGTGTACTAAACCTCCCTGATGCTCACTCTCTCTCAAATCTAGGGCATGGGAGTGCTCAACATAAAACAAACAGCAGTGGCAGATTTATAAATATAAGATTAAATGCTTGTGGGTTCAAAATGCCATGCACAGTGGCATACACATGCACTAAAGCATTTTCCACTCTTACACAATCAATATAAACTTAACACAATGAAGAGCTGATAAGAATAGAAGGAATGAAAAAAAATTTTTCTCTGCACGGCATCAACAAATCCAAAAATGAGTTCATGTTTTTATTGAACTATTACTAAGCTGCTTGGGTGTTGACGACAAAAGGGGATTTAGTGCGAGATCCAAAAATTGTTGAGCTTTGGAGCAACACCCAGATAAACACACAAACACAAACACACACACCTGAAAGGATAACACCAGCTCAGTGATGCTCGCCTTGGGCAAACTGTATATTTAGAGTCACGGGATCAAGGTCAAGGCAGGAGGCACGTTAGTGGGTCACTTTATGTTGTGCAGACTCTCGGCTCCTCTGAGGACCAGCTCTGTGACAACAGGTCCCCTTTTACGCAAAAGTGGTGCACCCCTCGCTGCGATCCCAGATTAGCTCTCATCAGGAAGACGGAGCAGTTTAATTAAACACAGCAGATCAGCTCCTCAACAGTGATGATGGATAAGAGAGACCAAAAGGGAAAAGCAGAAAGAAATTAGGAAAATTCAAAGCGGATGGAAAAAATAAAAAAGGGGGAATCAGTGGAAGCCTGGAAGGAAACAGAATCCAAACAGAGAAGGGTGCGGTAACCTTAT
Organism: Maylandia zebra; assembly: GCF_041146795.1. Taxonomy (NCBI): domain Eukaryota; kingdom Metazoa; phylum Chordata; class Actinopteri; order Cichliformes; family Cichlidae; genus Maylandia; species Maylandia zebra. The sequence continues at coordinate 28,660,014 of NC_135186.1, forward strand.
GAAAGAATGGCTGAAATCATAATAACAAAATGAATAATTCAAAAGGAAATGGGAGGGAAGGTTCAGTTCACTATAATGAGCATTTTTGTGAGGTCGCAGTTTGGTAACCTAAGCAGGCCCTCAAGTATATGTGTCTGTGTGTGCCTTCAGTTGTGTGTGTGGAAGAGAGATACTGCTGATTCAGTAGGGATGGGTGAAGGTGACCCTCGCGCTTGCTCCTGCTGCCAGTCTCACCACCTGATATTGATCCCAGTTGTCCAACTCAGATCTGACTCAAGGATACAAGGATTCATTGCCTTCTTGACATTTCAAATATGGAACTGTGTAAATTGTAACTCCACACACTAGCATTGATTAGTTATTGATTTTCTACCTAAGTCAGAGTAAACCACTTAAAGGCAGATTCGCCGATCCAAACTGAATTTCAGTGTGTGTGCAGGTATGGCCACGAGAGGTAGTTCCAGCATGGGCATGCTTTTGTTGTTGTTGAAATTTCATATCAGACTGCACACAAACTGCCGAGAACTAAGAATAGAGCAAGCTACAACTGTAGAATTTAAAAGCAGTGGCTGGGAGCAAAGGTTTGGACCACAGATGGGAGAATGTGCCTGCGTAGCCCTGCCCTGTCAAGGGTAAACTGCCTTGAAACACACACACACATACTTTGTTTTCACCACACCTTAAAACAGATGCATGAATATTCATGATGCCGAAGGACACAGGAGGTACATAATTAGACAATCACCAACTCCCAGATGACATGCATTACTACGACAGAGGAGAAATGCACCTCACTTCATCCTCCCCTCTTGTTAGCGGTGAAAGGGGAGTTGACATGCATTTCCACTTACTGGTGGTTAAAACTTGAGCTGGATAACTGGAAACAAAAGGGGGACAAATGCAGAATAAAAGGCTCTCCTTATTTATGTGCAAAACAGGTGCTGGATGCATAGGTGAAGCTAAGGCAAAACAAACAGTGTGAGTACCAGAGCAGAAGGAGCTCTCAGTGTGTGGACTACCTAACACACCATGTATGTTGCTCTACTAACAAATTAAAGATTTATATTAACAGCATAATCTTGACTGCTTTCTAAACCCAGGGCAATGCACGCTATTAACTCAGGGTTACACATCCATCAATTTAATACAAGATGCCTTTATCGAACCAGGACACACCCTAAACGAACTGCAACAAAGACACTCACACACGCAAGCATGTACAGAGAGCTGCCAGGCACTTGTTCACATGCATGCACACACCTGGCTGTGAACTATAGAGTGCATTTTGCAAGTCAGTCTATTTCTGAGGGCAAAATGGGTGCAGGTGCATCGAGCATTTCATTAAGACCATTTCTGGAGCAGGGGATTGAAAAGTGGAGAGAAAAAACACACACGGGCGAATGGATTTATGAAACGGGGCTCAACAAACTTTCGAAAGCCATTCAAGGGTTCATGTGCACACATATACACACAGATACACACACAACCAAGCATGCGCACGTGATTAACAGCTGCTACATCTGTTAAAACTGACATTGTTATCCAAAAGATCTGCCACCCTAATCACAAACCCACATTCTTCACACTCTCTCTCTCACACACACGCAGGCTGACTAGTTTACATGCATACACACACTCTCTCTCTCTCTCCTCTCAGTCCACCCTCTACCTCCCCCCTCATCTCACCTCACACACACTTGGCTTACACACAACAAATTCTCAGATTTCCCATATTTAGGGAAATACTAACCTGCCTTGCCGCTGACACACACACATCCTCTTCAAGCAGTTCAGCCTTTCAAAGAGGATCCGTTTGAACGCGTCTATATACATTGACCCGACTGAGGTTAAATGACAAGCCAGTATACTTAATTAAAATGAGTTGCTTTGTTAAAAAGCAACGGCAGTAACAGTAGCAGCAGCAGTCCGGTGTATAATATATTTTTTAAAAAAGGTGTGGGAATGCAGTGATGTGTAGATGCTGCCACTGTATCCCAGACAAAGTCAGATACGATGTGCGCGGCTGACGGGATATATTTGGACACTAGTGATGCTCTGAGAGCTGTGCTGATCTTAGAGAGAGAGAGAGAGGGAGAGAGGGGAGAGGAGAGAGAGGGAAAATAACACACACACACACACACACACACACACACACTGTCGGCCAAATGTGACAGCGGCCGCTCATAATTTGTAACAGCTGCTGCACTGCTGTGGGCAAACCAGCGTGGAGGATGGATGAAAGACGTGGTTACAAATGTTTAACTTGTGCAATAAGTGTCAATAATAATGGCTAGACTTACCTCCATGTCCGCCTTACTCGCTTCAAATCCTCCCTTCCTTGTTTGCGAGATGGTCCAGGTTAATTGTTTACGGATGCATAGTTATTTGATCGATGCAACTGCAGCAGCTAACAAAAAGACCAACATCGGTACTATCGATTTGACCGGGTAGAGGTGTCATTGAACTGCAGGCGCGGTGCTCCCGGGGCGTAAGTGAGAAAGACAAAATTAGATTAGGCTTTACTGTCCGGTTGAAAGTGCGGGTATAGGCTGCAGCTGGTGCAACTAAAATGGACTTTTGCAGCGATAGAAACAGTGAAAGCATAAATGGCAAGTGAGAAGGTTATCTTGAGAAGTTAAGGAGCACGGAGGGGAGGGAATAAAAGAGTTAAAAGTACCGCCCCTGTTAGGTCTCTTTGTACCTGCAGCAGCAGCAGCAGCAGTAGCAGCATCACTTTTCGCTTACGAGTTAAAGGCGTGAAAGCAAGATTTAAACAGGAGACTTTCTAAGCCACAATTGCGCTGCAGGTTATTTAATCCAGCGCTGGAAAGCGTGGTTTCGTAATAAAACCATAAATGTGAGGTTAGTGAAGGTGAGAATCTAGGTTGTCCTTCAGGGATGTTGCAAGTATGTTTTGGGACGTATGGGAGCCCGGATACACCGCTGGCTACTGCTTTTCGAAACACGAATGAAAACTGATTTCAAATGCTTGTAAAATTATGAAAATAATGCAGAAATAGTCTTATAAACTTTACAGTTTCAAGAATACCGACTGGAAATATTATATGTTCTTAAAATTTACCTAAATATTCCCCCAATATTTCAAATTAAAATGACTACTCGGTCCTTATTGTTTTTTAATTAAACTCAAACAATTTCACGGCACTGAGCATTATCAGGGACACGTGTTATTATAATATATTTTTCATCTGTAAATATGAGAACTATATTCGTGAACTGTGAACATTTGCTTCCTGTCTAATTTGTTCCCTCTTCCCTGTGGATTTTGAAAATCACAAAACAGGGACAGCATCGCCGTCAAAACTACTCTGTACCTTTAATTATGTCGCATGACGGAAGATGTAGTAATCTTCAACTGGCTAGAAAACGTTCTTGTGCCGGAAATGAACTACAACTACCACAAGTCTTTCCGCGTACGTCATTTTTTTCTTTTTCACAAACAACAATGGCGTCGCACGGAGCAGATGCGGGTTCCTCCAAGCCCATAGCGTCTGCGGAGGAGCAGCAGGGAGAGAGAAAACCAGCGGCCGTGTCGTTTGGTTTCACCAAAACAGCCAGTAAATTTAAACCGTTGACGAGCGACGCTCAGGCCAAGAAAGATGACAGAGATTACCTGACAGGAATTCATGGAAATGAGCTGCAAAGGTCGGCTTTTTCTGCTAATGCTAACATAACGTTTCGGTGTCATTTACCGGTTACGTTTCTCATCTTAGCTAGTCATTGTAATTACTGTGCTTTTTGACAATGAATAACTATGTATAATTGTTATATGGACACAGTTAGCAACGCAAAGTGTTATTTTGAAACGGCCCCGCCTGACAGCGCTCTAATTTTGTATTTTGGTGCAGTTCAAAGCCAAGTGAGAAACCCAAGGAGCTCATCATCCCTCTGATCCAGAAGAACCGCTGGCACAAGCCGGACCAAGTGGGCCAGAACTCAGAAAATGGAGGCAAAATAGAAAACACAGCCCAAGACAATGACTCTGTGGAGTCTCAAGCTGTTAAGGAGCTCATTGAAGGTTTGTGTATGTGTAGGAAGCAGGGCTGCGAGTACCATTAGATAACACAAATCGCCTAAAACTTCTCTTTACGTTCATAGATTCGCGGAGGCAGCTTGATCTGTGGCAAAATGGCCCTAAGTCAGAAAACATAAACCTCTCCATCCCCCTGTTAATGCAAAACAAAGTGCCAGAAGGCTTTGAGGATGGAGACCAAGTAAAGGTGGACCTGAGGCCTGAATCTGTAAGTATGGAGAGCAACATAAGGACATAAATTCTATTCTATTTGCTGTGCAGTTCAGTCTTATCTTGTCCATATACACTGCTGAAGGGTATAATATTAATTTTATTTTTATACAAAGTTTAGAAGTGTAGTCAAGAAGCTGCACTATGTCTTGTCTATGTGAGGGTGGTGCAGGACATGGATGAGAACCGTGAGATAGTGGTGAGGTGTGCTTGTGATGGTGATGGGCAGGATGACGGGTAACGTCAGGCAGGAATGAAAGTCAGTACAACATACAATACAATACAACTTTATTTATAGAGCACATTTAAAACCCAACGGTATACCAAAGTGCTTCACATAAAAGACAGAAAATAAGACATAAATATTATAAATATTAAATATTAGTAAATATTATAGGACCTTAACAAAGTTCCAAGTACTCTAATAGGTCAGTGTCACTAATACACAGGAATAGCATAAAATGTATATCAAGTAAAACATGTTAAAAGCACACGTATAAAAGGTAAAATAGAGTAAGCCTAGGGATCAGATACAGGCATTAACGAGCAGGAAAGGCAAGGTTCGACGAGATCTTGGCTGCACAAGGAGTAACTGAGTAGATGATCTTAGTGCTCGAGCGGGAATTTACGATCTAAGGAGTTCAATAAGGTAGCTCGGGGCTGTGCTGTTGATAATTTTAAAGGTAAGCAGCAGTATTTCAAATTGGATGTGGTATTTAATGGGTAGCCAGTGCAGGTCAACTACAACAGAGGTAACAGAGGCAAACCTCCCAGTTCCGGTCAGAAGGCGTGCCGCCGCATTTTGGACAGTTTGCAGTCAACGAAGAAGGTCAGAATGAAGACTGAAATAAAGGGAGTTGCAGTAATCCAGCCTAGAGGTCACAAAGGCGTGAACAAGACCGAATACAAGTGTGTCAATGAGAGGGGACAAGTGTAACAGTGATGCTGTAAGAAGTAGAGGTAGTAAAGGTAAAGGAGTTAACTACCTGGGGTCACCATCTAAAGCAAGGGACAGTGCACAAGAGAGGTGAGGGAGAAAGTATAGACATGGTGGAGATGGGTGTCAGGGGTCATTTCTGACAGAAGCATAGCAGCAAGAGTAGAAGTTTACAAGATGGTAGTGCGACCTGCTATCAGGTATGGTTTGGAGATGTTAGTACTGACAAAAAGACAGGAAGCAGAGCTGGAGATGTTAAGCGTTTCATTGTAAGGGGCCAGAATGAAGAAGATTAGAAATTAGTATATCAGAGGGAGAGCTCAGGTTGACCGCTTTGGAGACAAAGTTAAAAATAGGTTGGGATGGCTGAATTTTAATTAAGGAGCTGCCATACAGGAGGTGAAGAGGAAGACCACGTTCATGGATGTACTGAAGGAGGAGATGTAAAGAATAGAATAGAATAGCCCTTTATTGTCATTGTATATGTACAAAGAAATTGTGGGCGCGCCACTCCAACTGCTGGAATAAAATGTAAATACAAGACAGCAGGAATAATGGCAAACAAGAGAAATGTATACAATCAAGAGGAATATATACAAAAACAATAGAAAGGCACACACTAGAGAACAAGAATAAGGGTTTGTGTGACGGAAGAGGATGCCAGAGAAAAGGGTGAATGAAGTCCAATGAACTACTTTTTTAGACATGCCTGTTTTTATTCATATCCAGCTGTTTCTACTACAGCTGAACTGTACTGACTAAGAAACGTGAAAATTCCAGAGTGATTTGGGCAGCACAATGGTTTCCTCACACCAAGGGGTCCTGGGTCTGAACCTGACAATTAACTGGGATTGTATGGACTTTGCATGTTCTCTGTGTTCTTGGTTATTTTAGCTACTTTTCAAAGATGTGTGTAAGCTTAGTTGAGGTTATGTTCAGGATGTTTCCCACCTCTCAGCCTATGACAGTTAAGAAAATAAATGATGAAATAAGTAAATGTGTAGAAATATGGAATAGAATTATTTGTTTTGATGATAATTTTCTAGAAATCACTTTTTTTGCAATATATTTAAACAAATTTTTATATTTAGAAAAAATGGTGAAAATGGAATTAATGCAAATAAATAAAAAAAATACATAAATAAATAACATGCAGTATGGAATTTAAAAAAAAAAAACCATCAAAATGAACATTCAGTTCTGTAGCCACACAGTATATTTGGAACTACAAAGAACTAATACCTGATTGTGACAGCATTAAAGGGGTTGAACATGAAAAACCTGATGATATATCCTAAAAGACAGCTTCTTATTAGATGTTGAATTTGTCTTTGCTCAGGGAAAAGTCTGAAATGAAAGGATACCATAGAAATGACAATTTAAGGAACTGATACATAACTCTTGTATTAAATTTAAAGTAGGTGTAAAAAACAAAACAAAAACAAACAACTTTAGTTGTCTCAAAAGTTAAAAATTATAAAAAACAATATTGCACTTACAAAATGAATTCTGTTGTTTGTTTTGGGATATAGCCCATGCATGTTGAAAATTATATACATAAATTGTCTTAAATTAGTCAAATTGGTCCTGATAACATACCTGTGGAAATTTTGGTCCCCACTTAGATTTCTGTATGGACATGAGTCCATATCCTATTATATCCACATTGAGATATAATAGGCATATTCAAATACCTATTATATTGCCCTTACAGTTAACCCTGCATTGTTTTAAAACAACAAAAACAAAAAAAAGTAAAGCAAAACTAACACTGAAACCAATAAAAACATAAAGATTTTTAAACATTTTTAAAATAAACTGAATTTAAAACAAAAAAATGTTGAATGAAATGCTAAAAAAAAAGGGAAACTATTATGACTGTATCAAATGTGTATAATCTACAATAGAATCTATTAGAAAGCAGTGAGCAAATAAAAAAAGCCCGACAGTGCAAACTGTCTGGTAGACTGGCTGCTTTGACTCAGACTGAAATTTGAGTGTGGGAAAGTGCTGACTCTGGACTGGGAGACACCCCTGCATACATACACAGCGACACACACTTTGTCATTACAGTAAGACTTTGATAGCAGGCGAGCATCAGTCTCCCAGAGACATAAAGGCAACCAATTGGGTCTCTCTCTGTTTCTTTTCATGTAAAGGCCTCACATGTCTTCTCACTGTCATCCCATATCTGCTCTGTCACTGTGGATGTGACTAGCAAAACACGAGAGTCAGGGAAAATTTGCTCACGGTGCCCCTGAGCTCATTTTCATGCAGCATCCTCTGCGAGGGCTCCCAGCCCCCTTTAGAGGAAGACCTTCAGTGGAGAGAGATGAGCAGGGCTACTGCTGCTGTAGCTGCGGCCTGTTGACTCTGAGTCAGCCGGGACCGAGTCTGACAGCCTGTGGCCAAAAGGCTGAGTAAGACCGGCATGACAAGCTGTTTCTCTCTGTCAGCTGCAACAAACTTTTTTTTTTTTTGTGCTTTATATGTCAAAGATTACATAACCACCTTGTTTAGCCTGTTGGGAATTTTTAATGCAGACTGTGATGTCTGAATTTTTGAATGTAATATGCTTTAATTTCCAAAATAATTTTGCAGTATTTATTTGTCAGTCAACAGAGGCAGATTATGAGCGTGTTCCTGTTGAGGCTTATGGACTTGCAATGCTTAAAGGGATGGGTTGGAAGAAGGAGGAAGGCATTGGACGTACCTTTAAACAGTAAGTAACAAATTGATAGTTCTGCTACACTGACGTTTTAACACAGTGGTGTTCAAATGTATACTGAAACAGCAAGTCAACTGGCAAACAATTGGCAGCTGTTATAATTGCTGTATAACTGATTAATTCCTGTGGATTTTCTTATTAACCTACAACAGTGGCACAGACTATAAAACTAAAAATAACTAGTAACTGTGCATTATTCTTCACCTACATAAAAGTAAAGCATTTAAATCTTTAGCCTGTTTTACAACCTGAACATGTCTATTCATGTCTATTGATTTATTCCTGTGCCTGCCTAACTGCTATAGAGATGTGAAGCCAATTGAGCACCAGCTGCGTCCGAAAGGATTGGGTCTTGGAGCAGATCGTTCGGCAGTAAAGGACCTGGAGCCCAGCAAACATCAGCGTCCCCCAAAGCCAGGCGAGGAGCGGGGAAAGGAGGAGGAGCTAGTGATGGGTCCCGGGGGTTGTGTGCTGGTACAGTCGGGGCCACATAAAGATCTCTATGGCAAGGTAGAGTTGATCTAGAATCTGTGTGGAACAAAGTCAGCATTTCCCACACAAGGACTGTATTAGACATGCTAGCCAAGTATATTCAGTGACTCATTTGGGTATTTTTATTTATTTATTTTAACTATACAAGTGTATGATTCTCACAATTATTTTGCAAGTTCAGTCTGCTAACAAGTCCGCCCCCTACACCCTTTCACTCCATAGCAAATGTAAGAGATTCTAATTAGGGGTAGAGTAGAAATACAACAGCAACCTTTGAGTCTTCCTCACCTTCCTGCACCGGAGACAGGGACTTGTAACGAATATCTTTGGCAATTTATTCTGCTGTCAGATTATTGAGATCTTCTTCACCTGTTATAACAGGTACCTATTTTATTTCATTTTCTGAAATCCCACACTCTGTCTTCTTTTTCATTACCGCCATATTTGTATTTTATCATATGAAGAAAAATAAATAAATAATTATGAGACATTTCACAAAACCATGTATAAATCATGGGTTGTATTTATGAAATGATCTCATGTAACTCATTTTTGTGCGGTTATAGTAAGATGGTATTTCTGCAGACTCACTGAGGAGGGCTGCGCAACACATTTCGATTAAAGGCTAGTCAGTTTGGAACTGCTTGTCATGTAGTGTGCACCCTAATACAGATGCACAGACAGTGTCAGCGTGTAGGGGCTGGAGTGGAGTTGAGCGCTTGATGTTTGAAAACTGGTTCACTTGTTAGTCATGTGTGCCGTGGTTGAAAGGACTCTAGTTTCACCATCTTGGACTAGAGTAGTGATATAGTCCTTGTTCAGCTCTGTCGATCTGCTGCAAGCTGGAGCAGAAGCCCCCACCAAACCAGAACCAGCAGCAGATGGAGAACTGGTTCATGCTTTGGTACACAGAGCAGAACAAGGACTATCGTTCCCATCTGCAGTCAAGGCGTGGAGCTGGAGTCTGTCCAGTGGCCACTCACTGTGGGAGGCAGCTGTTTATATTGTTCAGTTATTTGTTATAAAGTTCTTGGCTATCACACACAGGTGCATACATGTACAGGCGTGCAGACACTTAGACATACACCAGGTTCTAATGTTAAAGAAATGTAACTGAAGTTAGCCATTTGTTTTGTACTACCCACTTCTGACTGTGTTTTTCTTTGCCTGAGGTAGATAGAAGGTGTTGATCCAGACAATGCTCGAGTCATGGTGAAGTTGGCTATTGGCAGCAAGGTTGTGACGATTAGCCAATACGCCATTAAACTGGTGGAGCGCAAGGAATATGAGAAATACAGCAAAGATCTCAGTGAGTAACTCTGACTTTTAAAAAAGTGACCTTTATTTTTTTCCTGCATAACGAATTAGAAGAAATCTCACTTAAAATATGGTGACATTTCATTAAATACCAAAATTCTGTTTTGTAAAAGACTTGTATTGCTATTGTAGGTACATATAATACAGATTTATTTTTTAATTAAATATCTAAGGGATCCTGCTGTTATGCAGTGTTCTGGGAATCAGACTTATCCTTTTCAGTGACATTTCACTGAACAGAGATTTAGCCACAGCCTGTATTTACGTTAGCCAGCAGTGTTTTTCCTAGAATGAAAAGGCCATGAAGAATAACTCTTTCAGTACTGTTGTCTGTGTTTGCAAAAAACATTTTTTTAATGCCATCTAATACTGCTTTTCCCCCAACAATTAGGTCGCCTCAGTAAAGCCCACAAAGACAAGGAAAGGGAGAAAGAGAAGGGAAAGGATCAAGAGAGAGAGCGTCAGAGGCGGGAGGAGAACGAGAGGAGTAGTAACGGCGACAAAGTAAAACACAAGTCCTCAGAAAGAGATCGAGAAAAAGACGAGAAGAAGAGGAAACACAGAGAATCAAGTCAAGACAGGTACATTTTCACTAAGAGATGTAATATTTCAATAATGAGCATTTTAAAGTGAATTATCTGATGGTTTTTTACTTTATCATTTTAACAGCATGTTCTCTGCTTACATGTGTTCATCTTCTGTTTGTTTCGTAGAGATAAGCCTCCAGTGAAAGAAGCAAGGCGACCACCAGCTCCCCCGTCCTGGCTCCAGAGAGACCTGAAAGTTCGCTTTATAGACAAAGCGTTCAAAGGGGGCAGGTACTACAATTCAAAGGTACTCCAGCTTTATTACACCTTTCTATGTCAGTTATTAACAGCTTTGAATTAACAGATTTTAATGTGTTGAAGCTACAGGCAGATAAAAAAAATTAAAGGAAAGGGCAAGCTGATAGGGAATTACATACCACCACAGCTTTATTGTGCCTTCATTAGATTTTGATGGGGTTTTTAACTTTTCTGACAATAGCAGGCTTATACGGTATAACGAACTAAATTCCTAAATAACATCAGAAATACAAATTTATTGAAATAATTATTCATTTCATGAATGTACTATAGCCCGCACGTCTCACTGTTGCAGTCTATGTGGCACTGCATTCCTGATTTCTCCATTCTCCCTGTTATTGGAATTCACAAATAAGAAAGGAGGAAAATAAAACATTGTGTTAGCCTTGCGACAGACTGGCGACCTGTCCAGGCAGCACCCTGCCTCTCGCCGTAAGACAGCTGGGATAGGCTCCAGCCCCCCCGCGACCCTGAAAAGGATAAACGGCACAGAATGGATGGATGGAAAATAAAACAAACACCATCTTGTGACGTGAACTTAGTTGGGAAGTAATTTAATCTAGAAAACTGGGCTGGGGACAATACGACACACTTTGTCGAACTAAGTGGTCTCTGTTTTGTTAGGTTGCTCACCTGCATCAATAAGGTGGAGTTTCAGGACTTGCTCCATTTACTACTTGAAGTTGTCATTGTTCACAGCTCACTGAGCTCAGTTGCCACTGCTGGTAGAGACTGCCCTCTGGTGGTGTTTCTGGTTTCTGGGCAGCATGCCATGATAGATAGCTTTGTAGAAATAGATGGTCTAGTTTTGGGGGTTTTTTTTCTGTGACAGTATTGAATGGATGAGTTCCTGCCCCAAGTGGAGGAGTTCAAGTATCTCGGGGTCTTGTTCGCGAGTGATGGGAGAAGGGAGCCGGAGATCGACAGACGGATTGGGGCTGCAGCTGCAGTAATGCGGACGTTGCACCGGTCCGTCGTGGTGAAGAGGGAGCTGAGTGTAAAAGCGAAGCTCTCAATTTACCGGTCGATCTACGTCCCTACCCTCACCTATGGCCACGAGCTGTGGGTAGTGACCGAAAGAACGAGATCGCGGATACAAGCGGCAGAAATGAGCTTCCTCCGAAGGGTGGCTGGCCTCTCCCTTAGAGATAGGGTGAGAAGTTCGGCCATCCGGGAGGGGCTCAGAGTAGAGCAGCTGCTGCTCCACATCGAAAGGAGCCAGCTGAGGTGGTTCGGGCATCTGACAAGGATGCCCCCCTGGGCGCCTCCTGGGTGAGGTGTTCCAGGCATGTCCCACCGGGAGGAGGCCCCGGGGCAGACCCAGGACACGCTGGAGAGATTATATCTCTCGGCTGGCCTGGGAACGCCTTGGTATTCCCCCGGATAAGCTGGAGGAGGTGGCTGGGGAGAGGGAGGTCTGGGCCTCTTTGCTTAGGCTGCTGCCCCCGCGACCCGGCCCCGGACAAAGCGGATGAGGATGGATGGATGGACAGTATTGAAAATCCTGCTGTCAGGATTTCTAAATACCCTACAGTTCAGCTCAAGCCTACTTTGCACTGACTCTCTAAGTCTTTGAAATTCTACCGAGGCCATAAATCATTCTTGTGAAAAGAAATTCTCCCATTTGATGCTTTGATGATGGTTTTAGAGAGTACTAATATGACATGAGTAGTTGGTTTAAGATTTGGTGACACATCGAAGTGTGGCTACTTGTTTACCAGTGATGGGGCCATTATCATCCAGGACGAGCCCACTCCCACTGCGATAGAAATGTTAATCCCCCAGAACAACTTTGCATTAAGTGCAGTAACCCCAACAGGAACAGAAAAATAGCCCTCACAGCATAAACAAGCTGGATATACCCTCATTGTTAGGTTAGGGACTCAGGATTTTCCTTTAACTTGTTAGCGGTGTGCCAGTTTGCATTAGAGATGGCTTTATTAGATGTGAAAATAAAGGACTAGAAAGCCCTTTTTAATTGCCTTTTTTAGTTTCACACTCTATATAGAAAACTTTTAATCCTAAGCAGCTGAAATAGACGAATCACTGCTTTGTTATCATCATGTAGCATGTCAGAAACTACTTTATCTTTCAAGTGTGTTCACTTTTTTGAGAGTCAGACATTAGTTGTAGTTAGTTTTAAACCAAAGTATCGGCATTCACAGAAAAGCCACAGAATGTTGCTGTGATAATTTCAAACTTCAGTTTCCGTCAGAGCTCTTAAAATAAGTCTCGTTTTTGTGCAGATGCAAGTGGAGGATGTCCTGACGCCGTCTACCTGTGTGTGCCGAACTGAAGAGGGAAGACTGTTAGACGGTGAGTTATTAGTGTGATCTCGGGCTTGCTCGGTGTTATTTTTCTCAGTCTGTGGCGTTCGTGTTTTCTGTTGCCTAATTGGAGCTTGTCAGGAAATGTGTAAAATGTGTGCTGTCACTGTCTCTGTTGAATTCCTTATTCATCTAACAAGTTAAGGTGTTTTTAGCTGCTCATAAGTTGCATGAAAAAAATTAATCACTGTTATTGTGAGGTGTTTAAGGAATAGACAGATGTGACTTTTTTTGTTAGAATTTGAAGGAAATGTATGGCTTTATTTGTTTTTGAAGGTTTGTTAAATCTCTTTTTTTCCATTTCTTTGCACATAATGATGAATAAGTTATAATTGTTGACCAGTAGATTAACTTGTAATGCTCATTTTCTTTTCCCTCAGGTTAAGTTTCCCAGGTCTGCACCTTTGCATATTTAAATATAAAGGTGTATAGGTCCTCGCAGCTAACTTTCAACAATGCAAAGCAAATATGGATTTTTAAAAAATGGTTGAACTATCCCTTTTGGCACGACTGAATCTCCAGAATAACCAGTCTTCTATACTGTTTACAGTTAGTTAATTTGAGAGATATGTACAGTTTTAATCTGTTAGGGTTATACTCAGATCTCTTCTGTCATGATAAGTTTTGTTTCTGTGTTTTGTTTAAAATGAACTTCATATTGTCCTGGCTGCAGTTGTGCTTTTTAACAGCTAACTTTACACAATGCTATCATGTCAAATCAGTCACTTTAAAATCATGTCAGCATAAAAGTGTTCAGAATCTTTAGGCGCAGGACAAGAATCTGTTTGCAGATTACTTACAGGTAAATGGTCCTGTTGAAGAGCAAGGGGAGGGATTACTGATTATTGTTATTGCCAAAATATAACCTTGAGTTAGAATAATATTTTTACATTTTATTTGTTCTTTAAAATGTATTTGTTGCAAAAATAATAACATGACTTCTTACCACGGATATCTGCTGGCTATGGTGGAAGCATTGGTTATTGTTCTGAGAGGTCGGTCTGCTGATTTAAATCTGGCAACCAGACTTCCCAGATTGGGGATTAATTTGATTCTTTTTCCTTATTGGTTATTAGCAAACATACAGTGGCTTGCAAAAGTATTTGGCCCCCTTGAAATTTCCCACATTTTGTCACATTACAGCCACAAACATGAACCAACTTCATTGGAATTCCACGTGAAAGACCAATACAAAGTGGTGTACACGTGAGAAGTGGAACCGAAATCATACATGATCCCAAACATTTGTTACAAATAAATAACTGCAAAGTGGGGTGTGCGTAATTATTCAACCCCTTTGGTCTGAGTGCAGTCAGTTGCCCATAGACATTGCCTGATGAGTGCTAATGACTAAATAGAATGCACCTGTGTGTAATCTAATGTCAGTACAAATACAGCTGCTCTGTGACGGCCTCAGAGGTTGTCTAAGAGAATATTGGGAGCAACAACACCATGAAGTCCAAAGAACACACCAGACAGGTCAGCATCCCACGGAGCACTGTTCAAGCGATCATTCAGAAATGGAAGGAGTATGGCACAACTGTAAACCTACCAAGACAAGGCCGTCCACCTAAACTCACAGGCCGAACAAGGAGTGCACTGATCAGAAATGCAGCCGAGAGGCCCATGGTGACTCTGGACGAGCTGCAGAGATCTACAGCTCAGGTGGGGGAATCTGTCCATAGGACAACTATTAGTCGTGCACTGCACAAAATTGGCCTTTATGGAAGAGTGGCAAGAAGAAAGCCATTGTTAACAGAAAACCATAAGAAGTCCTGTTTGCAGTTTGCACCAAGCCATGTGGGGGACACGGCAAACATGTGGAAGAAGGTGCTCTGGTCAGATGAGACCAAAATGGAACTTTTTGGCCAAAATGCAAAACGCTATGTGTGGCGGAAAACTAACACTGCACATCACTCTGAACACACCATCACCACTGTCAAATATGGTGGTGGCAGCATCATGCTCTGGGGGTGCTTCTCTTCAGCAGGGACAGGGAAGCTGGTCAGAGTTGATGGGAGGATGGATGGAGCCAAATACAGGGCAATCTTGGAAGAAAACCTCTTGGAGTCTGCAAAATACTTGAGACTAGGGCGGAGGTTCACCTTCCAGCAGGACAACGACCCTAAACATAAAGCCAGGGCAACAATGGAATGGTTTAAAACAAAACGTATCCATGTGTTAGAATGGCCCAGTCAAAGTCCAGATCTAAATCCAATCGAGAATCTGTGGCAAGATCTGAAAACTGCTGTTCACAAACGCTGTCCATCTAATCTGACTGAGCTGGAGCTGTTTTGCAAAGAAGAATGGGCAAGGATTTCAGTCTGTAGATGTGCAAAGCTGGTAGAGACATAACCTAAAAGACTGGCAGCTGTAATTGCAGCAAAAGGTGGTTCCACAAAGTATTGACTCAGGGGGCTGAATAATTACGCACACCCCACTTTGCAGTTATTTATTTGTAAAAAAATGTTTGGAATCATGTATGATTTCCGTTCCACTTCTCACGTGTACACCACTTTGTGTTGGTCTTTCACGTGGAATTCCAATAAAATTGATTCATGTTTGTGGCTGTAATGTGACAAAATGTGGAAAAGTTCAAGGGGGCCGAATACTTTTGCAAGCCACTGTAAATGTCAGAATCTGCTGGCTCTGAGTGCTGCCTAGTTGGTATTACTGCAGAAATTCTTCAATGAATGACGTAGCGTTTCTTTTTTTCTTTTCCTGTGGCAGATGTGAAGCAGGACATGCTGGAAACTATTGTCCCAAAAAGTGAATATGATTCTGTAATGGTGGTACTGGGTGAGCACAAGGGAAAGGTGAGCAAAGTAACCTCTCTGCTTTTTATTTATAGATAGATAATTTGTTTAAATCTGATTAGCTAATACTGATCACTATATTCCCACCTGATTCAGGTTGGCCGTATTCTTCAGCGGGACAAGAACAAGTGCAGAGCGATGGTCCAGCTCGACAGATACGAGGATAAAGTGTTCACATTGGACTATGACACCATTTGTCACTATGTTGGGGCAGCAGCAGACCACTGATTTCTGATGTTTACTGTAATATTCACTGTCCTTTTTCCATCGACTTCTTCCCAGCTGTTTTTTTTGTTTTGTTTTGTTTAGTTATTATTCAAGTATTATGGATTTTAAAAGATTGCAACTTTGTAATAAAAACTTGTCGATTTTTTTCCCCTTGTACATATGGCAATGCAACAATTGAGAAAAAGCTGCAACAGATAATTTTCACAGTAGTCTTAAGTTTATTATCAGGTTCACTGATGGGTCTAGTGACAACGAGAAGTGAACCTTTGGGTCATATAAAAACATATTTACAAATGCTCTACACGGCAGGAGTATGAATAGAGAAGCTGTCCAAAAAGTTCAGCCCTTCATTTCTGACATGTACACATTTCACAATGAAAAGAAAAGCCTGTCAAACTATGATGTTTAGCATGTGAGCATAATGAAGACCAACTGTAGAGTTGTGGGTTTTAAGTTGCTGTCTTCGTAGTATCTGCTTTTACTCCTTGGGTAGTTGGTTTGCTGCGTTAGCCCGAAGAACAGCTCCTGGACTCGGGTACGGACGCTGCTGGAAGAGAGGTCCCGCTGCTGTGGTGTCTGCACCCGTTTTTGCTTCATTACGTTTGGGCAGCCCACTTGACCACGACCCCCTGCAAAAATGAATACGTTTGTGTTCACTGCATTTGTAATCAGCACTACAATGTCTTCTGTGTCTGAAAAGGGGTTTTGTCAAGCCTGAGAAAACGACCTTGATCAAATTGCAATGACAATCTCAGTTTGGTCTTAGGAATATTTTAAACAGAAACCCTGCAGGTTTAGATCTTAGACATTTCCACAGCAGACAATTTGGCTCATGGTGGCAGGAAAACTGCAATGAGGTAAATTTGGTTAATGACGACTACAGTATGTTGCATTTACAGCTACAATAAGACTGACTGCACATACAAGGATAATGAAACTAGCGTGCTGAAGTAGTATGGAGCCATTTAAGTTGTTTTTATACCTGTGCTTTCTCTGACATGCCAAGTCAAAATGCTGTTTAAAAAAAAAGTGTATGGCCCCTTCCCAGCGTTCACACGTTCCTGCTCTGAGGGCTCAGAGCTCATAAGGATACGAGGCCTTTCTGCAAGTCTTTATTTTATGCTCAAGGGAATAAGTGAGTTGTGATAAAAGCTGGTCAAATTTGGTCAAATATTAAGAGTAACTTTTTTGAAAATGGGAGGAAAACTAATCCAGTTCACTATGAACATTATGCTACTGGAATAAAATCTGCCTCTTGTTGAGGTGTGGTGCCTTGCATGAAATGTAGATTTATGTGAGCTCCCTAAACCAGGGATATCAGCTATGCTGATTACCATTTTGAATTTTGAGAGGACACACTCAAAAATTGTACCTGTGCTGTGTGAGGGTTTAGTTCTTACGTCTAAGATAAAAATGCATGATGGGAATTGATTTGGTCTGTCTCTCATAACTATTTTTCAACAAGTGCAACACAATGATTCTGGCAAAATCAGAATACCAGAGAACGACCTGTATATAGCTTATATCGAGGTGACCATCTGTACTGTACCTTGGAGCATCAGAGTAAGCACTTGGATCCATGGGGTCCATCTCATCATCTTTTCTACCTGTAAAAAATATTAAGTGTTCAATATTCAATCATGTGAAAGTTGCTGATGTGTAAACATGTAATGAATCAGATGTAAACATTACCTTTTTTGCTTCGACTGTATGGTGCTGCCTCATCTCTTCTCTGCTTTCTTCTGTCTCTGTCCCTCCCATCATCACGTTCTCTGTCCCGGTCCCTGTCCCTTTCCCGATCTCGATCCCTTTCCCGATCCCGGTCTCTGTGTCGTTCTCTGTCCCTGTCTGGTTTCTCAACTTGCTTCTCGCCTTTTTCATCTCCTCCTTCTACTAAAAACACAAGTTAAGGCAAGGATCACAAGATTAGCCATGGCTGAAATCTGTCAAAAGCAAACTGTATTCTGAGGTTGTACATTCAAAGTAGCACACGTCAACTGTAACAGAACTGAAATTTGTGATCACTAGTGCTTCTTGAAAACATTACATTATAGAGGCTGAATAAAAGCATACCTCTTATTTTCTTGGCAGGTTTTGTTATTACTGCAGATGGGTCATTTGGGGATAACCAGGCAACCATATCTGTCTCGACATTCCAGTAATAAGGAAGACCACTGTTTAAGGAATAGAAAACATTAGCGATTAATATTGCAACCACAAAATTAAATAAAACTTACTTAACAGTTTAAAAATACACTTTAGCTCTCCATGACAGTAGTTATAATGTTCAAGGACTTCTCAAGAATAAAATGAGAAACAAGAAAGAAAAAGTAAAAAGCGCATTCTGATTGTGAAGTTTATAACAATCATTTTGAATTAAAAGTATAAAATTCTTATTATATTAAATTATAGTATATCAAGTGTACATACCAAGCAGAGTCAAACACTTTGTACCAGTTTGGTGGTAGATTCTCCACTCTGGTGGCTTCATAATCTACATTGTTGTCATCATAATCTTCAGCAATAATCTCCTCATCTGCCCCTGGATTAATTGAAGGGGAAAAGGTTTTTAAAAAGGCATGGAAAAAAAAGCACAAAACATAAGGAGAAATTCACAAAGGGTAGAGACCCGAATATGAAATCTGTTCCACTACCTTGCTCTGTTGGTTTAACAATCCCTCTCTTGGCCAATCGGGCCAGCAGTGCTGGAGGTAAAGGCATCCTGAAAGACGGAGTCCATGTGAAACTCTGTTCATATTATGGCTGAAATTCACTTGGGGTACCAAAATAACAGTTGCAGAACAAATGCTCATAACACATTATTACACAGTATTAAAATAGTCTTATATCAGATAATATAATACATATCATTTACTTTCAATAATATGTACCCTTTGATTAATTAGGACATATAGAAACTCATCATTTACACACAAACCACTAAGTCACATGTGGCCATAAAGTAAAATGCACATGATTACCACCATTATATAGTTTAGTGATCTTTAATATAAGCACATTTTGTAACAGTTTCATTACTTTCATGGGCTATTTTATATATTTTTATCATCATTATGTTTAATATTTTTGGTCCACCATTCATTTCACACTTTACTGAGCACTTGGTTTTGAAACAGTTCCCATATTTACCTGTTTTTTATTCTTCATCTTCTTCTTATTATTATCATTATTTTGTTTTGTCCATTTTTTTCTGGGACATTTCTTGTTTTCTGATAAGCGGAGATTAAGCCTTTACTGTAATAATTCTATCAAAAGCAGCTTTAACACTGCCCAGAACCACATTTTTGCAGCAGACTTGTCACATCTGTAGACAAGTATTTCCTGCAATAAATTACTGCTGGCTGTTTTGATGTCGATATCACAATGATATTCCTGAATTGTAGTTTAAAGCATGTATCCTGGCAGGTCTGAGAATGACTGAACTCCTGAACTGTTATGTGTCCTGTCATCATTTAAAGTAATCTGCTCATAAAAATTAAAGTAACTCCATAATCCTAATAAAGAAATCAGTTTCCTAGGTTATATGGCCATCGTACGCGAATCCCAGGTAAAACTTTACTAGCTCCTTATTTTATGTGCATGTGCATATATGTATTTACATATATACACATACCTATATATTTTTTCTTTGTGATTATTTGTACCATGTACAATACGAACTGTTTCCTTTAACAAGAAACTAACACGCTTGCAGTGCATCCGCGGCTGCAGATGTAAGATTAACGCAATAAACAAAACTATGCGTCTCCAAAAAGCATCCACACCACACAAACACAAACGTTACCCTTTACTTCAAAAGACTGAACAACAAGAAATAGTTAAATTCTTACCTTTTCTTTAAAAAAAAAGGTGGCCCTTTTTTATCGTCAAGCTAACGATACCTCTTTCCAAAACAGCATACACGGCGCGCTTAATGATGACGTAATCACGTCTTCTCGACGAAGACGACGTAAACAGACATGGAGGAGTATGCCCGAGAGCCCTGGTAAGATTAGATTTTAAGCGTTTGTTTGTATTTTAGAACTAATTAAGTTGGAGTCAAGTGTTGACTTTCTTAAATTTCATACTCAGCTTTGACGTGAGAGTGAGCAGAAAGGCTCTGCGGTTGTTGCGGCCTGCTTATTAAAGGCATATAAAAAACATAAAGATGTTATATGGAGGCGCCCTCTGCACACACAATAAGCTGGTAGAGTCACCTTTATCTGAAAATGTCGCTGTTTTTAAGTGACAACTGGAGTTAGGATAGAAATTAAAAATAGTTCAGGGTGGATTAATCTCAAAATATGGTTCCAAACAGGCAGTACACGAAGCTTCATTTATTTATTTATTTATTTATCAAGTTAAGACACACCTCGAGCCAAGGTTGATCCCCTACAAGTCAAACTTTAATGATAGTTCAAAGGAACGGGATAAAGAATCCAGATATCAGCCACTTCATTAGGCATACCTGTCCACCTACTGATTAATGTAAACCTACATTCTGTCACTTGGCAACAACATAGTGCATTTAGGCATCTGGACATGGTCATGACGCATTGCTGAAGTTCAGGCTGGAGAAGTTCAAACAGCTTATTTTTATTGATTTTGAACATCACATGATTGCTTTTGGCAGAATGGCCGATCTTTTCAATATTTCCGAAACTGTTTAACTACAGCCTTTTCCCCACAAAATAATTTCTAGGGTTTTACAGAGAACAGCGTGAAAAAGAGAAAATATCCAGTGAGCAACAGTCATATGGTTGAAAAAGCCTTGTTGATGTCAGAGATCAGATGAGAGTGGCAGACTGCTTTGAACTGAAGGCAGCAGTAACTCAAATAACCACTCCTTACAACTGAAGTGTGCAGTATAGCATCTCTGAATGGACAACATATCAACCCTCAAAGCAGCTGGGCTATGGCAGGAGAATACTAAATTGTCACTTCCCTTCTCCACACCTCATTAGTTCTTTCACTACTGTTTGACATATTCATTTATGATGTTTGATATGTTTTATAACACAAACATAACTCAGAGGTGAGCATTTAGTTATTTGTGTGGCTTTAAGGAACTAGTTCTTCATCCAAGGGTAATATACATTTCTCAGCCAGAACTGTGCCCATATTGTCTTCGGCTTCATCCAGACCGCGATTGATAACTTCTGCATTTTGTATATGAACTGGATGTTAGTTGTCAGATATATCTCCATTGTCAGTTTTCCTATCACATAGAAATCCATTTCTCTCTTAACGCAGCCCCTGGAGGATAGTGGATGACTGTGGAGGTGCTTTCACAATGGGTGCAATTGGAGGAGGGGTGTTCCAGGCGGTCAAGGGCTTTCGAAATGCCCCTGCTGTGAGTTCAAAACACAGGTTTTTGTTTGTTCTTTGGCTCGTCAGGTTGTTAAAGGCAGAATTCAACTGAGCTCTAATATTTCAGGGTGTTGGACACAGGCTGAAAGGGAGTGCAAAAGCAGTGAGAGTTAGAGCTCCACAGATTGGAGGTGAGCAGTTCCTGTTTTTTGTTACACATGGCAGTTAGTTAGTAATATATCATTTTTTGTGTAGATTAAATTGTTTAGGTACAGTTAGCTTCATAAAAGTAGCTGAAGTCTGGTTACTTCTTATGTTGCAGGTAGCTTTGCTGTTTGGGGAGGGCTCTTTTCCACAATTGACTGTGGTTTGGTTCGTCTGAGAGGGAAAGAGGATCCTTGGAACTCTATAACCAGTGGTGCGCTGACTGGAGCCATCCTAGCAGCACGCAGTAAGGAGCTCATTAGCTCAAAAGAAACAATACACCACTGTGTCTCTCTGTGTCAGTAAATACAGCCCCAATTCTGAAAAAGTTGGCATGCTGTGTAAAATGTAAACAAAAATTTTTTGGAATTGGGTTTCTACATTGGGATAATTAGCGTGACTCGCTGAATATTGCATTTTTCTCCAGGTGGACCTCTAACAATGATGGGCTCTGCAATGATGGGGGGAATTTTGCTCGCTCTCATTGAGGGTTTTGGGATTCTCCTAACCAGATACACAGCGCAGCAGTTTCAGAACCGTGAGTGAAGATAATTATGTTTCAGAAATGATATTTAAACTGGGCAGAACCAATGATTTATCAGTAGTTTAGCAAAATGTCACATGATTAAATGTGTGAGTGGTTTTATACCCCTGTACTGGTGTCCACTCCTCAGTTTGACAGAATTATGGACTTCGGCATAGAGCAACATTTTTCATCTCACTGGTCCCATTTTTACTCACCCTCATCACACTCGTAGCATTTTTTTTGTTTCTATCAAAATGTTTTAAAGAACCTGAGGAAAATCGTCCACTCTCTCAAAGTTCTTGTGCAGTTTAATTTGTGTTTCCTGTTTGATTCGTTTTTCCCAACAACACAATTTCTCACAATGTTAATGATATAACAACTTATAAAACATTTTGAAGGATGTGAGACTATTAAAATTGTTTGGGTTTTTTTCTTAGTGTTGCTATGAATAACCAGACAAATGTATGAACATCAGGTTGCCTCCAGCACAGCTCAAGTTAGATTTCCTGCTGAGACATGTCTTATTTTGGATGAGATTGTCACGGTTGATGCTGGCCAACCGTGGGGATGTGAGGAAAAGGAGGACCTAGGCGCGGAGCTCTGAATGCAAGCAGTGCGTTTATTTACAGTGAATGGACAATAACAATAAATCCTCAGTGCGTTCCTGACTCCCGTGACATGTCCTCTTCCCAGTGCTAGTGTTCCTTGTCTCCGCTCCTCAGTGTCTGAGAACCCCGTGCTCGCTTCCCTCTCGTCTCCACGCTTCTCCTACGGAAATAGCAAAGAGGCAGCCGTAAGACACACACAATGCGGACTAACCATACTAACTGGCCGAGAGACTAATGTGAAGTCACGCAATGATCCAGCGTCGGATAGAGCTCCATCACACTCTTAAGCAGCTCCTCTGATGAGGCTTGATCAGCTGCAGGTGTGTGAAGGTCTTCAGGTGGGGCCAACCACCTGGCACACCCATTAGGCCTGAAGGTGCCTGTAAACAGGTGCTCCCAGATACACATGCATCCACACACACACACGTATACCTGCAAGCAGGGAGAACGAGGGACAGCAACACCAAAAACACATATAATATAAAACAAGTCCATAACTGCTCAGGGACCCTAGGTAGCTCAGATCCAGGTCCTTGACAGTGATGAGCTGAGGAAAGGCTACGAAACCAAAAAGCCTGAAAGCACAGCAGACCTAGACAGTAGTAATATTCATATAAATATTTCTGAGGGGAACATGGGTTATATATTGATTACATGCCAGTGAAGCATGAAAAACTGACTTTGTTGTGTCTTCTTCCTTGATTTCTCCAGCAATTCCCTTTGCAGACGACCCTAGTCAGTTACCACCAAAGGATGGAGATCATCAACATCAGGGGCAAAGGGGGCAGTTTCAGTAGAGAAGGTTCAGGACTGAAGCCAGCTGTGGACAACCAAAAGCATAACAGGAATGCCAGCACATGAACAGCATCTACCAGGATGACCAAGAGGTGGAGATACTGGTCCCTACTGGATGCTAATAGATACCTCAGGGACAAATTACTGTTTCAGTTATTTATGAGTAAATGATAATAATTTCCTCATGTTTGCACCACCTGAAAAATCAACGTTTTCAATATTTATGGTTATTTTGTTCAATGTGTAGTTCTCAAAACCACATAGTAAATTAAATTAGTTATTATAGCAACACGTATCTATTAAAATAAATAATTTTCAGCTCATTTATATTCTTGCTGAGAGTTGGGGACAATGCTCAAGGAACCAAATAAGTTTTATCCAAAAACTGCTTTATGCTTCCAAAGATTTTATACTTGGGCCGATTATGTATTTTAATGACTGAAAGGCAGAAAGTTAAAGTAAGAAAACTGCACATCTTTAAAGTTTTGCATTAGAAAGATATTTATTCGAATATTAACGTTAATATTTATTTACCTGTGAGGTGTTAAAGTCAGTTCAAAGGACATTTGAGGGGTTTTTTTTGTTGAAACTCAGCAAACCCTTTTTTTAAAAATAGTTTTTGTTGATTATAAGTGTTTGTCTAGTCTGTTATCTGTGCACCATTTGTCACTTTAATTGCCGCATAAAGCAACAAAGCACTTTTTAAAAACCTGAAAGTCTCTCATTTCCTGAAATTAGCACCATCCACAAAAAATTCTATCAAATCGATCTGGTTACAAACTGTCAGCAAATATCTATTGTAGTAAACGTACTGTGAACAATGTTCCTAAAAATAATAAAGCTTCAGATGATCTTTAAAAATGTGATCGATTGTTTGTTTGTGACTTCTTTTTCAGGTAATGTGATGAATATTTTTGCAGTCTTGTTATTTACTGCTGACTGGCGCCCCCCGTCGCCGGCCTTTCGGTACTGCATACAGTGGCTGTTTCTCTCCAAGGTCCTGAAATATTGGGGTCCCAACTTGCAAATGCTTTCTTCATCTTGATGGACTATTTTCTTAATATTATTCTCTCTCAAAACTAAAACATCGCAGCAAACTCCCACAGAGCCGGAGAGTTTCTCCACCTCCACCTTCCCCTTGAAAGATTTCCCTTGTCATCCTTTTAAACGGCTCAGCTACTTTAATCCTGACGGCTGGCCGCCGCGAATATATGCACGCGTTTGTTTTAATACTCCTCACCGTTGTGTGCCCGCATAGATAAACTTAATTGCAGTCTTCATTTACACACCGCAAGAAATGACCAGAAAGCGGCTTTAATTGGATTTATGGGCTACAAACTGGCGGTGAGCAGAATGGCCCGCAGCCTCTGAGCTGCACCGGCTTTCTGCATGTGGATATGAAATGACAGGCTACAGATGGTCCTTATTTTTTCCCTTCTCTCTTTGGGGGCCAAATTCAAATCTGTGATCCATTACGCATCACAGATTTTGTGAGGAGTTGATGGTGCGTTTTCTTCAGTGATTTCGTGGCGTTAACCTGTGAAAATGGACCCGGCAAAGAAAGGTATGGTCTGTCAGCCTTTCAGGAATGTGTATAGTATACCTCCACGCGTAACATTTGCTATGTTTTATTGCACTGTAAAGCTATTCTGAGTGGGAACAGACAAACGTAAGATGAGCATAAACATTTTTGTCATGACGCTTTTCTGAAAAGTAACAAAACCTAACTAGTAAAATAAAAAAGGGCTTTTATAATAACCAGAAAATGCACAGCTGGTCTCATATTTTCACGTTTTCTTACTAGGGCAGATAGTTTATGTCTTGGCTGCTCGTTTAGTTTGTTCACGGATGGGATGATAAAAGTACCCTCAGGCTTATTCTCTGTGCAGTGCCTTGTCAACAGGTGTTCGTGGGTCTACTTGGGGATAGGGCCGGGCTAAGTGCCACGCTGCTCCCACTAAAGAAGTAGGTCACATCTGGTCTTATAATATGAGGCCTCCGGGACAGAATACCTCCCTGTTGCCACAGCCACATGTCAAATCCTTTCCTAATTGTGTTAGATAATAAAATCTGAGCTCACATAAGCAATGCTAGAGTAACATGACTTGAAACTGTGTGCAAATGCACACTGGAACTGGACAAAACATTGTTTAACTTGCTTTTTTTTTTTTTTTTTTTTTTTTTTTACACTGAATCTATTCCCCAAAATAAAAGAAACAATTACCTTGCATGTATATATCCTTACTTACAATAAAACAACTCAACCCATGCCCAACAGAGCTAACATTCACTGTGTGTGAAAATGCGCATTTTCACCCTGCCTTTTTAATCTTTATGTATATATTGACTTATTTATTTTCAGATGCCCTCCCTGGGGGCGATGCAGGCAAATCAGACACCCTCGGGTCAACTGGCTCGGTCAGGAAAAGAGGAGGGGGCGCCAAGAAGGCGATGCAGGCAAACAAGTCTGCCCTCAGGGCCCCCCGAGCTCTTTGCTGCCTCACCCTTAGCAACCCCATCCGGATGGCTGCACTGGCCCTGGTGGAGTGGAAATATCCTTTTCTCTGAGAGAGTTGCTGTGTTTGTCTCTGCACATGTACTGTGTTTTGGTTTGTGTATGTTTAATCCTGCATATGATGCACATTCATTAATAATCATTTGTTTCATCTATTTTTCCTGGAGAGATACATTCACAAGGCCCGCTCTTGCCTTAACTAGAGTCTGCAAGCCCTTTGACATTTTCATTCTTCTTGCCATTTTTGCCAACTGTGTGGCCATGGGTGTCACCAAGCCGTTTCCAGATGATGATTCCAACCCTACCAACCACAAACTAGTAAGTGTTCAGTGAACAAATATAAAATAATTTAACAAAGCCACCAAAAATATACAGGTTGGGCCATTTATATGGATACACTGTAATAAAATGGGAATGGTTGGATACTGGATGCCTGTGTTGGCATTTCTCCTGCGGTGTTGCTATCAGTGTGTGAAGAGCAGGAGAAGAGGGTTCCATTGACAATCCAACACAATGGAACACATTTTATGAGTGGTCAGAAACTTGTAAATAACTCATGAAAGAATAAAGTTACATTGAAACCAAGCACACCATTGGTTTTCTTGTGACATTACCAATAAGTTTGATGTGTCACATGGCCCTCTTCCTATTGAAAAAACAAAAGTTGTATCCAAGATGGCCGACTTCTAAATGGCCACCATGGTCACCACCCATCTTGAGGAGTTTGCCCCCTCACATATACTAATGTGCCACAAACAGGACTTTAATATCACCAACCATTCCCATGTTATTACGGTGTATCCATATAAATGGCCCACCCTGTACATTATATGCCAGATCACAGATGATAGTGTGGGTCAAAGATATGTTTTTGGACACATGGATATGATCGCGGATACAAGTGGCAGAAATGAGCTTCCTCCGAAGGGTGGCTGGCCTCTCCCTTAGAGATAGGGTGAGAAGTTCGGCCATCCGGGAGGGGCTCAGAGTAGAGCCGCTGCTGCTCCACATCGAAAGGAGCCAGTTGAGGTGGTTCGGGCATCTGAAAAGGATGCCCCCTGGGCGCCTCCTGGGTGAGGTGTTCCAGGCATGTCCCACCGGGAGGAGGCCCCGGGGCAGACCCAGGACACGCTGGAGAGATTATATCTCTCGGCTGGCCTGGGAACGCCTTGGATAAGCTGGAGGAGGTGGCTGGGGAGAGGGAGGTCTGGGCCTCTTTGCTTAGGCTGCTGCCCCCGTGACCCGGCCTCGGATAAAGCGGATGAAGATGGATGGATGGATGGATGGATGGATGGATGGATATGAATAAAACAGCTTGATAGTGAATAACTTACTGAACACCTTCTGTATGTGATACAAACTGGCACACTTTTTTATTTAGTTGTTTTGATGGCATCTCTAATCTAGAAACATTAAGGTAAAAGCCAGTGATGAAGAGGCTGGACCAGCTCGCTGTCTAAAGGGTCCAAGTCTCTACTCCTGAAGGTCATTATTATCCCAGTAGGAATTGCTAGAAACTTGTTTAAACCCACATTGGGCCGGTATGCCCAGCTCTAACTGCTTTTGTCCAAATGCCTACCCTGTTACCTAACCAAATAATCCTGCTCGTCAAACACAGACACCAGCCACTCTGGTTCACAGCATTTCCCACACGCTGACACTTGTTGAGTTGCTAGGTTTTTACTTTAGTGGCCAGGAAAACAGGTCCCCGAGGACATATTAGTTTTGTGGGCAACTGGTGAGAGCCTTTAAAGAGATGTAGCCATGCAGAAGTCTAAAACCTTACTATTAAATGAAGACTCCAACAAGTGCACAATTTAGACTTAGTCTGCAGAGAAAGTATTTATTTAGACATTTAAGCAGGGGCAAGGCATGCAAGAGGAATGGTAGACAATGCATAGCTCGTTATTTAACCTCTGTGTGGAGGACTATACTTCAGGCATCCTGACTCCTGCAAAGGGAAACCCAACTTAGTGTAGAAAGGAGAAGGTCTGTAACACTACACAGAAGGGAAGGAAGGAAAGTGAATTTACGTCTTTAACAGTGCCTCACCTTTACTTCTTAATTTGCAGGATACATGACAGATTTATTCATTTTTGAGACACATCTGTGGATACTTGGCAGTGGTGTCAGAAAGTCAAATAGACGAAGAGATCATATCGTTGGAGGACGTGTGAAGAGGAAAAAATGTTTGATGAAAGATCTTACATGGAGGAAGTCTTGTTATCTATAAACGTCAAAGAGACGCTGGTGCTTTGATCATATAGAGCTGCCTTCATCAGACTTCAGAAAGGAGGCTTGAGCCTTGGAAATATAACAAGGTTAACACTTTGTATTGTCATGTGATGACATTTCTGATCTTCTTTTACAATTTTTATGCTTTTCTGTTCCTGGTTTCTACAGCTTTACTCTCAGTAAGAAGATTTCCCTTTGCCTTCCTGGAATCATTTTCATTGTTGGATCGAATATAAGTGACTGATTCCATTCATTCATCCATATTGGTGGTAGTGCAGTGAGCGTGACCATTATCTATCTGAGACACACATGCCTGATATGTATTATCAGTCATCATTTTATTAGTTCAGTCAGTATGTCTGGTGTTCTGGTGGATGGTGATGCGTTAGCGTGGAAAAAGTTGTGCCACAACCTCATTGGCGTGACATCTATCTGGGATCATGACTTACCTAAACACCAACCATCTGCCTCTTCTTTCCTTCCAGCACTCTGTTTTTTTTTTCTGATCTCTTTTTCCAGTGAATAAAATGTCATATTGTTGTCACATTGTAAGCAAGTTCTATTAATCATGAAAGATTCCTATGACTAAATAATAACTTAATACATTTATAAAATAAGTCATGCAATAATTTTGCTTTGTTTGACCTAATCCTGACATTGTTTGCAGAGAGATAACAGCTGATTCGGTATTTGAGTTTGAGCTCAGACCCGTTTAGTCAAATGTGTAGTGGACACACAGTCGCAGCAGGATAGACGATAGTAGATCTCTTTGTTAGATTTCACAGAGCGGACAGTTGAAGATATTCTTCATTGGAGACTTAACTATATCCGTTATCATCATAACTTTTGGATCAGATTTTGGGGGAGGTTACAGATTTTCCAAGCTCCATCTTCTTAGATTAAAGCACTTCGTTCCTGGATTATAGTGTCAGCATGAGGTAAAGTCCCAGTGACAGTGACACTGATTAGAAGCTTTAAGCTGAAGGTTACAGAAAAGGGATCTGTTGGCAGACTTATGCGTGTGTTAGACAGTGGGTTAAGAGGTTAGAAAGCCAACAGTATCAGCTCTTAATGACTGCACAGGTTGTTTTTTGCATTAGGCAGGAGTAAAAACCAGTTGCAATGTGTGATAAAAAGAAATAACAGCCTCTAAATGTCAGCCCTAACAATAACTTGACATTTTCTTTAGTTTTCGTCCATTTTTTTCACATTCCGTCTGTAAACGGTCTTTCCAATTTTACTTAACCATCCCCGTGTTACCTTTTCTTTTGTTCTCAGGAACAAGTTGAGTACGTCTTTCTCGTCATCTTCACCATTGAGACCTTCACTAAAATTCTTGCCTACGGCTTAGTCATGCACCCGAGCGCCTACATACGCAGCGGATGGAACTTTCTTGATTTCATTATCGTCATTGTTGGGTATTTTGTGTACTTTATAAAGTCACATTTTGCATCCACGAATGTTGTATTGTTAGTACGAAAAGTCAAATGCAGCGGCTATTTTCTGACTCTGCAGGTTGTTCAGTGTGATGGCAGAAGCAATGACAGATCACAAGCCCGGTGAGGGCCATCATGCTGCAGGAAAACCTGGAGGCCTGGATGTCAAAGCTCTCCGAGCGTTCAGAGTGTTACGACCACTTCGACTTGTGTCTGGAGTGCCAAGTGCGTCAACTACAATTAGTTTTGTTGGGATATTAGTATGAAGTGAAGGTTTGCACTGAGGGGGGGAAAAGACAAAGCAGATTATTTATTTTTAGTATTATTATTATTATTTATTATTTTCAACATTTTGTTCTTTTTAGATATATTTTAATTGTATTCTTAACTTTTTTTGTTTTATTGTTCACATCTATACAAATTCTTCATCAAAGCAAAAATTCATTTTAATCTTAAAAGGTCAAATTTAATTTTGTTATTTAAACTTCCTCCTCTTTTTCTGCCTTTTTGTGGTTAACGTTGGTGTTTGTCTTGTCAGGTTTACAAATTGTGTTGAACTCCATCATGAAAGCCATGGTGCCCCTGCTCCACATTGGTATGCTGGTCATGTTTGTCATCATAATCTACGCCATCATCGGCTTAGAGCTTTTCATTGGGAGGATGCACAAGACGTGCTACCTCATGAGCACAGGTCTGTGTCATTCTGTGGATTTTCCATATGTCATTTATTTCTAGACTCAAAGCCTTTTGGTCTCTTGCTGTTTCCTGTTCCAGGTCTGATGGTGGAGGATGATCCAACACCTTGTGCGTTTGCTGGGAACGGCCGCTTCTGTGTCACTAATGGGACTGAGTGCAGGGGCAAGTGGGAGGGCCCCAACGGAGGGATCACAAACTTTGACAATATCTTCTTTGCCATGCTGACAGTTTTCCAGTGCATCACTATGGAGGGTTGGACAGATGTACTCTACTGGGTACACATACATATTGCTAGATCACAGTTTTCAAGCTCCATTTTTTCTTTTGTTTTCTTTTGTTGATTGACAATACTTATCAATTCTTTATGCCTTTGTCTCTGTGCAGATGAATGATGCTATTGGCTATGAGATCCCATGGATTTACTTTGTTTCTCTGGTCATCTTTGGATCATTTTTCATTATCAACCTTGTATTGGGTGTGTTGAGCGGGTGGGTAGTCCCTGCACTGCAGGTTTCAACTTCCTTTGCGTGAATTGTGCAATGAGAAACAAAGGCGATACTTTAAAACGAATCTACCGCATATGTCCCTAATGGTTTTCCTGTTGTTATTAAGCTTGTACTTGTATTTATGAGCACAGAGAGTTCTCTAAAGAAAGAGAGAAGGCCGTCGCTCGTGGTGAGCTGCAGAAGGCGCAGGAGAGCAAGCAGATGGAGGAGGACATGATAGGATACATGGATTGGCTCATAGAGGCCGAGGATGTGGACGAAGAAGGAAACAAACGTTAGTTAGGAGAACATTTACATTCAAATATAAACTCTCAAATCCTTACATTTGTACATACTAATCTGCCTCTATGTGTCTTTGAAGGTGCTGCAATTGCAAAGAAAAAGATGATGAAGAAGTTTGGCTGGTATAAGCACAGTGAGGATGGAGGAGGTATGATAGCTGCTGCTTGTTGCTGTTATTATTTTTCATTTTACGTGATAATCTCTAACAGCCAGTATGTGTGTGTGCATTCAGCAGAGTCAGACTCTGATGATGATATAGCATACCTGGATGATGATAGTGGCTTCTGTGCGTCTCTCATGTAAGGAAACAAAAAGGTCAACATTGTTTTAAATCATTTTTTCTGTGGAGGAGATGGTGTCATTTTATTAATGTTCCTCTCTTGTTTGATTTCTTTCACAGGGCAAAGATGATGGCCAATAGTTTCTGGTAAGAATAAGAGAAGACGTACTACGCTACAAGAAGATATATTTCTCACTGAATTATCCATAACTTTAGGCTCAGTGGGTTTAAATAAATGATGCATTTTTTCACACCTGAAACAAAGAGGACTTTCTTTTCAAGTTAATGGTAAAATAATTATGAAAAATAAATATGATATCATGATTTTATCACAGCTCAGGCAGGCACAAGCGGTTTTCCTGCTTGCACGCTAAATGCTAAACACAAATTTTGGCTAAATGAGAGCTGGTAACATAAAGTACTATACACAGGATGTGAAAATAACACAAATTGGAAATAAAGAAAACTCAAACCAGATAAATTAATTTATGGGTGCAGTCTACAAAAACTATAAATCTTTGAATTAAGGCGTTTTCAGTCCCATTATGACAGGTGTATAAAATCAATCAACTAATGATGCAGTGTGCCTTTACAAACTTACTGAAAAATTGATCATTTTAAAGAGCTCACTGAATTTGAGCCCACGCTCAAACTATAGAAGGATGACACCAATGAAACAAATCAGCTTGCGAAATTTCTTCCCTCCTAAATATTCTGTAAGTGGTTAGAACTTGTAGACCAGAGTGGGATCACTCAGTACTGAGGCCAGTGGTGGGATTGTGCTATGTCATATTAATATTTTTTGACTGTACATGTCTAGTATGCGTGCAGTAAAGATGTTCATTCTACACTTTCTTTAGTGACCAGCTGTGCCAGCTGAATCACACTCTCAGGAAGAACTGCCGCGTTGCAGTAAAGACCACTAACTTCTACTGGTTGGTGCTTCTGTTGGTGTTTCTCAACACTGTGGCCAGCGCTTCAGAGCATTACGGGCAGCCGAAATGGCTCACAGAAATGCAAGGTAATAAATAGCCCCGCCCATTTTTATTCTAACCTGTGATCCCAACCATCTCTATGCTTTGATTCTGAATGAGTCAGTGATATAAGAACAAATGTTACTTTTTTTGTCCCTCAGAGCGAGCCAATAAGATCCTGCTGCTGCTCTTCACTCTGGAGATGTTGATGAAGATGTACGCCTTTGGTCTGCAGATCTACTTTATGGCGCTGTTCAATCGCTTTGATTGCTTTGTTGTGTGTGGCGGTATTCTCGAGACACTCCTCGTAGAATTCGAAGTCATCCCGCCCATTGGCATATCGGTGCTACGCTGCATCCGACTGCTCCGGATATTTAAGATGACTCGGTAATTAGTGATTAAACCTTACGTGAGAAGGGAACTACAAATTTCCATGCCCTATCTGCCCATCCTGATGTGTGGTCATGATGTCCTGTCATTTTTAGGCACTGGGCTGCCTTGTCTGATCTGGTCACTTCACTGCTCAACTCTATGAAAGCTATCTGCTCCCTTCTGCTTCTGCTCTTCCTCTTCCTCATCATCTTCGCCCTGCTGGGTATGCAGTTGTTTGGAGGCAAATTCAACTTTGATGAGACTCAGATGAAAAGAAGCACCTTTGACTCATTCCCTCAGGCGCTGCTCACATGTTTCCAGGTGATTTACATCTCCAAACATCTCTCTCTTATGCTCACTGCTTAGCATTTCTGTTTATGGTATTGATTAGATCTCCTTCCCTCTGTCTGTTGAATTCCTTCTTGTTCATCTCGGATGGACTTTTGTTATAGATCCTCACTGGAGAGGACTGGAACGCTGTGATGTACGATGGCATTATGGCATACGGAGGGCCAATATTCCCTAACATGGTGGTGTGCATTTACTTTGTCATCCTCTTTGTCTGTGGTAACTGTATCCTTTTCAACAAATGATTATCAGCAATGATATCAGCTAGAACAGTCTAAATATTAAATTTGGTCTTTCATTTCAAAAGGAATAAACAGCAATTCCTTAATTTTGTGATCAGACATCCTGCTTAATGTCTTCTTGGCTATCGCTGTGGACAACTTGGCAGGAGGTGGTGGGAAGAAAAATGTCGAGTAAGTTTGATATATAGACTGCAGATGGATGTACAGTGGGGCAAAAAAGTATTTAGTCAGCCACCGATTGTGCAAGTTCCCCCACTTAAAATGATGACAGAGGTCAGTAATTTGCACCAGAGGTACACTTCAACTGTGAGAGACAGTATGTGAAAAAAAAAATCCATGAATCCACATGGTAGGATTTGTAAAGAATTTATTTGTAAATCAGGGTGGAAAATAAGTATTTGGTCAATAACAAAAATACAACTCAATACTTTGTAACATAAGCTTTGTTGGCAATAACAGAGGTCAAACGTTTACTATAGGTCTTTACCAGGTTTGCACACACAGTAGCTGGTATTTTGGCCCATTCCTCCATGCAGATCTTCTCGAGAGCAGTGATGTTTTGGGGCTGTCGCCGAGCAACACGGACTTTCAACTCCCGCCACAGATTTTCTATGGGGTTGAGGTCTGGAGACTGGCTAGGCCACTCCAGGACTTTCAAATGCTTCTTACGGAGCCACTCCTTTGTTGCCCGGGCGGTGTGTTTTGGATCATTGTCATGTTGGAAGACCCAGCCTCGTTTCATCTTCAAAGTTCTCACTGATGGAAGGAGGTTTTGGCTCAAAATCTCACGATACATGGCCCCATTCATTCTGTCCTTAACACGGATCAGTCGTCCTGTCCCCTTGGCAGAAAAACAGCCCCATAGCATGATGTTTCCACCCCCATGCTTCACAGTAGGTATGGTGTTCTTGGGATGCAACTCAGTATTCTTCTTCCTCCAAACACGACGAGTTGAGTTTATACCAAAAAGTTCTACTTTGGTTTCATCTGACCACATGACATTCTCCCAATCCTCTGCTGTATCATCCATGTGCTCTCTGGCAAACTTCAGACGGGCCTGGACATGCACTGGCTTCAGCAGCGGAACACGTCTGGCACTGCGGGATTTGATTCCCTGCCGTTGTAGTGTGTTACTGATGGTGACCTTTGTTACTTTGGTCCCAGCTCTCTGCAGGTCATTCACCAGGTCCCCCCGTGTGGTTCTGGGATCTTTGCTCACCGTTCTCATGATCATTTTGACCCCACGGGATGAGATCTTGCGTGGAGCCCCAGATCGAGGGAGATTATCAGTGGTCTTGTATGTCTTCCATTTTCTGATGATTGCTCCCACAGTTGGTTTTTCACACCAAGCTGCTTGCCTATTGTAGATTCACTCTTCCCAGTCTGGTGCAGGTCTACAATACTTTTCCTGGTGTCCTTCGAAAGCTCTTTGGTCTTGGCCATGGCGGAGTTTGGAGTCTGACTGTTTGAGGCTGTGGACAGGTGTCTTTTATACAGATGATGAGTTCAAACAGGTGCCATTCATACAGGTAACGAGTGGGGGACAGAAAAGCTTCTTACAGAAGACGTTACAGGTCTGTGAAAGCCAGAGATTTTCCTTGTTTGAGGTGACCAAATACTTATTTTCCACCCTAATTTACGAATAAATTCTTTACAAATCCTACCATGTGGATTCATGGATTTTTTTTTCACATTCCGTCTCTCACAGTTGAAGTGTACCTCTGGTGCAAATTACTGACCTCTGTCATCATTTTAAGTGGGGGAACTTGCACAATCGGTGGCTGACTAAATACTTTTTTGCCCCACTGTAGCTACAGTCACCCAAATTTGTGAACTCAGCATTATGTCCCTCTCTGGGACTATATACACAAATATTTCACAGCTCTTCCCTACTCCTTCCATAGCAATTAAGAGCAACAAGTTAATCAGATGGAACTGATTCAAGAAACTCAGCATCAGCGAATCTCATCACCTCTTTAAAAAAGCTTAGTAGTTTGGTCTGGAGCAGGGGCAGGGAACTCCAGGCCTCAAGAGCCGGTGTCCTGCAGGGTTTAGATGTGTCCTTGATCCAACACAGCTGATTTAAATGGCTAAATTACCTCCTCAACATTTTTTGGAGTTCTCCAGAGGCCTGGTAATGAACTAATCATTTGAGTCAGGTGTGGTGACCCAGGGTGAGATCTGAAACCTGCAGGACACCGGCTCTCGAGGACTAAAGCTCCCTACCCCTGGTCTGGAGCGTTCAGATCTGCGTTAATACATACAGAAAGCTGTGAGAAAGCTTCTTCTCTCTAAAAACAACATGGCAGCATGGCTTAGATTTGCATCTGAGCAAATCCCATGACTTTGGGAACAATACCCTTTAAACAGACATGACCAAAGTGTAGATGTTTGGTCATAATGCATTTTTGTATCATTATCACATACCATCCCCCATCCCAGTTTTTGTCCCTCCCACACCGAGTTTAGGTCAGCTGTGTAGGTTGCAGCTTGGTTCGATATGCTTAAGGAAACGGCGACACGTTCTTTTAATTTCTGCTGCATTTACGCGTCAGTGTATTCAATATAAAATGTTATTTGAAGCATAACAGTAGTGTATGAACATTTATTTATTCAGAGAGAAAAAGGAAGATGAAGAAGAGTGGGATGAAGATGAAGAGAAAGAGGATGAAGATGCAGGGGCAAGGAACTTTGAAATCTTTTTATATATTATATTGAATGTTTATAGAAAGCGAAGTAACCGCTGATATTTTGTCTCGGGAGCAGAACGAAGATGACGACTGGCAGGAAAATGAGGAGCTGAGAGTCATCGAAGGCCTGGAGGGTGAGTTTGATCGACATTACACCCAACAGAGAGATATTAACTATCTTGACCAACAGTGATTATAAGTGTGTCTTTATTGTAGGAGTGGCTCCTCTGAAGCCCGATTTCTCCGGACCCAAAGAAAAGATTGTACCAATACCCGATGGAAGCTCCTTCTTCATTCTCGGAAAGAAAAACTGGTAATTTTAAATAATCATGAACCCGAGAAATGATTGAAGGGATACAATCTAATACCAGTGCAGTGCACGTGATTTCCTTCCCATTTTCCATTCTTCAGTTTACGAGTCGCCTGCCACAACCTCATCCATCACCCCTACTTCACCAACTTCATCCTCATCTTCATCATCCTCAGTAGTATTTCACTGGCTGCTGAGGATCCCATTAAATCCCACTCATTCAGGAACACTGTAAGGCCAAGCTTCACTCGCTTTTCCTGTCATATTCCCTACATGTTTACTGACTCATAATATTATCTTCATTAGACTGAGAACTGATTTAGCTTCTGTCTTCCTCAGGTGCTGGGATATGCTGATTATGTATTCACTTCAGTTTTCACTGTGGAGATCGTACTTAAGGTAACAGCTGCAGTGGCTGTAAAGAACCAAATCTAATAGAAAATTATGCACTAGTAAACCTCAGAAGTACATGGCAGTGCAATGAGTTTCTGACTTTGTTTCTTCACCCTCTCACTCATGTTTAGATGACTGTTTATGGAGCTTTTCTGCACACTGGCTCCTTCTGTAGAAATGCCTTCAACCTTCTTGACCTGCTGGTTGTCAGTGTGTCACTCACGTCCTTCTTTCTGCAGTGAGTAGATGCACGTGAAACGCAAGCTGTGGTTCTTCTGTTGGGTTCTGGCAGAAAGATCAGGAGCAGTTGTAGCAAAGAGAAGAGATTTGAGGATAACTTTTTTTAATTTATGAGCTCAAACTTTTCTTTTCTAATCTCTTTTCCTTGTTTCTTCCAGCTCAAGTGCCATCTCTGTGGTGAAGATTCTCCGAGTGCTTCGAGTGCTCAGGCCTCTTCGAGCCATTAACAGAGCCAAGGGATTAAAGGTAAACAGCTATATTCTATCTAGTTTTATTCCTATATTCATTTAAGCATTATTTCAGACAGCGCACCAAGTAAAGCTTGGTCTCCAAGCTGATAACAGCTGCCTACCTACATTGGCTGATGGCTCAGCTGATACCCTTCTATGTATCCAATTAGCAAATCTCATAAAGGGTGCACCGTTCAGCCTGCTGCATCTGCAAGCCGCTTGCACCTCAGCTCCTCCTTTTCATGTCATGTCACACTTAATCAGTGTCATGTAAACTCGCTGATCACTTAACACAAATATCTAATCAGCCATTCACATGGCAAACACTAATTTAGGAGTGTAGACATGGTGAAGAGAAACTGCCAAAGTTCCAACTAAGCATCAGAAGAAGAAAGGAAATTGAATTTACTTTGAACATGACATGATTGTTGGTGTTAGACAGGCTGGTCTGAGTATTTCAGAAGGTGCTCATAGACTGGGATTCATCTCTGGGGTTCAGTGAGGATGGTCCAAAATACGGGGCCAGTGAGTAGCAGTTCTTTGGCTGAAAATGTCTTGTTGATGTCAGAGGTCAGAGGAGAATGGCCAGACAGCTTCCAGCTAATAGGAAGACAACAGGAAATTCAAATAGCCACTTGTTACAAACAAGGTATGCAGAAGATCATGTCAGCACATCAAGCCTTGAAGCAGATGGGCTACAGCAGCAGAGTTACCACTCCTGCCAGCTAAGAACAGGAAACTGAGATTATAGTTCACACAAACTCATCGAAAATGGATAACAGAAGATTGTAAGATTGTGACTTTTGAGTGGTGGGGTCAGAATTAGGTGTAAACAACATGAAAGCATAGATCCATTGTCTCTTGTGTCAACGGTTCAGGCTGCTGGTGGTGATGTATAGGTGTGGGGGATCTTCTTTTTGGTCCCTTTGTAGCAACTGAGGATCCTTTAAACGCCACAGCCTACCAGCATTTTGTTTCTGATCATGTCCATCCCTTTATGACCACAGTGTGGTCTTCTGTCTTCTAGTGGCTAATTCGAGCAGGATAACACACCATGTCACAAAGCTCGAATTGCCAAGCTGGTTTCTTGAGCGTGCCAATGAGTTCACTGAACTCAAATGGCCTCCACAGTCAACAGCTCTCAGTCTAACAGAGCACCTTTGGATGTGCAGCTGACAAATCTGCAGCAACTGTGACAATATTGTTGTTTGTACTGTACAATTTATTCAGTG
This sequence comes from Maylandia zebra, assembly GCF_041146795.1. Lineage (NCBI taxonomy): Eukaryota > Metazoa > Chordata > Actinopteri > Cichliformes > Cichlidae > Maylandia > Maylandia zebra. The sequence continues at coordinate 28,698,392 of NC_135186.1, forward strand.
TACATACAAAAGTGTAACATGGTGCCTTTTAGTCACATCGTTTTTGCTGTTTATATGTTCACAGAATGTGGTGCAGTGCGTGTTTGTGGCGATCCGCACCATCGGTAACATCTTAATTGTCACAACCCTCCTCCAGTTCATGTTTGCGTGTATTGGAGTGCAGCTTTTCAAGGTTCATGTTCACACTTTCAGCATGATAAGATTTTAACACCCTCAGCAGATATATAGAGTGTGTCGAGTGAGTGTTTGTAACAGTGTAACTTCTCTGTGTTTGCTGTTATAGGGCAGATTCTACAGCTGCACTGACGAAGCCAGACACACTCCAGATGAGTGCAAGTCAGTGGGGTTTTTTTCACACGACATAAAGCTCTTGACAATTTCTTATCACGCTGTTTATTAAAAGATTTGCATGCATCTAATTTTAGAGGCACATTTGTGGTGTATAAGGATGGAGATATGAATCACCCCATGGTCAGGGAACGCATCTGGGAGAACAGCGATTTCAACTTTGATAATGTGCTAATGGGAATGTTGGCTTTATTCACTGTGTCAACATTTGAAGGTTGGCCGCAGTGAGTATTAATTCTACATTTTAAGTCCATTACCTCTCTAAACTATCTGTGTCATTCCTTGGGAGCTTCAGTTTATTTCTTAGAAGCTTATTGAACAACTTACCATTTTGTTATTTTCTTTATTTTGGAAAATATTGCTAAAACAGGAAGTAACAGAGCAGTTGTATGGACTATTTTTAGCTGAAGATTAAGTGAAAACGGCCTTCAGAGCACTACAGTCGTGGCTTAAAGTTTTATCAGTGGCACAAATGTTTATGTTTCATACACTTTGCTGCTTCACTTTTTGTTTAGATTATTTTTAGAATCGGAATAAGAATATTTTATTAACCCCAGAGAGAATTATATGGTCACAGCTGCTCCAAGACATGTTTCCATGAAACAGTGAAGAACCATCATGACATCAAGACTTTTATTGGTCAATAAATTAAAGCCATGCAAAGACTCAATATTTAGACTAATCAAAATCCAGTCCTGCCTTAAAAGTGCTCAAAATTGATCATAGTTTTTGGGGTTCTGTTTGTCTCTCTGCTTTTTAAGCACTGCCCATACTTAACATGTACTCAAAGACCAGCTTTTAATGATCCAGAAGCAGTTTGGTGACAATCTGTTAAATTTCCAGCATGATATAGCACTTTTCACAAGGCAAAAATGAGACGTAAGAGGCTCAAAGATCATTAAATTAAAATGTCCATATCTTAATCACATCAAACATCTGTGCTCAACAATAAAAAATAATCAAAGTTAAAATAGGAAAGTATATGAAACACAAAATGTGTCGCTGCCAAAAACTTGTCATTGTGACTGTAGACCTGATTTCATTGTTCTCTAAATATATCCATCTAAATATTCACCAAGCAATTATTTGTTTCATAAATTGTTTACACATCACACAAATAATGATGAATATAGAATTTGAATTGACATTTTATGATTGCGTGGCTATGCCAAAGCTTGAACTGCCCCATTTTAAGCAGACAACAGAAATACTGTGTTTCTTGTGTGTCTGAGGGCTACGCTACAACATCACTGGGACCGTTGTTTTACAGCCTGCCTTATGAGATTATTCTTTATTACTTATGTAAAGATATTGCTACTGAAATGACATGCTCTTTTGTGACGGCACAGAGAGGAAATACATACATGAAACTATATCACCTTTTCATGGCTTTTTTAATGGAATTTCCAAATAATAACATAAGTTTAGGAATCTTATATCAATGATTAAATGACTCAATGTATCAGGAATCCTGTGTGTCACTTGCTTTGTCTCTTTTATTTTATTTTTGCCTAAAGGCTTCTGTACCGGGCCGTCGATGCCAACGCCATAAATCGAGGCCCCATTTACAACTACAGAGTAGAAATCTCCATCTTTTTCATCATCTACATCATCATCATCGCCTTCTTCATGATGAACATATTTGTGGGTTTTGTCATCATTACATTTCGAGAGCAAGGAGAGGCTGAGTTCAAAAACTGCGAACTCAATAAAAATCAGGTTAGTTATCATTAAAAACTGTAGTTTTGACTTCAGTGTAATAGCATTCTTTCAGACGCAATCATTTCTATCCTCTCCCTCCTCACAGCGTCAGTGCGTGTATTATGCATTGAAAGCTCAACCAATTAAGATTTACATTCCCAAAAACCCATCCCAGCTCAAATTCTGGAAAATCATCAACTCCAGCCAGTTTGAGTACGTCATGTTTGTACTGATTCTGGGAAACACCCTTACTCTGGCTGTTCAGGTACAATGTCAGTCAGTTTTCACTCAGATAAAATACTAAAATATTGATTCAGGGCTGTGATGTGAATTTTTGTGTTGTTTTTCCTCTCAGCATTATGAGCAGTCAAAACTATTCACCTCCATTATGGACATCCTCAACATGATCTTCACTGTGGTTTTCACTATAGAGATGATTATCAAGCTAATGGCTCTGCGGGCACATGTAAGGTTTCACTCTTTTTCATCAGAAAATGATATTTGGCACAACTCCACTCACTGTCTGCTGTCTCGATGACTCTCACTTTGCTTGTTTAATCTCTGCAGCACTATTTCATCGATCCTTGGAATTCATTTGATGCACTTATCGTCGTGGGAAGTGTGTTGGACATTGCAGTCTCTGAATTCAGCGTAAGTTTGTTCACACAGCAACAAAATATCACCAGCTACCTTCCTTATCTACCCAAATATCTAATCAGCCAATCACACGCCAACAATTAGTCATGCAATAAGTGAGTCAAATTAGGCATTTCGAGATAGTCAAGATAACCTGTTGAAATTCAGAAAGAGCATCAGATTGGGGAAGAAAGGTGATTTAAATGACTTTGAACAAGGCATGGTTGTTGGTGGAGAACTGGGATTTCCCCACACAAACATCTCTAGGTTTACAGAGAATGATCTAAAACAGAAAAAATATCCAGTGAGCAATCGCTCACCTCAATTCGGGCGAGGTGAGCAGTTAACACACTGGGTGACGCCAGTCCCAGTATTTTCTGTGCAATTTTGATGAAACTTTCCTTTTAATATCCTGAAGATTTGCTGGTATTTATCTGCAGGAGCTAAAAGGGATCTCAGCAGCTTGGTGTCGGTTATTATGGTGCTATTATGTAGGAATACAATCAGAAGATAATTCAGATGCGAGAAGGAAAACTACTCAAGAGTATCAAGTTTTTCCTCGTCGAGTGATATTTCCCCCAAGTGCGTCTGAAGCTGCAGTGAAAGGTTAAATAAAAATAAATACTACTGCCATCAGGATTGTCAGCTGCACTTTTGTGAACAATAAACTAAACAAATGATTAAGAACTACACGATGAAAAATAATAAAATAAACCTTTCTACAATTTTTTGAGGAAGAAATTCTACATGGCTTGAAATATGTATCACTCTGAAAATGAAATCATTTGTGCTTTAATTTCTTTTCTCCTGCATGGTATCGCCTGCCTGTTGTTCACCACATGCAAAACGATGCAGGGCGGAGGCGGTCATGGTGAGGTAAGAGCTGAATTCTGAAGTACTCCCTTTAATTCTTCTGCAATACACTTTGGGTGGACAAAAGCTAATAACCTTGAGAAAAATAAGTGCAACTTGAACAACATGTCTCAGCTTTTCTACTCATAACTTAAACACTTCTGTGCTGCTCCTTGGCCGCATTTCTCTGTGATATCTCAGGGTTTGGGTAACGCCTTTGTCAGGAAGAAAGCCTTGAAACTCTTCTGGATTGGAGGAAATCAATAGTTTGAACATTCACCTTAAGGATTTCCAATCCAAATGGCTTGTGAAAAGTCCAAAAACGGTGCTCTTATCTTCAGTCTTTACACTTGACAAGCGCTTCAAGCAGGCCAGAATTAACCGTTTACATAAACCGTCCTGGCCTTCAGGACACGTTTCACACTCCTTTTTTTTATTTTATTTTATTTTTTTTACCAAAAAAAGAAGATTTATTCATAACACACGGGAAAAGACCCAGGGAAAGAGTTAACGATAACAACAATAAAAAAATTAAAAAAAAACAAGACTAAGAAATATTAGACATCTAAGGTTCATATTTCATTGTGTGACAATGCAAAATAAATTCTTTTCAATCAGATCCACAATGCAAAATTTTGATTTAAACCACGTTTCACACTCCTGATGACATATTTGCTTTTTCAGTCTCAGATATTTAACTATTTCTGTCTGCCGTTATTCTTTCTAGGGTCCCGGGAAAGGTGAAAGTGGAAAAGTGTCCATCACATTTTTCCGTCTTTTCCGAGTCTTGAGGTTGGTCAAACTCCTCAGTAAAGGAGAAGGCATTCGGACTCTTCTCTGGACTTTTGTCAAGTCCCTCCAGGTCAGTAGCAGCACAGAAATAACAAAAGGATTAAACAATTTCTTGTGACACCTGTAGACAACTTTTATGTAACTTTGCTCTCGACTTTTATCTGCTCAGGCTTTACCTTACGTTGGCCTCCTCATTGCCATGATCTTCTTTATCTATGCTGTGATCGGCATGCAGGTGAGTCTTTGTTATGAACGTAGGTTTAAATTTTGGCTGTTCCACTCATTGCAATTAATCAAACAGGTATCCGATGATAAACAAAACATTACCATTACATCATACGGGCTGCATCCCAGTTTATAAGTCTATAATAATAAAAAGTCTCTGGTTTTAATGACTGTTTTTTTTTTCTCTTGTAGATGTTTGGGAAGGTGGCTGTTGATGAGGACACACACATCAACAGAAACTGCAACTTCCAGACTTTCTTTATGGCTGTTCTGGTACTTTTTAGGTGAGTCTTTTTAGCCCCCAGGAAGGGGCAAAATTAAAGGGACAAAGCTGAATTGTTGAAAAATGAAGCTTTACTTCATCCAATGGCCACTGGAGGCCGGCTACCAGAGATATTAAATTAATGTTAATAGTTACAGCCTTGTAATGAAAACTGTTTTTGGCAATGAAACTAATGTCCTCCTTCATAAAGACTCTTAAGGGGGCCTCTTAAAAAGTGTTTTGTGTTAAGGCTTACCACCTTCAGTAACCACTGGATCGGTGGACTGAACCTCTCAGCACTGCTTGTTGTATAGGTGCCTTCTGGAGCACTTTAAATAAAAAATAAAAATGTGACACAATGTGTCTTACTTTATCTTTCTTTTTGACTTTAATGAGGATCATAATTTACATGATGAACATCCTGTTTTCTAACTAATACGGGGCAGTTTCTTTGTGCAACCAGAGGTATCGCTCCCTGCTGCTCATTAGCAAGAATGCACATTTAACGCACTTCAAAGACAACTTTACTTTTCAGACCTGAAAGCTGAGTCATCCGTATTTTATATCTTTGTTTTTGCAGACAAAACATAAATGCCGAAGCTTCAAAATGCACAGTCTAAGAAACAACTGGTGATGGCATGTAAGCTATGTCCATCGTTTATCTACAGTCCATGGCTTTCTTCTCTCTTCTGATAATACATTTCTTTATTATAGTCTTACTTAGAATCAGAAGTTACTGTGCTGCATTAACATGACTTTTTCCTCAAACAAAAAGTACTTCTAGTGTGAAACTTTCATGCATCTTTTCTAACATCTAGAAGGTCTAAAACAGTGTAAAGGAACAGTGATAATGCTGCTGTTTTTCCTTGTAGGTGTGCCACTGGAGAGCAGTGGCAAGAGATCATGTTGGCAGCTTTGCCTGGCAGACGCTGTGACCCAGAAGCTGACGTTGAACCTGGTGAAGAGTTCACCTGCGGTAGCAACTTGGCCTACATTTACTTCATCAGCTTCTTCATGCTATGTGCTTACCTGGTAAGCAAAGCCACCGAAAATTAGGGATCATTTTTTAAAAATCCCTTCGTTCATCTTGTTTGTGGTAAAACATGTCCTTTCTTTTGATATAACTAAACACTCTACCTCTTGTCTCTAAAAGAAATGTAGGTATAATTAATTCTAACTCGTGTTTTATAGAATATCAGGTCAGGAGGAATCAAAGTTAGATGAAAGCAGACAGCATAGTATTACAGCTGCAGCATACTAGCAGGTTTAAAAGCTTACCCTGTCTTCTCCAATTCCCAGCTCATCAGACAACTCGCATCCACGGATTTTATTAATCCAGGCAGCACACTCAAACCACAAAATCCCGATTTAAAAGGGCACAAATATTTTGGTAACAGTACTTTGACCATAGTGCTATTTTAAAACATTAAATGTGTCGAAAGAAGGTGGCGTTTGCCCTAGAGAGCAGGCAGAGGAGGGTCCACGTAGGATCTCATACTCTATCAAGTTGCTGCGTTCCTGCAGTGGAAATGGTAAAAACCGCAGAAAATACAGCAGAGTATAATCTGTTCCAGATTACCTGCTTAGAATTATCAGCAGTATCATATATGATTCAGACAGGGGCAGGGAACTCCAGGCCTCGAGAGCCAGTGTCCTGCAGGTTTTAGATGTGTCCTTGATCCAACACAGTTGATTTAAAATGGCTAAATTACCTCCTCCACATGCCTTGACATTTTCCAGAGGTCTGGTAATGAACTAATCATTTGATTCAGGTGTGTTGACCCAGGATGATATCTAAAACCTGCAGGACACCGACTCTTGAGGCCTAGAGTTTCCTACCCCTGACCTAAAATATAACCCTAGTCCACCAGGAACTTTCACTGAAATGTTACAATATCAAAAGTAATCATCCAATACATAGACAATTTCAATCTTGCTATGGAACCCAATGTAATCCATGCGATTTATAATATTTACCTATGACAGACGTTGGCCTTTAATCTCTTCCACTGTTCCTTAGAGATGCAATTACTTCACCAACTCGACGCCACAACACTATTACACCAGAGACGAAAGTAATCACAACCCTGAGGTATTTGGCAACCGGGAAAATGCAACAATGCAGCAGTGATGACTTGGGTCTGCAATCACAGACATTGCTAAAAGCTGAGCCGTGTTACCCTCGTTAAGACCACACTGGACTTGTAACGTTGTGATTTCTACTTCATTAAGGACAGCCCCTTGAGATAGGCCATCTTGTTTTCAACAGGGTCCATATGGGAGTGAAAGTACAAAATATGCCAGCTAGGATATTAATATGAGCAAATAAGACACAAATCATTATTTGAACAGGGTGTAATGAGTTTAAGTTTTCACATATTTTAGATTCTAATGTTAGGCTATAACCCCTACAGCTTACTATTCATTTTCCAGATATTTTCTTGAATGTGAAATATTATTTACAATTACAGTCAGCATAAGATTAGAGTATATAATATGTTTATTGATTTGAGGGTACATCCTTTGCTCATTATCACCAAAAGCTCATTTCCATCAAACTTGTAGGATCAACCAATCACGGCTTTTGAAATGATGACTCATACCTAGCAACGGGGTCAACCACACCTCCTCACTAAGATAGGATTTTCCATCCATTCCTTGCTCAGAGTTCACTGAAAATGTTCTGGAATCACTTCTAAGCTAAAACTCCTGGCAAGGAATTTTTAGGTTAAGTTAGGAGCTCTCTGAGAGGATTCTCAGAATCTTTAGGGATACGGGCCCAGGACCTCTGTGTGCTGTTGGGTTTTTTAATATGTTCACAGAACTGTAGTGGCCTGACTTGCCTGTTGTGACTTTATACAAAATTTAGAAGCAACAATAATTCAAAATGTAATCTCACTACTTTTATTTGCTAAATTTACTTAAAATGTTTCCTAAATTTTCTTTTATCATTTTTACACTATACTACCGGATTATATTATACTGGACTTTCTGGATCCCTATTCTAACTTTTTTCAATAATAGATTTATTTATGTAAAACACATGCTGTTATAGTCATATCTTTCTCTCTCAGATTATCAACTTGTTCATTGCTGTCATCATGGACAACTTTGAATATCTGACAAGAGACTGGACTGTACTCGGCACTCACCAACTGGACGAGTTTAAGAGAGTTTGGTCTGACTATGATCCAGAGGCCACGTGAGAATCTTTTTAGTATCATTCTCCACAACTTGTGCATTTTTTCTGTCCTTGCATACTTTGTCTTACATCTGTCTCACCAGCTCTGCGTCCATCTCTCTCCTACAGCGGTCGTATAAAACACATCGATGTCGTCACTATGCTGCGCAGGATTCAGCCGCCTCTTGGTTTCGGAAAATTATGTCCTCATCGTGTTGCTTGCAAAGTGAGCAAAAACACATTTGCTCCTGCGGATTTCATGAACAAACTAAAGACACGCATCTGACTCCTTCTGCCTCAACTTGTCTTTGCAGAGACTGGTTGCCATGAATGTTCCCCTGCATCCTGATGGCACAGTCACCTTCAACGCTACTCTGTTTGCTCTCGTGCGAACCTCACTGAAGATCAAGACTGAAGGTTTGACCTGCTGCATATAAACAAAAACACAGAAGCTCATTATTTGCGTATGAGATTACCTCACTCTTTTAATGATAGTGCTGTTTATATTAAAGGATCTGTTGTTTGTGTCCCACTCAGGTCCCATCGACCAGCAGAATGAAGAGCTGAAGGTGATTATCAAGAAGCTCTGGAAGCGCACTAAACCCAAACTCATTGATGAAGTCATTCCTCCCCCTAGAGGTATACCACAAAATTGCACTGCTTTCCAACATAATGAAAAGTAAAGAAAACCTAAAACACACTGAATATTAAATCAAGCCTCTTTTCTTTCATATTGTGTACCTGATGATGCCAAATATGTACATTTATTCATATAAGTCTTATAATCCAAAGTAATGTTTGTGTAACATTACCTTCTTTCAGGAGATGAGGTGACTTGTGGAAAGGTTTATGCCAGCTTCTTGATTCAAGACTACTTTAAAAAATTCCGGAAAAGAAAAGAAAGGGAGAGGAAATCCAAAAGGAAGGACAAAGCAGCTTCTCTACAGGTAACATAAACTATCCAACTCAAAGATCCCATGTTTGACACAACTTTGTCATTGACTCGATGCAAAATAAAATCATACGGTCATGTCTGTGTGTGAATGTGGACCCAAATGCTGACCTAAAAGAGGAGTAATAAACAAAACAAATCTTTATTTCAGTGAGGCAGAAGTCCAACAGGCAACTGACAGAAAATAAAAGGAAATAACCTAAATGCTCAAAGTAAAAGAATGAAAAAATGTAAAATACAAAAACTCATGCACATACATTTTAATTGCATCTTGAACCATGTTTGCTTTCCGAGTTAAAATCATCTTTTTCATGCGAGTCTTAAACTGAGATTTGAAAGGTTAAGTTCAACTTACGATCAAATATACTTTTTTATAATAAAAAATTAATAATTATAAAAATAAAAAATCTTTTCATCCATCTTCAGGTGCTTAACTTTGCATTAAACTCATTTTTGAATGTAGGCTGACTTCAGTTTATGGATATGTTTCTAGCAAGGGCTGTGGACACTGCAGGATCTGGCTCCAGAGATGCGTCTGGCAATGGCTTCTGATCTGGAGGACGAGGAAGGTGGAGGCGATGACATATTCGAGAGTGGGCCTGAAACGTCAGCAACCCCCACTCCCTCCAGCACACCGATGCCGCCTCTGGACACGCTGGTAGAGCAGACGACTTTGATCATGGAACCAGAGCCCAAGATCTCCAACGGAGGTGTGATCACGGAGCAGGTGACGGGCTTGAAGGAACACCAGAGGCCGGGATCAGAGCTGGCAGGTGTCAGCGTGGTAACAGAGCAGCCTGTGAGGTCAGAACACCTCCCAGTGAGGTACGTTACTGCGTCATACGTGAATTCTCACATTGGTACTCACACGTATTCCTTCTATTTTATACCAAGGAGTTTTCTAACTTACTTGTACTCTTAACAAACAGGGCGGACTCCATCAGTGAATCGCCTCTTCCTCCTCCACCTCCACCTGAGATTTTAGTTGAAGAAGTCAAAGCTACAGAGGAAGTATCCGAGCAGGTGTACTTGAGTGAAGGAGATGCTGCAAGTCTGGCATCAGTAGACCGGTAAGGAATAATCAAGAAGGTCAAGCGATAGATGTAGGTTTATTAGGTTATTCATTAAAAAAAAAATTTGGGAAATAGATGGATTAAAAAAACCAAACAACTGAAGACAAGATTGAACAGCCTAGCATTAAGACTGGAAACAAGACTGGGGTAGAGGATTCAACCCACCAGCACCTCTAGAGCTCACTAATTAGCACTTTTACTCTTTGGTCGTGCAGGTATATGTATCCAGAGGCTGTTTCCCCAGTACCAACTGATGCAGGCTACAATGGCCAGAGTCTGGAAAGAGGCAGCAGCCTTGGCGAAATACCGTATGACTCTAATGGTACCAGTGGCTTCGTCAGCAATGATTACACTGACATCAACATGAATGGAGGGAGTGCTGCCACGAGTCCCACTCCCTACACCACAAATGAATATAATGAGAATGGATATCCAAGATACAGTGAGAATGGAAACGGCATCATGACCGCCAACGGGAACGGAAGCACAATGAGCAGCAGCCATGAAAACGGCAGCAGCATCGATTACACTGGAAACGGCTACACTACCAATGAGAACAGCGGTGCCCAGTTTGTTAGGAGAAGGTTACTTCCTGCTATTCCAAAAGGTTTTCCTCCTTCTCTTCCATTCTTCAAGAGTACTGATAGACAGAGGTGGTTGTATATTTTTGGACATTGCCAATCAGAAGAAATTTAAAATTCAAATATAATGATAATGTTTTTGGTGTTTAAATAATCTGTCAAGTGAATTTATCAAATATTACTCTTATTTTACTTTATACACTGAACTTTTCTGAGGGGTTTTATTGGGCATGTGAACTATAACTGATGCCTGCTAATACAAACTCTCTCCACACACGGTGCTAGTCTTGCACTCAGGTCATTTTTCTAATATCTTCCTGCTTTCTGTTTCAGGTCATAAACCCGCCTTTAATTTCCAGTGTCTGAGACCACAGAGCAGCGTAGATAACCTCCCCATCCCAGAAATCTATCAAGGCCACACATCTCCAACTAGATCACGTTTGCAGGTAAAACAGTGACACGCATACACACTCAGCCTGCTAGTTTTCCTACTCATTTCTAGCTTAAACTCATAATGATATGAATAAATGACAAGAGAGCAGCCTCTCTGATCTGGATTTACTGGCTCTACTTTTGCTCTCCTCTGTCAGAACCAGCACAGCCTGGAGTCCCGGCCCAGCAGTGTGTCCTCCATGTTGTCCACCTCCTGGGCGAACACGGCAGCAGCTGGTGCCACTCCTGTTCCAGGAATAATTGCCCCATCGGTACGCAAGGGCAAGCTCATCTACACTCCTATGATCTTGATGGATGAAGCCACAGGTAGCAGTCAACCGCTGTGGAATGACGGTTCTGCCAGCCTTCCTGCAGGAAGGCGCCCCGGCTGGAACCCCGGTCAAACCAGGACGTTCACCAGTGTAAGAATGCCACCCCCTGTGAACCAGGGCTTCATAAGCAAAGGCAGCGCGGACAGTCTGGTGGAGTCGGTAAGTAGTTTTTGAGATTTTCGTAAAGGTGAAACCTCCTACACCCACTATTATGTAGAACTTGGTGTATTTTAAATTCCCGTGACCCTTTGGAACTTGATTTAGTGAGACTTTAAGGCTGATATTCACCTGTTTTGACTGATTGGAACTTTTGAAACCTCATGGGGATATTCTTGCCCAGTAAAAAGGATGGCAAAACTGTTATCCATCATATTAAAAATCCTTTTAGGAACAGATCTAACCATGAACAGGATGAATGACTAAAGCAACTCTTTGCACTATCGCCTCCCTGAAATGTAATCCTGCTCATTTATTTGAATATTTGCTCAACTTTAGATTGGACGTGAGCAGCTGACAGCACGAACCTGTCTTAAATGATTGCTTCTATACTCTTTCTGTCACCAACCACAGATCTTGATCTCTGAGGGTCTCGGTGTCTATGCAAGGGACCCGAAGTTTGTGAACTTTGCTAAGCGGGAGATTGCTGAAGCTTGCCGCATGAGCCTGGATGAAATGGAGAGCGCAGCTGCTGACTTGATAGTGCGTGGAGCCACTCAGTCGATTTCTCGATTTGAGGAAGAGCTGGCTGATGAAATGAACTGTGTGATTTCTTACTGAGATCAGCTGAACTGTAAGAGAAATGTGTGAGAAACTGAGATGTGAAGTTTGTTTTTTCTTAAAAAAAAAAAAAGGGAGAAGAAAATCTTGTGTGTTTGAATCTCTTTTGAAAACAAAAAGAAACATCCCACATATGAGATTTCTATCATGTTTGATTGCAGCAGAAGAGTCAGCAGGACGCAAGTTCATTTTCTGCATTGTGCTCTCGTTTTGTACCCTACTTGAACTGTGGTCACCTTATACACGTGTGTTCAGCTACAATCAGGGAAACTAGACTCTGAAATAAGAATGTTTTAAATCTACACATGTAGATCAAATACTTTTCTTTACTCTTGATACAACTGAGTAAGACTGTGAGTTTCCAACAGCATTAGCTTCTTTAGAGAAATATTTAAATATAATGAATATCCTCTAAGATGCACAATGCAAACTTGTGGCGGAAATGTCCAAATTATGTTTTGGATTCATTGTGACTGAACGGTTGCGTGGCTATCCACTGTGCACAAATAAAATAAAATGTTTTCTCAAACATTCGTTAATTTTTGTTTTGCAGATGGGATATCGTTCCAAACGTTGCACACGGTCTCAAAGGCTCTTTGTATTTGTTTAAAAGCACATACTGAAAACCCACAACAAAATTAAAGCAGCGAATTATATAATCAGACATTAATGGACCGGCAGATGGGTAACATCTGGGTTTCACTTCCCCTTTTAAAGAAAAGAAACATGCAAAGCTATGAGCCATGGATGCTTGTTATTCGGTGCTATTGTAGTAGCACATCAAGTATCTGTGTAAAATCCATTTTGTGTTAAGTAGAAAGCTTTTACTTTGGTTTGTTTAGGTACAGCTTTACCGTTTTACATTTCCTTTTTCTGTCTGTGCTCTTGATCAGAGCCTGCGCTACTGTTTTATTCAGGTTAGCTGCTAGTATTTGGAAAGGGACGGGAAATAAAAATATATAGATTGGATTACGAAAAAAGCAAAACCCTGAGAGAGTCTATGTCACAGAGAGTCACAGTGTCTATGAAATACACAGAGAGTGAAAGCAAGGAGAAGACAGGAGCTTGGCATGTCATGGGAGGGTTTTTTTTGTATCCAAGGCTTATAGCAATGTAACTACAGGATGCGTTAAGGTTGGTTAAGTATTCCTTTTTTTTTTTTCTTTTTTTTTTCCGCCTGTCCCATTTGGTTCTTTAGCCATCAGAATTGTTGTCTGAAGACCAACAAGGATACCCAATGGATTTACTTTGCCAAATGGATCATCGTGGCATTGCCGTATTGGTCCATTTGGTCGATCTTTGTTTTTATTATTTATTATATTTTATTTTCAGATGTTACAGACGGGACAGACATGAGTGAGAGATAGGAAAGGGAGGAAGGAAAGGAAAAACAGAAGGGGAGAGGGACAGTGAGAAAGGGGGGGAGAAAAAAAATAAAAATCTCCTGGATCACCTGTTGAGAGAAGAATAGAAAACAAGCAAAAAAAGACAAAAAAAACAAAAAACAAAGCAACATACTTTTTTTTTTTTTTTTTTTTTTGGCCTGTCCCGTTTGGCTCTTTTGCCATCAGAATTGTTGTCTAAAGGCAAAGAAAGATGCCCAACGGATTTACTTTACCAAACTGACCATCCCAGCCTTGCCGTAATGGTCCATTTGATTCACCTTTTATTGTTTATTTTATTTTCACTTAATGAATACGGGACAGACTTGACTGGGGGAAAGAAGGGGAGAAAGAAAGAGGGAAAGAGAAACAGCTGAGAAGAGGGACGGGGGAGAAGGGCAAAAGACAAAAACCAACAGAACGGGCAGAGAAAAAAAAATGCATATATCGATCACCTGGATCACCTGCTGAGAAAGAAAAAAGAAAGCAAGCAGAAGAGAACAAGAGTAATAGAATAAACAACATCACAATGATATATGGGAATATGACAGTAAATACTAAATGTTAAACATTATTGTGCAGCACATAAGATCAACAGAACACAGTGTGCTTTGAGGTAGGAGCCAAAAAGGGTGTAGTTTGTGGGTGTGATCACCCGTGTGTACACCTGTGAGCATGGACGCGCTTGTTTTTTGTTTTTTTAAAAGGTTCCTTCATGTAATAATCTGCTAGAGGGTGTGGGGGGGCCACAGCCAAACAAAGCAACATACTAAACACAACACCATCGCATTAATCTAGCTAAGTGTAAACAGCAGTAAATACTAAATATTCAATGTTGTTGTGCAGCACGCAGGACAGATGTGCTTCGAAGTAGCAGCCAAGAAAGGTGTAATTTGGGTCTACGAGCAGTGAACACCCGTGTGCATACCTGTGTGGATCAGCGCGCTTGTATTCCAAAGGTTTCTCCATGTAACGATGGTTAAGTATTCCTTATTAAAGGCTTTGAATCACAGCGGGAATGATACCTTCATCGTGACGAATTCTCACGGTAAATTTTCTGTTTCAGTTTTAAGGTTTCTGCAATAGGACAATACTTTAAAAGGTTTTACTTGATCCAGCACCCTTTCCAACCTTGCTTTTATTTCCAAAATTTCCAGAAGAGTTGTTAAACAGCACTAACACTGATCATAATTCTCCCATATGACATTCTTTTCACTGGCTCTGTTAAATCCAGAATTGAATTTAAAAATTTTCTCTTCCTACATAAGATCTTGAATCATCAGGATCCATCACATCTTGAAGACCTCGTATTATCTCAATAGAGCTCTTTGATCTCAGACTACATGTGTCATGAAACGGCTGTGTGCAGGCAGGAGAAGGACCCAAACGCAAAATCTCGGAAACAGGACTCAAAAACCAGCTTTATTTGCTGAATGCAAAAACAAGGCAAGTTTATTTATATAACACAATTCAACAGCAAGGTGATTCAAAGTGCTTTACAGAGACATTAAAAAACAGAAACAATTAAAAAGCATGATTTAAAAAGAAAAAGAAAAAAAGGGAACAATAGATAAAATCAGTAGTTAAAATTTTAAGTTTTGAAATGTAAGCTTAAAAGTAAAACAGTGCGGATTTGGTGCTTTATTCAAATACAGCTGAGAATAGGTGAGTCTTCAACCTGGATTTAAATAAACTGAGTGTTTCAGCTGATCTGAGGCTTTCTGGGAGTTTGTTCCAGATATAAGGAGCATAAAAGCTGAATGCAGCTTCTCCGTGTCTGGTTCTGACTCTGGGAACTGATAATAAAAACGGATCCAGATGACCTGAGGGATCTGGAAGGTTCATACTGGGTCAGGAGGTCACTGATGTATTTTGGTCCTAAACCATTCAGAGCTTTATAGACCAGCATCAGAACTTTAAAGTGTAAACAAGACAAAACTATACTGGGAAAATACTAATGATAACATGAAACACAGGGAGAGGAACACAGCCATGGAACTGAGGGAGATGCATAAATACACAGAAAGATAAGGGATGTGGGAACACACGGGGACACAAGAACTCACAATTAAATAAACAGATACACTGAGGGAGACAGAGGGAAAAGAAACAACGGGGGGATCTAATAAACAAAACTTAACAGAACACCCTATGCAACATAGAATTAACCTTTAAAACAAGAAGTGAGCTTAAACAAAAATGGCAAAAAAACACAGGAAAACTCAAAACACTGGGTCAAAGTACCCAGGACCATGACATACAGTAGTACTGGCCCACATACAAAAACTTAAGCTGTCTTTGAATTGAAAAAATATGCTCAGAATGTGTTTCAAGACATGCCTTAACTGTTGTCAGTGTCATCCAATAGATTGTATTGTACATTAAAGATGGATGCAGCCACCATCATATTCACCCCTGGTTTTGGCAGTCTGAATGTTAGCCTTTTGGTAAATGCTATGTTCTGTTTTTGGAGTAAGCAGTGACCATATTCGGATGAGAGTTATGCAAGCTTCATTAGAAAGCTGCATCCATAAATTATATAAGTGCAAAGCACAGACACAGATATCTGCAAGTCAGTGCAAATTAAGAGGAGAATAAAATACAAAAATTCACTGACCAGAATTACAAAGAACGCCTGGTACAACGGGCCATGTTATTTTGGTGGCCTTTTAAAATGGTACTAACATAAGCCAAGTTTTATCTCTACAGCACTGAGAAGGTGATGATCGTGTGTATTACTGATATAAACAAGAGTGTGGTGCCTTTAATCCAAATAATATGCTCCAGCTTTTGCAATCAGTCGTGTCAAACCCACCTCTAAGATCTAACAATACGAGCAAAAAGAGGACAAGTCGATCATCTAACACTATGAGAAGGTTGTCTGACCAGAGCTTTAGGGCTGGCTTAAAATCTTTAAACATGCCATTCTGATGCAAACAATTGGAGAAGTGGTTTCTTGTCACATAACAGCTTTCTTAAAGACTTTCAAGACAAAGAGGTTGGATTATCTCTGCACAGCAACATTAAAACCCTGTATGATGTACCCTTTAAGGAAAGCTACCTTCTGCATTTCCAAATTTCAGTTTTTATTTCTGGACTGTACCGAAGTAGCTTTGCATAACTCGTCGTTCAAACTCTTCTACATATATCTTATACTTCATGCATCCCCTTCAGTTAATTTACTGACTAAAACAAGGAATTTAGCTCCACTCCTCCTCCCTTGAAACATTTCTTCTGATTGGACGCCCCTCCCTATTACTAGATTTTAATAGCAGGTGGCCAGATGACTGGATTAATGACATCTCCTCTCATTAACACCATACAAAGAAGAAAGCTGTCTAAGGAGGATATGTAGCAGGGATTACTCGTTTCTATGCTTAACATTTTTAATATGAGCATCCACAGTTATAGCATCCACAGTTATAGTATTATACTATATATGTCAGAGAATAAGGCCCTCTTTAATCTACCCCAGGTGTCACATGGTGGGAAGTAAGTACAACTTGGACATGCCAGCAGTACATCACATTTTTTTAATAAAAAGAAGGGGTTTGAATTTGCATTTGCAGCACTTTCATACACTTCCTCTTCCCATCTAGTCATTCAAACATAAAGATGTGAAAATGGATTTTCCGTGTGCTGTTTACTTCACCGTTTGATGTGAATGTGACCAAAAATATTTTTAAACAAGTGTGAATTATAAGCACCTACAGACTTTTGCTTTTGAGCTTTCTCTTTCTCTATCTGTTCCCTTTAGGGGTCGCAAATCGGATCATTCATCTCCATCTCATCCTGTCTCGAGCCTCTTCTTCTGTCACGCCAACCCTCTACATGTCCTAACGTTTACTTTTTCAGTGTGCATTTTAATGCATAGTTTTAGACAACAGGGAAACGTTTGCTTTTTTTCACAAAAATTGCAGTGACTTTGTGAAGGCACTGTTTGTCTGCTTTTGTGATTAAAGGCTTTTTTGGATGTCATATTGATCTTAATATTTTGCATCTCATTTCGGTTATTTCACAGTTACTTTGCATAACGACGATAGGTCATTATCATTATACAGGAGCAGCAACTACAGTTGCAGCTCCCGATGTTTGGCAATAAAATGCTCAGAGACATTTCTGGTGAAAACAAGGAGCCAAACCCACCTGGCCTCACTAGCACTCTATTTATGATTCCATCCTCATCTTCCAGAACTCTCGGTGAACTTTCCCTAACTTCCCTCGCAGGTTTTGGCTACGGGGACTTCTAAAGGGAAAATATACATTAAAAAAACAAGCAAACAGCTGTTTTGATAATGTCAGGTGATCGTGCTGACTGTTAATGACTAGCATCTGTTCACAAACCTTCATTGACCTTTTGATGTTCTCCTCTAAACCACTCCTTCCACTAAAGCGTGAACAGTCTCCATGCGCTCCTCTCTCCATCATCACCCCCGGGGTAGTTTCTGCTCCCTCGGAATAAAAGCAACGACGCGATTGGATAGAGTGCCCGGCTCGTCGCTACTCCACATCCTCGTAATTATTTTGACGTCACGACGCTCGTCCAGCTCGTGACGCATTCCAGCTCTTCCTTCTGGGCGTCTTCCTCCCCTGGGCTGTTCCGGATGAGACGCCTCCCTCCCCCCGCCCCTCTGATCCTCTTATCAGCGAGTAAGCGGCCAAGATGGATGTTGTAAACCAGGTAAGGCTTTGATGGGGAAATCATCTATTTCATTATTGTTTCGTGTGGTAACGATTGTTTCATTTATTAATACTCGTTTCATTTTGTCGCCCGTTTTAATGGCGATATTTTATTCTAAATGTAGACATCGAATGCGTTTTGGAGTCCTTGGACTCGAAATGTGAATTTGGGAATTAATCTTTAAAATGCAGTTTTATAGGGACACGAAAGGGTCCAATCCAATGAGAGATTTCTCCACAGCTGATGCTGCAGTGTGTGTTTTAAAGTGGCCCGCTGAGTTTCCAAAAATGAGTAGGATGTCCAGAGATTTCTGCAGCAATGACATTTAGCTACGGAAGGAGACGATGATACCTATTATCTCAGGGGATTCACCTAATTGATTTAGTTTGCCCACGTCTCAATTAGCCCGCTGTTGCCACGATAACAAACGACAACCTGATTAATTTCCAAGGCCCTCGCTGTATTCGTATAACCGCAGTAGGCCAAAGAGGAGCACAGGCTCCTGCATCTCTCTTTCGCTGGTCCCGAACAGCTCATCTCTCAGACTGCTGAATGGTTTGTGTCAAAGCCATCAAGTCTTCCCGGGGAGACGAGCGGATATCAGGCTGTCAGGCTCCTCTGAGCAGGAATTTTGTCAGTACCTGCGTCATCTGCTTAATATGGATGTTTGGCTTTGTGCAGAAACAATGAGGATAAAAGTGGCCCCGCAGCCTGTGAGAAAATCATCACTGCTGCTTATTCCGGTGCGGCCATTTATTGATGCACACGGGGACACACCGCCTTCTTTGCTTTGTCGCATTCACCTGCACGCCAGCCCCTCTTTTGCCTCGATCGTCAATTAAAAAACGGGATTTCCTCATAAATAAGTCAAAGAATTGCTGAGGAGTGTGCAGCACGGGAGCCGAGCGGCAGACCGCTAATCAGCTTTGTGTAATTGTAAAGCTGCAGGAGCAGCTCTGTGCCTCATTCTTACACATACAGATACACCACAGCCTTTGAAGTCTATACTACAAATTACTACACTACATCACCTCATAAGTCCACAAAGATGTGAGCTCTGGCAGGTGACTCACTGTATTCACTGCCAGATTGTTGCCGTAGTATAACAAACACCTGCAGGTGCCAGGAGCAGGCCAGGCTTGTGGGCAATGAGACTGAAGTAATGAGGTTTGTGTTTTTAATCAGCCTCATCGTGCCTGCTCGACTGAGAGGCACAGAGTTCATAAAACTAGAGTAAAGTCCAAAACGTGATGTTTTTAAAATTAAGTGCTTCTTTCTGCTGTTTTTGTCTTGACAGCTGGTGGCCCAAGGGCAGTTCACGATAATCAAACAACCTCTGGGATTTATAAAAGCTCTACAATGGGTAAGTTTTCTGTTGTTACACATTTATTGGTGGCAGTGATCATGATATACAGCACCAACGAGGGAATATTTTAATACAAATTGTAATAAAATCATATTACAAAAGAAGAAATCCTGAAGCTTTTCTATGGTTTTGTGTGATACATAATGCCTGCATGTCCCTTGATGCCATATTTGTGACCTTCTGTCACACAGAGGCCATAAAGCTGCATGGTACATTATGATGGCTATGCATGTCGAGTCTTGGGGAAAAGACTCAGAGGTCAGACGTTTTTTAATTGTATTTTCTTTTATTATTGTTCCTGAAACATGAACCAAGCCACTTTAATGACTGAAATCACCAAAAGGAGTTCAATTGATACATCTCTGTAAGTTGAACTGTTTTCATGGTCATTTAGGCATTAACTATCTGCATTACTGAGTACCTCTTGCTACTGTTAGCCATAATTCAGTGAATTGTTTGGCAATATACTGATTAGGAGTGGAAGACTGCAACAAAACCAAGGCCTACATGGAGGTCTGACTTTTTTTTTAAATGATTTCTCCTAAAACTTATCCTAAGGCCTCTTAGTTACTGAATTGCACATGATTAAGTAATGCATTGAGACTCCAAATTGAAACTGTGGAGTCTCATGTTTCTTTATGGTTATGGTAATACTTGCCCCAGCAGCCCTGAGTGGGAGATACCAGCAGGCTGTATTACATCACTCTGTAGTAACACTGTGTCAATTCACTGAGGAATATAATGACAATTTGTTAAATCCATCTCAGAGGATGTGCCCTCATGCTAGTGCAATTTAGTACCCATTTTTTATGTGCAGCCTGTTCCAACCAAGCTACTCATTCATTAATTCATCGATGCAGGGAGAAAACCCGAGGATTGCAAGGATTTGCCTTTATTTGTTTATGCTGGTGGAATATGGGACACCTCACACGCTGTGTTGTACTCACAAATAGCCAGACATCTTTTTAGATTTTCTTTGTAGTTCCATCAGGTGCTCAACCCTTCAAGTCAGCTTTTAGGCAGAAAATGTTGCATCATGGCAACAGTTTCCCTCTTAACTGGAAATGTTTTTAGCTCACACAGTCACAGACATTCTCTCGTTATGTGTTGTTTTTCACAGTGTTTGTCCTCCATCATCATCAGCAGCATAGTGAAGAGGCTGCAGGGTGGAGAGTGGTGCAGCTACATTGCATTTTTCGCTTTCTTTCTGTTTTCCTTTGTGTCCACAGCTGGGGGGCATTTCAGTGACGGAAACAGAGGCACTACTTATGGTTATGCTACTAACTGACCGTGGCCGCATCTGGTTTGCTGTCATAATTGTAGCAGACTGCGATCTCGAAAGTGACTAAAATATTCTCTGCAATAATAATCAGATTGACATGTTTGTAATATAATAATAATACAATAATTACTATAGTCATTTAAAAAAGCATGCTTTTCCTTTTGACATATATTAAGGTATCTAGAAGCAATAATTAAACCTTGGGTTGCTGATAGTCATAGCACCTATTCATCATTGCATTTATGAATATCCTGAACTGAAAACTTACTTCACTTGTATATTTGTTTCATTTAGGGTTTGTTTTGTTTTGGTCAATAACTTGACCAATCAGTTAGCAGTGATTGCAGATGCCACTTTTACAGCTGAAATGACCAAGTAATATTATTTATTGCCACAGTTATAATGTAGTAACTGATGGTTTTTAATTATTTTTATTAAGTTGATGTATCTCTGTAGGTCGAGCTGTTTTCATCATCACTTAGGGCAGTAACTACCTGCCTTAAGGAGTAAATCTTGCTACTGTTAGCCACAATTCACTGAATTATGTTGCAATATACTGATTAGAAGTGGAAGATTGCATTGCACACACTCTCTCTCTCTCTCTCTCTCTCTCTCTCTCTCTCTCTCACACACACACACACACACACACACACACACACACACACACACCACTTTCCATTATCCTTACCACACCAATTCCTGCAACAACAACAAAAAATGCAAAGGAAGAAAATCAATAAATTAATGTTAGGGAACATTTAATGATTAAAAATATCACAACAGCACATCTAAAAATAGGACTTAGCTCACAAATGACCCAAAGGTTATGTAGCTCTAATGTTTCAATTCCTCCTACATAATGAAATGTCAGAATGCATTTTTGGGAGGGTGCAGGGCGTGCCCCTCCTTGGATGGGTGCAGTAATCCCTGGCCTGTCCTCTGCTCCTCAGCCTGAGAGCACAGCTAAAACAACCCAGATGAGAACGCGTGTGCCAGAGCAGTGCTGAAAGAGTTCCACATTGTAATGGGCTCTGCAGATATGCTAGAGAATAGTCAGAGCCGTGAGTGTGCTGCATGACTCTGAAGTCCTTCCCTGGAGCTGTGTGAGTGTGCCAGCACCTCATCACTGCCTCCCTGGGTCAGTGCGAGCCAACCACCAATCAGTAGCCCGCTCAGGAGGCCAAGGCCCATGAATAATCTGTCAGTGGGCCTGCGTGCCTCAGCGTCAGGGCTAGAGGAGGAGCTCCTGGATCTACTCCTCTTTGTGGATTAATATGGGCATGCCTAACCAGTAACACCGTGTTTTTTAGGAGAGGGGATAGAGGATCCACCCATGAGAAGTATTTTTCCAGATTCTAGTGGAGGTTTTGCTGGAAACAGAAATCAGGAAGATGTATATTTGTATAGCCGAACGAAACATTTTTTTGTGCTTTTATAGAGCACAGTTCATGCATCAATGAAATAGCAGCAGTTTACCAGCTGTGTACATATCAGTATTCCCATTTTTGAACTGGAGAGATGAGAGTAGTTAGAAATGGACAGTCCTGTATATGGGTTGAGGATTTGTGGTCATGCAGAAGCAAGTGAGCACTATTCTTGTTGCATGAGTGACATTAAAACAGCATACTGTATGTGTGACTAATGTGGATTTGCCCACCTCACCCCATCCTCTCTCTCTCCCTGTCTCTGGGGAATAGTGCTGACACAGCCTAGATTTGATGGATGTTAGAAGACATTGAGTTCCAGAATACAGCTGATGTAGAGCTGAACCCCAGGAACTGTTCTCAGCTGCTACATGAAGCCACTGCGATGTTGAATTTAATCTGTATTCAGATTTCTGCTCTGACTCATTCTCAGCAGGCTTATAAAGGCTGTGGGAACATGAAGTAACAGCCTTTTTCACTTTGGCATGGTCTCTAATGTGTAATAAAGGCTGTTGATTTTGTTGTAGCTCGGGGCGGGGGGGGGGGGGGGGGGGGTTGCTGTGCAGACACTCTTGGTGGTTATTACTCCAGGGCCTCTGGTGGAGGCTTAGACAGCTTGTGTTTATTTTGCTTTTGGTGTGTATTTTTTCTACACATATATGGGTCAGTTTATAGATTGCATACTAAATGACAAGTTTTGACACGTTAAAGATGCCTTTGCTTTCGTTAGAACTAGGATAGTCCCAAAA
This sequence comes from Maylandia zebra, assembly GCF_041146795.1. Lineage (NCBI taxonomy): Eukaryota > Metazoa > Chordata > Actinopteri > Cichliformes > Cichlidae > Maylandia > Maylandia zebra. The sequence continues at coordinate 28,721,420 of NC_135186.1, forward strand.
CTACAACATCTACATGCTCTGTTATTTACAATTGCTACTTCTATCCATGTCTGGATCAATAATTTCGGAGATGGAGGCAAACCTAAGTCAGACAGGGAGTGTGAGAACAGCAGATCATTTGTGTCTGAGTGTGAAGAATTGTATATCTTCTGCTGACAACCATTCAGCATACCAGGAGGGGTAGAAACCAGCCTCTGCCTCCTCGCTGTGTGATGCTGCCAGCAGTGTTACCATGGCACCTAGCACTCAGTGTGCCACCATCTCTTTACTCAGTCTGGCTGTCCCGCTCCTTCCTCTCCACAACGCCTCCCTCTACTCATTTATCACCATAAAAGTGCAGTGCTTAATTGTCCAAAGGCGCCTTCCATTTAGATTCTATTTGCTGACCACAGATTTTTATCCAAGCTCTAAAATGATCACAGGAATGTTTCCACAAAAAGTTTACAGTCCTGGGAGACAAGAAACTGACTATCCCCTGACTTTTCCTTCAGTGCTGGTACTTTGCTTTATATATATTGATGGGAATGCAATCTGCATTATTTCTAATGGCCAGCAGGGGACGACTCCTGTCATTGTGGAAAGAAGACCAGTTATATGGAAGTGTTTAATGTGTGTCCATAAGGCATAAACAGCAGCTCCAGTTCAATAACTGGAATTAACCGAGCTGAGGCAGACAAGTACAGGCCCAGGTATCTCAAAGCAGCCACATCCCTAACTTTAAACTTTAATAAAATCGTAATAGACTAACCATGTGACATAGGCTGGACAGTGAAGGATCACATGAAAAAGGCCATAGTCATAGGCCTAGAGACAGTGATGATCTGGCAACCACAGAATGTAAGAGAATAATGTGTAATCCCCAACCAGTTGCTGAGTGGTTTGGTTAACATCAATGTCTGTGAAATCGATTACTAAAGCCCAGCCACACAGGCCTATAGACCAGTCAGTGACACCCCTGTTAAAAATGTGTATTCCTCCACCTGTGTATGTATATCTATGTAAGCATCACTACATACACAGGAGAACGTAAGGCATCAACTAACACTTAATAAGAGGTTGATGGTAATTTATGCAGTTCCTTTGGTTGCTTGCAGATTACAGTGGTCGCCTGGGTTTGCATGGAGTTAACCAACTTGTCTGCAAACACTCACCAGCTACTCTTCAAGCAGTAGTGAAACTGTTAGAAGGGCAACATAAACCAGAAATGGATAACATTTGGCTTCAAACTAAGGTAGACTTTTTGAAGGGTCAGCAGGCTGGCTGCGGTAATGAGGCACAACCTTTGCACACTACACGCAACAGTGGCAATCTGCTAAGGATCAAGTAACTGGTGGAGCACCATTAAACCTCTTTATAACTTATTTCAGCTAGCAACTGCTAGCAATTTGTGGGAACCACTCGCCAACCAGTTGGAGAATATGTATTTTTCACTCCCAACTGTTAGCTGTCTCATAGGCGATTTTCTGGCCTTACCTTCACCTGTGTGTGTAACGATGCTTTGATCATCAAGATCTGTTATCAGATCAAAATTCATAAGTTGTTCGCCATCATGTGAGAAACATATAGCATATAGCACTACAACAGGGGTTTCAAACATTAGGCCCATAACCCAGCAATTCACTTTTGATCAGCGTACTCTCAAATCCAGTCCGTGCAAAACCAGTGATGATCTGATAACAGGCATGCCAAAATTTACATAAAAACTGTCCGACAGCACGTCTGCACTGGCTGTTTTGAAAGATCTTGGTGATCAAAGCAACATTAGCAACAGGCGAATTTAAGGCATCAACTAACACATAACATTTTATGCTGACTGTATGGAAGCAGAGCATTTAAAAAGTGGTATTACCCATTGCTGATACTTCAAAAAGTATTTTTCAGGATCCACCTGGAAACATCTCATTGTGCTATCAATATCAAGCTGTTACCTAAATAAATATTAGTCTCTGCTCTGTTGCCAAGAAAGAAATAAAAAGCACCTAAGACTCTTATCATGAGTACTGTATGAGCACCTTCCTGACTTTAATAATCTGCTATGCTTTGTTGTTTTTAAGGACTCTGTAAAAAACAAACAAACTATGAATTCTTGCATATGTTAATATACTGTATTAATATTTAGCTACATCATCATGTTGCACCACATCAAAATCGGGCTCGTTACATATTTTATGTTTAAAGGTGTGTTTTCATTTGATCTGTAAGAACAACACACAGCTGAGGCACCAAATAGTCTCCATACTGAGCTCACTCAAGAAATTTTAACCTCTAATTGTTTTGAAAATAATGAACAGTTAATAGTAACAGCATGGGTGGTACACATTTATAGCATAACACTGCAGGCTGTGTTAAGGATTGTGCTTACACTGCAGTTACTGCCCAGGTTGTAGATATTGATTAATTGCACAGTTACTTCAGCATTTGATTCTGTTATGCTGTTGGTTTGGAGTTTAAACAAATATAACACCCCTATTTATTATTGATATAAATGGTGATTTGCTCAGTGTTAAGGATTAATTGCTTGCCCATGAAGAACATAACACGGATGGACAGATTTTCTCACTTTTAGGGTGCATTTAGATCTCTCAAACATTCTGGGTTAGATCTGGTCAATTTCCAAAGCTCCAACTGGATTTTTGCACCAGAGCTACACTGCAGATGGCAAATGGTTTTTTTTTTCTTTGCTTTAAATTTAATAGAGAGAGAGAAAGAGAGATGACTGTGTTGCTTACGAGTGCTCTTGTCTCTCCTTTCACACATAATGCCGCCTCTTTCACATCTACAGTCATTTGCATCGATTATTAAAACCTGTTAATAAGCCTTTGGGCTTTGGCAGAGGACACTTAAACTTAAACACAGCCCTAAAGGAACAGGGAAGAACAAAATTAAAACAATAGGGCTCAATTTAGTCACTCACTCTGTGCAAATCCAACAAACAAGCCTCCGTACTCACATTAGCTGAAAGATTACTGTAATTAGTTTAGTGTGTTTATGCCTTCTGCACGTAGGTCATACTATGAGGCTAGAGGAAGTGACGTGAGCTGGTGTGTGTGCATATGCACTCACGTGTGGGGGTGTGCCAGTGTGTGTATGTATGCATGTGTTGTGACTGACTGTACAGTAGCTGGAAGCTGAGTATTTGGTAACAGATGGTGGAGCACCTCCGTCAGATTAATAGCTGGATATTCTATCCAATCGGATCTGGTCTGCAGAGTAGGGAGGGTGTGGTAAAAATAGTCCGACTTGTCTAATCTGCTGTTTGTGTGTGTGTGAAGAGCGAGAGGCTGCAAGTTTATCTCCACTCATATTTGTCTGTGCTGTTTATGTGACTGCAGGTAAGAGGTGAAAAATAAGACTGAGCTAAGTGCACCTACAGTAATAATGAGGCACCCTGTAAACGAATGCACAATCACACATGCACACACATAAACAACAGTACAAAACCAATTTAAATGTACCGTGGGCAACAGGTGCAGTCAGTGCTCTGTAACCTGCTGATAATGCTGTATTTATTTGCACTCTGTGGGAATTTATTAGCACCTCGCTCTGATTGGTTGATCTTGATAAGTCTGCTTGAAACTGCAAAGGTTGGGAAGCATAGTCATGGTTGTCTAGAATGTGTCAATGATCACATGGATGGGGTTTTAAATTCAGTACATATTTTATTAAGGCATGCATGTATTTATTTTTATTCATTCATTGTAATCATGCAAACAAGTAAACAAATAAACAACAAGAAAACTCCTAACACAAAAAATTCTGCTCCTCATATGTAACATAAAGAAGTCCACATTCTCAAAGAAACAAACATGGTTGTCCAACTTTATCCTCTAATATGTATTTTATACTTTGTGGGGAAGCCAGAATTCAAACAATGTTTGTTCCTTTTTAGTGTAACTCTTACCTTCTGGATACAAATCAAGTAATTTGGCGTATTCCTGCTCCTTCTCCCACAGATCTTTGCAATCTTCGCTTTCTCGACATGTGGAAGTTACTCTGGCATGTTCAAGATGAGTGTGGAGTGCAGCAACCGCTCGGAAAGTGATCTAGGCATAGAAGTAGAGTTTGAATATCCATTCAGGTATGGATTATATCATCACATAACTGAACTTTTAACATTTAATTGAACTTACAGTTTGACAGCCTTCTACATTAGATTAAGTTTAACAGCATTCATAAATAAATAAATATGTCCTTTTGGGGGGGCAATTTTTGTCACGAAAGACTTATTTTTATTTTAGATATGCTTGTTGTTCTGTAGCAAAGAAGCTCAGAGAAGTTTACTATTTTAGAAGCTCTAGCTAACTGAACAAATTCTGCTTGTTGCAGTAATAAACTGTACATAAAGAAAAGTATGCAGTTTCTGCTTTTGAAAAATAAACCTAATGTGGAAGTCCCTTAAATCTGCCTTCTGTGTAATGGCCAGCAGGAGAAGACTCCTCTGGTTGCATAAAAGTCTCTGAGAATTCAATTCACCCAGTTTTGAATAAATTAAAATTCAGCTACAGCATGTTTCAGATTTACAACTTTAGAATCATCTGCTGTATTTTTGCAGCTCTTACACCTTCTCATCTGTGTCTATCCCTTTTTTTGTGTTCCTGCCCCCAGGCTCCATCAGGTTTACTTTGATGCACCCACTTGTAAGGGAGGAGACAAGGAGCGTCTGTTCCTGGTCGGGGACTACTCCTCTTCAGCCGAGTTCTTCGTCACCATTGGTGTCTTTTCCTTCCTCTACTCTATGGCAGCGCTCGCTGTATACTGTTTCATCTTAGAGAAGTACCGTGAAAACAATAAAGGGGCCCAGATTGTGAGTTTGTTACCTTGAAGCACATAAAAAGTACATCTTGTCTTAAATGTAATACTTCTCAATTAATGATAGGAAAAAACAATAACCTTGTGTTGCTGATTTCCAGGATTTTGTTGTGACGGCGGTATTTGCCTTCATGTGGCTGGTATCTTCTTGTGCTTGGGCTAAAGGCCTCTCAGATGTGAAAACAGCCACTGATCCAGAGCGGGTCATCACTCTCATCCAAGCCTGTGAAGAACGAGAAAATAAGTGCCGTGAGATCCATGACCCCAAGGTCTCCGGCCTCAACACCTCTGTGGTAGGCTTAAAATGCTTCTGTTAGCGACACAATGTAAAGAGATGATACTAGAATAACGATAAGAACAAACGTTTGTCTCTTTTTTCCTCCACAGGCTTTTGGTTTCATCAACCTTATCCTGTGGATTGGAAACCTCTGGTTTGTCTTCAAAGAGACCGGTTGGAAGGCCGCTTTTGCTGGAACGTATGTCCCATCACAGGAGAAGCAGCCCGCCCCAGATTCCTATGCCCAGGAAGGCTACGGACAGCAGGACCCCTATGCCGGCTCCCAGGGAGGTTACCAGCCCGATTACGGCCAGCAGGGAGGCTACAATGAGGATGGAGGTTATAACCAGGGCTATGACCAGCAGCCTACCTCTTACTCTAATCAGATGTGAGCCTGTCCTGAAACACTACAGCTGCAGAATGGTGAGTGCAAATATGAGTAGAAAATCTGTCCAGTTTTTCTACTCACATTTTTTTTCTACTCGTGTTGTTAGAATGACATAGATATCCATTATTCAATGTGATATTATATTTTAAGCACAAATAAAGGGTTGAATGCACAAATGCTTTCTATGGTCCACTTTTTGAGTCTTTTTTCACATTGCCTCTTGGCTAAAATGACAAGTACTATGAAAATGACATGGAGAAGTTTCCTGGAGCGCATTAGATTTCATCAGTAATGTTAAGATTTTCTGAAATCCAGCATGCAACTGCTTCAGAGAGCGACCTTAAACTTGTATTTTCTCTAATGGTTACAAAACAAACGTTATGAGAGAATGATCCAACACTTCCTTCATCTATGACCTCAGAAAAACACACATCCTGGTATATTTATGGTTTTCAAGTCTTACAACACAATGTTTATTTTGTAAATGACTGTCATAGTTTGAGTAAAACAGAAAGTAAATCAGGGTGTGCTTTAGGGTGTGGGCTTACTGTGAGTGCCCAATGTACTCAGTCTCTCTGGGAGGGGGGGGGGGGGGGGGTGCAAGATGGTGGCAGTCAAACTGCTTGAGGCAAGATTTCAAAACAAGAATCTACAAATCTATGGGTGGCATCACAGTGAATAAATCCATAAATCCATCTTTTATAGATCACACTTATTTTTTGGAAAACATAAAAGTGCTTAAAATAAAAAGTTATGCTGGCTTATTAATAACTAAAGTAAAATAAAACAATTTAATTAAATTCAGTTTTATTTACGCAGCACCAAATCACAACAACAGACCCTACAATAATGAGCAAATTCATGGGCGACAGTTGGAAGAAAAAACTCCCTTTTAACAGGAAGAAACCTCCGGCAGAACCAGGCTCAGGGAGGGGCGGCCATCTGCCACTACCGGGTGGGCCAAGAGAAGTAAGACAGGACAAAAGACATGCTGTGGAGGAGAGACAGAGATTAATAACACATATGATTCAATGCAGAAAGGTGTATAAACATGTAGAGAGTGAGAAAAATGACTAAGGAAGAAATACTCCATGCATCATGGGAGTCCCCCAGCAGGCTACACCTATTGCAGCATAACTAAGGGAGGATTCAGGATCACCTGATCCAGCCCTAACTATATGCTTTAGCTCAAAGGAAAGTTTTAAGCCTAATCTTAAAAGTAGAGACAGTGTCCATCTCCCGAATCCAAACTGAAAGCTGGTTCCACAGAGGAGGGGCCTGAAAGTTGAAGGCTCTGTCTCCCATTTTACTTTTAAATACTCTAGAAACAACAAGTAAGTCTATAGTCAGTTTATATGTATCTGTTTACAATGTATCCACTTGTAATAGCCTAATAACCTGAGAAAGGTGAAGTTTGAAGATGTCCTCTTTTTTGTATTTTCGTCATCTGCTCGATATCTTATGCAGCAGGTGATAAAAAGAAAAGTTTGAACTTTCATTGTTAATTAAATAGTTAGTTAGCTACAGCACAAACAGAAGTATTCTTACCCTCTCAACTCCATTTTGAAAGGAGAAAACAAAAACATCCACAACTAATGTTCTCACAGGCTTCAAAGAGATCAGGCCTATTGTGACTCCAAGGTAAAATCTGGAGGATGAAGGTCAAGGCTTTATAATTAAGAGTATGCCAGATTCAGTCGGTATCTTTCGACATTTACTGAAACAGCATTATTGTTAATGTTCAGTAGTGAAGGTTGCAGGAGAAAGATCTAGTCATTCGATAAGGACCAATTGTGTACAAACATCTGACTTGCAAAGGAGCTTTTGAGCCAGCTACAGTACATACATTTACCAGCTCTCTTTGGCCTTTGAGTTCCACTACCCTCCAGAGGTCTTATAACTATGGTGAGAGAGCTTTTTGCTCCAAGGCTGTAGACTACACTGACAGCTAAAACTGCACTTAGTATTAAAAGATGTGAAATGTCTGCCACACAGAGCACTTAGAAACGTGGTTTAGAGTACTCAGAAGCCATTGCCTTGTATTCTTGGATTTAAAACCTGCACTTTGGCTCATCTTCTTCAATGATTTGTTTTCCCTGTTTGGTCAAAAATGTTTTAAAGTCCCAAAAATATACTCATCAATGTACTCAAACAATCGCAAAATAATTTGCTTAAATTTGAGCAGCAAGTTCAGCAGGTAAACAAGAATGTCACTTTTGCTATTGACCAATCAAATTTCAGCAAATAGAGAAAGTTACTCCACAGTTAAAAAGGATGTAACCTCAATATATTTTAGACAGATTTTCTGGCGCTTTGATTTGCAAACCGAATGCTATACTTAGATCAAAAGAGCAAAGTATTGTTTCATATCAATCATACTATATTTTTCATTAAGTCAATATCCATCCATTCATTTTCTTAACTACTTCATAACATTAGAGGTAGAGTCCACAGGACATGTCACCAGTTTAGCACAGAAAGTGAATTTCCTTTAACCACACATTCATTTTCTTAACTACCTTTCACCTATCTATGCATTCCTCGTGTATGTTAAGATGCCAGAGTACCCAGAGGGAACCCACAAAAGCACAGGAAGAACACAGGACACTACTCTGCCAGCTGATTTCTTTTATCCATCCATTCGCATCCACTTATCCTTTTCAGGGCCACGGGGGGTGCTGGAGCCTATCCCAGCTGTCATATGGCGAGAGGCGGGGTACACCCTGGACAGGTCGCCAGGCTAACACATAGAGACACAGACGAACATTCACTCTCACATACATGTATTCATTCCCATAGGCAATTTAGATTAATCAATTAACCTATCCCCACTAACTGCATGTCTTTGGACTGTTAGTGGGGGATAGGTTAATTGATTAAACATGGGGGAATACATGCAACCTCCACACAGAAATGATGGAATTGAACTCAGGACCTTCTTGCTGTGCGGCAACAGTGCTAACCACCGTGCCACCGTTCTGCCCTAATTTATTTGAATTAATTATAATTCAGCTGAAAAAAATTAATTAAATAACAGATACATGTGAAGTAAAAAGAAAAAAGTGCCACAACCTTGCAGAGGATGGATTTAGACTTTTACAGAGAGGCAAAGGTAAAGGAAAGTGGAGGCGTAAAAACAACAGCTACTGCATTCACACACATATGAACTTGAGTGGCTTCCCACTCTTAATCCATATGGTTTACTATGATGGTGGCCCACGCTGTGTAGCTATAACAGCTTCAATTCTTCTGGGAAAGCTTTCCACGAGGTTTAGGAGTGTGTTTATGGGAAGTTTTGATCATTTTTCTAGAAATACATTTGTGATGTCAGACACTACGTCGAATGAGAAGGCCTGGCTCGCATTCTCTGCTCTAATTCATCCCAAAGGTGTTTTATGAGGCCGAGATTAGGACTCTGTGCAGGCCAGTCAAGTTCTTTCACACCAAACCCGATCATCCATGTCTTTATGGACCTTGCTTTGTGCACTTGTGCAGTCAGACAAGTAGCATTCTCCTGGCAACCACCAAACCCAGACGCGTCCATTTGATTACCCCACAGAGAAGCGTGAGAAGTCACCGCAGACAACACGTCTCCACTGCTCTAGAGTCTAGTGGCAGCATTTTTTACATGGCTACATCCGATGTTTTGCATTGCACTCGGTGATGTAAGGCTTGGATGCAGCTGCTCAGCCAGGGAAACTGATTCCATGAAGCTCTCTATACACTGTTCTGATGGTTACATGAAGTTTGGAGGTCTGTAGCTCTGCAGAAAGTTAGCGACCTCTTCACAATATGCGCCTCAGCAGCCATTGAGCCCACTTTGTGATTTTACGTGGCCTACCACTTTGTGCCTGAGTTACTGTTACTGTTGTTCCAAATTGGTTTTTTTTGTTATAATCCCACTAACAATATATACCAGATGCTCTTCTTGACACAACCCCAAAGGGATTTGTGTCTCCTCCTGGAATTGAACTGGAAGGCTGCCACACAGCATCACTACAAAATAGAAAGATGCACAGTGAGTTCATAAAGACGATCTTGGTTTATTTATTCATAGAAGCAAAAAAACATGATTTCAATTTGAGTAATTGCCCAGCTCCTTATCCTATAGTGAAATATACATCACATCATACTGTCATTTCTTGGTGTTACTGTGAATAAATAGTATCATTGTAAGCGTTTAAAAAGCCATGATTTGTTGAGTTAGTTGTATGTATGTGTAATTTATCCAATGATGTGTTTGCTGTTTATTTAACATTTTCTTTCCCTCTCGTCTTTGCTTGTCTCCTTTGCCCAGGTTGACCTTGTGATTTTGGAGTGTGGCTCTCCACCGACCACCACTTTCATTTCCACACTCCTCTGTTTGTCTGTTTGTGTATCTGTGAGTTGACAGGCGGAGGGAGGGAGGCCTGGAGGGGAGACACCAGTGGGGCTGGGGGAGGAGATCATCACTGTGGGTCGGGGTGGGAAGGAAAAAAAAGAGGGAAAATGGATCTTTGCTGTAACATGATGTTTATTCTCGTGTTGTATTTACTGTAGAAGACAACAGAGGATTGTCTGTTTGGTTATACGAGAAAAACTTGAATACAAATACCAAAACATTCGTTGATGAACATTTATGAGAAATCTTGTAATGGAAAAGACATTTACGGAAAAAGAAAAAAAAAAACACATTGTAGTAACATTTAACTTGGGAGAATGTATTTGTCTGTGCTGTGTAAATATCAACATACTGATATATATGATTATATGTACACAGTTGAATAATTGTGCACTCCATATTAGTTGTTATACAACAAATGTTGAGCACAGAGTTATTCAATTGCATTTACTTTGGTTCTGTTTAGGAGCTCACATAGTTTAGCCTTTGCCCTTAAGTTTCCATGAACTATTAATACCAACATCATCTTCTTATTTTCTCATCTCAGAATCTGGGCATTTTTTTATGTTCGCATTATGACTTTTTTTCTAATGTATTTGATCAGCATTATAGGCAAGATTTAAGAATTAGGGTTGATGTGATGGTAAATATTGAAAGCAAATACACACATATATATGAAATGAGCTAAGAAAGTGAGACGTAGTGAGATGTGAACAGCAGTGGTAACAGTGAGTTGCTTCAACTTTATGTCCATTAAAATATATTTTTCCCATCAAATTTCACCGTCAAGAGAGGATGAATTCTTGTGACGCTCTGAATATTTTAAATCCTGACATCTAAAATAAAAAGTGCATAGGGAGAAGAAAATGGCAATTGTGGCAGTGAGCAGCTGCCTTAGCAACGTGTGTGTGTTTATTCGTTGGTTTTATGTAAGGGCATCAAACTCATTTTGTCAATGAACCACATCCTGTTTTCAGTCGCCTTTTATGTGGTCCTGAAAGTTGTAAGACAGAGTTATATAGTTTTTTAAATGGTGTTTCTATCACACTGTAATCAGTGGCATACATACATTAACATTAACTGTAGAGAAATGAGAATAAAGTGTATAAAATTTTAAAGACCTCGCTCATGCCATGGAATAACCACGTAATATTATGAAGCATTTTAAACAATATGTCTTCATATATAATCCGTCTGCATCTTCAGTCGTTCTTAAGCTCTTCTCTTTCTGGTGGCGAACCAGTTTACTGCATGCATCCTACTTCCTATATCTCAAAGCATCCTTAAACATATTCCAGAGGCTGAGGCTCACGGCTGCAGGAAAGCATTAGGCTACACAGTAAATGTCGTGGTACGTTCAATCCATCGTAGAGGTTACTGCACACGACACAAACTGAACAGCAGCTCTGCTATATTCTACTCAAAGCACAAAGTAAGTGTTGCAATAATTATTTATTTCCAGATATCAACACACTTTTTGATTGCCAGTCCTCCGACTGGACATTCTAGATCGTCTTTGCCGAATGGTAGGAGATGCGTCTCGATTGGTAGTTTTGCTTCCACCAGCTTCGTCACAATAAATTGTTCATCTTCAGTATACTGGTCCATTGTACAGCCTCGTATTCATCCAGATGTTTTTTTGTTTTGTTTTTTGAAAAAAAGTGAACACAAATACATAGATAAATATATAAATTCAGGGTTCTTTGATTCAGGCAGTGTAGAAGCACCTTGCTTTATCTCCTCCTCTAGTCTCCCACCTCGGTTGTTTCTCTCTTTCTTTCTCTTTCACTGTAGCTCTTATAAATATGCTGAAATGAAATATACTCTGTTGTTAGTGGTGAATGATGTCTTGTGATACTCTCTAAGCCTTTGGATAGTGCTGTGTTTATTGTGTATGATGTATTCCTATTAGTATTTATGATAATGATAAGTCAGAGAAAAAACAAAATAACCGAGACGCTCCAGAATTCTGCTGTATTCTTATTATATGGGATCCATGTGAAACGAAATGAAATAAAATTGAAATTATTCTGTTGAAGGTTAAAAGGTGTTTTTCTGTTCATATGTGGTTTGTGTGCTTTCAAATTGTTAATATAATTTACATGAGAACATAAAAAGTGACATGCCACTGAAAATGTTCTGAAGTTTCAAGATGGACAAACAGAGAAAGCTTGATCTATTTTAACGCCTGTACAGTTTCATATGGCTTCTAAAATGCTAATCATGCTCAGGTAGATGGCTCTATAGATGGCATATGTTTCTTGAAATAGGCCTACATTAAGCACAGTCATACTAACCTGGAAACTTGCACAAATTAGAAAGGCTGAAGTCTGAATACCAGGAGTATAATACAAAATGCAGTGTACAAATGACAGAAGTGAAAACTGATCTTTAAGTTCATTTTTTTTTATTTCCTTTTATTGTTTGGCGATGATGTAAGTGTAAACTACAGGTAATCTTTTGAATTTTGCACAAAACACAGCATTTTTTTAACTACATGATAAAAGCATAAAGGAATACAATTACACGTTAAAACTCAAAGTAACACTCCCCTTGTTTACGGTAACCTCTGCACACACAGAGATAAAAGCATCTTGGATTGGCGCACAGATCTTATCAGCTTGCCTGTGGTCATAACAAAAAAAAATGTTAAACTTCTTCCTTTCCGTTTAAAATGACTCATGCCTTATGCAGTCTTCAAAGATATCATTAGCTTGTGAAATATTTTAGGGTGTTGAAAGTATAGAGGCTATACAGTGTTTGTGAGTGCTGGAAAGCATATTTTTATATTCCAGCTGAAATGTACAGAAGATAAACTTTCTGTGAGAAAGCCAGCAAGCATTTTAAGCATTTGAGGGCTTTTTATGTCATGGTTACCTTTGAAAATTAAAGCTAATTTAGGTATACTTTTCAAAATATTCAGGATGACAGAAAAAGTGAGCAGTGCTGGAATTCAACAGACAAAAACTTTTCTTTACCTTTAAGAGCTAACGTTGTTTGCAACTTTTCAGATAAGTAAAAGAAATGCCCAAAATAGCATTTTCATCCCTTTTGCCCCCATATCATAATTTGAGACAACATCCTACATTAATACTGAAAGTAAACAGTTCGACACTTCTTTTCTTTATCTGGTGTATTCATAAAGAAAGAAGGGGACGTATAATCATCTAGGTAATGTCCAAAGAGTTCGATTTGGGGTGGGAGTATGATCGACCCACAGTGACACCCCTCAACAAATGACTTAAATTCCCACTGCCCACTGGATAAGAACATGGACATTGTAGTGGTGGAAGTAACTTGGAGTGGAGTGTTTTACTGAAGTGTTTAATTTTACTCTATTTTGTTGCTTTTTAATAGTGCAACATACTCTGAATGCAAATATTGTACTTTATGCCACACACTATATATTTTGATAATGTTGCACAGTAATAAAAATCATCTCCAGGTGCAACTTAAATACTTCCTTTTTGTTGCTCCTTTATTTCCTAATGGATCACTACTTTCCACTTTCCACTAACCACAAAACAAGTTTTCCCATTTCTCATAATACCATCTGCATCATATGGAAGCCCGTTTCCGCCACTAAATAAAAACAAAACAGCTAGTATCCATAACTCGAAATTTCGAGAAATATAACTCAAAATTTCGAGTTACTTTTCTCAAAATTTCGAGTTAGCTCTGCCAATCAAAAATATACGTGAATGAGGTCGCTTTCTTGTTACCCGGAAGCATATGGCGCAGAGGAACGCGCATTCAAAAACGGATCCCAACAAATTGGCGCTTGCTAGATTTCTACAAGGCGTTCAACTCCTTAGAGCATGAGTTTATTTTTACTGCTTTAAATAAATTTGGGTTTGGTCAGTCCTTCTGTAATGCCGTTCGGACACTGTATTCCAATAGTAACAGCTCCATAAAGCTTGCCACTGGTACTTCCCCAAGATTCTCTCTAAAGCGTGGAGTGAGGCAGGGTTGCCCCCTATCCGTATATTTATTCCTTCTTTCTGTGCAACTCCTTAATTCGCACATTGAACTCAGTTCTTTAAAAGGCCTGGTCATTGCTAACAGAGAAATACTCATAAGTCAGCTGCCAGACGATACAGCTCTCTTCCTCAGAGACGCCTCGCAAGTTTCAGTGGCCATTAACAATATACAGCCATTCTCTAAAGCCTCCGGACTTTCACTCAACCTGCATAAATGTGAACTTTTACCAGTTAAAAGTTGTTTAGCAACTTCAATTCATGGAATACCTGTAAGAAGCTCTGTAAAATACCTTGGAATTCAAATAATAAAAAATGAGCAATCCAGATGCTCCACAAACTTCATTCCTATTATAGATAAATCCCAAAAAATCTTTAATCATTGGCTACAGCGAGACCTGTCATTGAAGGGTAGAGTTCTGCTATCGAAAGCTGAAGGTATGCTGCCCAGTCACTACATGTTGATAATACAACCTGTAAGTCAATTAACAAATTATTATATAATTTTTTATGGAAAAATAAAACTCACTACTTGCGTAAATCAGTAGCTTTAAATTCATATGATAAAGGAGGTAAAAATTTTATTGATTTCGGTGCTCTTAACAACACCTTTAAAATAAACTGGATTAAAAAGTATTTAAAGAATCCCACTTCTATCTGGAACTTTATCTCACATCATGTGTTCTCTAATTTAGGCGGCCTTAACTTCCTACTGCTCTGCAATTACAGTATTCCAAAAATACCACTGAAACTTTCTCACTTTCATCAACAAATTCTTTTGGCATGGGCCCTGATTTACAAACACAATTTCTCTCCACAAAACTGTTTTATTTGGAATAACTGCAATATTATTTATAAAAATAAAACTCTTTTTTAAAATAACTGGTTTAATAATGGAATAATCTTGGTTAGTCAGTTATATAGAGAAGATGGACTCTTTTATAATTACTCTGAGTTCCCCAGGAGATACAATGTACCGATAACGCCTAAAGAATTCTCAATAGTGTTCGATGCCATCCCATCTGGTCTGTCCATGTTACACAGATGCTCCCACAGTGCTCCACTACAGGTCACTCCCCCGGATGTGTTACATTCTTCTCTTGGCAATGTTTGCTTTTCCTCTCATAAGTCTATAAATACCAAAATAAGATCTCTCTTTCAGGATGCAATGGTCTGTGTTCCATCAGCCATATTTTATTGGGCCAATTTTGTAACAGATATTGAATGGAAAAAAGTTTGGACTTTACCAAGGTTTTTCTTGACAAACAAAATTAAAGAGATTTCCTTTAAGTTGATTCATAGGTTTTACCCTACCAAACAATATTTGTCCAAATTTATGGCTGAAATAAATGTAAATTGTACTTTCTGTCAAGAGCAACCTGAAACAGTTTCTCATCTGTTTTGGTCATGTAAATTTACGTGTAAATTCTGGAAGGATTTCCACAAGTTTATTGCTGACTTTGTTCTCCCTAATCTTCGACTATACTATAAGGATGTTATCTTTGGCTATTATAATTTTAAAGACAAGGACAATGATGCTTTCTTCTTTATAAATTTGGTTTTATTTTTGGCAAAATTTCATATACACAAAAGCAAAGTCCTCGGCAGAAAGCCTGAACTTCTTGTATTAAAAATGGAACTTGCACAATATATAAGGACAATCTCCTCATCAAAAATCACTAAGGCTCTCAAGACTGTTAACATCTATAACCGATTGAAACTGCTAACTTGATTTTGGCTCTTGCAAACTTTTGTTTATTTATGTTCCCCTTAATTTATTTTATTTTTTGTACTCACTTTTGTCTCACTGTCCTTGTCACTCTTTCTGTTCTTCATTGTACTACCACAATGTCATCTTTTATGTGATCCCTGTTTTACTTGACTATATGTCTAAAATGTGATAAAGTTTAAAAAAAAAAGAAAAAAAAAAGGCTGCAAACCCAAAAAACAAACAAACAAATTGGCGCTTGCTGATAGTAACACCATGTGATTCAGCTAATAACACAGGGATTTCATCATTTGTGAAGCAAGGCTGAAAACACTCAGCAATGTGTGCATCCACGACTGGATGTAATACCGGTTGCTTAGCTGTAGCATTTGTAGCTGAGGGCTTCAGCTTCCGGGTAACGAGGAAATGACGTCATTCACGTAGATTACTGATTGGCAGCGCTAACTCGAAATTTCGAGTTACTTTTCTCAAAATTTTGAGTTAATAAATAGAAATTATTATTAGAAACAGCTTGCCCCTGTTCACGTGCAAGCTGGCATGTCGCACTTTTTTTTTCTTTTTTTGCTCTGCGTGTGCTCAAAGTCACAAATTATGCATATGTCAGCGAATATGATGCAAGGAAAACAATGAAAAGAACAAAGTTGGACTGAAGCTCTAGTCTTTTGTTTAGCTTCCTGTCAGCCTTCTTGTTTTCACTTATTAAGGGAGACGGGGAAAGTATGTAATAAAGCAAAATAAGTAAACTTGTAACTTGCATGGTTTCTTTGCTCTCTAGTAACCCATTCTCTTCGTCCTACATATAGTTTTTAGGGATTTTAGGGATCTGTGCAAATATTAATAAAGCACAAGCACCAGCACAACAATCCAGTTGTTTATTTGCAGTTAAATAATCCCCGGCAGCGCCACGGTATAAAGCAAATGTAAACAACCTAAAATGACATAACAAAACATTAAAATAACTTCAGGTAATTACAGAGAAACAGCTCCCCTTAAGGAAAGCAGTAGCGAGCCAAAGCCCGGCAGTGAACTCCTACGCCGGTTCCTTGTTCCTCCCTCATGTTTCCGCAGAGCTTCTGTGGTCGTGCTGGCTGGAAGCCAATCAGCGCATTTCATCAAGGTGATTCATCCGCCTGAGGGGAAATAGCGACTTGCCAGTTTAAGCAAGAGTAACGGTAAACCGCACCAGGACAGCCCTCTCTAAACTTTCCTCCACTAAAGAAAGAAAGAAGAATATTTGTTTAATCTGCTCGTAGTTAGGGGTCGAACACACGCAGCACACTGTCTGTTTAGTGAACTTTGATAAAGTACAGAATGGCTGATACAAGTGCGCACGGCTCTCCCAGCTGCGCGGAGAGGCTGAAAAGCTACGTGAATACCCAGAAAGGGTTCATCCTGGCAGCAGAAATAGTAAGTTTGTTTTCACTGTGATATTTGTGTGCCGCTCTGCTGTGATGATCCACGTTTAACGACTCACAGATATGGCTTTAATATGCTGCGTGTAAAGCTCACTTGTAACTAATCAATAATTTATAGATGATTACGTGGATTTATGTTCTGTATCTATTGATTTTTTAATCACTAATGTGTCATTTTCCCTTTGCTCGGTTTTCTTCTGTTTTGTTATTCACATTTCTCACTCTAGTCTGTCCATATATATCAGAGCGGAAACGAAGCGCCCTACAGGACATGTGCGACTTAGCATATGCTACTTCCGGTGCGAAACTCCTGTAGGGCGCTTCGTTTCCGGTGTGATATTCGTTCCTTGCTGAGGCTTTTCCAAAACAAGTCGACCAATTGGATGAATCAAGGGGCGATTTAGATTTCTCGATTTGTCTTGGGCATTTACGGAATATATATGTAGATGCTGTTCATTGACCTGTCGATATTTTTCCCTGCGCCTCAGAGCAAAACAGAGAAAGGATTCAAATTCTATGTTTCTCAGTATTTGCAAACAGCGGCCCCCCCTACTGCACTTTAGAGTCACACTGCTAGCGATCGATGCAGCGATTCAGTACTGTACTGGCATCGTCGGCAGCCGATCAGGACAATGTGATGTAAAAAAAAAAAAATGCAAACTTGCACTAAAAAATTTGCGAAACAGCAAGGTGAAAGGTGAACCGCGTTATAGCGAGGGACCACTGTAATTTTGAAAGTAAGTCACAACATACTTTTTGTAAGTACTAATGTATAGAAACCCTTACTAGCAATCATTCATTTTTTTTGTGTGGCTTTTTCCCACGGTTTGTTGACATGCTGTGTAGGTGTGTACTTGACTAGCTGATATCAACATAACGGGAAACATCTGGCTTTGACTATTATATACCTGTAGTTTGAATGCTGAACATTTGCCTGTTTAAACCATAAGAACTGTTACTATACAGAGATGTGCTTCTGAATGTGGACGATGTGTCTTCTGATTTTGTAATGCAGTTCTGCTTGTGTTGAGTGATGTAAAATATGGAACGCCAGGACTGCCATAATGAATTAATTAAATACACCATTAAATAATTAATTAAATGTGGCAATAATTAATTAAAATTGGAATTAATTAATTAAAAAAATAGTTATGACACATGTAATTAATTAATTATTGACACATGTAATTAATTAATTATTGACACATTTAATTAATTATTTATGTATTTCACATTTTAATTAATTATTGACACATTTAATTAATTAATTATTGACACATTTAATTAATTATTTATGTATTTCACATTTTAATTAATTATTGACACATTTAATTAATTATTGACACATTTAAT
Organism: Maylandia zebra; assembly: GCF_041146795.1. NCBI lineage: Eukaryota > Metazoa > Chordata > Actinopteri > Cichliformes > Cichlidae > Maylandia > Maylandia zebra. Next base: position 28,739,749 of record NC_135186.1, read on the forward strand.
TAATTATTTAATGATATATTTATTTATTTCATTTTGGCAGTCCTGGCGCCTGGCTCTCATCATGAAATAATTTCAGCCTCACCCATCAAACTCAGGGGGCGGGGTTAACGCTGCCCATGCAGCTTCTCTAACATTTGATTGGTTGCCGTGCAAAGTAAGTCAAAACAGGCCGATCCTAGATAATCGATTGCTTGTGTAGACTTGGGGCAGCCAGGTATCCCAGAATGCAGATCAAATCACAGGCAGCAATGGTGGTGGTGTAGTTTTAAAATACCCCGTTTTTCTGTCACCAGCTACACTTTTAACAGTGTTTTAGCGGCGAATGTCGCGCCGTATGTCTGGTCAGGTTGTCAACATAGAACATGTTTGCAAAAGTGCTCAGATGTTTTTAGAGATTTCACTACCTCTGCTAACAATTAGCATGCAGAGTGCACCGAGGGGGTTACGTTAACCGGTTTGTTTACATATTCCACTCTCCGTGTTCCACATGTTGCATTCGCAGATTCTCATTTTCACCGAACGATCGTCTCTTTCCGCCTGGTCTTGTGTCTCTGTGCTTCTGTAACATAAAGAACGAGCTGACATTTTTCTCACGAAACCAGCGATCAGCTCAACAGACCCTCAGTTTACCTGCATGCATCCTCCTCCTCATCTGTCAGCTGTTTAACACCTGCTGCTAATTCAAGAAACACGCCTACGTTACCTGGTGATAGTCACAGTTTAACTGGGCAGCCGGTGCTCGATATAAAGCAATGTCAGCGCATTTTTATGCACAAGATAAGTAAATATAGTGTTTTCCCCGAGCGCAGAGCTGCTGAAGCTTGTTTCCTTACAGAGCACATTATAGGCGAACCAGCTTCATCAGCGGCTGATGTCCAATCACCGGCACACAGCTTAGCAGAGTTTTAGCTCTCAGTGGTTAAACGCTGGACTTCATTCACTCAGGTTCTGTCTGTCAGGTCACGTTTACTTCGCTGTTTTATTTACAACTGAGCAAATCGGTTTGGCTGAAGTTAAAGTTACGTTTCATAACTGCATAGTTTCACAGACGTTTAATGGTTCACTGGCACATGTGTTAGACTGAACTATCATCTAAATATCATCTGTTTTTTAATAGTTATTCAACTGTATTCTAAGCACCAGCTGTCTGTTAGAATGTGATTTTTTTTTTTCTCTCTCTGTTGGCAGAGGTATAAAAATGCGCAGGAAAATCTGACGTGCATGGTTTGCCATGCACGTCAGATTTTCCTGCGCATTTTTACCGACGATATTTAGGGAGGAATAAACACACATCAAACATAAATGAACCATTTGCCTGTCTCCATAATTGAGAGCATTTTCTCTTCTTATGTCAACACTCTCTCTCTCATTTTTTTTTTTTTTGCTTTTTCGGTCATGTTATGTTTACCTGTCAAAGGCTTGTTACAAACTATGAAACACATCGTGCAGACTTCTGGATGTTAGAAGAAAACTAATACTGCTCATGAAGGAGACTAAAGGCAGGAAGGTGTCCTTTAAAACTAAACATGTTAATAGGACCTCCCTATTTATATCATAGTTTATGATATAGCACGTGTATTTCAGTAATAGCCTGCTGATTTCAGTGTAGTGGTGAACAGTCGCACAGCTCACGTAGGCGTTATCTGTGATACTCCTTAACTATAATTTATCCAAGTTAACTTCAGTTAACCATTCAGACAGTTCTTTTGCAATGACAAACATAAACACCCATGCTGCCGGTAGGTTTCCTCAGTGCCAGCTGTTAACATTATAGCTGCTTATGCAGTAACCATGGTAACCACGGACTCTGAGCGGCTGGATCGACGGAGGTCAGACAACAATTTTACATGTATGATCTTAAAACAGGACACAGCCACTATACGTGCTGGCCTCATATCAAATGTGAAGGCAGACTGAGTCTATGTTTGACGTTTGTTTATATCTAATCTTCCTTTTCAAACATTTAAACAGCAGCGAGTCTGCAGCTGAGGGAATACAAACTCAAATTGTCGGAACAGGTTTGCTCGTTTCTTGGATTCATTTGGTGATTTATTAAATGTATAACTGTTATTCTAATCTGCTGCCGAGTCTCTTACACTTTTCTTTATGCTGTATATTTTCACGTCACTGGAATAGTTGGAAGTTAGATAGTCAGCTGGGAAACTTTGTGTTAACTCATGGAGCTGAGGATATCGTGGATATCGTGGATATGCTGACCTCGCTGCGTGGTGTACAGAGTGAGGTCAGCATGATTATTCACAATAAAAATATTAGCCGAACATCATGAAGTCTGTATGTGTTTTATAGTGTCGAACAACCTTTGTACAGTTAAAGCCAGCAGTTACTACATGACGGAAACACCAACGTTATCTCTTTTATGTGTTTATACACAGGTCACGCTGATTACTGAACAAAAACCCAAAGATCAGATGTTAAACAGATTTATTTGCTCTCTCGCCTCCTTAAACATGTTTTTAATGTTAGTTATAATTCAGAATTGGCGACTGAAACACGTAGGACACATAAGAACATCAGGAAATAAAACACCGATAAATATAACCTCAGTAAAAGAAGTCAGCGGGGGTTACTACAGCTGTGTACCGGGGCCTGCGCTTTGTCGGTGGGATTGCTTGCGAAGCGAGCGGGTCTATCCCACGCTTTGCCGTGAGACTGGGCAGACATCTCCGAAATCATCGAAGCACTTTTGCAAAGAGGCTGTATCTTGACAAACCGACCAGACACATGAAGATTAAACCACTACATTCTCGGCTAAAAAAATATTAAAACGGTATTTGGTGACACACAAACAGGGTTTTTCAAAGCTCAGTTCTGTTAGCTTCCACATGCCGGTTGTTGTGTGCTAGAAACAATGGCCACCAGGCCAAAGCAATGGTTTTGACTTGATCAGCGTTAGCCCCGCCCCCTGAGTTTGATGGGTGAGGCTGACAGATAAAATTATTTCATGATGAGAGCCAGGCGCCAGGACTGCCAAAATGAAATAAATAAATATATCATCAAATAATTAATTAAATGTGTCAATAATTAATTAAATGTGTCAATAATTAATTAAATGTGTCAATAATTAATTAAAATGTGAAATACATAAATAATTAATTAAATGTGTCAATAATTAATTAATTAAATGTGTCATAACTATTTATTTAATTAATTAATTCCAATTTTAATTAATTATTGTCACATTTAATTAATTATTTAATGGTGTATTTAATTAATTCATTATGGCAGTCCTGGCGTTCCATAGTAAACAACTGATCGATCTAAATGCTTTAAACGTCAAAATTGATCATTAGATTTTTTTTTTTTATGACACAACAGTGGTGAGTTTTCCCACCTTCTGCTCTTTGTAACTTAACGCGATCTTTCCGTGTTTTGGACATGATTTTGGAGTATATCTTCACATTAGCGATTCACCGCAAAGTAAAGCCACCGGAAATGTACAACCATACATCCAGTCTCAAACCAGGAAGTTAGCATTTTCTCGTGCACAGAGTCTGTCACTACCCGATCCGTACCGGAAACCCGATCGGTACCCCGCATGCGCAAATCTTATGTCACTTCCTCTCTTTGCCAACATTGCGACATTCAATATATTTGAATGATACGGTTAGCGCCCAATTAGCTCCTAGCATTTCTCAACAGCTCTGCCTCCTTTTCGACTACCGGGACATTTAAACTATGGATAATCCGTATACAAATGTTTTTCTCCTCAACAGAGAGCGTTCCCTGATTGAACAACAGCGCCGTAAAATAAGAACAATGGTGCCTAATTACAGAGTTAATAATACAGACTTTGTAATATGTCATGTGAAGATTCATCAGCCAGATGAAGTGTTTACTGACAATTGACAGTGATAGCGGACATCATCATCACTATTCCAATCAATCCTCTCCACACAGACAAGCATAAACACACTCGACTATCACTAAATCAAATTTAACACGTTTTGTAATGATGCTAATTCAGTTTGCAATAGGCTTCATTCGCTCGGTCAGCAGGTGGCAGTATCCTCGTACACTGAGGAATAAACTGCCATTAAACGAACAGAAGAAGAAGAAAACATCTGCACATGCGCGGTACGGATCGGGCAGACCCCATTTGTACGGTCCAACTTTGCATATGCGCAGTAAGGATCGGGGAGTTCTAATCCGTAACTATCTTTTTATTTTTTGTTTTTGTCTATATTATATTGAAAGATTTCATTATTGGAAACATTTTAAGAGATTCTTATTATTCTTAACATCTTAACAGATACTCTGACCTGTAACTATCGTAAAACACTTCGACCGGAAGTAGACACCTTCGCGCATGCGGGGTACCGATCAGGTTTCCGGTACGGATTGGGTAGTGACAGAGTCCATTACGAAAGTCAAGGGGTTGTCACATGATTCGTAAGGCATTGTGGGCATTGTAGGCTCAGCCAATCAGAGCCAGCGGATTTCGTTACACAGGCATTTTGCTGTAACACGGGCAGAAATATTGCTGTTCAGCGCCTTCGTAACTTAAATTTTTCGTTAAATGGGATATTCGTAAGTCGGGGTTCCACTGTATGTGCTTTATCAGAGGTTAAGGGATTCCACCTGTCACTGCTGCTCCACTGTTCTTGCTTTTGGCATCAAGGAGCTAAGATGCTGATTATTAAAGGTCACATAGGTTAACTCAGCCCACTCTCTCATGTGCTCACTTATAGGCTGGATATTGTCTGTAGCCAGAGTAGCAAAATGCAACGTATATCACATTATTGGTAGTATAAAGGCTCATAAAAGGATTTTCCATCCCACATTATAGGTTTGCACATCTGGCTCTGGTTAACAGGACTGCATGCACCCTGCAAAGGCAGGAATAGAAGTATAAATGCAAACAACCTACAGCTCCTAAACATAAACTGTCGTAGTGGCAAATTAAAATGACTTCCTGTCTGGGAATACTGTTGTACTTTACTGTCCTTGACCACTATAGAGATTGACAGAACACGTGACTTTCGGGCATTGCATTGTGGGTACAAGTGGCAACAAATTCAAAACACTGCATCAAGCGCTAGCATTTCCAGCACCGGTAATCATTAATTCTGCGGTTTTAATCCCTACTTGAATTTTATTTGCCCCAAAAACAGCAGAACACGGCAGGTCTGTACGAAGACAGACTTAACGAAAAGGCAAAAAGTAAAAAAAGTACAAGGAAAAAATCAAAGGAGTGAAAGGGTTAGACCCATACGAGCATACAGAGTGGAGTAAGGACGTTAGCGTGCTGCCCAGCTTTCATCACGCACATATTTATTATTATATGGTCCTAAGTGTGAGTGCATACACTCACAAAATGTTTAGTAACTTCAGATCCCTGCAACAAGCCCAGGTCCAGTTTACTTTGGTGATTTGGACTATTCCATTTGACAGCTGTTGTTACATTTTTTTCCCTTTGCGTTGGCCTGTACAGGAAATAATCTATTTGTCATTTCAGGTTGTAGTATTACACAACATTTTTACATCTAATAGAAATAAAATAAGTGTTTTGTAATCCATTCAATTTGTTTTTATTTATAACTGGCATTATTGTTTCATTCTATTATAGAATCTTACAAGAAAGAAGCAAAATTGTATTCCATCATGCTTTATTAGCTGCTTCAACAATGCAAAAAAACAAACAAAAAAAAAACCACGCACTACAAAACAACATACTGGAAAACAGTTATTCACCATTTGGGCACATATATGCGTGACTTTTCGTGGCTGTTTTATCAATGCAATGCCATATCGCTTTCTCTCTTAACCAATAAAATCGCACTGTGGTAGCAGCTTTAAACTCGGTATGACCCAGGTTGATAGAGGGTGCCCAGTCTGGATCGTATTCCTGCATTTTGTAGGCTGGTTTTCCTACAAAACACAACGAACATTAGCCCACAAAGCCACAGTGAACAAAGCAGCAAAGCGCATCGAATTCAATTCAAATCAATATAAGACTTATTTGTAACCTACATCAACAATTATGTTATGATAAACGTAATAACTACAACAGAAGACTGGGTGGAAATGCTTGGAGCAGACTAACTTGTGAACTGGAGTGTTCTGGAAAGTTATATTTGGTCTTCGAATGGCTGCAATCCAGGCCATTCGTCGGCTCTTTGTTACTTCAGAAACATGGCTTGAACAATTTCTCTTCCACGACGTAATCCGATAAAAAAACGATCTCTTTACCCGTCGCCTTCCCGTGGCTGTCATTCGACTGGTTTTACCCCGGAAATGACGTCACATCTTCAATCTCTATTTTCACATGAACGCCTTTGTTTGCATTTCACAGCGGTGTGATCTCTTAACACATGAGTCACTTTAAGTTTAAATACTTTGCATAAGTTCTGTATTGTCAGTGGATCAGTATCTAAGTACATTTACTTAAGTACTGTACTTGATGTCATTGCACCTCCACTGCTTTTCTTCTATATGTTGCAATTTACAAACTAAGATTTTTGTTATAGATCTAGTCAGCTGGTGAAATATAACGCAATGTATGAGAATGCAAAACAATCAGCACCACTTGGAGACTCATAATAAATTCCATATGCATAGTAGCCACAAACGATTATTTTGATAGTCGACTAGTCACCGATTATTTTTGCGATTAGTCGACTAATCAGATCATGCATCCATTGGACGTAAAACGTACAGCTTATTGCACTAGCATGCGTCTGCTCTTATATAACTATCACAGCTTTAAGTGTTTAAGGTCTGTGCTAACTAAAAATAAAGACAAGATGATAGTTTATTAAATTTTAATGGAATTTGCAGATTGTTTCGGTGAAGTTTAATAAACTCATTGCTATCTAAAATATAACAGGACACTGGAGTATATTCTCAAGCATCTCACACTTCTGATAATCAGTTGTCTGCTTGACGTTTATTCAGCGGTGTAAAAACTATAACTTTAATCTCAGCCAAACCGATTTACTCAGGAACAAATAAAATACTAAAAAAATCCAAACAATAACATTTTTAAGTTATCTAAGTGACTCCTATATCATGTTTAACCTGAGTAGCAAAAGACAGCGGTGGGTTTGAAAACGATTTGCCGGGAGTCCGGTGTTCTCACGGGCTCTAGTGAGCCTTGCTCCCGGCTAGCTATCGAGCTAGTGGGTAACAGACGTCTCCGAAAACGTCGGAGCACTTTTGAAAATATGTGGTGTCTTGATAAACTGAGCAGATATTTGAGGTTTACACAGCTACATTCTCGCCTGAAAATATGTTAAATGTTTATTTTGTGACCCAGAAAGAGTAATAAGAGTAATATTAAAACTAACTAGCTGCCGCCATTATTGGAAACTGAGCTGGGCTGCGCTATGAATTCTGGGACAGAGCTACCTCTTCTTCGGGGTTTAACGGCAGCTGGCATCCTTGTACATGGAGTGCGGCCATCTTCTGTTTCAGTCTGTTATTACAGGGGGTGGCTGTAGCTCAAGTGGCAGAGCAGGTCAGCCACTAATCAGAAGGTTGGTGGTTCGATCCCAGGCTGCATCCTGGCTGCATGCCAAATATCCTTGGGCAAGATACTAACCCCATGTTTGCCTACTGGTGGTGGTCAGAGGGCCCGGTCCGGCAGCCTCGCCTCTGTCAGTGCGCCCCAGGGCAGCTGTGGCTACAATGTAGCTTGCTATCGCCAGTGTGTGAATGTGTGTGTGAATGGGTGAATGACTGAATGTAGTGTAAAGCGCTTTGGGGTCCTATGGACTATACAAATGCAGGCCATTTACCATTTTACACTCTTAAATATTACTACTTATTCCTGCGTCTTTTGTGATCTTACAAAGCTTCAAATGACGCGTCGACTATTAAATCAGTCGTCGACGATTTTGATAGTCGACGTAATCGTGACTATTCGACTAATCGTGGCAGCCCTAATGCATAGTAATAAGACAACAGTACGGTAGGGCTGCCACAAACGATTATTTTGATAGTCGACTAGTCACCGATTATTTTTGCGATTAGTCGACTAATCAGATCATCATCCATTGGACGTAAAACTACAGCTTATTGCACCAGCAGCATCTGCTCTTACATAACTATCATTAGCTTACAGCTTTAAGTGTTTAAGGTCTGTGCTAACTAAAAATAAAGACAAGATGATAGTTTATTAAATTTTAATGAAATTTGCAGATTGTTTCGGTGAAGTTTAATAAACTCCTTGCTATCTAAAATATAACAGGACACCAGAGTATATTCTGGAGCATCTCACACTTCTGATAATCAGTTGTCTGCTTGACGTTTATTCAGCTGTGTAAAAACTATAACTTTAATCTCAGACAAACTGATTTACTCAGGAACAAATAAAATACAAAAAAAAAAAAGCCAAACAATAACATTTTAAGTTATCTAAGTGACTCATATATATTTAACCTGAGTAGCGAAAGACGGCGGTGGGTTTGAAAACGATTTGCGGGGAGTCCGGTGTTCTCACGGCGCTAGTGAGCCTAGCCCCCGGCTCGCTAACGAGCTAGTGGGTAACAGATGTCTCCGAAAACGTCGGAGCGCTTTTGAAAATATGTGGTGTCCTGATAAACTGAGCAGATATTTGAGGTTTACACAGCTACATTCTCGCCTGAAAATATGTTAAACGTTTATTTTGTGACCCAGAAAGAATAATAAGAGTAACATTAAAACTAACTAGCTGCCGCCATTGTTGGAAACTGAGCTGGGCCGCGCTATGAATTCTGGGACACAGCTGCTCCTTCTTCTTCTTCTTCTTCTTCTTCGGGGTTTAGCGGTAGCTGACATCCTTGTACATGCAATGCTGCCATCTTCTGTTTCAGTCCGTTATTACACTCTTAAATCCTGCCACTTATTCCTGCGTCTTTTGTGATCTTACAAAGCTTCAAACGACGCGTCGACTATTACCGTAAATGTCGGGCTATAAGCCGCTACTTTTTGCACAAGCTTTGAACCCTGCGGCTTTTAGTCAGGTGCGGCTTTTCTATGGATTGTCCGTGATTTTTGTCATATCGTAAGACGATTTGTTTTGTGTGTTCCGCTGTTGTACGGCACTACGTTGCCTGGCGGAAGGATCGGGGTTCAAGAGTGGTATGTTAGTCACATGTCCGTCCGCCAGGCAACGTAGTGCCGTACGAAGTAGCGCGAAAAACAAACTTCAAAGTAGCGCTACGCGTTCAGCGGGTGTCGTGGATGATGAGCGGCGATAAACTTGCAAGTTATGCCCAAAAAGCAAGTTATGCCCAACTCCACCGGTGGATTCTGACAGCGTGGAAAAGTGTGAAAACATCCACGATCACCAACGGATTTTGAAGGGCTGGACTGCTGCATGATGGAGAGGAGGACACCGCCACGGCCCTTCTGAGGGTGTTCGACTCTGACACTGACAATGAGGATTTCTTTGGTTTTGAAAGTGACAACGAAGGAGAGAAGAAGAGTGGATGACGAAGCCATCATGAGCCTGTTTGTATCCGACACTGGAGAAGAGGACTTTGGTGGTTTTAGTGCGTAGGAAGAAGAGAAAGATGGTGGTGAATGACTGACTTTTCTTCTTGTTAAAGCTGTGTCACTGCACCTGAGCCTAAAAGGTAGGCCGAATCTATTGTTCTGGTGTGCTGTAGGTTATTGTTATGTACTACATGTGCAAATATGTACCCATAACTTGTTTTTCAAAATATTAATAAAAGTGATGTCTCCAAACAGCCATCTCTTTCCTGACAATTCCCTTTGTGCATATTCTCTTACATATGATAAGTCAACATTGAAACACCTGCGGCTTTTGGTCAGGTGCGGCTAATGTATGTACAAAACAGGATTTTCCCCTGATTTTAGCTTGTGCGGCTAATATTTAGGTGCGCTTTGTAGTCCGGGAAATACGGTAAATCAGTCGTCGACGATTTTGATAGTCGACGTAATCGTGACTAGTCGACAAATCGTGGCAGCCCTACAGTACGGATTGAGTAATATGATTACAGAAGCTTTGGAATATAGGACTTTTACTTGTAGTTGATTTATGTTTCCTTCAGGCAGAGAATGAATACCTTTTTAAAATGTTTGTCAGCTTCACATTAAGCTCTTGAGTCGAAGTTTTACCACATCACCCTACATGACTCGAGGGAAATGACTTGTGTTAAAACAACCAAACATGTACAAATTGCCAGATATTTGTCTATTGTCTTGTGTAGTCTGGAAGATAAGTGGATCTACTTGAGGCGACTTTTGTTGTGATTTGGCGCTATATAAATAAAATTGAATTTAATTGGATGACAGGGTGGGTGCAGTTTTCTCTGTGGTGGGGTTGGGTGGGCTGTCCCGGGCTCTGTGGGGCCGGGTGGCGCTGCTGAACTGGGCCCCGGTCCGGATGGGCCTAGACATTGAGGGCTATCAGGAGGGGCTATGTGCTTACCTGCTGCTCTCTGACAGGTAGCTCCATGCCCTCCTGAGTTTTAAATGCACCTTAGTGCACACATGCATCAACACTACATATGAGCGGGCGGAGGGAGGTTTGGAGTCTTCACACACCCCCGTTCTCTGTTGCCTGTTGGGGTGGGGGGACTGGGAGGAGTATCTGTGTGTGCCCTCTAGCAGATCATTACTTGAGAAACCTGTTTAAATACAAGCGCGCTCATGCTCACAGGTGTACACACGGGTGCTCACACACACAAACTACACCCTTTTTGGCTCCTACCTCAAAGCACACTGTGCGCTGTCGATCTTACGTGCTGCACAATAATATTCAGTATTTAGTATTTACTGTAAACAGAATAATGATGGCATACACTCAGAAAAATAAAGGTGCCAACTGGATTGGCAATTTAGATTGGCTTTTAGATTTCTGCTGTATGTTTGATTATTATTTAGGGCTGTGCGATATGACCAAAATCTCATATCCCAATATAAGAATTCTATCGTCCGATAACTATATAAATCACAAAAATGTAACATTTTCTGCAAATTCTGTGAATCTCGGGCAGCTCGTCTTGCGGGAAGTGTTTCCAGCTGCGCGTCATGTTGCTGGAGTCGAGTGTTTTAACCGATGCATGAAACTATACATTTTTAGACATAAGTTGTAAAGGCTGCCGTTTTCTTTGAGTATTTATTACACAGCGTGCTGCGGGGAAAAGCCTGTTCTAACGTTTGAGTCTAAGGTTTATTTTTTTAGCACCTGTCGGCTCTTTTTTAATTCTCATCCGTAAATAATCTGCTCTTTCACGTGATTGTTTATTTTGAAAAGTCTCAACAGGATCTTGAGCTTTATTGTGAAAGGTTTATGTGGAACATAAACAAGCGGACACGCAATGCTGTTATCGTCGTTGTTGCTAACCACAACACATAAAAACAGGCGCCTGTCCGTCCGTAGTGGTTATATTAAATATGAGAAAGAGAGAACTTTAATAAATCAATATAGCCACTACAGTGACCATCAAAACGATGAAAAAATATTGTCGTAAACAGTTTATTTTGCGACACCACGAAACAAACGATAGCGTAAAATGAAACGATAGACGTTTTTATATCATCATCCGATATATATCGTTATGTCGAACAGCCCTATTAATAATGTATTTTATGTATTTCTTTTATATTACTATGAAGCACTTTGTGGTTTTTATCCTGTGAAAAGTGCTATATAAATAAATTGATTCATAAGACCCTTATGAAAAGGACACCGAGGGAACAGTTTACCCTGCCCGGGATAGGGTCACCGGGGCCCCGCCCTGGAGCCAGGCCCGGGGAGGGTGCCCGAGGGCGAGCGTCTGGTGGCCGGGCCTTAGTCCATGGGGCCCGGCCGGGCACAGCCCGAAGAGGAGACATGGGCCCATCCTCCCGCAGGCCCACCACCCGCAGGAGGCGCCATAGGGGTCGGGTGCATTGTGTGTCGGGTGGCGGCCAGGAGCGGAGGCCCTGGCGGACTGACCCCCGGCTGCCAAGACTGGCAATAGGGACATGGAATGTCACCTCTCTGGTGGGGAAGGAGCCTGAGTTAGTGCGTGATGTTGAGAGGTACCGGCTAGATATAGTCGGGCTCACCTCTACACATGGCTTGGGCTCTGGAACCAGTCTCCTGGAGAGGGGCTGGACTCTGTCTCAGTCTGGAGTTGCCCCTGGTGAGAGGCGGCGGGCTGGGGTGGGTATCCTAATATCCCCTCGGCTTGCTGCCGGTACGTTGGGGTTTTTCCCGGTGGACGAGAGGGTTTGTTCCCTGCGCCTTAGGGTCGGGGAACGGGTCCTGACTGTCATCTGCGCTTATGCGCCGAGTGGCAGTTCAGAGTACCCAGCCTTCTTAGAGTCCCTGGGGGGGGGGGGGGGGGTGCTGGAGGGTGCTCCACCTGGAGACTCTGTTGTCCTGCTGGGAGACTTCAATGCTCACGTGGGTAACGACAGCGAGACCTGGAGGGGCGTGATTGGGAGGAACGGCCTCCCTGATCTGAACCCGAGCGGTGCTCTGTTATTGGACTTCTGTGCTAACCACAGCTTGGCCATAACGAATACCCTGTTCGAACATAAGAGTGTCCATAAGTGCACGTGGCACCAGGACGCTCTAGGCCGTAGGTCGATGATCGATTTTGTAATCGTATCAGCAGACCTGCGACCATATGTTCTGGACACTCGGGTAAAGAGAGGGGCTGAGCTGTCAACTGATCACCACCTGGTGGTGAGTTGGATCAGGTGGCGGGGGAGGACGCTGGACAGACCTGGTGCACCTAAACGCGTAGTGAGGGTGTGCTGGGAACGTCTAGCAGAGGCCCCAGTCCGCGAGATCTTCAACGCACACCTCCGGCAGAGCTTCAACAGGATTCCGAGGGAGACCGGGGACATTGAGTCCGAATGGACCATGTTCAGCGTCTCCATTGCCGAAGCTGCTGCATTGAGCTGCGGCCGCAAGGTGGTGGGTGCCTGCCGTGGTGGTAATCCCCGAACCAAATGGTGGACACCAGAGGTGAAGGGAGCCACCAGGCTGAAGAAGGAGTCCTATCGGGCTTGGTTAGCCTGTGGGACTCCGGAGGCAGCCGACAGGTATCGACAGGCCAAGCGGAATGCGGCTCAGGCAGTGGCTGAAGCAAAAACTCGGGTGTGGGAGGAGTTCGGAGAGGCCATGGAAAAAGACTTTCGGACTGCCTCGAAGAGATTCTGGCAAACCGTCAGACGTCTCAGGAGGGGAAAGCGGTGCTCTACCTGCACTGTGTATAGTGCTGGCGGAGCGCTGCTGACGTCGACTGAGAAAATTGTCAGGCGGTGGAAGGAATACTTCAAGGACCTCCTTAATCCCACTGACACGTCTTCCGAGGAGGAAGCAGAGTTTGGGGATGAGGGGAATGACCCGCCAATTTCCGGGGGCGAGGTCACTGAGGCAGTTAAACAACTCCTTGGTGGCAGAGCCCCTGGTGTTGATGAGGTCCGCCCCGAGTTCCTGAAGGCTCTGGACGTTGTAGGGCTGTCCTGGTTGACACGCCTCTGCAATGTTGCGTGGAGATCAGGGGCAGTACCTGTGGACTGGCAGACCGGGGTGGTGGTCCCCATCTTTAAGAAAGGGGACCGGAGGGTGTGTTCCAATTACAGGGGGATCACACTCCTCAGCCTCCCTGGGAAAGTCTATGCCAGGGTGCTGGAAAGGAGAGTTCGTCCGTTAGTCGAACCTCGGATACAGGAGGAACAATGCGGTTTTCGTCCTGGTCGCGGAACACTGGACCAGCTCTTTATCCTCTCCAGGATACTTGAGGGGGCATGGGAGTTTGCCCAACCAGTCTACATGTGTTTTGTGGACTTGGAGAAGGCATTCGACCGTGTCCCTCGGGGTGTCCTGTGGGAGGTGTTGCGGGAATATGGGGTGTCTGGCCCATTGCTACGGGCCATTCGATCCCTATACAACCGTTGCAAGAGCTTGGTTCGCATTGCCGGCAATAAGTCGGACTCGTTCCCGGTGGGTGATGGGCTTCGCCAGGGCTGCCCTTTGTCTCCGGTTCTGTTCATAATTTTTATGGACAGGATTTCTAGGCGCAGCCAAGTGGCGGAGGGCTTTCGCTTTGGTGGCCTCAGAATCTCATCTCTGATTTTTGCAGATGATGTGGTTCTGTTGGCTTCATCGGGTGAAGGCCTCCAGCTCGCACTGGAACGGTTCGCAGCCAAGTGTGAAGCAGCGGGAATGAGGATCAGCACCTCCAAATCTGAGGCCATGGTTCTCAGCCGGAAAAGGGTGGAGTGCCCACTCCGGGTCGGGGATGAGTTCCTGCCCCAAGTGGAGGAGTTCAAGTATCTCGGGGTCTTGTTCGCGAGTGATGGGAGAAGGGAGCCGGAGATCGACAGACGGATTGGGGCTGCAGCTGCAGTAATGCGGACGTTGCACCGGTCCGTCGTGGTGAAGAGGGAGCTGAGTGTAAAAGCGAAGCTCTCAATTTACCGGTCGATCTACGTCCCTACCCTCACCTATGGCCACGAGCTGTGGGTAGTGACCGAAAGAACGAGATCGCGGATACAAGCGGCAGAAATGAGCTTCCTCCGAAGGGTGGCTGGCCTCTCCCTTAGAGATAGGGTGAGAAGTTTGGCCATCCGGGAGGGGCTCAGAGTAGAGCAGCTGCTGCTCCACATCGAAAGGAGCCAGCTGAGGTGGTTCGGGCATCTGACAAGGATGCCCCCTGGGCGCCTCCTGGGTGAGGTGTTCCAGGCATGTCCCACCGGGAGGAGGCCCCGGGGCAGACCCAGGACACGCTGGAGAGATTATATCTCTCGGCTGGCCTGGGAACGCCTTGGTATTCCCCCGGACAAGCTGGAGGAGGTGGCTGGGGAGAGGGAGGTCTGGGCCTCTTTGCTTAGGTTGCTGCCCCCGCGACCCGACCCCGGACAAAGCGGATGACGATGGATGGATGGATGGATGGATGGATGGATGATTTTATTCATTTACTGTCCAGCTGGACGTGACAGCTCTATAGACAGATTATTTTCTGTTGCTGTGTGACGCTACAAAAATGTGCAGTCCTATCTCAGAGAAATTGCAGCTGATTTTTATACCTGGAAATTCTAACAGGGTAGAGGAATTTACGCAGTGTGGGTGTTAGTTTCCTGTGAAATTTACACTGATATCAAGTCTTATCTCCTCTTTTCTCTCATCTCTATCTTAGCTTGTCAGTTTTATCGTCATCATCTGCTATGCTTCTTCCTGGTGTGGAGGCTACACTACGGTGCCCATATGTGAGATGACCTTCTCCATGATCTTCTTCGGCATCTTCATGATGGACCTGGACAAGCAGTTCTTAGGGATCAACTGGGTCTGGAGTGTGAGTCCGCACACACATAACTACATGCACACACTCTGACACATTTCTGTGCTAAATTGCATAATGCTTCATCTTTTGCTTCCCTTTGTGCAGGATCTGTTCCGTGCTGCAGTTGGTGCCGTCCTCTACATCATCACCTCTCTGGTCAATCTCATTGGAGGATCTAGGGATGGAGCTTGTATGGCAGGCGCGGTTAGTTAAGCCAGAATGACTCAGCCTGAGTTCTTAGCTGCATACTGAATCCGCTCATATTTATTTCTCTGTTTATCTTGACAACTGATGGCTGTTACCACTGACTAATTTCGGTGCTGCCAGTTATACATGTGAAAACTGAATGCCTGGTGTTTTTGTCACTTTTTTGTGTTCAATATGAAACACTCAGACTTTCTGAAAAAGCAGGCACTCAACATTGAGTAATGTTCATACTGCAATACTTCCTTCCTTTTTGACTACAACTGTAGACTGTGACTTATCACCTTACTTTAGCTCATTCAAAAATTTCTAAGACAAAAAAAATCCAGATATAACACTGAATCCATGTGTCATTTAGTTTGAATGTTAGTTTATTGTTGCCAAAAACAGGACACGGTGATGACCGGAAATCAGTTTCAGACTGATTTCCCAGCCGGGACCAGGGACCCTGAATTTGATAAACCTTTAAAAAGATGGGAGTTAATGTAGTTTTTTGACATATACTACTGGATGTACTGACAACTGTCACTGTATTACTTTGGTCATGAGGTCTGACTGAACATACGGCTGCTCTCACTGAAAACACTCAGTGCAGATTCACAAATCCTCAGATGAACAATGAGCAATTTTGACAAGTCCCTTTGAGTGAGAGAAGTTGATCATGCTCCTAATGACAGATTTTCTGTATGTTAAAGATAAATTTCACATCTCATTTCCCCACCACAACCATCCTCGTGGTATGCTATGTCTACACGTAGTCTTTTGTATTAATCACGTGTTTAGTCCCAAACATGTGCTTTGCAGCTGTATATCAGGCACAAGTCTGTCCCCACATTGGCTTCTTCATGAACCAAAGTGTCTAATAGTGTGAAGAGCACAAAGTCTTCTGGCACTTAACTTTAACAAAATACTGATCATTTATTTAGATTGTATTTGTGTTAGTTGTGATTCTGATTGTCAGTTCTTGCTTCTTAGGTGTTAGGGTTGTTCGCTGGGCTGATATTTGCATACGACACCTACACAATCTTCCTCCAAATCCAAAGTAACAGACAGCACTCAGCAGCTCCAACTGGTGAGAAAAACAGTTTTTGTTAATGCATTCAAAACGCTGTTACGAACTTGTATGTCCGTGTGTTTGTTTGTGCAGGTGCTGTGTTTTTGTCTATGTTAATTTAGCTGTGCCAGGTCCCTGTTCCGATTGGTGCGTGGACTTACTGCCCCGGCGTGATTGGATCCAGCTGGAGGACCCGCCCAATAAAAGGAGGCTGGAGTGCTACAGCGGGAGAGGTCCTCGCATTTCTCCTCATCACCCAGCAGTAGTCCTGTGGTAGCCGCTGGCTGCAGTATACGTGCGAAAATTGTGGAAGTGGAGTGGGTAGGGGTGAGCTGCCGTTTATTTTGATCACCCGTTTTCTCCTGTTTTTGAGTTGGTTAAGGAGGTCAGACTCTGTCTTTATTTTGACTTTATTTTGGTGAGGTCAGGGGTGCGGGATTTGTGTAGGTTTGTTTTGTTTATTGTTTTGGCCTTGGCTCACCCTGAAGTGTTGACACTCCCGTTTTGGTTCTCTTTATTCACCTTGTAAATAAATCACTTCACATCTAACGGATTTGTTGCGTGTGACTGCTTGGGTCTTGGGGAGGGAAGCGAGTGCCTCGCTCATGTTATGGCCTGGCCCTAGACGGGTCGTAACAACGCGTTCTTGGTTTTATTTGATATGTGCAATTTTCTCTAATATCTTGACTGTTTTTGTTTTTAACAGATGGCAGAGTTTAAATGTTCTCACACAGAAATACTTCTGTCAAGAACACAGAAGAACCAAAAGCAGTCATTTGGGCAAAGGTTAACAGAGGAGCGGGTCAGAGAGGAGGATGGACAGTAAAATGAGCAAGTCACAGTTTAATAAATGCTGCTGCATGGCCTGAACAGATGAAATGTATCTTAAAGAATGAAGCCAGAAAAGAAGATGACATAGCCTTAATAAGGGGTGCTGGCATCTGTCTGTATGTCTACTCCATGAGGGATTCCCCTCTCAAACTTTTATTCCAACCAGAGTAAAACGGGAAAGATTATGAAAGAGCGACCTAGCACTCACAGAATCCTCAACCGATGCTTCTGAGATAATTCCATAACAGCAAAGACGCTGGTAAAGTGTAACCTCCCGGGGGATAAAAAGCTTTTTAAAGCATTATTTTGGGGGCAGCAAACTCATAAAGCACTCTTTTTTTCCAGGTGTCCCCTTAATCACTGAAATAAGAGTTCATTTTCATAATCCTTTAAAATATCTCCCCATATAAGTGCCCAATGGTCTTATCAAGATGCCAAATGGCCAGACTTCCTTCTAGGAGGACTTTGGATGACGTCATCATGCAACTTGTCTAATACACCTGTCTACTGTTAATGGACTGCTGTAGTAAATAGTAACTGTGTTATTTGGGCTTCAGAAGCAACTGACACAGAGGTGGTGCTTTTTGAATCGTTTAATATTATAAATGTCTTCTTGGGGGACTTTTTTTGTACTTTCTCAGCTGGTTACACCTTTGCTTTTCTGTTATTTAACCCTCTGAAAGCAGGCGTTGCAGATTTGCAACAAGTAAAAGCTAACAACCTGATTAACCCACATACATATTTTATGAGGATTTTTTACTGAGAAGTACCACTGCAGGTATTCTTTTGTGCATTAGCAACAAAAACTTAATTTGAGCCTGAGAGGGTTAATAGTGTTCTGTGTGTTTTACAGTGCCTTAAAAGTCTCATTCAGAGTAACCAGTTCCCTCACCTTCTTCCGTTTCATCTTTTGTTTCTAAGTACTAAAACATTTGCTGATTAATAAAAATGAAATCAATCTTTGGCCGTTTTCCTTCGAGAGTTTTGGAATTTAGGACCCATAGACAGCCCATTAACTAAACAACCACACTTTTATTATTTAAAATTACATCATGCCTACAGCTCTTGGATTCTTGCTCCGGTTATGCATTTTTCTTACATTTATAACACATTTTTAAGGTGGTACAATATTTTTCTGTAGACATTTTATACTGCTCAGTAGCACAGTCCATTTTTTGAACATGCTATGTTAACATTAGGATATGTACTGCGAGTGTTTCCTCAACCCCTTTGGTGTTTTTGCTTTTTTTTAAATTTCATTTTAATATGCTTTACAAAAGTCTGTAATTTAAAAGTTCAAAGGGAAACAAAAGCCATTTTACCACAAAGAAGATCAGTTTTCTGGCTTGCTCTGTACACTCATGTGTCCTGCTAAATTATCTTAAAGTGCTTCATTTACAAGTGTATACAGTCATGGTAAAAAGTACACTATCTGTTCAAAGGTATTGCATATCAGGACACCTGGTCCTTGTCAGGTCTATAAAAATTGGGTAAATACAGCACGAGATAAACAAAAAGATGACGTGATATATACAGAAGCAATCCTGAGAAAAACTAAATACGCTCCCATGATTCAGTCATGGAATGACCTTTACTAGCAATAACTTGACGTAATCATTTTCACGAGATAAACAAAAAGACAACCTGAAATTATTCGAGAGCTAAATTTTTAAAGGATAAAATACAGTTTCAAAGCAAAGGAATTCAATGTCAAAATATAAAATTCAATTTAGTGATGATCATTTTCAAACCAATAAATTGAATTTCAAATTAGACTAATTCAAATTCAGTTTTTAAAAGCATTTATTCAAGTTACAATTCAGAATTCAGCAGAAATTAGGTTTTATTTTCGGAAGTATAGGTAAAAGGAAAAGACAGCGGCCGACAGCGCTGTAAAAAAAACCGTAGACTTGTGCGCAACAAGCAAGCGAATAATGAAGAGAACAGATTTTTAGACGGGGAACTTTTCTTGAAGTATACTGAGAGAGAGAGAGAGAGATGTCCATGAAGTGTGATTTTATCGTGGTGGAGGCAAAACAGCAAAAGTCAGAGGTATTTCATGACGATGTCAAATTCAAATTTGACAAATAAAATTTGAATTTGACGATGTTTATGTGAAGCGTAGTTTGGATCTTCTTTTGCTGCTGGTTCAGTCATATTGTTTGTCTAGCGCAAAAAAGACGTAAACACAAAGCAGGGACCCGCCGAAACATCAGAATCAGCGAGCTGTCGGCTTTGAGCCCCGTCAGGTGAGAAAGGCCACTTTGTGCAGAATCCGTGTTCCTGCTCTCATTTACTGTTTTAGCTGTTTGGTGGTTGTTGAAATTGTGTGCGGTTTAACCTGAGATTCTGGCATTTCCGGCAAAATTAATTTATATAAAAAAAAATCGATTCAGGATTTTAATTGATATCACGTTATCCAAGCTAGAATCGATTTAAATCAATAACCAAAACACGCCCCTACTACTAACCACAAAACAAGTTTTCCCATTTCTCATAATACCATCTGCATCAAGACTCCACACAAGGCTGAAAATGTTTTGCACACCCGTTTTCTACATTGGGTTTATTTCTGATCAAATACCCTGCACTCCTCACGCCTCGTGCTCGTCGTCGCTCCATGCCATTTGCCACCCCAATAGAAAAAAACCTGGAAACGCCCCTGTTCACGTGCAAGCTGGCATGTCGCACTTTTTTTTTCTTTTTTTGCTCTGCGTGTGCTCAAAGTCACAAATTATGCATATGTCAGCGAATATGATGCAAGGAAAACAATGAAAAGAACAAAGTTGGACTGAAGCTCTAGTCTTTTGTTTAGCTTCCTGTCAGCCTTCTTGTTTTCACTTATTAAGGGAGACGGGGAAAGTATGTAATAAAGCAACATATTTGTAAGTAAACTTGTAACTTGCATGGTTTCTTTGCTCTCTAGTAACCCATTCTCTTCGTCCTACATATAGTTTTTAGGGATTTTAGCGCTCTGTGCAAATAATAAAGCACAAGCACCAGCATAACAATCATAACAATTATTTGCAGTTAAATAATCCCCGGCAGCGCCACGGTATAAAGCAAATGTAAACAACCTAAAATGACATAACAAAACATTAAAATAACTTCGGGTAATTGCAGAGAAACAGCTCCCCTTGAGGAAAGCGGTAGCGAGCCAACGCCCGGCAGTGAACTCCTACGCTGGTTCCTAGTCCCTCCCTCTTGTAGAGTTTCCGCAGAGCTTCTGTGGTCGTGCTGGAGTCCAATAACCGCATTTCATCAAGACCTCTGCTCGGAGAAGTTGATTCATCCGCCTGAGGGGAAAATAACGACTCGCCAATTTAAGCAAGAGCAACGATAAACCGCACCAGGGCAGCACTCTCTAAACTTTCCTCCACTAAAGAAAGAAAGAAGAACATTTGTTTAATCTGCTCGTAGTTAGGGGTCGAATACACACTGTCTGTTTAGTGAACTTTGATAAAGTACAGAATGGCTGATACAAGTGCGTCCGGCTCTCCCAGCTGCGTGGAGAGGCTGAAAAGCTACGTGAAGACCCAGAAAGGGTTCATCCTGGCAGCAGAAATAGTAAGTTTGTTCTCACTGTGATATTTGTGTGCCGCTCTGCTGTGATGATCCACGTTTAACGACTCACAGATATGGCTTTAATATGCTGCGTGTAAAGCTCACTTGTAACTAATCAATAATTTATAGATGGCTAAGTGGATTTGTGTTCTGTATCTATTGATTTTTTTTAATCACTAATGTGTCATTTCCCCTTTGCTCTGTTTTCTTCTATTTCCTTATTCACATTTCTCACTCTAGTCTGTATAAGGAATGAAAAGTATGTGCTTTCTCAGAGTTGAAGGAATTCCACCTGTCACTGCTGCTCCACTGTTTTTGCTTTTTGCACCAAGGAGCTGAAATGCTGATCATTAAAGGTCACATAGGTTAACTCAGCCCACCGTCTCACGTGCTCGCTTACAGGCTGGATATTGTCTGTAGCCAGAGTAGCAAAATGCAACGTATATCACATTATTGGTAGTATAAAGGCTCATAAAAGGATTTTCCATCCCACATTATAGGTTTGCACATCTGGCTCTGGTTAACAGGACTGCATGCACCCCGCAAAGGCAGGAATAGAAGTATAAATGCAAACAACCACCAGCTCCTAATAATAAACTGTCTTAGTGGCAAATTAAAATGACTTCCTGTCTGGGAATACTGTTGTACTTTACTGCCCTTGACCACTATTTTCACATGAACGCCTTTGTTTGCATTTCACAGCGGTGTGATCTCTTAACACATGAGTCACTTTAAGTTTAAATACTTTGCATAAGTTCCGTATTGTCAGTGGATCAGTATCTAAGTAAATTTACTTAAGTACTGTACTTGATGTCATTGCACTTCCACTGCTTTTTTTTTCTGTGTTGCAATTTACAAACTAAGATTTTTGTTATAGATTCCAGTCAGCTGGTGAAATATAACGCAATGTATGAGAATGCAAAACAATCAGCACCACTTGGAGACTCATAATAAATTCCATATGCATAGTAAAAGGACAACAGTATGGATTGAGTAATATGATTACAGAAGCTTTGGAATATAGGACTTTTACTTGTAGTTGATTTATGTTTCCTTCAGGCAGAGAATGAATACCTTTTAAAGTGTTTGTCAGCTTCACATTAAGCTCTTGAGTCGAAGTTTTATCAGATCACCCTACATGAGTCGAGGGAAATGACTTGTGTTAACACAACCAAACATTAAACTGTACAAATTGCCAGATATTTCCTGTATGTTTCTGCTCTAATAGGTTCACTGTTAACATAGATCCCAAATATTTAATAGCATTCATCCACCCGATAAAGGATAAACTGAACATAGTAAATTGCAAAGACAAAAGGAAAAACAAATAAAACGGGTCAGCATTAATATCCAAAACAAAATGAATTAATGCGTTCCACTGAGTAAAACGGAGAATGCGCTTTTTTTCCGCCGATCAAACTTCTTGCTCTCATAGCTCGACAAGCTCATTATAAAGCAGCCCCTCAGATGTTGGTGGTCAGTAGTCTGCCCACTGTAAACCCCCCCCCCCAAAAAAAAAAAAAAAAAATCCGCTTTGCCAGATAATGGAAATTCCAAGTTGGTGTGAAGTTTTACCCTGGGAACAAAGAATGCATGAAATGTTTAGCGCACACATCTCTGGTCTGCCATTCAAGGATAGGTTTGCTTTATGCTTCACTGAACACCCTTCATAGTTTGTTTCCTCTCCTACTCATTACTTTACTGGAGACTGATAAACTCAGATGGAAGTCATCTGATGGTGGATATCTGAAATGCTTTGGAGTGTAGGGAGAAGGACCGTGGGAGCAAACAGGAAGGGAAATGTGATTAGTGCTTATTATGGGTGTTTCCATTTTAATAGGAAAAGGGGGTATCTCATCCCAGCAGGCAGGGATGCAGAAGCATGCCAGTTGTTAAACCAAAAATGTGAAGGAATAAACTTCCTGACTTCACGCACAGTATTTTAGCCTCAAGGTTTCAGTGCATCACCAAATTAGGTTTAGACCTAATGCATGACCATGCATGAACATGTTTGTATTTGCAGAGCAGGTCGCAGTCACACCCATGTAGCGCATGTTTCACATGGCACAGTTAAGTCTTTGGCAATGAGTTGTGATGAGCTAATTAATGACCTTGTTTATAATATTAAGAATGTGAACTAGTTCAGTGATTGAAGAGTGGAAATCCGTTTTTAGTGATTCAGGTTTTTTGGGGGTGGGTGGGGAATGCAACGTGTATAATGGGTACAAATGAGTAATTTTAAGTAAGAAGAGAGATGAAATAGGACTTTCCCTTCTTGCTCTTGCACACATTCATTGACTTCCCTAGCAACTGTTGCTATTTGGAATGGCTCTGCACTGTGTACTACGTCTTTGCCCTCATGTTGCTGCTGACTATAAATAGCCAGCCGTTCACAACAGTTTCCCTCCCAGTCAATTCAACGAGAGCAGCTTATTTTTCTGATTTGAAAAGATCCTGCCTGGGATCTTTTAAAGCTGCCTGGTGCAAACAGATCTACTGCTGTGTGCAAAACATAAAGGTGTCAACAACTCAGAGACTTTCTTGTTCAGAGGGACTCTTGTGTAGTGGGTGTTTCTCTGTGCGACGGCCTCCTCAGTAGCCACTGCTCTCAGAGCAGCCGCCTCGAGCCCGAATAGAGCTTCTTTTGTGTAGGGCCTTGGCCTCAGCCTCCTGACTGCACTACAGAGGCAGCCTGTGCCAGTCTCAGGAACACACGAACTACTGATGCATCAGAGTTGCTGGCTGGCTGTTCGTGTGTGGGGAGGGGAGGCTGTAGTGACAGATGTAGGGGCTGGTGTCAAGTCAGTTAAATCATGCGTGTATCATATAGACTGCTGTGATTTGACACTGTCTCCTGAGTCGTCTGTGTCTGAGAATAAAACATTGCATTGAGTGCAACTGCCTTTTTTAGATGCATGTCAGAGTTAAGAGTGTGATTTTATTTAGTAAGTATTACACGACTATGATGAATGTAACCATAGATTATGATGTGATGTGCTTTCTTTAAAAGGCTCTGGGTCAAAAAAGAATCATACCTAATATAAGATTTAGGGTAAAAAAGTAAGTATATATATTTTTTTTCTAGTGTTAGGATGCTTACGTGTTTAAGACCTGTAGTGATTAATTAGTAAATTCATTAGTTAAAAGAAGGAATATCATTTTTCATTCCTATGCACCATAAATCTAATGTTTTCAGTGGGTTTTAATGTAATTTCCCCTTTTCCTATATATGCAGTCTTGTTTTTTGGCACGTGTGTAAGTGGCACAAACCCTGCTGTGAGGTTTAAAGACAACTGTGCAGGAAAAGGATTCCCTGAATGTTGTCACAAATCAAATAAAATGAATGCCAGTTAGTGTGTTTTAGCAAATATAGTTGTTATACTTTTGAACCTTTGAAGTTTGCTCTCCTTTACGGCTGTTATATAACTTTGTGTGAAAGCATCTGCCCACACAGTTTGACAGCGGCAACAATAGCGATATTGAAAAACAGACTGATAGTGAGCTGTAGGCTGCCTGAGTTTATGGTTTCTCCACACTGGCCGCGTTTCATTGGAGCGAGAAGAATGCACGCTGACTTTTTTTTCCCCCCTTATATGGAAAAATATGATGAAACAATCACTGGCTGTAAATCTAAGATGAAAGCAGCTTCTGATAGGCAGACACTGTGCATTATGCTCGGTTCAGTTGTCTCACTCTAATAGTATTTTGTCTAGAAAATAATTTGTTAGCATGAATAGCTGTTGTCATGTGAATGTTGACTTGGAAGTAGTCAAGTGGCTGCTGTAAGCAGAATAATGATGGCTTTGTTGGAGTCATTTACTGTCCAGCTGGACGTGACAGCTCTATAGACAGATTATTTTCTGTTGCTGTGTGACGCTACAAAAATGTGCAGCATCTCAGAGAAATTGCAGCTGATTTTTTTATACCTGGAAATTCTAACAGGGTAGAGGAATTTACGCAGTGTGGGTGTTAGTTTCCTGTGAAATTTACACTCATATCAAGTCTTATCTTCTAATTTCTCTCATCTCTATCTTAGCTTGTCAGTTTTATCGTCATCATCTGCTATGCTTCTTCCGTGTATGGAGGCTACTCTGCGTTGGCCATATGTGAGATGATCTTCTCCATGATCTTCTTCGGCATCTTCATGATGGACCTGGACAAGCAGATCCTAGTGATCAACTGGGTCTGGACTGTGAGTCCGCACACACATAACTGCATGCACATGACACATTTCTGTGCTAAATTGCATAATACTTCATCTTTTGCGTCCCTCTTTTGTGCAGGATCTGTTCCGTGCTGGGATTGGTGCCGTCCTCTACATCATCACCTCTCTGGTCAATTTCATTGGAGGATCTGGGGATGGAGCTCGTATCGCAGGCGCGGTTCGTTAAGCCAGAATGACTCAGCCTGAGTTCTTAGCTGCATACTGAATCCGCTCATATTTATTTCTGTTTATTTTGACAACTGATGGCTGTTACCACTGACTAATTTCGGTGCTGCCAGTTATACATGTGAAAACTGAATGCCTGGTGTAACAAAGGTTGTTTTTTTTTTTAAGCAGAAAAAACCAACAACCCCATTTTAAAGTTGCTTTATCATTAGTTTTTGCCTTTGAGCAGGATACACCTGTAACCTTTAAAAACTTTGCAAGCCAAAGCAGAAGTGTCTCAAACCTGCATTCTTTGTAATGACCAGCAGGTGGCAATTCTTTTTGGTTACAGAGATATCAGGCTATATGGATGATCTCAGAAAACACTTTGATGAGATGGAAAGGGCAGTGCAGCTTATAGTATGTGGAAGTGTTAATACAGTTAATTTCTTACTGGAAAACTAAAAATAATGCATGAACAAAATGGTAAGACTGAGCCTGTAACTGCATCACAATCTCTGTTTCCTTTTACACTGAATCAGAGGACATTAAATATTATTTTGTCGGTTTTTGAAAGATTTTGTTTACTATTTATCAGTTTACTTTTTAAAAAATGAACTAAGTGGGCTTGTTATGCTCCTAATGACAGTAGATTTTCTGTATGTTAAAGATAAATTTCACATCTCATTTCCCCACCACAACCATCCTCGTGGTATGCTATGTCTATACATAGTCTTTTGTATTAATCACGTGTATAGCTCCAAACATGTGCTTTGCAGCTGTATATCAGGCACAGGCCTGTCCCCACATTGGCTTCTTCATGAACCAAAGTGTCCAATAGTGTGAAGAGCACAAAGTCTTCTGGCACTTAACTTTAACAAAATACTGATAATTTATTTAGATTGTATTTGTGTTAGTTGTGATTCTGATTGTCAGTTCTTGCTTCTTAGGTGTTTGGCTTGATCGCTGGGCTGATATTTGCATACGACACCTACACAATCTTCCTCCAAGTCAAAAGTAACAGACAGCACTCAGCAGCTCCAACTGGTGAGAAAAACAGTTTTTATTAATGCATTCAAAACGCATTCTTGGCTTTATTTGATATGTGCAATTTTCTCTAATGTCTTGACTGTTTTTGTTTTTAACAGATGACAGAGTTTAAATGTTCTCACACAGAAATACTTCTGTCAAGAACACAGAAGAACCAAAAGCAGTCATTTGGGCAAAGGTTAACAGAGGAGCGGGTCAGAGAGGAGGATGGACAGTAAAATGAGCAAGTCACAGTTTAATAAATGCTGCTGCAGGGCCTGAACAGATAAGAAACAGAAAAGAAGATGACATAGCCTTAATAAGGGGTGCTGGCATCTGTCTGTATGTCTACTCCATGAGGGATTCCCCTCTCAAACTTTTATTCCAACCAGACTAAAAGGGGAAAGCTGCCAATAATAGGGAACACTTTGATTAATGCAGAGAGATTATGAAAGAGCGACCTAGCACTCACAGAATCCTCAACCGATGCTTCTGAGATAATTCCATAACAGCAAAGACGCTGGTGAAGTATAACCTCCTGGGTGATAAAAAGCTTTTTAAAATATTATTTTGGGGGCAGCAAACTCATAAAGCACTCTTTTTTTCCAGGTGTCCCCTTAATCACTGAAATAAGAGTTCATTTTCATAATCCTTTAAAATATCTCCCCATATAAGTGCCCAATGGTCTTATCAAGATGCCAAATGGCCAGACTTGCTTCTAGGAGGACTTTGGATGACGTCATCATGCAACTTGTCTAATACACTTGTCTACTGTTCACTGTTGGACTGCTGTAGTAAATAGTAACTGTGTTATTTGGGCTTCAGAAGCAACTGACACAGAGGTGGTGCTTTTTGAATCGTTTAATATTATAAATGTCTTCTTGGGGGACTTTTTTTTGTACTTTCTCAGCTGGTTACACCTTTGCTTTTCTGTTATTTAATAGTGTTCTGTGTGTTTTACAGTGCCTTAAAAGTCTCATTCAGAGTAACCAGTTCCCTCACCTTCTTCCGTTTCATCTTTTGTTTCTAAGTACTAAAACATTTGATTTCATTTTTATTAATCAGCAGTCTTTGGTCGTTTTTCTTCTAGAATTTTGGAATTTAGGACCCATAGATAGCCCATTAACTAAACAACCTCACTTTTATTATTTAAAATTAGATCATCATCTTCAAGTTTTGCCTACAGCTCTTGGATTCTTGCTCAGGTTATGCATTTTTCTTACATTTGTAACACATTGTTTTAAGGTGCTACAATATTTTTCTGTAGACTGTATACTGCTCAGTAGCACAGTCCATTTTTTGAACATGCTATGTTAACATTAGGATATGTTATGTTCCTCAACCCCTTTGGTGTTTTTTTTTTTTTTTTTTTTTTTTTTTTTCCATCTTAATATGCTTTACAAGAGTCTGTAATTTAAAAGTTCAAAGGGAAATAAAAGCCATTTTACCACAAAGAAGATCAGTTTTCTGGCTTGCTCTGTACACTCATGTGTCCTGCTAAATTATCTTAAAGTGCTTCATTTACAAGTGTATACAGTCATGGTAAAAAGTACACTATCTGTTCAAAGGTATTGCATATCAGGACACCTGGTCCTTGTCAGGTCTATAAAAATTGGGTAAATACAGCACGAGATAAGCAAAAAGATGACGTGATATATACAGAAGCAATCCTGAGAAAAACTAAATACGCTCCCATGATTCAGTCATGGAATGACCTTTACTAGCAATAACTTGACGTAATCATTTTCCGCATGACTTTATGAGTTTCCCTC
Organism: Maylandia zebra; assembly: GCF_041146795.1. Taxonomy (NCBI): domain Eukaryota; kingdom Metazoa; phylum Chordata; class Actinopteri; order Cichliformes; family Cichlidae; genus Maylandia; species Maylandia zebra. The sequence continues at coordinate 28,767,823 of NC_135186.1, forward strand.
GTTGCTGTGGAGGAATTCTGTCCCGCCCTTCTTTACACTATTGCTTCAGTTCATCGAGGTTTGCAGGTATTCGTTGATGAGCGGCTCTCTTAAGGTCCCACCACAGCATTTCAGTCAGGTTGACGTCAGGACTTTTACTGGGCCATTGCGACACCTTCATTCTTTTCTATTCTCTTGTAGATTTGCTGGTGTACTTCAAGCTATTTTTCTGTAGCATGACCTAATTTGAGCAAAGCCTTAGCTGGACAGATGGCCTAAAATTTAACTCTAGATATTACTTATACAGCAGAGTTCATAGTCAAGTCATTGACTCTAATGTATCCAGGTTTTGTAGCCAACAAGCTGATCTAGACCAGCTCAAATCAACACTTCTACAGCGCAATTGGTATGAGGTGTTTGTGTCCAAATGATTTTGTGCCGTGCTTACTTTTTGCATATTGTGGCACTGTATGTTATGGCCAAACATCTCCACTCTGGACACATCTGTTGAAAGGACTTCCAGAGGTCATGTGGTTTGTTCAGCTGCAACTTTGCAAATCTAAGTCATCCTGTCATGTTCTTTTTTTTTTTTTTTGACAGAAGAGGCTTTCTCCCTGCAACCCTTCCAAACAAGCAACATTTATAAATCTTTTTCCTAATTGCACTGTCATGAACTTCAACATTTAACTGAGACTAACTGAGTCTGAGATGTATTAGTTGGGCATCCACTCCTGGAAAGATTGGCAATTGTCTTGAATATTTTCCACTTGTAAATAATAGTTTTCACTTCGGAATGATATATTTCAAATTGTTTTGAAATGGTCTTATAACTCTTTTCAAACTGTTGGCAATCAAGGAAAGGTCATCAGAGATCAACCCATCAAAATTGATGGGCTGCTTGTCTTGTATTCATTTAATTTTAAGACCTACAAAGGACCAGATTCTTTTCATTAGGACATGAAATGTAAAATCTTGAACGAGGAGGAGGATGCACTTTCTTTTTACCATAACTACATTTTAGATACTGTGTATTTGTACTCTAAACTGTTTTATATTTCACTGCCACTAGATGGAAGCAGTCTGCAACTCTTCTATTGTGAACTGTTTTTCCTTATAAGCCACTACGAAAGTGTAAAACCATCTAATATCAACAAAGTTATGCTGGTGCCCCTTATCAGCAGGGCAATATTCAGATACGATCGGAAATTACTATGATTTGACACAATTCCTGCCCGGATCTGAATGACCTTGTACAGCAAACATCTGTGATCTGTAATCTCGTCTGAGTTTTTTTTCTCTCTCCCCTAAATATTATTATTTTTGCAGTTTGTACATGCTGCCCCTACTCTTCGTTCTGAGATTACAGTGTGTTTATGTAAATCCTTTCCTACTTTGTTTTAAGCTTTGATGCTGCTGCCTTCGAATTGCAATAACCATTTATGACCCGTGTTATTTTAAAGACCTGCAGTGCAATGATAATCCGTTGTTTGGGGTCATGATGGATGTTATCAAACTATTTCCCACTGGAACTCGAGAGTAATATTAACCCCCCACCCTAACCCCATCTGTGTGCATATTTTGTCGCCCCATTAGGAATATTTAATTTGAAGCTAAAGCCAACGTGGCTGACTTCTCTTGTGCTCTGAATGTGCGTATTTTATAAAACAAAATGTCTTGGTAGACTTTACAAAACTTTGCATATATCCATGTCAACTTCCTTGTAGCCAAGGTGAAGTACGGGCCAAAACTTTGGGACAGTCGGCTAGTCTCTGTTGAGCAGGACAGGTAAAGTTGGAGGTTCACCAAGGTTACAGGTTGCGGCAGATCCGTGTCCACACAGTCAAAATAAAAAAAGGCACGGCATCAATTTGATTGAACAATGGGTTTCAAAGTGATAAATTGAATAAGTAAAAATGTTAATGAATATTTAGTTAAAGTTTATTTGTTAACGTTGCTTAAATTTTGACTCTGCTCAAGAATCGAGAAGAATATACTTCAGTACCTCTTTTATTTTGAAGTCTCCGCCGGAGGTTGTATTTTACACTTAAGCTAGTTTATCAGTTCGAATGCCAAAACTCCTTCCTTAGTTAGTTAGCAAAGACGGAAAGAAGAATCCGGGGGTAGTCTGCAAGAAACGGCATGTAGTTTACACCAAGCGTGTTACTTACAGTTTTTGTCGCTCGCCGTTGCTTTGCTCTGCTTCTTCACCGGAAAACTGCTTTTAACGTCCAGCCAACATCATGTTCCTGCGCGGATCTAAAAAGCGACGGTCCAACCGCTCGGTAGGTGCCTATTTTATTTTTTGTTTTTCCCGTACATTTATACCTTAATAACTTTCAAGGTCATTTTGAATATCATCATCTTTCAGCACAAGGTAGCGTTTGGAGTGATTTAAAGCTTCCGAAGCATTTTCATTGTAAAAGCAGGCGTGAAATGAACTTTTAGTACATTGAAATCCAACGCAGAAAGCAGCCCAAGCGGAACTTCGTCCCACCTTCACCTGGCTTTTGTTTCCCTCCAACATTTTTTTTCCTACGCTCGAAATAGGACAACAAAAAATAGAATCATCTATCTGCCACAGAGTCCCACATTCTTTGTTTCTTGGATCATGTCGAGTGCCTCAGGTGTAGTCAGAAGGGTGACTGTGCGTCATCTTTGTACCTGTGCAGGTTAGGATGGGGTAGCTGTTACCTGGACGTGTTTATTACCTTTGTCAAGCTTTCATGCTGTGTATTCAATTATGTTGTGGTTGGAATGCTGCTTTATAAAGCAGCCTAAATAGTCAGGAGTTTAGTGACGAGAGAACACCTACGTCTGTTTTGACACGGAACATCTGGCTCCGCATCTCACCTGGACTACATCAACGTCCAGGTGAGTTCAGTGACTGTAGATCCAGCTACTATTATAACTAACCTATACATTGAAATTAACATAAAAAAAGTATAGTATTTCATGTTAATTTGTATAAATACTCCATCGTAACACAAAGCACACACCTGTTCCTACCTGTGCATGTAATAACAGTCCTTAAGAATTAATGAATATCATGAATATTTAATGCAACACTCTCATTACACCAGCATTAGAAAAGTGAGGTTTAACTCATCTTACAGCACCAGTGTTAAACACCTATGTATATATCTTTGGGGTTTTTCCTGCATCTACAGGAAACAGTGTTGGTGACCAAAGAGATTTTGGTCTTCCACTAAAGGACAACCAGCCAGCCCAATATAATTATTTTTAACCATTTTTCAAAAAGGAGTTCAGTTTACTCTTACTAAAGTACAGTTTGTTTGCAAAATTACTGCAAATAACAGAAGAAGACATACTTCTGTTAAATAAGGTATCAAAGACTTTTCTTAACTACACGCAGACCAGTCATGGTTATGCAGTTAGTCACTGGCCCAAAGACCTGTTAAGCCATGAAAAATCCTTGTCGTCTAACTTAAACAATTTTTAGACCTATGTGAGGCTCAGTAGGGATGAACTGGCTTTGTAATTCATGCCAGGATGTGAGATTAGAAATGATCTGCAGTTTAATTAAATGTGGTTAAATGGTTATTCATATTCCCCCTTTAGTGGCATGGGTTTCCTCTGGGTTAACTGGTAATTCTAAATTGGTTGATTTAACCCTCTGATGGATCGAGGCATACCCCATTCCCAACCTGTTTCAGCTGGGTTAGCAGCCTTTACGACATTGAGCTGGTTAAGCGGTTAAGAAAATTGATGGAAAATTAAACGTCTTCCTTTTCTTGGCAATTGAAATACATTTTAGTCATAAATTGTCATGTAATTTAACAGCACTACACAGACATCTTAATTTATGTTCTGTTGTTTTTCTTGTAAATATTCTTCAAGAAATCTTCTGCGTAAATGTGGTGTGATCGACATTGAAATGTGATAAATAAGTCATAGACTGTAGACTTTGCTCTCCCACAGTGCAGCTTTGAACACATATTTGAACAAAAGCCTTTTGATTTAGGCTGGATTACAAATTTAATTAGTGTACATGATTTGAGAATAGAGACTGTGTACACAGTAAGTAAACAAGGCCCTCAGCAGCGATTTGAAACTCATGATTTCCTTGCCACAGTGTCTCAAATAATATATTTACTGAAGCACTCAAGTGCTGAAGTGATAGATTAGCCTCATTAGATTCAAATATTTCCCATATGGCTCTCAAGTAGATGTAATATGTAAAGGAAAAAAACCCTACTCTGTCGTTCAAGATGGCGATCTCTTACTTTCCCTATTATTGATATAATGAATCTGCAATTTTATCTGCTAAGATATAACCAATTTAATTGTGCTCTCAACTCCTTCCCAAATGACAGCTTGACAAATTTGACTGTATGCTTTCTTATGCTACAATTATTTGGGATCTGAGAAGCTGCTGTCATAAGATAATGTGTACTGAACTTGCCTACTTTTTCTAGCAATAAAGATGTAGATGTGGCTATAGCTGAATTTCATTTTACTAAAAAATATTGAAACATAACAGAGGGAAAAGGGGAAGTGTCACAACTAGAAATCCCTTTAGCTGCCTTGGTTTGAGTCTTGGTGCAGTCATTTAATTCATGGTATTAGTAACACATGTGCTTTTTCTACTGTGACTGCAAAATCAGGGTTCAACATAACCCAGCTTGGGCCAAGTAAAATAGTATGTCGGGCAATTTCAGTGGCCTGTTCTGGCCAGTGACTGTGTTTTCACCAATTATAGTTGTACCTGTGAAGCAATGCCTTGATTTGCTAAAAGTTTATAATTAAAGTAAATGTAAGAGGAAAGGAAAGCGGGGTTTGTTACTGTCACAGGTAGCCAGGTGGTTAGCTCGCTAGGTGGAAACTAGCGAGCTAACTTCCTGCTAACTTCTAACTCCGTTAAATTAAAGAAATTCTGTTTTCATGGATGCCTGGATGTTAAACTTAATTGTTACACCTGGTAAAGCAGCAACACTGATCATTTTATTGAAGATGAAATAATTTAGTCAGTTTTTACCTCTCAGTGATGCTGTGGTGTTCGTTTGACTTTGGGACCTGAAGGGGACGGAGTTTTGGACCCAGATTACTCCACGAGGCTCCTGACTACGGTAGCCGTAATGCTCAGACAATCCATCAAGCGGTGTGGCTTCGTAGCTTACCAAAGTCATACTAGAACATTTTTTGACAGAATTTTGAGCCCCGTGTACCACATAAAATCAGTTCGAGGTCGGCAAGCACAACCAGAATTCATATATAAGGCACACCGGATTATAAGGCGCATTGTCGATTTTTTTTAAAGAATATTAAAGGATTTTAAGTGTGCCTTATAGTGCGGAAAATACGGTAAACGTAGCAGAAAAGTGACAATGGTGCTGCAGGACTTACACACTCACTCACATTTACAACTATAAGTATATTCATGCAATTAAAACTCAGATCCGCAGGTCCCAGGGGACCAATGTGGGAAGGTGTTATGTTGGACACTGAAAATGTAGAATGTTTGAAGAGAGGAGCGTCCACTTAGCGTGCTAAGACCACAAAGGCCCCCAACCTGTGACCTTTCCTGTTAATGCTTAATCCATCCAACACCTCAGCGTTGAGGTCCAAAACCAACACTTAGTCATTCTCTCTTATGTGGGGAGCCATTTTTTTTTCCACTACCTCACTCAGCCTCAGTATGGGCCACATGATATCATTCAGATGTATTATTTATCCTTTCCTTTAAATTATTGCATGTAACCCCTGGTTAGCCAGTGCTGTTGCATGCTGATGCCAGATAACAAAGCTGGCAGTCTTTCAGTTTGTCCATTACCTGGTTACATGCCACGTGATTAAATTTTATACCTACTTAGTGAAAACAAAGGACCTGATATGAAAAGTCTTGACGCCGCTCAAAGTGTGAACACATGATCCGCACCCCCCCGGACTTGTGAATGTATTATTTACTTTACCCACACTCGGTTTAGAAGAAACTTCCTATCACCACTCCCATCACATCCTTCACTCACAACACAAAAGGAAAACCTCTTTGTCAGGATGCAAACTTGACACTTTATCTGTGGTGGAAGCCTGAAAGAAAACACACACAAAACCTTCAGGTCTGTGTAGCCTTGATAAGACAATATAGAACTGACAGATATGATTCCATGTTCTTCTTTTGGCTCATTTTTAGGTAATTTTAAGCTTTTCTCAGGATTCCTAATCCTTCTTTCTTTATTACGTCACCATTGAGGCAATGCTTAGCTCTTCATTACTGTCTGCACTTAAGTGAGTGAATAGTTATGCTTTAATGTTGACCCTCTAATCTGTTTTGTATAGTTCCAGTAAATCAGTTGATAAATTTCACTGCCTAGGGTGGCCACTTTGATATGTTTCAGTTAGTTTCCAGAGTGGATATGATCACCTAATTTGTATTAGTTAAAATCGTAAGTTTTTGTTTTTATTTGTTTGAATGAAAAAAGAAAGTTCCAAATGGTATAATGTGTGTATTACAGAACTTTGTGAAGGCAGTTCACAAACAGTCGTGTCAACATCTCAAGTCTCAATAAAGTTTAAATCATGTGTAATGGGTCTTGAGTCAAACACTCACAAAGCATGTGAGTGTTTGAATCAAGCAATCTGCAATTAGTTGTGGCAGATTGCTGTGCCCTCCTGGAGACTCGTTCTGCCACAACTGATTGGGGAGTAAGTTGAAATAGAAGAAAGGAAAGAGTGTGTAGAGAGACAAGGACAAAAAATAAACTATAGGAGAAAGAAGACAAACGTTCATGACATGAAAATTTGAAAAGTTGAGAGAGAGAAGAAGAAATGTTCATTGGTTCATGGAACGTCTCCCAGCAACCTATAGCAGCATAACTAAGAGATGGGGCGGGTTATCAAAACTTTTGATAAAATAAAACCCCCAAATATTTTGTTTATAAACAAAAAGAGACACATGTTCACACTCTGTGGCTTTATATAAACAATCCATAAACTGATTGGAGGATGTAATCACCTTGGTATCATCCATTAGCAGGTTATGGAGCTGAGCGACTTAACCATTTTTTTTAGTGTTATTAAACTGGGCACGACAATATAGGATAGCAACTCTTCAATCATAAGTCAGACCCTTCCTAAAGCATATTCTGGTTAATCGTTTTGTTGTCGTTGTTTTTTTTTTTCACAATTTCTCAGTAAGACTTAAAACTGAATATTTAAGACATAAGGTCATCGGAAAAGTGTTTACTGAGGTCACAGATCAAAGTTGGAGAGGCACGCTTTTATATACACATTCATGCAACTGCACATGTTTTTGCAACCAGTCACCCAGTGCTGCCCAGTAAACAGACTATGGGTTTCATTCACATCTGCATTGTTCTTGAAAGTTACGTAGACTTAGAGTACAAAATCTCTGTCCAATTTTGTAGTGTTGGCTCTCCATGTCTGTTGTTATTGGGGCTGAGAGACTATAATGTTTGTCAAATTACTTGTGTTACACCTTCAGACAAGTGCAACAAACGTCAAGCATCGGTTTCACTGGTTTCTCTTACGAAAAGTGAAATCCAGTAAGGAGCAAGAAAACATTTTTAAATCTGTTTTCTATTCCTCTGTGATGTTGATGTCACTTCTTAAAATTGGCCAGCTAAGCAGTTTTTTTTTGTGCACCGGCACAAGAAACTTTGTTAATCAATTTCTGCTTTGCTTAAACTATCAAAAGGGTGTCTGAATGGAGAGAAATTACAGCGAAAGCATAAACATATAAAGTGTCATTTAATTTCTTAACTCTTTGAATTGAAAAGTAGTAACACCCTGTAGTATCCTGAAGTGTAATCATATCAGGTCAGCTACAATTTCCAAAAGCATTTTTATCCTGCAGCTATTCACTTTCATTCGCTGAAACCTTAATAAATGCAATATGTAGGGCTGTGTTAGATGTACAGACCTTTTTTTTTAGTGTGTGCCTCCAGGGCTCGGTCTGTCACTTTGTCAGTGCGACATCTCAGCCGTTCCTTCCAAAGGAAATAACAACTGAAAGGTTCAGTCACCCAGAAATCATCTGAACGCTTCATTTAACCCGTCTTGTCACTTTTCATACCTGGCTTTGCTAACAGCAGTCCAAGCCAAATTAGCAAGGCAGCGTGGAGTAAAACTGATCCCAGTGTGTGTCATCGTGTTCTTTTTAAATGGCAAAGCTTTAAAAAAGGCATGCAAATTATAACTCATACAGTAGTTCTGGATTAACTAGTTCCCACGAAGCTCTGTGCTGTCATTAGTGAAAATACCTCAATATATCAACCCTAAAAACAGCTACATAACTCCTCAAACCATCAAATTTTTTAAAATTGAAGCAACTTTTTTTTTAGTTTAAGCCTCTGTGGTTTCTTACTCCACTAATAATATACTTTCAGCCCTCAGATGTCTGTTAGATAAGCGAAGTATCCTGATTACTAGTCAAAGTAATGTGCTGCAGTTTCTGAGATGGCTCATAAATATCTCAGCTTGGGAAAACAGGCTTAACGTGAATAACAATGATTATGTGGTTAGTGTGGCCTGAAAAATAAAGACAGGTGAACAGGCACGCACAGGTACCGTGTTGTATCACATATCTGCATTTTATTACTTCGCTTGTTAAACTCAGTGTTGTTGTTGTTGTTTTTTAATGTAGAATTTCAAACCAGTTGTGGCCAAAAAAAGTAAGAATCTCAGCAGAGGGAAAAACACTTAAGTAGCTTCCTTTTTGTTTACCAACCTGGGAAGAACTGTAAGCTTTCCCCTCTGTCAACAGTAAGTTCTTCTCAAATAAGATAGAGGTTGTGTATATTAAAGGACTAGAGAAAAAAAGGTAGAGACAGAGTAACTATACTGAGAGGGAAAGGGTGCAGCTCTCATCCTGTGTCTGCTTCCTTCCTCCCATCTCTAAAAAGAGCTTTGTGTATGCAGTAAAGCTGCAGCAATAGAACTGAGATATGAAGCGGCTGATTTAGTGCTAAGCTGCGGAGTTGCCTTCAGCAATGCTCAGTCAGCATATTTGGCAGGAGGAATATTTGGGATTTAACTACCTGTCATGTATTCCTCCATATATTTCTGCAAAACAAAGAGCTTTGCTTGAACTCACTGTTGAGTTTAATATGTAACTGTGTGGCTGAGCTGAGCTCAAGTAAACAGGTTTTGTAAGAGGATCGTTATGCCAAATTATGGGTATCACTTACCATTGTGTGTGTGTGTATTTTGTAACCTAGAAAATTAAACACCCACTGCTGCATTGATTAAAAACACAAACAGCTATAAGAATACTTTATTATGTACAGGCATGGCGTACCGGAGCACACAGTATCTACTCAAACTATCAGTGATGTTAGGTTTATGTGCCTTAAGTACAGTGTTAGTACAAATACAGTGTTAAGTACACATCACTGACTGTATATAAAAGATAGATGGGCTGGAGAATAGTGACCATATTTAGGCGAGTGGGTAGAATGCAGTTGTTGGGTAAAGGAAGCAAGCTCATTTAGCAAGCTGAATCCACAGAGCCCAAGACAGTTCTTTAACCAGGCTCTAAACCTGCTTTTTATTGCTTTTAAGTTGGAAGTATTAACATGTAAGTCATAGATGGTATAAATGTAGCCAGTAGGATGTGGCCCAGTGATTTTTTTGACCAAACATTTCAAAACCTCAGTATTAACACTTTGGCTGCTGCCATGTTGGTTTCTTTGAGTCAGAAATGACTATATTTTGGTGAAAGGGTGGCGTGCTAAGCTATCAACTAATGTTAACTAGAATAGAACATAGGCTATTCAAGGGCAACACAGACATCAGTATCTGCTAATTAGTCTGAAATAACTTCTACAAACATGGTTGAAAGGTCTGGTTTATGGCTCATTTACCTGACATGATACATAGACAGCCACAGCCATAGCAAAATCAACATTTTCACCTAAACTTTGAAAATCAAAACTGTCCATATTAGGGATTTCTCGTTAATATAGAAAGCAGTCTTGAAACTCACCCCTAATTCATAGTGCCCAAACCATTTTTATACCTGGCCGTTTTGTTTGCTGCTTTATCTGCACTGACATAACACATGGATATTATGTCTATCTCTGCCACTCCAAGCTTGCAGTATTCGGTAAGGTTTTGGTATAATAGGATGGGGGGTATTAATAAACTGGTTAAGACGAGTAATGACAGCCCACGCTCCCCCCACAAACATGCTAAACTAAAGACTGAAGTGATTGAATTTAAGCACATTCTGCTTGAGGCTTAGGTGGACTCGTTAGCTCACTCCGGCGTTGATGCTTTTCCTTCATGTCTAGCAAACACTCTATATCCTTATTCTTTTGTGTCTTTTGCCAAAAGGCACAATTGAATCATGTTCCAGTCAGAAATTACGTGAGCTAAAGTGATTTGTGTTTTTATTCAGCAGGAGGAAGAGGATCCAGACAGAGGCCAACCCTGTATGCGCTGCGGAGACCAGTGCCCCGGCTTCCGTGTCCATGGCTGGAGGTATGAACTGTAGGACTCTTAAACACTGACAGCGGTGCCTGTGAGCTTTGCAGGAAATGTTTGTTTCATACCGTAGAGTCATTTTGCCCTGCTGGACTTCAGAAGCAAAACAAAGTATAAAAGCAATGATTTTATGGCTGTTTTTTTTTTTTTTTATGCCACTTTAGCTGGAAACGTGATTTATAGAAACACGACCCCTTAGCTATTTAATTGTTTTGCAAACAAAAAACATGTATGCATTAAAAAGGAAAAAAAGTATGTGTGTGGTGTGCGCGGTCAGTTTGTCAAGTGATAGTCATGGTCAGCGCTAGTGGTCCAAGTGGAGGAGCAGAGGAGTTTGCGGCATTTTAGCAGCCCTTTGCTGCCCGATCCCACCGGGCTAAAGCTATTACAAAAGCTATTGGGGTTTTTATAGCTGCTGGCATGAGGCCGTATTCCTTTGTGCAAAACAAGCGGCTTAAACATATGATGAACGTGCTTGAGCCACGCTATTATATCCCGTTGCTATTACATCCACTTCAGTGACAAGATCGTTCCAAGCATGTATGAGCAGAAAAAGTGTAACGTTATGGCTGAACTGCAGATGGGTGGACCTCAAGGGCAATGGAAAGCTACATGACCATGACTGCTCATTATATCACAGCAGTGGTAGATACAAAGCCCTGCACTGCCCTATATTGCACCTTAATTAGTTTTTTATATAATTGCGTGGAATGAGTCTTAAGTTGAATGTTTTTTAATGGGCAAAAAATACTTAAATTGATAAATGGCGAGTTAAATTTTTCTTATCTTTTTTCTTTTTTTGCTGACCCAAAAATTGGGGATAAATGTTTTCATACCATGTCCACATTGTGTTCAGAGGGTTTAATTTGTCTTATTCGTACTTTTTAAACTGCTGTATACCTCTTTTACTTATTTGTTCAGAGTTGTTAAACACTACCAAAGTCCCTCCTGATGAACAATTCAACCTCCTCTGTCAGGTCTGTTTTTGTGTGCTTTCTTTTGAGCCCGTCTTTCCTTGTCCTCTCTCTTTTAGTCCTTTAGTGTATATCCAGCTGGTGGGGTCTCTGGTTAGTCTAATCCTGTCAATCTTGCTAATAAGATTAGGCCTTACTGCTGTGATAGCAACCCTCTCAACCACTTCAAACCCCCCTCTGTCTCTCCAGTTTCTGCTTTTCAGTGCACTTTTCCTTTTTCAGATGGGACTTCTGTGTTTCATTACGCTTTAATGTATGGAATAAAAACAGAGGCTGCTCCAGCTCGACAAATACTACAAAGCTAAGGGTTACTGCTTGTTGTTCACATTATTTCAGAGGTTAAAGATTAAAGAATGAGTCACTTAGAAGGAAACTAGGTGATTCAACTACATTGTGCTGTGTTTGGTGCTTACAGACCCAGAAACTCTTGAGGATGATCACAGGGTTTGACACTGACACACAAGATTTATTCCTGATAATGAAGGCTGCATTTATAACCCCTAATGTGTACTACATGGTTGAGACAAACTGGCCTCGTGATGAGAGAATAAAACAAAAGGCAGGAATGTGTACTTCATAAAGCCAAAAGCCTGTAATTTTATCTTTTTCCTTTTTCAGTTTTCTCTCTATTCGGGTCAAGATAAAAGCTTAGAAGTTAGCACGGAATCTGAAACACGTGTGCCGCACTCTACCATGCACGTTGATCTGTTTACAGTGCATTTAATCTGTGTAGCATTAACAAAATGCTGTAGTTCATTGTTTACGTTTTTTCATTACTCGTTTGGCTGATGGGCAGATCCGAAATGACATTGGGTGAGCTGACAAGGATAAATGTCTTGTTTAGACGTTGTAAGTCTCTTAGGCGATCCAGAAGACTGAAAACATGAAAGTGATTAAATGATTGAGATTTATAGGGGTCAGACTTTAAGACCTCGGAGTCTGGCACTAATTGCATCTGTCTAAATAACCAATTTAAACTCACACCTTTGCTGATGGAGAAGATCTTCCAAGTGACCACAGGCTCAGCTGCTGATGCTCGGTGAGAGGGAAGTGATCCATCTTCATCCTGAGCTTTATCAGGCACAGCTTAAACTGAGGTGGGGGCAGATGGTGCTTCCGCTGCCCAGCAGCAAGTGAATTGAGTTACTTTTGACCCACAGGTCCCCAACACACTTCAGAAGTGTTCAAAGTCGCCATTGCTATTAGTCTGGGTGGCCATGCGGCAATTACTCTGTCACTAATTAGTGGCAGGGAGTTATGGGAGGAGGCCCATCTGCTTCTTAAAACCAGATCTGTGGAGAGTTCACAGTTCCCTGCTGCAGGTATAGATTATCACACCAGCAGCAGCATTTTAAAGAGTTATCATATGGCTGCTATACTAGACCCCTCACCAGTTTTAATAATATATGCTGATTTATAGGTTCACTCACAGTCTGGATTAGAATTATTTATTTTTTCACCAGTTTTTATCTTTTTGTTTACAACTGTTTTAAGTTAGTTTCCAGTAGGTTTCCTCATTTCATTTCATTGTTTTTATCTTCAAAAATGTTCAGTTTTACTTTCCGTTTGTTATTATGATATGGTTGTTACTTTTTGGATTGTTGTTAACTACTAAAAAATAATATAATACAAAAATACAAACACGTTGACAAATCGTACCTCTCAGCCGTAAAAGGCTGATGGGGTATTTTTTTTCCAGTTTAATAAAATGTGTTTTTCCACACATGTTTTTTTTCTATTTATTTTAGTTAACTATAATTTCCTAGATAGGCTGCTTGAAGTTAGTTGTAGTGGGGCAAATTTGTCAGTATTGATTAGTCTTCTGATTATCTTCCTGATCAATTATATTGCCATTAAAGTGCAAAAGAAACAGGTAAAGCAATAGTAAAGTAAATTTTTGTTTTCATTTCTTTGTCTGTGTAACCATCAAAATGAAAACATAATCTCTGGACTATATTATGAGCACCAAGTGTTTAGATTTAAGAAGCAACAGTGAGGTCAAAAATAGCTGCAGATTGATTTGTTGTCAGTAGACTAAAGGGATAATCTACTGTTTGTTGAAGCACCTCTGATGACTCGGATGCTGATCCTGGAAAAAAAAGAGAAAACAGGTCATTCTATTAAAAGATTGTAATCACGCTGCGTCTTTTTGAGCAATCATGTTTTTCCTGGTATTCATTCATCATTCATCTTCACCAAAGTCGGATGAGCCGCTATGACTTCGGAGATGTGTCGTGACTTCACAGAGACCATGAGCCATGCTGTCGGTTTGATATATCACTAGAGACACTTTGTACTCATGCATGGCCATCTTGATCACATAACATTATAAATACTCCACTCTACAGCACAGCATTGCTCACAGGATCAAAATCTGCTCCGCTTATGATTAATAACTGCATACAAGCTACAGATAGTCCATCTGTTATGAATCAGCTACAGCAGTCTGGTCAGGGGAGGAAAGACGCAGTGACTTTATGCATCGTGATTGTCACTTGATGTTTCATATCTTCAAAGGCAGCGTGAGTAAATTGAGAGGCTTAATTGAAACGTTCATGGCATGTACACTTTAGCTTATCTTTGTGGGCAGATTTAAAAGTCACAGGGCTTGTGTGTACTTTGAGATCTGTGTTTGCATTTTGTGTAGTGTATGGTTCCGTTCAGAGCCTTTTGTTTGCACCTACTATCGGGGCGGAGGAGCGTGGGAGTGGGGGCTATAGGGGGACATTGAAAAGAGCTGCTCAGACAGAGAAATTATCAGATGGAAAGGACCTGCCAAAGAATATCCTGCTCTCACTGACAGACAGACGGCAAGGCAGTAGGAACCTACTGGATGCAAGAACAGAACAAGTCTGCATGGGACTCCATCAACAGGCCAAGCCGGACTAATTTGTCATGGTTACAACAGGTAATGGAGAAACCAGATTTTACTGTTAGGATTAGACAGAAAAGAAACTCAAATAATAATTAAGTTGGGAGATGTGAAGGAAAATGCTTTTAGATGATTATTGTTCCTTAGTCTGACTTTATGTTGTTTTGTACACTTTGTAAAATTATCTGTATAGTGTGCAATATGAGGTACTGATGTACTGATACTGCTGTTACTCAATCCCTCCTTGTACACAACTGGCTTATTATATATCGCGCATTACCTTTTGAGGACATGGTAACATAATAGAAGGGCGGCTTTATTTAAAGACTTAGAAATCAGTGATAGTGCAGGGTAAAGTTTTACTGGCTAGCCCAGTAACCAAAGGGAAGAAATTGTAAATCATTAGTTTCGTTTTTTTTATCTTTCCATTTAATCATTCTGTCGGTGGAAAAACACACACTTCTTATCTGTATGTTTTCAGTCAGACTATTAAGTTCATTTAGTATTATTCAGTTGCTATAGCCAGTAATACAAACAAAAGATACACCATTAACAATAACAGAATCAGTTTTACCGGACGTATCGGTGATTGTGATTTGGTTGGCTAAAGCAAGCTTAGAGGCAGAGTGTGAAAGCGTCATCTGCCATGTCTTAATAAAAACAAACTAACTTTTTCTTACACATGTAAGAAAAACCCACTAAAAAACTGCACATTGGCTTCTTTTGTTACAAACTGTTGAGTGGTGTGTTTCTTGTTTGCATGCAGTAGTTGCACTTGGATTAATGCTGCATTTTTCTTGCATTTAAAAAGTTTGGGCACAGCACTACATTTTTTTTTTTTTTTTTTTATCACCAGGATTTTTAACCAGTTTAAGTGGTATCATTGAATCAATCTTAAAATTTATTTAAGCGGCAGACTTCTGTTAAGTAAGGCACCACTCACGATATGTAACCCAATCAAAAACCCTCAGTGCTTTTTGCCATTTGCAAAATAGCAGCCGACAGGGACCATTGCAACTCTCAGCAGAACCTGCTCTAAAAATGTCATGCAAGTATTTTTTGACTGGATGTTGTCTCTTTTGGTCGTTCTTGGTAGAGTTTTTGACTCATCAGTGCTCAACGTGGCGCTGCACATATCCAGAGGGGACAGAGCGCAGATGTGTTACATCAGAGGCTTGTGAATGAAGTAATAGAACAGGACTAGGCTCAGCACCGCACAGCTTGGTAAATGGCACTGCTGAAATAGCCCTCTGTTTGTGTGTTTCTAAAGTCATGATCAAACAGCTACTTGCAAAAGAGCCATAAAATGGGAATGTTTTAGAAAAGCTTCCTGAGTTTCTGTACGATAACTGCAGATAACCATATACTGGGGTTACTGCCTTTAGATTTATGGTTGTATATTTACAGGGCATTTGGAACATGTGCGTGTACCCCATCTTTGTATAAAAGAAGAAAGGCACTACTAGACACTACTATCACATTTCTGTAGCCTGTTCTTGATTTCAGTCATACAGTTTCATCCACCAGAACAGAAATCTTGCTAAAAAAAAAATCACCCTTTAAATTAGTTTATAAATGTAAACAAAAATCGATATTTCAATGATCTGTGACAATGTGTGTAAATAAAAGACAAAACAGGGCTAATATCAGACGGAACGTGTTTTATCAAAGTGTAGCATATGTCAATAATTTGGCATGTGCATCTGTTCAAACAGGGACCCTAATTTGGTAAAATACCTGCAGAGGCATTTGCACAGAGAGGCATAATTTGAGATTTTCCTGTAATACCTTTATACCCCACATACTTCCAAATTGGCTCTTGTCTCGGTAACTGTAGGTTGCATGTGAGAGTTGGCACCTGCTTGTAATTAAAGCACTTGCTAATGCTTTCGTGGTGCGCAGACTGCTGGTGGTACTGGTGGGGTGAGAGGGTGGAGAATCTACCATCTGTGTCCCATAGTGCCAGGTCACCTGCTGAGCATCTTCATTCCCCTAACCTTTTATTTGCATAGGAATCCACATAAATACAGCTGGGAAACAGATTTGTGCCACTGTAGCTTAGCTTAAGCTCTCTTGCTGTGTTTATAATTATTTATATTGGTGCTAACTGCTTGGCAGCCATGTGCATAGAACATGCCAATGCAAGACGGCTGCATATACTGAATGTGCAGTTCTGGGCCTGAGAAAAGGAACTGGAATCCCATAGAAGTACTTCTCATCTCTGTTTTGTCAACTATTCAAGAATTACCTTGTGTTGGGTAAAGACATGCAGTGATTACTGGCTGTCACCTGGATGATTTTTATGAGGCAATTGATTAGAGGTGGAGTGCTCATGCATTTTACAAGCAGTTGTGTGATGGTGTGTGCGGGCTTTTTGGTCGTGTGGGGTTTGGGCGCTGATATAAAGCAGCTTTGTGCCTTGTGAACTTGAGCCACAAGTGCCAGCTGGCAGACTGTTATGCAATCGCAACAGAGATGTACACATGCAATACATGCTGCTTATGGACATATTGTTCAATCTCCAGAAAACAACAACAAAAAACGTGACACCCACGCCTCACTGTTAGCCCAGGGCACTTTATTCTGACTCTACTGGTCCCACACACAGGCACACCCACCACCAGATTGATTGTAACAGTCTGAGGACAAGATAGGTTGTAATACGAGGCTGAGGGAGATTATTGCTCCCGTCTTCACCTCCCAGTCCTAACTGCGCCGGATTGACAGCTAAGCTTATGCCAATGACCTGATTTCCTGCTTGTTTGGTAGAAAAATACTCTGGATGTGCTGGCGCTGATGCAGATCCTGTAAGATCTTGGTGTAATGAGGGCATGAACTGGTCTGAGATAGTGATCTGTAGATTGCGTAGCCCCTAATCAGATTGTGACAACTGCTGTATTAGTAATTTGTGACGGCAGGGAGTCTCGCAGAGTGTGTGGGCCGGTTTGTGACGTAATGTTTCCAACGCAGCGTGTGTTCATAAATAATATGGTTATGCACAGTGGAAGTGTCTGCATTAATGTGGCCTAATCCTAATAAAAGTCTGGCTTAAATAAATGTTTAATATGTTTTAATGGTCACAGTGAAAAAAATCTTACGGATACATCTGAAATCAGGTTAAAAACTTTGTATTTTACACCTGGCCACTCGAAGATCGAGGAGAACACTTGGAGTTGTGTTTACCAAGATTTTTGACATTAGTTCAGTTTTGCCTCGGGAACTCCTCTGTCTCCACAGGAAGATTTGTGTGCACTGCAAGTGTGTACGAGAAGAGCATGCTGTGCGCCCGGTGCCAGGGCAGCTGGAAAAGATGATGACAAAGCTAGTATCTGACTTCCAGAGACACTCCATCTCTGATGACGACTCAGGCTGCGCCTCCGAGGAGTATGCATGGGTTCCACCTGGGCTCAAGCCTGAACAGGTAACAATCAGGGTGCACAAGAGAAGTCGAGACATAAATTAATGCTGTGCAGGCCTACGTGATGCTCATTTACTTGGACATGTTCGTGCATAGACTGGTTGTAAATTAAATTGCTCTATATTTGGATAAGTGGGTGTTTATATTCTCTATATGAGCATAATTGTCTTGTCATTCAGGTTTACCAATATTTTAGCTGCTTACCAGAGGACAGGGTGCCTTATGTGAACAGTCCAGGAGAGAGATACCGAATCAAACAGCTGCTGCACCAGCTTCCAGCCCACGACAGTGAGGTAACATCTCTGCGACTCTGACTTTGGATGCTTTAGACTTGAATATAGGGGTGATGTGCCTTTTTTAGTTTAAAAAAGCAACAAAGAAAATCAACAACCAGCCTTATTTCTTTTTATTAAGCTTCTTTCTTTTAATTTTTCTTTTTTGGGTGATTGGTAGGTAAAGAGGAAATTCACAACTTTTGGAAAAAATAAATTATATTTTAATCTCTTCCTATAGTCATTTTTAAAGCCAGTTTTACAATAAAATAGTCTGTTAATCCTTAATAATGGTCCTTTCTGCTTCAATTATACAACAAATATATTAAAGAAAAGAATGAAAAGGTTTCACAGCTGCAACACATGAATGTCAGCTTTAACAGAGAAAGATATTTCTTGAAAATAAATACAGGGGACATGGATAACGCAGACTCTTACTTGCTATCTTTTGGTTTGGGATGAGAGTTTTACACTTTACTGTCATTAAAATAATTGACAGATAAATTGTTAATGACAGTCTTCATACATACATACTTTAGGTCTAGTTGTTTGAATGCTGATGTGAGTTTCTGTGTCTTTTTCAGCCCCAGTACTGTAATTCTCTGGACGAGGAGGAGAAAAAGGAGCTGTGTCTGTTCAGTCAGCAGAGAAAAAGAGAAAACCTGGGCCGGGGTGTTGTAAGACTTTTCCCAGTAACTATGACTGGAGCAATCTGCCAGCAGGTAGAGATTTTTTTTCCTGTTGAGGCCGACATAAAGTTATAAACCTCACATATGAAAGCATAAAAAGAGCACGTCCAAGTCATGAAGAATGAAGTCAGTGTAGGTGCAAGTAGATACAGGCACAGCTCAGGGGCCACATGATTACAGGGCTGTGGAAGTAAATTGCTGTGCAACCTGGAGCATTTACCATTTTGTCAAAGGATATACCACCTAACTTGCTTCCCTCTGCACCACCCCACACCCATCTATTTTTCCAGTGTGGCAGACAGATCTGCGGGGGTGATATAGCCGTGTTTGCGAGTCGGGCAGGACACGGCAGCTGTTGGCATCCTCAGTGTTTCCAGTGTGCCTCCTGCAGCGAACTGCTGGTCGATCTGATCTACTTCTACCAGGATGGACAGATATACTGCGGTCGGCACCACGCTGAAAGGCTTAAGCCCCGCTGCCAGGCCTGCGATGAGGTGATTGTCTCCCCAAAATCCTCTTGCTTTTTTTTTTTTTGTTTTAATATAAAATCTCAGCAACAACAGTATTAAATGTTTTTAAATGTTTCCCACAGTAATGTATTTTATTTGTATACATGAGTGCATGCAAAAGGGGGAGTGTGCACACTTGTGTTATTAAAGAATTATATATATGAGGTGTACAAGGAAGAGTAGACTTACTTTAACAAACAATAACTGCCTCTCCACGGCCACACGCCAGCTCTATCATCCTGGAGAGAAGTTGGTGATGATAGTCTTTGTTCGTGTCCAAAGCCTGCTCACGCAGGCTTTGGACACGAGTGTCGGTGCACCACCTGCTGCTACTTCTGGTTAGAGTGGCCTGCTAGCTAGCAGCGAATCTATAGAGGAGAACAAGAGCTACAGTAACAGCTGCAGCCCAAGATGGTGGAGTTTGAGTCCATCCCCAGGCAGCTGAATGAGAATGAGCCAGCAAGTCAGCATAATGTCATAAAACATGACGTGAATGGGTGAAACATTAGTGAGTTAGTTAGAGTTAGCAGTGACTGAATTTTCATAGTGAGGGCATTAGTCAATTAGTCACAGGTGGCATTGTTCTCTAACACAAATAATAAATGCCAAGTTGCTAAATGCACTTGGGAGGCTATTAGTACAACTGGGAAGTTACACAAAATAGTTTGTTGATGTTTTTTTGCAGGTTTGTGGAAGTAAACTACAGTAGGAGAGAAAAACATATAGTTATGTTCTTAATTTTTTTGGACAGAACACAATTTTTGTATTTTTTCTCATCTGTACACCACCACAGTGGATTGTAAATAAAACAGTTAGTATGTGATTTAAGTGCAGACGTTCAGCTTTAATTAAAGGGGTTTAACAAAGAAATTTATGTTAACTTTTTTTGGAATCACACACATTTTTTACATACTCCCCACTTTCAGAGGCTCAACATTAATTTTAATTTTAAATATGAATATTTGTTTCTATACTTGGATAAAGTGTAAAAAATGACTGCCTTAGGGGAATCAATGGACATACCAAATTCTGTTTCCTGCTTTTAGATTCACTGGCAGGCCTTTACTGCTGCTGCCTTCAGTTGCTGCTTATTTGTGGGTCTCTGAATTTAGTTTTGTATTTAATAACTGAAAATCATGGTCTGTTGGGCTGGCATCAGGTGACTTGATTTCATGTGTCCATTTTTTTTTTCCCCAGAATCTTTTTTTTTTTAATGCTTTCTTGCAACATCTAATCTGGCCTTCTTGTTCTTGATGGTTACCATTGTTTTGGAAACTCTGTATTTCCATTCATAAAGGTTTCTCTTAATTGTAGACTTTGATGTACCCGTGTCCTTGATTTGCTTGGCTGGATGTTATGCAGGTGTTTTTCTTAACCATGGAAATAATTCTCATAAGTCATTATGCAGTTTAGTTGTCTTCTGTGGTGGAGCAGGTTGTTGATTTGGCCACTCGTTATGATGGCCTTCCTCACTTGCATTGACATCTCTTTGGGCCTCATAAGTAAATTTATAGTGAAAAGCTAAAGTACAAATTCAAGACTTTGAATCAGCTTCAGATATTATGTCTGCTTCATTTGTCATTAAATAATAAGGGACATAAGTGTGCATGACTTCAGAATATCCAGTTCAAATATCTTTCCTTTCTCATGTAGCCATTCCCAGATTGGCTATTGTTGTATTTTAGCGTTTCCCAGAACCAGTGCATGCTATTTGTAGAATTTTCTGTTGGTGTCTTCTGGTTTTGAATAGCTCATCGCTGTGACTTAAGGGATTAGTTGAGATAGTTGACAAATGGATCTACCGCAACTGACCTACAACTGGCAGTTAGACCCAGGGAGTGGCTAAGCCTACAAACAGAACAGCACTGATTGGATATTTTGTACTCTGTTTTGTTAACCTAGTTCTTCAGTCTTCTAAAGTTTACTTACTTCTGTACCTGTGAAATTACCTCTCTGTCTCTCACTTTCTTTTAAACCTAGATTATTCTAGCAGATGAGTGTACGGAGGCTGAAGGAAGATATTGGCACATGAAGCACTTCTGCTGTTTTGAATGTGAGGCTGCTCTGGGCGGCCAGCGTTACATCATGAGAGAGAGTCGACCGTACTGCTGCTCCTGCTACGAGTCGCTGTACGCAGAGTACTGTGATACCTGTGGAGAACACATAGGTACTGAACTAAGTTTAATGAATTAAGTTTATAGTGAAGCCATGTTTTCACATTACCAGCCTAATTTGTATATACCAGCAATGTAAGTGTTTATTTGTCTTTAATCATTCCATCTTTTTGACGTCACTTTTTTATAATATTGCATAGTTTTAGCATGTTGTTATTCATCATCAGAGCCTACAAAAGGACTTATAATAATTTACTAATATATCAAGAAGAGCAGCTAGAGACTGCACACCTCCACCATGCCTGAAAATTAAAAAATCAGCATGCATGAATTAATTTAAAAAATCTGGATCTGGATTCGTTTGCAATACTTGCCTGAGAGCATGAAGATGATGTCTGCCTTTTTTAAATTGTGAATCATTTTAATAACAGCTCTGCATCATTGTAATGTGATCTCCTGTATGCTAAAGAGACCCTTTGTCTTTTTCATGTAGGATGTAGTGCTGAGTGAGAAAGGTGTTAGCTGTGATGAAGCAAAGACACGTCGTGATACTTTAAGCAAACTTTTACATGTATCCCGTAAGCAGATATTCTGATGATGGTATATTCTTACAAAGAAGCCTGTAATACACCATATTTGTTCTCTAAGGGCACATCACTCGCATCACTAATGTCAGAGTTCTAACAAGTAACTACTGACCAATAGTATAAAGTGTTATGCATTGCTTTTAAATGTGTTCTGAGGTAATAAAGATTGATTTTAAAATTCCACAGCTGACACACAAATATTTCCTCAGGTATCGACCAGGGTCAAATGACATACGACGGTCAGCACTGGCACGCTGTGGACTCGTGTTTCTGCTGCGCCCGCTGTCAGCTACCTCTCCTGGGGCGTCCCTTCCTCCCTCGCAGGGGCCTTATTTTCTGTTCCAGGTCCTGCTCTCTGGGAGAAGACCCCAATAACTCGGATTCCTGCGACTCTGCTCTGCAGACTAGATCGCCTCACCATAACAGACAGTATGGGACAGCAGAGAAACACCACAAGCTACAGTGTGGTTCTCCACTGCAGCCACTAGAGGGCATCAACCCCATTATAGCTCCTGCAAAAGACTGCATTCATACTGCAGTGGAAACCAGAGGTGAATAACGGTGGAGCTGTTGTGCAGTGAGTTCACATGGATTATGTTTTTGTGCTTATTGTAACACATTTATTTTCTCTGCTTCTCTCAGGTGTCCACTGCACGGCTCCAGTTCAGAATGGAGTTCCTTCACCCAGTCATCATCTTCGTCAAAGAGGCTCGTACTCACCTCTTCCACACATTCATTTAGGGAATGGCTTAGGTCCTTCTTGGCCCAGTGACATTCCACATTACAGTTTACTTCCAGGGAACTGTGCTATCAAACTTCCAGGCAGTAGTCCCCAGCCCGAAGGAGAGCTAAATGGAAGTACTGGACTAAGTGGTCTTAATTCAAGAGGAACCTCTACTGAAATTGACTGTAGAACTTGGGTGGAAAAGACAAATAAAGTTATGCAAGGTATCAGAAACCACTGATACTGGCATGACTATTATATGCTTCTTATAACCCTTTTTTCATTGTCTCTTAACTACAATATGTCTTCTATTTTTCTCTCTTCAGCAAATCCTCCTCAAAAGAACTCTCATGTGAACAAACTCATTTCACCTGACTCGCCTCCTCTTCCTCTGGACAACCCCTCGGTCCTCCCACCTCCCCTGCCCGTGAAGTCTCGTGACTTGTTGCCCCGGGATTCACCTTCACCAAAACTCCAGCAACCAGAGGACAGACCCTGTGACTCTCCACCCCCGCTGACTCGCAGCAACACAGCCAGAGTCAGCTTCAGAGAGCCAATCAGCAGCAGCTACTCTATGGACGAGGATGAGGATGAAGATGAGAATAAGGAGGGGCTGCAAGAGGGTGAGGAAAACCAGGAGGATGAAGATGAGGGGGAGGGAGGTTTCGGAAGCAGGTTACATCTGAAGAAAGGCGTCCCCCCACACATGGATCTGCTGGGTATGTCTTCAGGCACTTTGAATATTAACTCATTCAAATGAAGTTTTCTTTTGTGTGTGTTTCTCATAGTTACTCATTCTTTTTATTCCAGATGGATCCTCGTACCAGCAACGCCATTTAAGGCGAGGTTGGGGTCGTTCCCGCATCCCTTCAGACCCTGCTCTACACCAGGGGTCAGAGAGGCGATCTCGACGCTCGCAATCCGACAGGCCCAGGTTGGACTCCCTAGACTGGAGAGGCGAGAAAGACAGAGACAGCCGAGGCGGCTCCGATGGCTTTTCTCTGACTCTCCATCCGGGACAATACAAACACGAAGACTGCTGTTCTACCTGCTCTTCATCCTCAGACTCAGAGGAAGAGGGCTACTTCCTGGGACAGCCCATTCCTCTACCCCCGCAACTTCGAAAGCAGCCGCCCGAGGAGGGCAAAGACGTAGGCGGAGAGGAGGGGAAGGAGGGGCAGAGGGACTTTGGCCTGAGGGGCAGCATAAGGCGGAGAAGAGCTCACAGCCTGGGTGCAAAGGACAAAGATAAAAACTGTGCTATTTCCTAACCACAAACAGCTAACCACGTTAAAAACACAGCATGTTATTTTTTTAGATTATGGTGCAAAGGAAAAACGAATGACCATCATCATTCTGATGTTTATCGGCTTTGTGACAGCGATGTAATGTCAGATCGAGATGACATGTTTAGACTTATCCAAGGGTGAACCACAGCCAAAGTTCCTGACTTAGCAAAGGGAAGCAAAATAAACCTGAGAGAAGTCACTGCCTCCCGTTGACGCCTCATTTTGAGGTGAATGAGTCATGCAGGCAGTGATGAATGGAGCAATGTGGAGTCATTATTTGTTACACACCTTTGTAAGTTTGCTCATACTTGTTTGAACTGAACTTTTAAACACTACCATAACACACAGTAACACATGTAACCTGGGGCCAGTTTTACAGACAAGCTCTCACTGTTGTTTAAATGTGCCTAAATGGTACAGTGTAAATTAAAGTCGGGCTGATGTATAAAGCTGAGGGGCCATCTCAAACTGCACAGCTAACTGCAGAAAGCGTTTTCTCTTCCGGAAAAAATGGAAGATACAAAGGATGATTACTTTAAATACAACACACAAGTCAAGCTCAGGATGCAACCATCAACTCGCTGTGTTTTCTGTTTTGAAGAACCCACAATATTAGAGTAAGGTTCCCATATGAGCAGGCACTTGACAACAGCGAGGAGGAAGAAATCATAACCAGGATCAGGGTGGAGCAGTTGTGTGGTGCAACCAGTTTGAGGTGTGAGATGAAAGAGAAGAGGAAAAAGAGGGTTGTAGAGAGGTGAAGACCAAAAAAACAATAGAAAACACAAACAGAGCGCGGTTAAAAGTTAATGACATGCGACAATGGCTTATAAACATGAGGGGAGTGGAGAAGAAATGGTAATGCTCATGTAAAGTCCCTGAGGGAAGTCCTGATGTATGGTTCTGGATTAACCAGTTCAGCCTTAATTACAAATGTAGAGAGGGTGTCTGTCTCCTGAGCCCTCTCACTCCTGGAGGCTGCATCTAAGTTATATCCAACTGACTTAAGAGCAAAGTTAAGATGGGACAAAGACTGCAGACCAGGCAAAAATATCTGTTAAACTGGCTCCAGCACATTTTGTAAAAAGAATATATTTTTATGTCTGACTTACTGTAACCACTTTCCTGTGCTCTTATGTGCAATCTGTATGTGGCTGTAAAATACTACAGTTATACTTACACTGAATAGCCCAGTAGTTTGGAGGTGACGTTTAATGACTTCAGCAAACTGTGGTTGTTTCAGACTTTGAAAATCAAAAGTGTAATTTGTGTGAGTTTTTGGAGGTCGCTTATCTTTTTTTTTTTGTATAGTTCAAATGAAACGCTGCAAAATCTGTAAACGTTCTTAAAGTCTGTACTCACTCGTCATTGGAGTGTCATTTATTTTTCTATGCTTGGTGTAGGTCACTGTTGTTGCTGGTTTTATTTGGGGCAAAAGCAAGAGTCTGTAACACCCTTGTGTTTCTCTGACTGTATGCTGCATATATGAGTAAATTTGTTTAACTTGCTTGCCTAAATGTGTGTACAGTCTCAGCACCGACCTTTGAACAGCAGGAACTGTCTGGATATAATGTAGAGGAATCATGGAGGGATTGGAAAAGTACATGTTTTGTGTTTTTCAACTACTAGTGAGAAATACTTACTTTTTTTATTTATTTTTTTAAGCAACTTTCGACTTAACCTTTGTAACAGTTTCAGTACGTATTGGTGCTTTGCTTGCAGTTTCCTTGCTCCACTCTTGGATTCTGGGAAACGGTGCTTATCACTTTGTTGAGAGCAGATGACAATGATAGGGTCACATGACCAAAAAAAGCAAGCCTGTGTTTTTCCTTGTAAGAGACTGATTGGACAAATCAAAAGAAGGGGGTGGGCTCAGGAGCAGCACACATGAGTTGTCAAACAGGTTTGTCCTGTGTGATTTGAAATACACGAACACACGAAGGAGAAACCCAGGTGAGACTGAGGAACTCAAGGCAACCTGTGAAGGTGAGTTTCCTCTTGATAGAAAGAAAAGCTTTCTTTACTAACTTGTACCTTCAGAAAGGCTGGGTGTGAGTTTGGCAGGGCAAGACTAGTGTGTAAGCCATTTTGTTTACCTGCCCTTCCCGGGTGTCTGTGCTTGGCTTCCTGCTTCACTCCCTTTGTCAGACGAACGTGCCAGCACTTGACTCGGAAACATCAAATTAGAGGATCTAATTCTGCTTGTCTGACTAAACTCCTGCAATTCCCATTGTGTTTGTAAGCCGGCCGGTTGTTTTAATGAGATACTGTAGATAATTTGAGGATCATTTTGGGGGGAACTGGAGACGTAAAAACAGTTAAGCCTGGAGCTCTACTAAAACTTTCATAACTATGTCAGCAGGAGTTTAGCCCGGCTTAGGCTGGAATGGCAAATATGTAGAGAATTTGACTGTTGGATGCAGACTGTTCAAGCAGCATAGTCCATATGCACCTACAGGATCTTAAGTATGCACAGAAGAAGTCTGACCTTCACTATTTATGGACTTAAAATAGTAGGCTCCTTTTTTTCCCCAACATTAATTACTCCACAGAAGCTTGTAGTTGGCAACAGGCTGCTATATTTAAAGATGAAGAGTCATTGTTCCCCTAGCAGCTGTTGGTGTGTGTGATCTGCTCTGTAT
Organism: Maylandia zebra; assembly: GCF_041146795.1. NCBI lineage: Eukaryota > Metazoa > Chordata > Actinopteri > Cichliformes > Cichlidae > Maylandia > Maylandia zebra. The sequence goes on from NC_135186.1 coordinate 28,794,356, forward strand.
TCCCTTCAGACAATAGCTTGTTGACAGCTGTCCTGATCCACCTCCCCATCACCCCTCACACACACACACTTGTATCACTCTTTTCACAGCCTTTCTACTGACTGAAAATGAGGTTTTATTGTGTGTTTGTCTGCGGAGAGATGGATGACTGCGAGTAATTGTTCGGATCTCTCTGAGATGGCAGCCAATGAACTTGTTAGAAGCATGGGGCTTCAGGAGAGCGATTGGCTGCAGTTTGAAATAAGTGGGAGGGTTTGTGGTTGTAGAGTCTTTGTGAAGTTTTGTAGCTCCACACAAGTTTCTGCTTGTGTTTGAAGGTAAATGTTTTCTATTCACTGGTCTTTTATTTTGTTAAGCTGCTTTTCTTCTAATTTGACTGACACTGTTTTTTCGCAGGAAGTCCAAATGTCAAGGAGCTAGAGATCAGCTGACTTACCGAGGTTGAGTCACTTCAAATATGCCATTAAGGTGATCATGAGAGAACCATACGGCCACATAAACAGAGGATAACAGTGAGGACTAAACAGATTGAATTCCAAGGTGGCTCGGGAAGTGGACAAGGTACGACTGCCTGGCCACAAAATGCCTGTGGAAACGCTTCAACACTCCGTGAGGCAACCAACAAAGACTGCTGTTGCTCCTACACCCCCACGGTTGCGACCCAAGGGGCCAGTGGGGCTAGATTTCTACCAGAAGTACCAAAAAGCTGCGAGCAGACCAAAGCAGAGTGCTGTGGAAAGGCTGGAGGCAGACAAGGCTAAATATGTCAAGAGTCAGGTAGCTCTTACCAAGCAGCAGCCAGTCAGGCCTCCTGAAGTGCGTAAGCCTCTACTCAGCCCCAGCTCTGCCCTGTGGCCCACCAGAAAGACCGCAGACCCAGCAAAGACAAAGCAGGAAGGATTACAGCTGGACATGGAGCACCTGAGTAACCTCATCAGTGGAGTGAATGAAGCGCCACGGTCCGGTGCAACTGCAAAGCCAAACGACAGTAAACCTCCTTACTGTGCTGCAGCTGTACACAATTTTCCCCGTCCTACTCCTGCAGGGGCACAGCAGAAAAAGGAGAAGCCGTGTCCGCCTCCACGTCCTGATAGGTTAGTTGCAGCTAAAGTAAGATTAAAAGCATCTGACCCTGCCAACGTAGAGAGCACGAGCTCTCCTGGGCCTCCAGCTGCAGCGACGGTACGGAGAGTGGATGTCATGCCTCAGGCCAGCCCTGTGAGGACAGCAGGCAGACGACCTCAGTTAATTCGACAGCCCCTTCAGCCAATATCTCTACAGTCTCAGTTTCGACCCGGCCCAACTGCTTCAAACCTGCATCTCTTTCTCCCTAGAACAACACCAGGTCATTCTCCTCTGAAACCTGTTATTGCTCAGTCAAAACCTGATACCTCTTCTACTTCTCCAGCCGAGACCCCAGTTCCTGCCACACCTACACCAAGCTACCCTGTTATACCTCCTCCTTCCCCAGCAATTACCCGTTTGTCTTCCACCAGCTCCAGGAAACGCCCTTCTCTAACCCGGTCTAAGTCGGACATGAGCGACAGGTACTCCCGAGCTGGGACAGAGCTGGAGCGCTTCTTCAACCTGTGCGGCTTGGACCCCGCAGATGTGCAGGAGCTGACTGGTTCTAGCTCTGACATTGTTTCCATGGCTCGTTTTCGCAGCGCGAGCGCTCCAGGGTCCGAGTGCGCGGCCTCTGGCAGAGAAGACGAGGATGAGGAGGATGAGGAGGAGGCTGGCAAAGCTGCAAATCGTGTTCCCTACGGTGTTTCTGTCATTGAGAGAAATGCACGAGTGATCAAGTGGCTCTATGGAATCAAGCAGGCAAAGGACAACTCGACAAAGAGCACCAATTTATAGGCTGGTTCAAGTCATTTATAAGCTTTGTATTAAAAATAAAAATGCCAACTTTAATATTTTTTAAGAACTAACTTGGATAAGACATTGACTGATGGAGCTCCATTACTAACCTGTTATTACACTGAAGAGTGTTTATTAATGGGAAAGTATAGTGAGTTTGTTATATCTCTTCTTTTTCACCATACTTAGAAAATGTGAGCCACAATCTTTGTTCTGAAGGTTTTTCTTGTGCTATTTTGACTTTTCAATGCTGTATTACTTTTGTGTGTCACAGCCAGGCTGTCTGGCAAAGATGTGACATTTTCATTTAAAAAAAATCACTTTGTGCTGTAAATGGCTGCCATTAAAGAGAAAATGCTGCATGAAAGTTGTTTAGTTCTCCCTGTTATGTAGAGAATGCAATGCAGATACACATCTGCAGGTGATGTATGAACAATAATTTAATGGAAAAAAGTGAGATTTCAAACAATTGGTGCACAGTTGGCTTCTAACACTAGTATTGCCCTCCCTTGGCAGACAACCATTTAGCAGACCTTTGGCATGGTTGTCCACCACCTCTGAAAACTCCTCTGATGCAAAAGCCCTTCAGTTTAAAAGGTTTGAATCTTCCATCTCTGATTTCAAAGCAATTCCTACCCAAAGGTATTTTGATATGTAGAATTCGCAGTTGTGTGAATAAACAAAAGGCATTAAAAACTATCTTCTACAAAAATGTCATTACTCTGCACCAATACATGAGTGGTATTGATTTCTGTCCTGAGATTATTTCACATTTGTGTCTGTTCTGCGGCAAGTTTTGGCTTGAAGCTTGTTTCCACCACTGAAACCTCTTTTTTTCTGCCATGAATAAATCAAAAAAAAATTCAGGTTATTTAAAATTTTGACATCATTCATAATTTAAGGGTGTTTTCTCAATTTCTACTTATTTTCTCCCAAGTTTAGTGAATCAAAATTGTGACATCAAAACCCCAAACTTTGACTTATGGATGGTAAAAAAAAATGTTTCTTTCAGTTGCCAAAACAAATTTTCACAAGAAAGATCTGAAGAACTCTGACTAGTACTGGAAGAAGAAAAAATTATATTTGCTGATTTTCCACTGAACCGAGACAAATGTTAGGACTCATCTCTGTGGAGGAATCAATAACAATAACCACATTTGGTGCAGACCAATATAGACATTTGTTTCCACTATTGTAAAACAGATTTTGACAAGTCAAATTTGGGGGTTGTAATCTCAAAATTTCTTATTATTATCTCAAAATGTTGGCTTACTAACTCAAACTAATGAAAAAATAAATAAAAAATGATGAGAATTAGTTTGAAATTTTGCCTTATTGTGGTAAGTTTCTTTTCCAGTGATATAAACCACCTGACCTGACTAAGATTGTAAATATGGGTTTTACGTTGATACCCATATTTACAATCTTACCTGCATTTCACTGAAGCTCCACAAGAGGTCACAGCCACCCACACTACCTCACTCCAATACAGCACATCAGTACAGAAGTATACTGCAGTTACTGACAATGTGGTGAAAGCGGTGGCCTTTTTCCAGAGTCAGAGAAACTCTCACTGCAGCTGTGGAAATACAGTTCTGTCATTTCAATTTTAATATTTTTAAAACGTGTTCCACAAGTTTGCTGTTTCAAACAGATCTGCAGCACTGGTAGTTCTTATGCTTTACTGTTGAGCCACCTCATTTATTGTTAAGTCTGAGCAGCTGTACTGAATAAGAATACCCCTCTTCAAAACACAAAAGAGTTGTTGAACCAGAATCTGGTTTCAAACGGGTGGCATTCACCTGTGTGTGCAGGGAAAGCATTACATGTCCAGTGATACTCAAGTGTTAACAATGAATTGCCTTAAAAGTTTTTCAGAGCACTTCCAGACATTTAAAAGGATTTTATTCAAGCAAAACACAAGCAGGAACTCGTGCAGGAAAGATCAGCAGGGGGTAAGGACCATTTCTCTTTATTCGTAGAGTTTACATTCACATTCAAACCCTTCATTTCTTTCTTTTTTTTTAAAAATTATCTGTAATAGTGATAGCATTACAATTTTCCCTTGAATATTATGATTTAATGTTTGCTGCAGAAGCTTGTTCTCAATTAAATATGTTAGTTTTGTCCTCTCAAACAAGCTTTCACTTGAAATCAGTGGCAGCTAGCTACTGTATTACTTTCAACACCGGTGTCAAAGTAAACTTTGTGTTTCCTACTCTATTTTTATTTTTTTCAACAACATTTTTAAGAAATTGAAGAAAAATAAAACAAACACGGATACAAGAAAACACAAAAAAATTACACAAGGTGCTTCAAAATATTCTTGTTTTCATAAAAAAAATGAACCCTTGCATGAGTCAAAAATGTAACAAACTAGCACCCTTGTTAAATAGTGCTTTTGTTACGTTACATGGATTATAATCTAATTAATAACTGAAAATAAGACAACTGATATTTCTGAATTTATTTTAGTTTTGTTTGACACTCCCTCCGTGGAGGAGAGACTGTACATGAGCCAAATGAACTATTTGAACTAACCACATTCAGGATTTTCCTCCATCCTCTCTCTGGTTTTCACAGGACTCAGGTGGTATTCCTCTGGCCTGCAAGCTGTGTTATGCTGTGGGTGGGGTCCCACATCTGATTACTTCAGTAGCTATTGGTATTTCCTTGCAAATTTTCCTTCTGGATGTTGTAAAGGTAAAAGTTCAGTACTTTCCACAATATAATGTTCTATACTGCTTCTAATTTTAAGTGGGTAAAATATCACAGATGGAGGCCTTCTATGTTTCCATGATTTTATTTGTGAGTCGGGCCTGGGATGCTGTGACTGACCCTCTGGTTGGATATCTTGTGAGCCGCAGTAACTGGACGCCCATTGGCAAACTCACTCCATGGTTGGTTGAGCCACACATTTAACACGCATTTCACTTTGAATTTAGATTCCTGGTGCAGCACTGTGCTTAGCCATCAATCTTTATCTCACAGGATGGTTATTTCCACTCCATTTGGCATCTTGTCCTATCTGCTTCTGTGGTTTGTGCCACGAGGCTCGATGTCTGTCAGCGTGTTGTGGTTCCTCACAGCGGCTTGCCTATTCGAGTCCCTCATGACTGTAAGTTGTTGGATGTTCGCAGGCACAATCACTTTCATTTGTCACATTTCATAGGTAAAAGTTCAGCTTGTTGTTTGAAAATCAAGATCCTACATAAAAAGAACACCTATAGCATAGACTGTATGATTAGTGAGGTCATGATACCACGCCTTTCCCCCTTCTCATTTTTGATATTGCACATCCTGGATTCCTCTTCTCACATCTTAGTCCCTCCCACCAGATATGCAGGCAAAAGAGGCAAGAAAGAGGAGGAGGAAGGTGTCGGGGTAACAGGAATTTAGTCAAATGAGACATAATTTTTTTGTTTTTTTTGTTGTTTTTATTTGGGCCGACTCAGACAACATGGCACAGTCTGACAAGATACAATACCCTTTTTTAAATCGCACACAGATACGTTGGACGGCATAAAGTTTGAAAAGACATTTGGACTAGCTAATTAGAGTCCTCTTGTTAGCGCTTAGCAGCTCAAGCAAGATAAACATTAGGTGGGATAACACGCAGGCAAAAAAATAAAAGAGAATTCTGAATTTTAGCTCAGAACGCTTGTTAGCTCTTTGGTCATCTTTCTGGTGACTGAAATTCATAGTACTCTGATCCTACTGTTATTTTTGCTCCAAGCAATGTCACCATGGCTACTGAGTTTCACACCAATGGTGAAGTGTCATTTGGCATCACATTTTTCTTCCTGTCAACAGTGCTACAACGTCCCCTACCTATCACTGAATATGTTTCTGGGAGGAGATCAGAGAGACAGGGACTCTGCCACAGCCTACAGTAAGAATATTGACTCATTTACATTCAGAAACCTCATCAGACCCCAAACTAAATGCAAAGTGTTTTGAGTTTCTTTACTTATTTGGCCAGGAATGAGTGTGGAGATGGTGGCAATGCTGCTGGCATCAGTAATTCAGGGACAAGTTGTGGCTGTGTACAATACAGAGAAGCAGGAGGCCTGCCAGGACCATGAAACACCTCAAAGCACGTCTTCACCACAGACTGCTTCCTTTCAACAGACAGTATGCTACTCTCTTCTTTATTTCCTGTTATATTTGGATTTTCATATTAAACATGGCCAAGCATATATAAAAGCATGTTCAGGCTTCAGATTGATCTAGACACCAACTGTTTTATCTACACCAGTTTTTTCTACTTTTAGCTCTGTGTGATGTCACTGAGGAAGCCCCTCCCATTTGCTGACCGATCTTTACAAACTAGCCAATCTGATTATGTCATCATCACACCTCCTCTCACGATTGCCGTTATGGCGCAGCATTCTCGGTGCTACGGTATTCCTGAACAATAGGTGTTGGTATAGGAGGAGAAGAAGCTAACCTGGAAGCAAAGTTTTTTCCACAATGTCTCATCTTTTCAAACTGTTGCGTCATCCTCTTTATTACCTGCAACTCTCTGAGCTTCTGTACTGATTATCACTGAAATACCAGTAAACACTGAAATAATCGTACACTCGTGTCTCCAATCCAGCAGCAGCACAACGTACCAGGTTACAAAAAAAGGTGGACAACTGTCAGCTTGTGACAGCAAGCTGACAGTTGTCCATTTGATGTCAAGTCTGTCATAAGGTGCCGCTTGCCAGATATAAAAAGTTTGATTTTATAAAACTGTAAAAAAAAAAAAAAAAAAAAAAGGCAAAGGATTCTTTAACTGTGACATCAGTAAACTCTTTCCTGGTGAATTTACTTAGGAAAGCCTTAAAGCTATCTCAGTTGCTGGTTTTAAGGCTTAGCGAATACAATGTGATGCTAATTTTGTAAATGATTGCTTTTGGTAGTGTCCCAAAGAGTCATGAAGCAGTGTGGATGTCAGAACTTTTCATTGATAAGTCGTTAACCTAAAAACCCCGCAGTGTCAGTTAGATGTGCATCAGCAACAGAAGAAACTCCCAGCTTGAGGTTTCAAAAATGAGACTTAGCAAAACAGCTGATGGTGTCATGGTGGCCACACCCATCCAGTATATACAGTCTAGCTCAGTAAGAATAAAATAAAATATATAGAATAAAATATATAGCTGTAAATGAGCATATTAGGTCCCCTTTAATGTAAAATAAAAATTGTTCACCCTTTCATAGGACTCACATTTCATTAGTAGAGCAGAAGCTTTTTTTCTTTTTGTGCTCACATAGTTTCAGGGATATCTTGTTACCCTGTAATTTACTGCTCTTTGCTTGATGTATACACCATTGTTGTGGGGTTTCTGTGTGTCTGAGGTGAACTCACATTACTCATATTATGGAGATATATGGGCACATTGTGGGTGCTCACTTTCATTGCAAATCCTCATAACTGAATCCATTACATGTAGAGTGACATCTTGATTAATGGTTAGAGTAAGTTTTTGGAAAATTGATTAAATTAAATTTAAATGTAAGTCTTCTGTTTCATGATTCGACATGCTGTGTGTTCAGAGATGCTATTACGCATTGGTTGAAACAAGTGGTTTCTTAAATTACCGTTGCCTTCCTGTTAGGTGAAAACAGTCTGGCCATTTTCCCTGTCCTCTGACATCAACAAGGTCATTTCACCTGGAGAACTGCTGCTAAGTGAATATTTTCTCTTTTTGGATAATTCTTCAGAAAAACCTATAGATGATTGTGTGGAAAAATCCAAATCAGTTTCTGAAATACTCAGACAAGCCTGTCTGGCACTAATAACCATAACATATTTGAGTCACTTAAATTCATTGTTCTTCTCAATTCTGATGCTCAGTTTTAACTTCAGCAGGGCGTCTTGATCGTGTCTACATTCCTTAATATACTGAGCTTCTGCCATGTAAATGCCAGCTGATTATTTGCATTAATAAGACGTTGAGCAGGTGTCCCTAACAAAAGCCAGTGAGTCTATATCTTTACGTAGTTTGCTTTTTTTTTTTTTGGATTTTATGTGAATGAGATCGACATCTACAGCCGCAAGCTGATTTGTGTATTTCACGTGCTCCCTGTAGAAACACCATTGCGCTTTTTGTGTTTATTTATAATGCTATAAAACAATTATTTACAGTGGAAAAACTTCTGTTTTTAAGCCTCTAGACTTTGTAGACAGAATAACATGCTTTGTTTAAAAGTTATGATTTCATGTGTGCATTTTGCCCCCCAGCAAAAGGCTTTCCTGACCTCAGCTATGATCATGGGTGCCTTGTTTTTCCTCTGCAGCCTGATTTTGTTCCTCGGGGTGAAGGAGAAGCAGGGTGAGTCATTCAGAGACAGTCAGCGTTCAAACACAATAAATAAAAGTTTTTTTGTTCTTGTTGAACAGCTTTGCAGAGGCGATCATGTTATCATGAGGATCTGGTAACAAATATTTCAAACCTTTATTTGTCGAGTAGGATAAAAAAAATGTTTTCTTTTTCTTTTGCTTCGGCACCGTTTGTGAACAGAATAATAAACTTGTCAAAGCTTAAACTATACGTATAGACAAACCTTTGAACCTCTGAAGTGAACATTTTTTTGTTAAATGAAAACATAATTATGCTGAGTCAAAGTGATTTAGTTTGATATATGCATGGCATGGACAGGTGTAGCTGAGGACTTAATCAAAATGTAAAATTAGCCAAAGATTTTACTCCACAAACAGAGTAAAATCACGAGTCTGATATTTCACTCTTTTCTCTCATATGTTATATTCCCAGCCTCTCGCTGCTCTGAAGATAAAGTACGACCTTCCTATTTGAGCTCGCTGAAGATGCTCACGTGCCACGTTCCTTACCAAAGGCTGGTGCTGGGCTTTGTGTTTAGTACATTTGCCTTTCAGGTTCAACTTGTAATCATTTCTGCATATGGTTTCTCCTTCTTAATTCTGTTTTTATTCACTTCAAAGTCACATGTGAAACAATTTGTCCTTTTTTTTCTTACCATCTGTTTTGATCTCAGATGTCCTTGGGTAACTTTGCGCTGTTTTGCAGTCATGCTGCTGGGCTGGGAGCCCAGTTCCAGCACCTCCTGCTGGTTTTACTGGTAAGGTGCAGCTAACTTAACAGACTCTTTCACACCCTGCTCTGCTGCATGGTTCAGTAGCTTTCTGGCCAGTTTAGATATGATTTGAGTTCAAAATAGAAATTCAGTCAACATTTCCACAGGTTTCTGCCTCTGTAGCAGTTCCTGTGTGGCAAATAATTCTTCTGAGAATTGGGAAAAAGTCCACCGTTTTCATCGGATTGTCGGTAAGACCTCTGAAACTTGATGATAAGAGAAATGTTCCACACCTTGAATCCTCGTTTTTGTCTCTCCCAGCTCTTCATCCCAGCAGTGATTATAGTTGCCTGTGTTCCCAGTAACCTGCTGGTCTTCATGAGTATGTGCGTTCTGATGGGATTCAGTGTGGCAACCATATTCCTGCTACCCTGGTGAGTCAGCTCCCAGCCTGAACACAAAGTTTGAGGTCCTTTCCAAGGCCCCCTGTCAGATCTAATCAGTGTCAGAGATGAATGCGGTGCACATGAATCATTCATAGTCTGTACTCAACCCTGGCCAGTGATGACTATTCCAGAAACGATGTGCTTTGCTGACCAGCCAGAACTCTCCATTAAAACTGACATGTGGTTTTGACATGTGATATGTCAACTTGTTGTGTGTGTGCTGCAGGTCAATGCTCCCAGACGTGGTGGATGACTTTGCTGTGAGACACCCGTCCTGTAAGGACCTAGAGCCTCTGTTTTTTTCCTGCTATGCCTTCTGCAGTAAACTGACAGGAGGGCTGTCTGCTGGACTCTCAACCATGACATTACAGTGAGTCAGACTCCAGTCCACTCACTTCTTGTGTTTTGTTACGTGGGTACATCACTTGGTCTGTCACATTATGTGCTCTCCTCGTCTGCAGGTTTGTGGGCTATGAAGCAGGTGCTTGTAACCATGGTGACAGAGTGGCGACTGCTCTGATCGTACTGTTCTCGCCAGTTCCCATCACACTTTTGCTGATAGGGATGGTGTTTTTTCACTTCTACCCAATTAACGAGAGGCAAAGCTTGCAGCTCCGGGAACAAATCCAGTAAGAGGCTCAGACATGTCATCTTTGAAACAGCTACAATGGAGATTTATATCATTAGAAAAAGCATCAAATTAAGAAGTGAAAACAACAGCATTAAAAGAGTTGCTCACATAGATTGCCTATAAACAGAAGCACTATGCACAAGACACACAGAGAGGAGTAAAACTGAAATCATGGGAGAACCCTACAACAGCAAAGATGGCGGTAGAAATATAACTTTCAGAGGACAAAAATCTTTCTAAAATGTAATTGTTGGGCAAAATCACGTTTGACTAGTGATTTGACATTTGTCAGGATTAGCTGTGTAGGAGGCAGATTGCAGACCCAGATGCACGGGGTACACAGGGGTCAATCCTAAAGTGAGCCTTTAATGTCGGCTATTCTAAATAACAAAGCACCAACCAGGGAATACGATCAAGATATACAGAAACCACGAGGAACACAGAGCAGGATAACACACAGCACTGAAGGTCAATGTAACAAGGGACAAAGAAGACAGACAGGGGGTGAGGAGGAGAGGAAACAGCTGGAAGACACAGCTGAACTAAATCAAAATAACAAGACATGAGAGAATTAAACTAAAACACGACACCGAAGTCAAATGACTATGAAATCATAGCACAAAGTAACTAAACAGAGACAAACTTGACACAATGAGACACAAATGGGCAACTACACAAATAACCAAAGACTAAACAGAATAAACCCTAAAAGGGATATTGATAGCAAAACTCGGCTGAAACAAGGAACTAAGGCTCAAGAATTTGGACAAGAACAAACTAAGAACCAAATAGAACATTAAAATAATATGCAAACATTCAAAGTTCACAAACTGAAACCTCTGGGTTCAAAACCCAAGACCATGACATTGTTTATGTTGTGATGACCATTAAAATTAAAGATTATTTAATTAAATTAATTTTAATGCTTCTAAATAACATCCCAAGTAAATGACTGGAGATGTTTCAAGTTGTTTGCAATACTGGAATTTGTTATACAAGATGGACCAAACCACTGAGATATCAACTGCTGGTTTGTGAAGTCCACCACTGTTTAGTTTTGTGGGGTTTTTTTTGGTGTTTTTTAAACCAGATGTGAAGAGTGACTGTTTAAGAAACAAGCAACACCACACCATACAACTGCATATGCTTAAGGCACTTCTTCATTGGCTTTTATATACAGTTCACAGTTGCTCATTTTGATGAACCTTTGAAGCTTTAGTTTCAGCTCATTGTATCACAACATCTTAACTGATTTCATGGCAGAAATCTCAGGAAAAAAAGACTCTTCGCACATCTATTTTGTAAGACAGATGCGTAGGAGAAGGACAAACAGATCCAGCATTGCAAACAGACTCCCACACAGTTTAACTTGGAAAGATCCCTTTTTTCTTCATCAGGCAATATTATTTCTGACGTATATTTGACAAATAGAACAATCAACTTAGATACCCAACATAGCTGATAAAATCATAAATGTTTAGCCAGACACATGATCAACCTCATTACATATATACATATTTAGATGTAAATAATTTTCAGCCACTTCATGTACAATATAATGAACAAATACATTAAAAAAAATTAAAAGTAAAACATGAAATCCCAGCAAAAAGTTAGAAACGTGAAATAATTTAGCTGCAAAAGAGATATCAAAAAGAAAAGAGAGAAAAATAGACTTTTAGCCATTAAGGTTGAGGTAAAACCTTAAATACTGAGTTCATAGTTGTCTGTTATAGCATGTTCACAGCAAGTTCACACTCACAGATTTAAGATCAAGTCAAGTCTTGGTGTTAATAAGTCATAAGTTAAGTTATTTTCCAAAGAGTTTCTTGAGAAGATTTTTAACAGGTTACTCTCTGAGCACGAGATGGTACAGAGGGAGTCGCTGTGCTCAGAATAGCACAAAGACCAGAAACAGGGAAACTGATATGCTAAGCTTCAAACAAACAAAAAGTTTGGGATTTATGAAAAACACAAAAAGATAAAATCTCAAAGGATAATTGTAATTTTAAAAAGTATAACGCAATAAACTGACTTTGTTGAGTGAAATCACTAAAGAGAGTTCATTTTAATATAAAGCATTGAGACTCTGCCCATATGGATTGGCCAGAAGGACAGGCAAATTCAATATTTAATTCAAGGGATTGTTGAACTCTCTATATGTTGCTTAGAGAACTGGAAATAGCTAGAGTGAATTATTGAAATGTGTGCAAGTACAATATGGTATTTGTACAACTCTAACAAGCTCAAAAGACTATGCTTGGTATGACCACCTTTGTCAAGATGGCCTGAACCTTTTCTCATTATTTCTTTAAGTAGTCTTTAGTAATAGTAAAGCTAAAGATCTTTGCACAATAAATGTAAAATTTATAAACATACAACTGACCCCCAAATGATCTTTTTAACAGCGTCATCATGCTTGCTATTATTATATGGATGAAGAGTTCAGTAAACTATCAAGACAGATTGTAAATTCTCAGTTATTCACTTCAGCTGCTCAATATGTCAGCATCTACAATATCAAAGAATGTGTAAGCAAATTTATAAACTCTTTGAATGTAAATAGCATTGTCACACAGACTTGGATCAATATGGATTTTGAACATAAAAGAATAAGAGTGAAGGTCTGGTTTTGTTTGTGGATTAAAGCTTAAAACTTGAACTACAAAATAGTGAAAAAAGGTGGCCAACAACATACTAGAATGAATAACAACAGAAATCTGCCATGTGAGTTGAGTTGTGTTAACAAACAGTTGAACGGGATTACATTTAGAAAGATGTGAAATGAGATTTTAGTTAAATTGTTGGAGATTATGTGATTACATTGTAAGAACACATTTTGTTCACCCATCTGCAGTATAAGGTGTGGTATTATTATCTTTATTTATCAGATTTGTTTAAATGGTTTTTGTAACGCCAGGGATTACATCGCTCATTAAAATGTCAGGCAACTTGTGTTCATTAACTGGTTACAAAGTAGCCACGGAACACAAAGTAATCTGACCCAAGCGTGCCCAACAGCACCTCTAAAGTGTATGGGCATCTTGCTGGAGTCATTATTCCATATTTACTTCCAGCTCTTTTTCCATGAGTATGCCCAGATGTCATTGTTCCAAAAAAGTTGTCCATAAACCTTCAACATAGTGAGCAAAAGTAAATCAAAGGAGATCATTCTCTGCAGCAGAATAGAATCATTTGCTACATGCTTTAACAGATAGCCTTACAATAGTCCTTGCAGGACTTAAACATACCACTTTTAAAATGAAAGATGGATATTAATGATAATACATTTATTATTTATTTTGTATTTTTTATTCTTTATCCAGCTCAGAAGTTACATCATCATCTTCAGAGCGAAGAGAAAACACAGAGCTGCCAACAATCCTGCAGCAGGCCCACGCTGGAGTCACATCAACATCACATTATGACTCAAACACATTAAAATTTGAGAACTTACCACACTGTTACAGTCAGGAGAAAAAAAATTCAGTCAAGTCTGTTTGTTCAAATGTTTCCAACAGATCTTTTGGAAATGGCAGCAGGCATAAAGCAGATCGGTTAATTGTAAGTCCTCGATGTCATGAACAAAGCCCTCACCAGTGCTCAGGATGGGCCAAACTGGGCATAAATGTTCCTGAGAATCATTGCGAGTCTGCCTCTAACAGGTCGCATGTGAGAGCCAAGGTGTCATGGGTTTGAGGAGTACATCCCACAGCAACTGTTTTAGCCTGTTTTAAACATGATACAGCCTTCATGTCTGTACTTTGTAATTTGATGCTTCAGCAGGGAGTTGGTTCACTTATCTTAGCATATCATTGGATCGGCATAATCTAGAAAATGCATAGCTAAGAAACTAATAGAGAGTTACAGAAGACCCAGCCAAGAAATCTTTGCAGAACACAAGCTTAGTCCCTGCAAACTCTTTGCACACACTGAGTGGAAAAATTGTTTTAACAGGTCATGTCTTTATGTTAGGGTATCAATCTGACCTGTTTTAGCATTATATTTAGCATAGACAAATAGCATTAGGTTAGATTAGATTAGATAAAGCTTTATTAATCCCTCGGTTCGGTTCCTCCTGGAAATTCTGTTTCCAGTAGCACAGCACCAACAGAAGCTGCAAAAGAATGTAAGCAGAAATAGAAATATACCATATATACACATATACACATATATAAATACAGAGACACATATAAACACAGAGTATATAATAGCGATAAATAGGAATAGGAATACCAGGGAATTGCACATTTCAACTATTGTGAGACAATAGTTAGTCTCAGTTAGGCAGCAGATGTTCTTTAGCAGAAATGTGTCACACAAATCAGGTTATGGCATTAGTGTTATGGTGCCATCACTCCTAACCAGAGATGGGCAGTAACACGTTATTGTAATCCGATTACTTTTTTCAAGTAACGAGTAAAGTAAGGGATTACTATTGCAAAAACGGTAATTAGATTACCGTTACTTTCCTGTAGGAACGCTGCGTTACTGCGTTACTAAAACCGTGATTTTTTTTTGCGAGAATGTCTCATGACAGTGACATAAGCAAGTGCTACGTTTGTGACAACAGCTGTCTGCAGATCAACAGTGGATATTATATCGAGTGCGGGAGAGAGTATGAGCGTGCAGCGTTTAAAGCATGGAAGTACTGACCTTACTTTAAGTTTGATTCCATAAAAAGTGTCAAAAACATTAGCGTCTGGTGTGCGTGGGAAGAAAACTTCTTTTTACAGCGAAAAAAAACCCCTAAACTTCCAAGCAAGCACCGAGTGCGCAAAGACGTAATGGGAAATTCACAGAGAAACTCGCGGATTCTTCCACTGACCGCCGCGGCACACCTGCACCAGGGTAAACCTCCGCCTGCCCTACTCCTGCTTTATAGGTGAAAATAGAGCAAAAGGACCGCTAGTCTTTGATTTTATTTATTTTCTGCTGTGTTTTACTTGCATCTATTTGAAAGAGTGAGTGTAAACACAAAAAATATTAAAATATTATATAGAGCTAAAAATGATTACACATAACTTACGTAAAGGAAAAGTACAGGCAAAGGTCATATATAGGTTTCTTTAATTTTCTACTTTGTGCCACCTCATTTCATCTCCCCTCTGTCCTCCTGCCTGTGACCTAAAAGTCATTCTCAGTGAAGCATCGTGAAAGATTTCTCATCTCCAAAAATAAATATTCAGTAGAGAGTACGAGAATAGAAAAGGGTCAGCGGACGTGCAAGGATGCACAGGTATAACCTTAGAGGAAGTTCTTTCAGCAACTGTGATGTGATGTATATAAGAAGCATGACACTTGGTTAATTGAATTCAAAGTATATATAGTGTTAAGCTGTAATGTATGTGAAATATCCTGCAGGACACTGCTGTGATGAGCAGAGAGAAGGTGAGAGTTAGAGCTTTTTTATGTCTTATACACAGTTTTCAACACTTTATGAAGCGCAATAAAAAAAACAGTGCAGTAATAGACAACAGTTCACAATTTAAAACTAAATAAAAAAATTTCTACAGGTCATAATATAAATCTGTAAAGTTGTGATAGTATACTCATGTTGTCAGTGTCTGTTCTTTAAGTTGGACCAAGGTCAGCAGATTTCCTGTTCCTGAATTTCATATAAATACATTATGTCCATAATCACTTATTTGTGCCATCATTTATTAAATTTGACGAGTGTTTGCAGTCAAGCCAGAGTGTTCTATGCAAACTGTGGCTGACCACAGCAATCTGCTAGTGATCAAAGCAGTTGCGAGGAGGTTTTTCTCTAGAAACATGACTTTCAGATACTGTTCATCTGTTGTGGATAGTTTCTTAGACCTGACACTTCTTTATTTATCCTCCACTTTGAGGACACTGTACATGTTGTCCAGATATGCCAAGATTTTGGCTAATAACGCTTTGGGAATCACTTTAGTGGTGCAAAAAAATTATTTTATACCTGTCAAACTGTTATCGTTGGCATTTTTCATACATTTAACTGAGGAAATAACTAGTAATTATGTGTTTTTGCAACAGATTGCTAGTAACAAAGTCCCTAAATATACAATTTAATGTTGCCTGTTATGTGTAGACAAAAGACTGTTTCATCCCTTGACTTAGGTGTATTTTTATGCTTATATGATTCATAGGTCAGTGTTAATAGGCTTAACAAAACAAAACAAAACAAAACAAACAAAAAATGCTCAGGACTGGATTGAAAATGAGTGACATGGCAGCCTGGAGAGCCTGGAGAGCCTGGAGAACCAGTTCTTTTGCTTCCATATAGTAAAAAACAAAAACAAAACAATACTGCAAATCCTCAGCCATCACAAATAAAAGTCACATCAATTCATTTTCCATCCTCAACTGAAATAACAGGATGTTACGGTGCTAATGTCAGTAGGTTCATGTGTTGAACATGTAACAGTGTTGCGTTCACTTTGTTGCGAAACATGGTGCATATGTGCAGGCATTCTGTAGCTCATCCCATCACGATAAAGAAACAACAAAGAAGTCAGGTGGGGTGCGGAACATGGGAAATGAAACAGTCATTCAAGTTTTTAACAATGTTCCAGATTACAAACAGTGTCATGCAGGCTGTAAACACCTATCCCAACCACAGATTTACAGTTTCAATACTGAACCTAGTTGTTTTTGACTTTGCTGCTCTGTGTATGATAATCGTTTCCAAATTTGTAGGAACACAATAGATATAAAATAGATGTGAAATAGATGTAAAAGCTGAAAAAAAAGGTTCAGAGTTGCAATAAGTGACAGCAGTTACTTAGATGGGTGGATATTAACAAGAGTTTTTGATACCAGTGCCAGTATCAGTTCCCTTATTGTAGAAAATGTAGAGGTATGCAAGTTTCAACTGCAATATGTCTGATTAATTTCATCTGAGTTTTGATTAGCTGTTATAAAATACAATGCACGAAGGGGCCTGAAATGCAAAAAATCCACTCTTAAAAGTGATTTGATTTTTCACTGTGTCAGTTCTTGCAACGCATTTCCTCCAAGATCTGATCTCTGCACGAGCCTATACATTTATACTGAAAAGTGTTCAAGTAACATGACCCCTCCAAGATAACCTAATACTACTTTAGATTGATTTTTTAATAATCCAAATCCCGCATGGTCATCTCAAATGAGACCTTTCCTAATTGGGATATCTCCCGGGGGTAAGACCTTAAAACTTAAATCATGCAGAGCCCCCCCCCCCCCCCCCCCCCCCCAAAAAAAAAAACCCCCAACATACATATATATATATATATATATATATATATATATATATATATGGATGATGACCAATCATCTGACTTAAATGCTCGTCTTAGTACACACGCAATCGTAAAACGTAAAACGCTTACTTGGGCCTTGTTTCCAAGTAGGATATTCTTATAAAATTGTTATAATATTGCTTCATTGGTGGATTTTTCCTCCATCCGTGCCCACTCGCTCGTCAGGAGGCCGCCCATGTCTCCAGCTTCCGCTCGCATTGTAGGGTGGTCCAGAAGAAGGATACAGCGGAGCGAAAATGGGAGTAGAAATTCAGACTATAACTCCGGGTGACGGTGAGAATTATGTGACTTGTTAAACAGCCTAATATTGTTTTTATCCCGAGAGTGTTCGCTTCATTATTCTGCCACTTTTCTCTCTGTTTTCCTGTTTCCAGGGCGGACTTTTCCGAAGAAGGGGCAGCGCGTCGTGGTGCACTATGTTGGTGAGTGCGGAGGCTGGAGCTCCGAGATTTGGATGCTCTTTAACGTTTTGAATGTTTCCTCTAGCCCCTACCTGGGTGAAAGGTGTCTGATTGGGTGAATTGTGAGCCAAGTTAGTTTCATCTAACAGTACCCGAGTGTCCATTGCTTCTTCTGCTGGTTAGCATTGTAGCTAGCTTCTGTTAACAGACTGACTATTTTGACTGTTGGGCTATCATCAGCTATTCTGATGCTCGCATACTTTTATTATACCCCCGGTCTTTTAAACCGGCCAGAATTGTCTTTAATTGAGGGAACGAAGAGTAGTTAAGTTCGTTGAGCTGAAGCCTCCTAACGTAAACTATCCGGGAACCCGTTATGCTAACGCTAGCATCACGGCTAAACAGTTAGCTCATGTTGGAGAAGGGTGCAGAAAAGTGGGATTAGTTATCAACAAGCCGAGCTCTGTGTCGAGTTAGATATTCAGACATGTCTAACCAGCCTTCGGACTCTTATTTCATCTCCAGGCACACTGGCAGACGGTAAAGTGTTTGACTCTTCGAGGTCCCGGGGCAAGCCGTTCAAATTTAAGATCGGACACCAGGAGGTGATTCGGGGATGGGAAGAAGGAGTAGCCCAGGTGAGCAAGATTTTCGCAATGAATACCTTTATGCAGGTATTACTTAACTAGCTATGTTTTCCTTACAACGGCTAAAAGTAACGATTGTGATCTTTCTCTCTTGGGGGGCATGAAATGCTTTTATAGTTACGTTTAACTGCGTTGCTTATATTGGGAGGTATTTAGCCCAATCTCAGCTGTAACATCTGTCAGTAGTGACGAGTATGGAAATAAATTTGTGTTACTCCAGATTGATGGTATTATTTTTGCATAAGTGGGCCTTTTTTAGCCTCTTTTATTAGAACTAAATGCATCCAAATAGCACTCACAGCTCTTTTAGTGGTTTCAAGTGATGCTGGAGCATCTCTGCTCTCTTTTCTTCATCCTCTATCTGCCTTTCCTGTTGCTTTAAGTGGCACAGAGCCTGTTCCAGCTGTTAACACGCTGTTATGATACTTTGCCACCATTAACCCAGTGTAATTTTGCAATTATTACTGTTAGAAATGATTTATATTTAATGATATAATGCTGTGATGTTTGTTCTGTTGTTTCCCGCTTGTGTTTTATTGAACCATGTAAGATTTTTGGGGATTTTGCACGATCAGATGGGTGAACAAAAGACCTATTATGCCCAATTTAGTCTCTATATTTTTATTCATGGGTTCTACTAAAGTAGCTATTATAGGATTACAAGGGGTGGGTGATATAGCCTTAAAATTATATTACAGTTTTTCACAAAAAATTGCAATAACAAGAACTGCGATGCTGGAAAAATGTTTCAGTGATGCTTGCAGGCAGCAGTTTTTATAAGTGAAAGTAAATGAAGTGAATTTTCTATGTTTCTTCTCTAGTAAGTTACTGTCGTTGATGGCACACTTCCTAATTTCAAGTGTGAATGTACTGAAACAAGTTGCCAGCAGCAGCAGCATTATGTCCAGTGACACAGCATAAATCAAATGCAAGCACAAAAGTAGCCTAGGCACTTGTTCTTCCCTAGAAAATTTAAGTAAAAGTATAAAAGAACTGCTCAGTATTTTAGTTTAACAATAACTGAATTAACTCAGTCTCATAACTGCTCTGAAGCTGCACAGGATGTTGTGTCTTTGGTCAAGCTTTTTATCCTTCTGCTTAAAGTCCTGGTTTTCCACCACGTAACCATGTCAGTAATTTCTATCCACTGCTTGTGCTTCCAGTCATGTGGTGTGAGGCTAGCCAGCGATGCTTGTTGAAGTGATCTGTGGACATTTGGGTTGTGTAGCAAGTACATAAGCTAAAATAATTTAAGTTGGTTATGAATAGTTGGGCTAATTCAGAAGATATCAGATTCGGCTCTAGGAGGTGAGTGAAGTACAATAACCGTACAACCACAGATATTGTGATTACAATTGTTATTTATAGTGAAAATAAAGTGCAATTACCAAACACCAATATTTACAAAATCTGCAGACAAGGAGAAAATAAAACAATTCAAGCTTGTAAAATATCCGCTGCACGGCAGTGCAGGAACCTCGTCCAACCTCTGGCAACAATGTCCATAAAGTTTATTTCATGAGTGATATAAGTCCAACGCGTATGACAGTCTAGACAGGTTGAAATTTGAAGTAGGATGATCAGCACTAAGATTCCAAAACTGAAATCTCAGAAGTGAGATTTAGGGGACTAAACCAAGAGGGGAGAGTGTAGGCCGCAGCAGCCTCCTACCAGACCGCAGGAAGTTGTAGCTGGGGTTCTGGCTCGTTGGGCCTAGCTCGCCATCCAAAGTAGTGGTGTCGCTGTGGTCTCTCCAGGGCACCACTAGCCTGCACTATAATCACAAAACCACTATTAGCAAAATTCATCTAAACTTCCCAAGCTAGCTTTAGTTCCAGTGTACACATAAAATCCATGAGAAAATACAACAAATACATATCCAACCATTGTAATGAATTAAAACAAATGACAATCTCAAATAACAAAACTACAGCCACATAAAGTGAGAGCAGTAGTAATACAGTAAGCCTCAGCCATCCCATCAGCTAATAGCACTGGCATACTGTTACAGGTTACAAATACAAACAAACATTCAGACTCACTCACCATTCACTACGTGCGATGTCACATACGAGCCCCACGCATCTACCCACGGCGGTATCAAAATACTGTTGAACGCAATCCACAATTAATTCAAAACAAGTCAAGATAGTAAACAGCGAAAAGCGCTCGCCCCACGTACCTGTTGCTTCCATCCGCTAACGCCTCTCCCCCGCGTCGTTCCGAGGCGACAACCCGGAAGGCATATATCGGTGCCTCGCGAATGTGATTGGTCACAACAGGCATGTGCAGCCTCGCGGCGTGGCGTGCGTCATGACGCACGATGCCTTCACGGACACGCTCCGGTTGGAATTTAAGATTCCAATTTAGTTATAGACGCAGTTCTTTTTATTTTTATGTGGGTTACATCCTCCCCGCCTTAACCATGCACGTCCCGTCGCATGTTAAACGCTAGACAACGTGAACAGACGAAGGACGGCTAGCATTATGGCCCAATGCATCGGAAAGACTATGCAACATCGTTTGGACAACGGAAACCAGAGGATTACCACGAGTGAAATAGTGAAGTCGATCAGGTGGTGCTCTTTGTCGTTGTGAACGTCTTAGCCCGTCACCTATGTCGGTGTCCTGTTCAATAACACTAGACTCTTCAGGAGAATCTTCAACAGCAACGACAGGAATGTTGACAAGTATGTCTCCACTTCCAGGTAAGTTTTCAGGTAAGCTATTTCTATCTTCAGGGTGACTTTCAATAAGTTCAAGCAAAATGTCTTCCACATCAGAGTCAGATTGCCCACCACCAGACTCCACTGCTGGAGGAAGAACACTGGACACAGAGGCTGGTTCTCCTTGCACTTCCACTTCAACTGAAGGATCCAAAATCAGTGGTCCTAGGCTCCCACTGTCAGATGAATCTGGAAATTGATTCTGTTTTTCCACAGTGAAGTGCAACGTTGGAGGATTAACATACAATGAAACCAAGCTTCCTATGTCCTCATCCTCAACCAGAGGTTCTGTGAGGGAATTTAAATCCGGGTTCTGCTGCCGAGTTCTTGGTCTGTGCGGAAGCGATTGCTCTGGTGATTCCAAGTTAACCTCACTGCCCGTGAGGAGGCCGCATGGAAGGAGGAGGTCGCGGTGAAGGGTCCGCATAGGTCCATCGCTGTTCTCAGGTTTTACCTTGTAGACCGGGAGGTCCCCAGCCCGATGGACAACCACATAAACTTCTTCCTCCCATTTATCTGAAAGTTTATGCTTCCCTCGAAGGCGGACATTCCTCACAAGCACACGATCACCTGGTTCCAATGCTGATGGTATCACACGATTGTCAAAGCGTTTCTTATTTCGGTCGGCAGCCTTTGTAGCGTTACTGGAGGCAATACTGAAACTTTCCTCCAATCTCGATTTGAGTGACTTAATGTACTGTGAGTGACTCTTTTGCTGGGATTCCCGCAGTGGCAAATTGAACGCCAGGTCCACAGGTAGACGAGGTGTTCTACCGAACATGAGTTCGTAAGGAGTAAACCCTGTAACCTCGTTCCTGGTACAATTATAGGCGTGAACCAGCGGTTTCACATGCTCTTTCCACCTTGTTTTTTGTTTTGTCTCCAAGGTCCCCAACATTGCCAGCAACGTCCTGTTAAATCGCTCCACTGGATTTCCCCTCGGATGGTAAGGGGTTGTACGGCTCTTCTGAATGCCTGCAAACTCACACAATTCTTTTACTAGTCTTGACTCAAAATCTTGCCCTTGGTCGGTATGAATTCGCTCAGGAATGCCATAATAAATGATATAATTCTCCCATAAACACTTCGCCACAGTTCTTGCCTTTTGATTGGGTGTTGGAATGGCAACAGCGAATTTAGTGAAATGGTCAGTCAGGACTAAGATATCACGAGTGCCACTAGTGTCAGGCTCAAGAGCAAGAAAATCCATACACAAAAGCTCAAGGGGTCGAGATGTTTTTATGCTGACAAGTGGAGCAGCTTTTTCCGGCAGGGCTTTTCGGCGCACACAGCGGCCACAAGTCTTAATCTTCTGCTCAACATCCTTTGCCATTTTAGGCCAGTAGAATCTCGTACGGACAAGGTCAAGTGTACGTTCAATCCCCATATGGCCCATATCCTCATGGAGGCTTTTCAGGACTGATGGTCGCAACTCCTCTGGAAGGACAAGCTGGTATGAAAGGTCTCCATTGTCCCGTCTCCTCCTGTACAGGACTCCATCCACCAGCTCCAACCTGGACCATTCTCTGAGCAGGAACGGAAGTTCAGGGAGCTCAGCTCTAGCTGTTGGTGGAACCCTCTCCCCCGTCTCAAGCTGGTGAATAAGCTCTCGAATGCAGGGATCTGAGTGTTGTTTCTCTTTGATGTTAAGAGTAGGAACGACAGGCAGCCGATGACAGTCCTCGGAACAGTAACTGTCAGGGATGGTATCCATTTGAACTGACAAAGACTCGACAAGTGTGAAGCCAACCTCACCGCAGTCACCCGGCCGTGTGGCTCTGACCAAATGACTTTGGCAGATTGCTCTCACAGTCTCTTCCGGGAGGGCATCAGAATCAGCTGTGTGTTGAGAAATGAACTGACGAATGAGTTCATGGTCATTAGAAACTTCATCATTGGAGCAGGAGTAAGGTCGCCGCGAAAGCGCATCAGCGTCACAATTCTGTTTGCCAGCTCTGTACAGAAGTTTAAAGGAGTACGTTGACAATGCAGCCAACCAACGGTGTCCAGTAGCGTCCAGTTTAGCTGTTGTCAAAACGTAGGTCAGTGGATTACTGTCCGTCACCACTGTAAAATCTGCCCCGTACAGGTAATCTTGGAATTTCTCGGTCACACTCCACTTAAGGGCGAGGAATTCCAGCTTGTGGGCTGCATAACGGCTCTCACTCTGCGACAATCCGCGGCTAGCATAAGCTATGACCCGGAGTTTCTCCTCTTGCTCTTGATACAACACTGCTCCAAGTCCGGTCACACTCGCATCGGTGTGCAGAATGTATGAACGAGACGGGTCTGCAAACCCAAGAACCGGAGCAGTTGTAAGCTTCTCAATCAAGGTTTCAAATGCAACTTGACATTTGGTATCCCACCTCTCCCCGAAGGGTTGGTTTGGCCTGTAGGTGGGTATCTTGTGAGCTTTCAGGGTCTTTGATCTTTGAACTGGAGAATATCCACGAGTCAGGTCATTGAGAGGTTTGGCAATGACAGAATAGTCTTTTATAAACCGGCGGTAATAACCAGCGAAACCCAGAAAAGATCTTAATTGTTTCAGAGTCTGGGGAACCGGCCATGTCTTGATGGTCTCTATCTTCTCAGGATCTGTTTGAACTCCTTCCTCAGAGACAATATGACCCAAGTACTTTACAGACTTTTGGAAGAATCGACATTTCTCCGGTGCCAGTTTCAGCCCATATTCCTTCAACCGGTTCAGGACTCTCAGCAGCCTTCGTTCGTGTTCCTCAAGAGTGTCCGAATAGATGATTAAGTCATCCAGGAAAACGAGCACTTCCTTTAGGTGAAGGTCCCCCATGCATCGCTCCATCAAGCGCTGAAAGGTGCTTGGGGCGTTGGTAACACCTTGAGGCATTTGGTTAAACTCCCAGAACCCAAGAGGAGTCACAAAAGCAGTCTTTGCCTTGTCTTCCTCCTCCATCTGGATCTGGTAGTAACCGGACTTCAGGTCGAGCACTGAAAACCACTTAGAACCAGTGAGTGCTGAAAAGGATTCCTCCAAATTAGGTAAGGGGTATGCATCCTTGATGGTTTGAAGGTTTAGTTTCCGGTAGTCTATGCACAGCCGGACCTCACCGTTCTTCTTCCTGACCACCACGATAGGCGAAGCAAAAGGAGACGATGATTCCCTTATAATGCCGGCTTCCAGGAGCTCACGCAGGTGACGGCGGACAGCTTCGAAATCTTGTGGATGGATTGGCCGGGCACGTTGCTTGAATGGTGTATTGTCATGGAGTGGAATATGATGTTTGACAGCTGATGTACATCCAAAATCCAAGTCATGATGCGAAAAGACCTCCGAGATGTCATTCAGCTTGCCTATGACTCGCGTCCTCCATTCAGGTGACAGTGGAGAATCACCAAAATCAAAGTTCAGGCTGGTGGTAGTGTTCCTGACTGGAAGATGGGTCACGCGATGTTCAGACAAGATGCAGTGGTAGGTTTCCAAATCCGCAATGACACTGTGAGGTGGAATGAAGGTATCTTGCTCCGACTCATTTGTAATAACCACAGGAACCTTGTATGGAGAAAGAGCTGGGAAGTTGATGAGACAACTGCTGACACACAACCCCCCAGGTAAGGTGGAAGCAGGATGCTGTAGGAGAACACTCTGGCTAAACAACGGGGTGGAAACTTTGGCAGAGCCCTGGATAACAATAGTGCGGCCGGCCGGAACACACACTGGAGCTTTGCTTAGTAGCCTCACATTCCCAATGCTGCCATTCTCCTTCTGCTTGTGTGACAGCTGTAGTGTTTTCAACACCGCTCTGTACCCATGAGTGCTAGGCTGATAGCTCGGATGCTGGTTAAGATGCTGTTCATACAGGGGTTCCAGGGTGTTCATCCCAATTAGCACAGTAGCGGGGACGTCAGGGTGTACGTCCGGAACAACTAGAGCCAATGTTGTTACTTCATATTCTTCACCAACAAAATCTCTGGGGAACTTGACGGAAACCTCAATGTATCCAAGATATGGAATGGTTTGACCCGCAGCACCTTCCACCTGGAGAAGATCATGGAGTGGTTGAATTTGTTGGTCATGAAGATGATTGTTGTAAAAGGATACAGGTATTGTAGTAACCCGTGATCCTGTATCAAGCAGGCATTTCTGTGGATGGCCTGCTAGGGTCACCTCTGTTGTGCATCTTGACCCAACTAACCCATGAGGTAACATTGTAGTTGCCTTCGGACAAGTGTGTAGGTCTACACAGTGAACAATTTCCTCCTTGTTCCTTTCCTCCTTTGCGGGACAATGTGGGTCCTGCACAGTTCCTGTACGTCCCATTACAGGAACTGTATCTAGTTTAAATGTCCAGTTGATGAATTCCGCTTCTGCCATTTTGGTTTCCTTTCACTGAACTGTTTGCGTTTTGTATTGACCAATGCAGGATTGGGTCTGTTCTCACACTGTGGTCTAATGTGTCCATCTTCCCCACACCTGAAACAGAAACCAGGCTTGGGGTTAGGTGATATATTCCCCTGTGTATCCGTCCTTTGCTTCGGGTGCTGCTTTGGAACAGGAGTACAGGACTGGTGAGACTGGGAGGCAGTTAAGGCGGCAAGTTGCTTTTGTATCTCCGCCATCTGCTGGGTGAGAGTGGACAACGCAGCACAGACCCCCTTTTCTTCTTCTACTGCGAACTGAGCTTGAGCTGCAACTCTGTGTCTTGGTGTTCCCAAATGTTGCTTCATCCTCAGAGTTTTGCTAGCTTCTCTGTCTTCTTCAGTCCTTAATAGGAGTAACAGTTCTGCAAAAGAAGGTGGGTTGGATTTTCTCTGCTTCAGCTGAAGCTCAGAGATAAGATTGCTATCCCAACATCCCCTACAGAATTGGCTGAGCAGGTGCCTGTTCACTTCACTCTGCTTGACTCCTCCCCGCTTGACAGCTAAACTCAGGGCCACCTGAAGTCGCTGTAAGTAGCCGGATGGTTTCTCACCCGAGTTCTGCAGCGTGTCCATGAACTTCGCATAAAGTTCTTCCCCGTCCTGTACAATTCCATAAGCAGAATCAAGATGTTGAATATAAGTCTCTGCTGGTAGGTCGGGGTTAAGGTGCTTGATTATGTCCGCTGCAGGTGGTAAAAGACTATCAAGGATGTGTCTGGATCTTCGCAGTTCTGAAATGGCTGGATCCTTTAAGATGAGATCCACTCCAGAGCGCCATGTATCATAGTCCACCTCATGCTGTGGGTGTGGTAGTCTCCCAGAAAACATGCGCAGCTTATGGGATGAGCGTATGTTTACATCTTCGCTCTTTACTATATGCTCCACAACATACCTCTGTACTTCAGGTGGATTCAACTCAGCTGCAGACATACTGATAGAATGTCCTTCTGTTGTTGTAGGATGTAGGGTAGCTGAAGAAGTGACAGGGCTAGCCATGTTGTGGGTTTGTCGATCCGGAGTGGCAGCCATTTTGTGTTCAGATGCGGCAGTGCATTCCTGCTTGAGCCCTTCTGGTTTTCCTGGGCGCAGTTCTGAAACAGCTCCATTTATTTGGGTCATTAGTTCTTGGAGAACTTCAGCAAAATCCTGACCAGACAGTTTTGCTACTTGTTTTAAGTCAGCTAAATAAGTCTTAGTCTTTGTGCACCCGACAGTAGCCGCATAGATTTTAGACAAGCTTTTTATATGATATTCATTATTTAAGGGCTTAAATGTATACGGCAGAATCGGACCCAATAAATCAAAAGCAGACCCCGTTTTAAACTCAACAACGAGCATATTATTAAACTCAGAGCCGGGTGAGTTTATTGGCACAGAGCGTTCAATAGCACCATACTGGAGAAGAAAATCTTCAACCTCCTCAACCACATATGCGGGGACGCCACTGACCAACACCGCGTTTGGTATTTTAACACCTAATGACTCCAACAAGTCCATGTTCATAGTAATATGGTGAGATAGTGAGACTGAATGTACACAACAATATTATACTTGACACAACCTCCTGGCTGGTTCGCCACTAATTTGTCTTATGTAGCAAGTACATAAGCTAAAATAATTTAAGTTGGTTATGAATAGTTGGGCTAATTCAGAAGATATCAGATTCGGCTCTAGGAGGTGAGTGAAGTACAATAACCGTACAACCACAGATATTGTGATTACAATTGTTATTTATAGTGAAAATAAAGTGCAATTACCAAACACCAATATTTACAAAATCTGCAGACAAGGAGAAAATAAAACAATTCAAGCTTGTAAAATATCCGCTGCACGGCAGTGCAGGAACCTCGTCCAACCTCTGGCAACAATGTCCATAAAGTTTATTTCATGAGTGATATAAGTCCAACGCGTATGACAGTCTAGACAGGTTGAAATTTGAAGTAGGATGATCAGCACTAAGATTCCAAAACTGAAATCTCAGAAGTGAGATTTAGGGGACTAAACCAAGAGGGGAGAGTGTAGGCCGCAGCAGCCTCCTACCAGACCGCAGGAAGTTGTAGCTGGGGTTCTGGCTCGTTGGGCCTAGCTCGCCATCCAAAGTAGTGGTGTCGCTGTGGTCTCTCCAGGGCACCACTAGCCTG
The DNA here is from genome assembly GCF_041146795.1 of Maylandia zebra. NCBI lineage: Eukaryota > Metazoa > Chordata > Actinopteri > Cichliformes > Cichlidae > Maylandia > Maylandia zebra. The sequence goes on from NC_135186.1 coordinate 28,821,930, forward strand.
CACTATAATCACAAAACCACTATTAGCAAAATTCATCTAAACTTCCCAAGCTAGCTTTAGTTCCAGTGTACACATAAAATCCATGAGAAAATACAACAAATACATATCCAACCATTGTAATGAATTAAAACAAATGACAATCTCAAATAACAAAACTACAGCCACATAAAGTGAGAGCAGTAGTAATACAGTAAGCCTCAGCCATCCCATCAGCTAATAGCACTGGCATACTGTTACAGGTTACAAATACAAACAAACATTCAGACTCACTCACCATTCACTACGTGCGATGTCACATACGAGCCCCACGCATCTACCCACGGCGGTATCAAAATACTGTTGAACGCAATCCACAATTAATTCAAAACAAGTCAAGATAGTAAACAGCGAAAAGCGCTCGCCCCACGTACCTGTTGCTTCCATCCGCTAACGCCTCTCCCCCGCGTCGTTCCGAGGCGACAACCCGGAAGGCATATATCGGTGCCTCGCGAATGTGATTGGTCACAACAGGCATGTGCAGCCTCGCGGCGTGGCGTGCGTCATGACGCACGATGCCTTCACGGACACGCTCCGGTTGGAATTTAAGATTCCAATTTAGTTATAGACGCAGTTCTTTTTATTTTTATGTGGGTTACATCCTCCCCGCCTTAACCATGCACGTCCCGTCGCATGTTAAACGCTAGACAACGTGAACAGACGAAGGACGGCTAGCATTATGGCCCAATGCATCGGAAAGACTATGCAACATCGTTTGGACAACGGAAACCAGAGGATTACCACGAGTGAAATAGTGAAGTCGATCAGGTGGTGCTCTTTGTCGTTGTGAACGTCTTAGCCCGTCACCTATGTCGGTGTCCTGTTCAATAACACTAGACTCTTCAGGAGAATCTTCAACAGCAACGACAGGAATGTTGACAAGTATGTCTCCACTTCCAGGTAAGTTTTCAGGTAAGCTATTTCTATCTTCAGGGTGACTTTCAATAAGTTCAAGCAAAATGTCTTCCACATCAGAGTCAGATTGCCCACCACCAGACTCCACTGCTGGAGGAAGAACACTGGACACAGAGGCTGGTTCTCCTTGCACTTCCACTTCAACTGAAGGATCCAAAATCAGTGGTCCTAGGCTCCCACTGTCAGATGAATCTGGAAATTGATTCTGTTTTTCCACAGTGAAGTGCAACGTTGGAGGATTAACATACAATGAAACCAAGCTTCCTGTGTCCTCATCCTCAACCAGAGTCAAGATAGTAAACAGCGAAAAGCGCTCGCCCCACGTACCTGTTGCTTCCATCCGCTAACGCCTCTCCCCCGCGTCGTTCCGAGGCGACAACCCGGAAGGCATATATCGGTGCCTCGCGAATGTGATTGGTCACAACAGGCATGTGCAGCCTCGTGGCGTGGCGTGCGTCATGACGCACGATGCCTTCACGGACACGCTCCGGTTGGAATTTAAGATTCCAATTTAGTTATAGACGCAGTTCTTTTTATTTTTATGTGGGTTACAGTTGCACATCATGAGATGTTAGTATCTGCTTCTTTGTAGCCTGGTTGCACTTGGTTGTCTGTTTTTGCCACAAGTGGTGAAACAAGTTTGTTGTTTTCACCCGCAGCATGAATAGTTTTCTTGCATATTTTGTAAAACACTGTGTTCTGTTGGAGGTTATTAAAGTTTTTAGGTGCTAAATCGTTATTGGAGGATGACCCATGGCTGTCGCTCCCAGATAGGGATGCTTATCGTTTAGGTTTTATCCGATACCGGTGCCAAACCGATACTTTTGAAACGGTGCCGGTGCTTAAACGGTGCTCAAACCGGTGCTTAAAGAATGGAGAACACAAAATTGGTCCAAAAACCTCTCATGTTCAGCTGTTTTTTGTAAAAATATAACAATGTTAGCCTTTTCTGCAGCTATGGGGCATATATGGTATCACTCTTGGCTGGAAGCAGTGCTTAAACAATGGAAAAAACACAAACTTTGTCCAAAAACCTCTCATGTTTAACTGTTTTCCACTTTTTCTTTGGTCATTTTAGCCTTTTTGGCCAGGGTGAAGGGAGTATCTGCCATCAAACAAGAAGACAGCTGCATGTAACTACAACGGTGTTTGCTAGTTCACCTTACATGCATTAATGTAATAACGTGGTTAGCCTACTCAACGTAAATTACACACGAACAACATTAAGCTACTGACGCAGAGAAGAACGGCTGCTGCTGCCATCATCATCCGTCATCATTTCTGCTACACTGACAGGGCTAGGGGCCAGGACTCTACTCTTCGGGTTTTTGGGGGATGTTGCTAACTCCGGGTCCGATAACAGGCAACCCACCCGCAGTAGATGTGCTCGGTGTGAGGTCTCGCAGCAAGCTATCAAATACGGCGCATTTTTCGGCTTTAAAAAAAACAACGCTATGCGTCGCCAGGTGTTTCATCGGGTTTGAGGTGTTACCTCCTTTCACAGTATCACAGTATCAGCTTAAAGCACTTGCTGCAGGCTGCTGAGTTTGCATAGTTTGCTGTGAAGTACAGCCAGACTTTTGACCGCTTCGCCTTGGGCATTTTTAATCTGTAGCTCTGCTCTAAAAGAACGGATGTACCTGGACCCGCCTACTATCCTCGGAAACGTAAAATGATTGGCTAGAATTCAAAGTGTATGACATCTCAGGAAAAAAAGCACCGAAATAAAGCACCGAAATGTGCACTGCTTTTCGGTCTGGTTACTACCGTTTATGTCACAACCAGTGCCATCATGGCACCGGATACCGGTACCCATCCCTACTCCCAGACATGCCCATAAACGCATGGTGTTACTATAGCAATGATATAGGTATATGACAAATTTTATATCATATAAAAATTATCTCTGTTAACTCTGTTACTGCAGATTCTCCATTCAAGATAACCCTTGTTTATCATATACTGACCCTTGGTGCAGCCACTCATTTCATCCTCCATCTGAAACAAGCTGTTTTATGTCCTCTCACTTTAAAGCAGTGATTTTCATAATGTGAGGTGCAATCATCTCAGAAACATGAAGTGAAATAGATCTTTGTAATTTAATTAATTAAATTATTTATTTATTTATTTAAACATGCTACTGTGATTATACTGTGCCGGAGCTTTTGCCTCACATTGTTTGTTTGTGCGCTGACCTCATAATAAACATTATCCACCGCTGTAACTGTACATATCTGACAGAAAATAAGAGGAAACATGATCACTGCACACTACCATTAAACTGCTCTCTTATGATTGTGACATGCTAGCTTTCCCTGGCCAAGCTAACGCTGAGCCTTGTTTTCATTTCCTTACTCAAAGAAGGGCTAAACATGGCTTATTTAAAGCTTTGCTAATCTGTGGATTTGCAGGTTACTCCTGTTTGTGCGCCATCTACTCTCAGCGTCTTAAATGTCGCTCCCATAAGTGTTCTTTGTCTAATTTTGTTTTTCAATGGTGGTTGGAAAACGGCTCGTTACTGCCACCTTCTGGCAGTAGTAAAGCACAACATCCTCCCAGCTGCTGTTAAATCTGAAAGAATTAACTCCAGGCACACATGGTTACATAATTCAGTTTTGTTTCTTCCCGCGCGCTTGCCCATCCTTACTAATAATGCCTTTGAAAAACGCAGTTCAGCATCACCACAGACTAACATTATGAAGACGAGTTTATTGGATTGCCGTTGCATTTAACTGCATTAGTTTAAGATAAACAGAGCCTGTACTATTAAGAGGCCTTTAAATAAATCTATTACTTAGTTCGATTGCAGCAGTAGTGTTTGATTTCCATCTTCTCCACAGATGAGTGTGGGTCAGCGGGCAAAGCTTATTTGCTCACCAGACTACGCCTACGGCAGCAAAGGTCACCCAGGGATCATCCCACCAAATGCCACTCTCACCTTTGATGTGGAGCTGATTGGTCTGGAGGCCTGAAACTTGTGCACTCAACTTTAATTCCACTCAGATTTTCAGGGTGAGACGTGTTTAATAATGTGAATATTCAACATGATTAGATTTGTAACACCCGGCGCAATTAGGGAAACACATTACTATCGCTCCCCACATGCTTACAGTGACTATACAGTTATCTTTTATTGCTTATGTCCAGAGATTAAATAGTATGGATATAACAAGCTTTAGTGTCAGTAATCCACTCTTCCTCTCCTTAATCACAGCTCTGAGCTTTTTTTTTTCCTCTTCCCCCTCACTGCAGGTTGACTCCTATCTCGGGAACATGGAGGAAAAAGGTTAACAGATGATTCCTGCTCTTGATTCCTGCATAGGACCTATGTCTGTTGTTACACTATTTCACTCTCCTTTACATTTATATACAAGTTCTGTTTTGTCACTTGCTTTAAAATGTTATCCCTTATACTTTAGATTCCAGACAGTAATAAGTCATAGGCCATCTTATCACATGTATTTTGTCATATACTGCTTTGTATTTTTATGGTCATATTATTTTTTTTGACTTCAAATTGACTTTATTGCCGCTGTTTGACTGACTAAATGCGTCTGCCACCAGGACCATGTTTTAAGTGTCATAAATACTGAATGAGTCTCATTCCTGTGGCTTTGTGGCCTTTACAATAAAATCGTATTGATTGCGGGTAATGAATTGTCTTGATTCAAAATAAGAATAAATTGTTTGACACAATATTTTTATGAATTACTTTTGTTATGTACTCTAAAATACAAAAATGCCCAGAGCATGTCATAATCAGGGGATCAAAAATCAAACGTTTTCCTGAAGAGCGTTAGAGGACCTGGAAGATGGTCTTAATTTATGAGCCAAATATACCTGCTTGCTTTAATATCCGCAGCTAAAGGGGAAAAATTTTCCTCTAGGAATGGCTTATTCGAATACATTAAAGAGTGATTTTTAAGTAAAATGATGTTTATTTCTCCTCAGAGTTATTCTGTGTCACTTCATAGCCCTTTTTTTTGTCATTTTAAGCCACAGTCAAACAGGCCCAGTGACCCTGGCAACCAGCAGTTGTTAGGGAAAATGTGCATTCTCTGATGCAACCACGTAGGGTATAAAAATGTTAAATTCAGCTTTTCAATGGATGCTGCAGGATTCTTTAATTTGTCAACTGGCTTCTAGGCCTGTTACTGGGGCTTTGCACTGATGCATGAATAAGGTGAGACTCTACAGGTGAACAGGGTATAAAATACCACCGTGTTATTTCCCCCAATTAATCTTAAGTAAGGAATATTGAGTGTAATACTTTCTAAGTCTTAGTTTTATTAAAATATTCACTTTTTTTTTTTTTTTTTTTTTTTTTTTTTGAGCAAAAATTGGACAAAGCTCAGTTTTTGATGGCTGCTTTTTACAGAGCTATATTTGTGTTTGTTGGTTTTTGTAATGGTCTTAAAAAAATAAAATTATTGTTTTTTCTGTATTCCAAACTTTGAGTTAGTTTCATTCTCTTTCTAATGTGGCATCAATTTTTTTTGTTTCCATTGTTTTTGTGGTTGTTGGAATATTCTTGTTTCATTTTATTGACAAATTAATCAAAAGATTCTTTACACAGCATATTTTTGATATATTTTCTTGTTTCTCCAGACAGAAAAAAATGACCTTTTCACCATGTTTTCAGGAATCAGATTGATATATTTATAAATCTTTAGAAACTTCAATAATATAACACAGAATCGAGCTGGGGATTTTAAAGAATGTAAGTGCTACTTAAATGGAGATTTCTAGGCTCAGAATACAGAAGCTACTTTGGGCTGTTCCCTTATTCACAAGGGGTCGCCACAGCAGGTAGCTCCACGTTTGGTTTGGCAGTTTTTATGCCGGGTTCCCTTTAATGCTGCAACTACAAAGGGATTTCTGTGTCCTCCCAGGACTGATTGGGGATTTTTTCACCTGTTAGGTGAATGCATCAGGCTCAGAATATGTGAGAAAAAAAATCAAAGCAACCTTTAAAGATATACATTGTAAAAATGTTCTTGTAAAACCTTAAGAGGTAAGTTACTATGAAAGTTCCCCTAATAATTATTGACATAAAAAAGGTTTGGCATTGCACATTTCCCGAAATTTTATATTTAAATATGCAGATGAGCTGATGTATTATCTAATATGCATTCATTTGCATAGATAATGCAATGGAGCAAAAAGTGTTTCTGCCTGTAATGTCTCGCCTTAATAATTCATATTATTATGTCTCACTAACAAAAGAAAATAGAAAACAGAAGCATGTTTTATTTCCAAGAACAAAGGAAACAGTATTTTTTGCAATATTTGGCTGTTTCTAATGACTGAAGTGACACTGAGCAAATACAAATACATAAAGGAAATACTGTTGCTTCGGAACAAAAGTCAAACAAAAACGAATAGCGTGAAATTTGAAGACAACATTGTGCGCTGCTCCAACAGACTTTATTATACAGTAAAATCGTCTGCTTCTTCCTCACGCTGAACCTCTGATTAAACTTCTCAAAAACCTCACTGGAAGGATCCCTGAAAGCCAAACCTTTGTTCTTTTTGCATAATAAGGCTGAAATCGGTAACTACATTTACAGCACGTCATAGTTTGTGATTACAATTGAGTCACATCAAAGGGCCACTTGAAATAGATACATTATAATATTAATGCTCAAACACTGATACACTGCGTTAGGCTTGACTGCAGTACAGTGAAAGAAGCCACAGTTGATGCCAAAAATAATTATGTTAATTCTTTCTAGCAGCTGTGCAGACATCTTTTCTTTTTTTTTTTCTTCATGTAAAATCAGAAAATATATACCTGTATCAAACTGTTATCTCTTTACAAATTCACTAAAGTGCTCTCGCGACTCACGCCATTCATCTGTGTGGATCACCGGTGACTAAATCTCCAACTTTCCCTCTTTATCTCCTTAAGATACAATGTAGATAAATGATCTGAGTGTGCGTTAAAGGATGAAGCAAATCAGACTCTCTCTCTTTCACACACACACACACGCGCACACACACTACGCTAGTTATCTTTAAGATCCAAAATGTAATAAATGTTGTCCTTATAAAAGTATTTTTCACAATTTAGACCTTTACATTATTTCCATTATGTAAAATAACCTTGTATTAAGCTGCAGATTTCTGCTTCTCTATCCTTGGTCACAGATGCTCTTCCTTATTCATGTGTCCCAGCAGGATTGAAATGGAGTCTATACAGTTTTCCTTATGTTGTAGGAATTTAAAAAAATCATCCATCTGTCTGTTTCACTCTCACTAGAGTCAGTTCACATCTTTGCTTCTCAGAAAGTCCAAAACCTTTTTTCCTTGTTTGTGATACAAAAACGAATGCTTTTCCTCTCTTTTGCACCCACACCCTGTGTGCTCTGTTTATTAACTGCTTCTGAACACGTCACAAAAGAGCTGACTCTAACGTACTTTTCTGCTTTGGTGAGGCATCAGTGATGCCAAAGGAATTTCATGACTGTGACTCTCACATTCTCTGTGAACAATTTAGAAAATGTGATGAAGAAATTAGAGAAGCATTCAGTCACACACTATTTCTCTTATTTTCATAATGTGTACATTGTTGCTCTGAAGGCATCTCATACTGAAGGGGCTTTTTAATGCAAGCAAGAGTCCAAACAAACTGTGGGTTACATGCAAACCGCAATAAAGAGAAAACCACTTAAAGTGCAGGCAGTAGCAGTAAATACAGACTATATCAGTAAGGAAAGTATTTGATGTACAACTAATCTTTTGTTCTCTAAGGCAAAGCATGATCACAGACTCTAAAAATCTTATAAGTTTTGATATCCAATGCGAGGTTGAGACTGAAATGTTATAAAGTAAAGTCAGTGTTGTGCCTGGAGAGGTTTGGAGTCTTTTCTTAATGCCAAACGTGGCTGAAAGTTTCAGATTGATGTTGTTCCGTTCATGCTGGCGGGTCTGCGGCCCCTGCCTGCACCCTGACGTCGAAGTGAATGGAGAGCCACAGCACAGCAACCTCTCAGCAAGGACCCGATGTGGTACACCGGCATGACCTCCTGTGGTGCTCCTCGGCATAGCCATGCCATGGTTGGAACCACCGGCACTGCCAAAGCCAAGAGATCTACTAGGAAGTACCGGCTCCAGTGGCACCGCTGAGCGGAATGACCTTCTTCACCAGCTCCTCCATTTTCATCCTTATTGTCTTCTTCTATCTCCACTACTGTAGCTTCCTGCTTAACTGGTAGTGGAGCTATAGGGTGGGGCTGGCAGGTCTGAGGTCCCGCTGGTTTGTCCGGTTCTGATGGCTCTGCATTGTAAATATACTGAGGAAGGGATAGAGGAGGTAAAGATGATGGAAATCGTTGTTGTTCTGATGGGGTTATGTCTGCTGAGACTAAAGAAATTACACTTGGGCCTTCTGCACTGCTTTCTTCACAAAGCCAGGTCATGGTGGGGCTGCAGGCCTGGGAGCGGACCTCTGGTTTCTTCTCTGCTGCAGGAACAGGAATGGGGTTAGACTCAGTAGCAGAGACTGCAGCAGCCGTAACCGGGACTGCAGCAGCCGTAACTGGGACTGCAGCAGCTGTAACTGGGGCCTCCTCCTGAGGTAAGTGCAGAAACAAGTGATGGTGGGGGAGGTAGGTGTGTCCACTGCACCTGCAGCTGCTACTGAGAGTGTGGCAGGAGTGTGAGATTGGCAACACAGCCCCACCGCTGCACAACCTTTCATAGGTGGAAGAGCGTGGCACAGCTGGGGGGCCTCGGATGTGGCTCTGTGCCGGCAGCTGCTCTGACAGCAGGGCCGCCTCCAGGAGCAGGTGAGTTTGTCCTGCTGTTTGCGATGCTCCGCTTGGCTCGGGAGCACTTGAGCCGCGCTCCAGCTGCAGAGCCTCGCTGCTCAGTCTGGAGTGGGCGGCGCTGCGGGTTAAAGTGCTGGCTGGGGAACATCCACAGGAGCGAGACTTCCCACCTGGCCGACCTCCCTGCAACCCTGAGAATGGCTTGTGGTCATGGGAGTCTTGTTGCCGTACACCCAGGTTGGACCTTACCGACTCAACCACCTCCTGGAGATGCTGGATCTCCTTGCGGGCCTCTTTTAGGGCTAACTGGGCCTCGACACGGTGGCATTCCTCTTCTATCCAGTCTTCCTGCATCCTGTACAGCTGTGCCCTTAACTCATCTATTTCACAGTCCCTGATGAGGAAGTAAAGATTTTTGAATAGCAGTTATTTTTGCAGAGTCACTCATACACAGACACAGTGTAGGGAAGCACTAGGGAAGTGCAGAAAATGAAATAGCATTCATACAACAACAACTGCAACCACAACAAGGAAAGTAGGCGTATAGAGAAAAAGACTAACCTGTGCTGTAGCCTTTCCACATTTTCCCTCAGTCTGGCTCGCAGGTGTCGTATACACACCTCCTTCTGTTGAAGGGGTGTAAGGTACTGCTCTGGGGTCGGGGGCCTGATCCCATGGTTGTCGCTGCAAGCTGTGTGCTTCACCTGACGTCTGAATCACACGTGAATGAAAAAGGTTGGATTTAATCACATATGATGAGTATAAATTGATAGCTGACTGACAGTGAGTAGTAAAGTATAGTAGCATTAAACAGAAATCTGGTGATATAAAATAAAACACAAACCAATCCAACAACCTTCCAATAAACCCTTACTCTAGATTAATATCAGCCAGTTTTTGCTGACATTGTGTCAGCACTGGTAATTCAGTTCAACAGTTATTGCAGAAGCCGAGGGGTCCTGAAGTCTCAGCTGGCAAATCCCCTGTAAGAGCGTGCCAGTCCGACACAAGACTAACACATTCAGACAGTCAGTTACATCCATGGCTTTGGGCAATTCCGTGTGCAGTCCATTGAACTTGAATGTTTTATGAGAAGATGACTGAGTATAAAAAGATCTGGGGTAATTTTAGTAACATTTTGGTGTCTTATTTTCCGACTGTTAGACTACAGGAGTGTAAGTTGCATGTTACCTGGGGGTACTGGGATAAGTCCGGGCTGTAGGACTGCCCTCTGGTGGCCTAACTCGACCAGGGTAGGTGTGAGTACTTGATGTGTCGCTGTGGGAATATCGCCCGCTGCCGCCACTAGTTCCCACCGAGCGCCTTGTTGGGAGATCAAATTATTACTTAATAATATTATTATTAATAATGACAAAAATCAGATTTCAATCAGCACAACTATAATCGTAAGAGGATTTTTATTTCGATGTGCAAAAATTTATAACTGGAGAAAATTTAAAAAAGCAAACATCAATGGCAACAGATACAAGACAGAGTCGAGACGCACATTCAAGAAAGAGCTGGGGTGGAAGTGGGTCGCAAAGCAGCTTGCAGATATGCAGCAACTGTAAGCAGGCTGAAGCAGCTTAAATAGCATGCCCTATATGAGCCAATTTGATGTGTAGAAAGATAGCTGCTGAGCTGGTAGGTGCTGATTTGCTGGGGTGACAGCTGAGCTTGAACTAATGCTACACTCAATACGTAATATTTTTTGCCATTTGGCTGAAAAAAAAAAAGAGAGAAAAATGAGAAGAAACAGTACCTGCGCTGACCTGAGGAGGGCTTTCGACTCGGAGTTAGAGACATCGATGTGCAAAGGAATGTCCAACGTCTCCACGGCTCTCTCTAGAGAGGGACACTAGGAGCCCTCAGAGCTGCGCTGTAATCACCGTTACAGACACAAACATATCACAGGTAAAACCAGCATGAAGAAAACTGAATCCCAAAACCTGACAAGGAGCGTGTTTTGCTTCTAAAACACTGTGTCTTGTGTGCGGCCATTATGTGGCTCTAGGCTGGAAGGCAGTGACAAAAGTCTAACGCTAACACTTGTAAAATAAATAGTCTAGGCAGCAGCAGATAAAGCCTCCTTTCTCTGCTGACACAAAGGCGACACAGTAAGTCTACAATCAGCGCAGCTGCCTCTCTCTACGTTGTGTCCTCCCTGTCTGCAGAGCTGCAGGCAAACATGATGAAACTTCACATTAACTGCTATAAAAAGCTATAAAACAGAGACAAAGCCTCACTTTTGGTGGCTGGCAGAGTCAACAGTCACTGAGGTTATCAACTGTTCACAAATACTTAAATAGTGGAACAGAGATGGTTCCTGCATGTGTTTGTACTATTGTAATTTCAACTGTGTTAATCTCTATATTTAATTTAATATATTTCATTCCTGTCTTCTCCAACATGAAGGTTTGAATCAGTTTGAATCCCTTCTTCACAACAGCAGGTTTAAAATGTTAATGTCAGCCGTGGTATTAAAACTCAAAACAACCTGACTACTGACTGAAATACTGGGCTGGCCCACCTTTTGCCCTCAGAACTGACTTATTCCTTGCTTTCCTTCCATCTTTCAGTAAGGTGCTGGAAACACTTCTCGAAGATGCAGCTGCTGCAGATTTGTTAGCAGGACATTCCTGATGAGAATCTACTGTTCCACCCTAACATCCAAAAGGCGTTCTATTGGACTGAGATCTGATGAATGTGCAGGGCACTTGAGTACAGTGAACTCACTGCCATGTTCAAGAAACCAGTTTGAGATTATTTCACATGGCGTGCTATCCTGCAGCAAGTAGCCATCAGAAACTCAATACACTGTGGTCATAAAGGGATGGATGTAGTTAGCAACAGTAAGTGTTCCAAGAAAATATCACCCACATCATTGCACATACACCGGCATGAACCATTAATACGAGACAGAATTATTTCAATCTGCTAATATCCGATTTTAGTGAGTTTGTGTGAATACTAGCCTCAGTTACCTCTCCTTGGCTAATAATAATAATAATAAGAAGAAGAACTTTGATGTGTATAGCATTTTCAAGATACCCAAGGACACTTTACAAAAGAGTAGAAAGCAAAAAGGCTGACAGGAGTGGCACTTGCTGTGGTCTTCCGCTGCCCTAACCTGTCTGCTTCAAGGTTCAACATTTTGTGTTTTCAGAGCTGCTCTTCTGTATATATTATAATATAATGAGTGGTTATTTGAGTTACAGTTGCCTTCCTCTCAGCTTGAAGCAGTCTGGCCATTCTTCTCCGATCTGATTCTCCTCTGATCAACAAGAAATATCCACCCAGATATCTCCTGCTCACTGGATATTTTCTCTTTTTTCATTAATTCTCTGTAAACCATAGAGATGATCATGTGGGAAAATCCCAGTAGATCCTCAGTTTTAGAAACCAACAGCTTGAGTTTAAAATCACTTAAATCTGCCTTCCCTCCTCATTCTAATGCTCAGTTTAAACTTCAGTAAGTTGTTTTGGCCATGTCTACATTCCTAAATGCACCGAGATCCTGGCTTGTGGTTTGGTGATGAGATATCTGAGTTCAAGAGTAGATGAACAGGTTACCTAACAAAGTAGCCGGTGAGTGTATATTGGATTGAAAGCAAATATTGCGTATTGACTTTTTCAGAATTTAGACTTGTTCGGTTTATTATTATCAGATATTTCATAACTGCATCTTCCCTAACTGTGATTGTAAATCAGGCTAAGTATTTACTAATTTAAGCAGTTTGATACATGTTGATAATGAAAAAGAATCTAAATACATATACATTCCCTGAATTTAATTATCCCATAGGTAAAAATATTGTTTTTTCGCAGATAAATCACTTGTATAATCAAGGTGATCTAATGGTAGCTACAGCCCATTTCTGTTCAGCCCAACCAGCAAAAAAAAATCCAAGATGAGGACAAAATGTTCTCATCTGTTTTCAGAAGTCTCACAGCTCTGCGTAAAGCTTAAGGAAACCTGCTGATCCACGCTCAAAATGTACCAGCAATTCAGGCAGCTGCAGACACAACAGACCTGTAACACTGCCGCTAATGAAAAGCGCACCCAGCGAGCCGGAAGAGTCTCATTGTGCCCTATATTTAATTTCTAGGACGACGAGGCGGGAAATCTCACCTCCCTCTCCTACGTCTGCGCAACAAGTGCTAAGAGCTGGCGAGAAATACGCAATCATCTTACGTAAGTGTGAGTTTCGGTGTTCACTGTGTAGGCGAGCAGCATCAAACAGCCGGTGCATAAAACTGTACTCAAAGCAGCATTTAGGCACTCTGCAGAGGATCCAGGAGGTGGGGGATGCCGGGAATGTTTCCGGATAAATATCACAAGGAGAGATGGGGACGGTGCGCTTTGTCCTTGAGTCATCATTACGGTATTGAATCACATGATTTTCAACATCTGTCGCCTAAAATAAGACGCTGTTAGATAAGCAGTTAAAGAAGTCTCATCACTTTCGCATGGCCAACTGACTGCAAGCGAGTCCCTAAATAGGACACCCAACACCCCAGCAGGTACTTTCTACCGAAGACAACGCTTCTAATCGAAACCGCTGACAAGCACATTTCGCCCCAGCTGTGTCCTACATACGATCATGTTGAGTAACCGTATGATACGGTTACTAAACAAGGGTATATCACCATGTCTCTGAAGCTCAAAACAAACGTTCCCTGCAGACACAAAAGACCGACAACAACCTGCATGTGAAGCGGTACCATTTGGGCAGGTGGCAGCTGTGCATCGCGGAAAAGCCTCGGTTTCTGCCTGACTTAACGGTCCCCGGTGGCAGCAAGAAGAAAAGATGCTGGTGGTGCTGATGAGGGTCCATCCTGCAGCCATGAAGCCCGCAGATTAATGAGGCGACTGCGTCTGCTGCATCGCTGCTTCTTAAAGTGACAGCAGGGAATCATAAAGCCTCATCCGGCAGGATGTACCCGCATGTCTCCGTTTTCTGACAGGTGAATCCTTTATTCTAATAAAGACAAGCAGGCTGCTGAGCTCCCTGTTCAACAACCCAGCTGATGGACGGACTTGCAGAAAGAAAATCATGCTCCAATTCACAGATAAAGCAAAGTTTGTTTGCATAGAACAGAAATAAATACAAGTCTGTGCTTTGATATATGCATTTACTTTAATGCAATCCACAATGCTTCAGCCAATACAAGACACAGCACGAATAGAGAAACTTCTAAATTTTCACTACTTAAATAATTAACTTTAGCAACATATTTCTACCTGCTAAAGAGTCACGTTAAATACTTTGTTAAAGAAAGTTTTGAAGAATGAAGAACAGCAACATTTCAGATAAAACAACTAAGAGCTATGTGACATTTTTTTTGTGTAACTGGTCACAGAAATAACTTCTGAGATCTTGTGTCTGGAATAAATATACACGACAGAAAAAGCAGAAAGCAGACTAAAACATATAGAGAATTGAATATGTAAAATCAGAGACCTGATAAAACAGTCTGGCCAAGCATTTTAGGAAACGTGTTCCTTCACTGAAACCCAGAACAAGCAAACATATAAACAGAGTAATATGTGTTCATTTAATGCAGTTTATACTATTTATTCCAGAAGCTTATTTCAGTAACTTTAATATAATCTTATCAGAGTTAAACAGACACAGTGATTCTGCGTCATTTACAAACCCAAGCTGGCATGTTAGAAGACTGACTTCTGCTTTTTACTAATTGTAGAATTTGGGTCCAGGTGTGGCAGAGATGTCCTCATAGGGAGCGGTCTGACACAGGCGGAGGACTTCTTGTTTTTTCAGGACGAGGAAACAGAAGAAGGTGGTTGCAGCTTGCCAGCGACTGCTTCCTTCACAAATTCCCTGCAGGCTGAACGTGGGGTCTTTGCTGTCATACTGGCTCTGCTGCAAACACAAACACACACAGACAAGAGTTTAATTTCCTGTACATCACCCCTAATCCTCTCCCATCCCTCTCATTGTTAAATTCCTGTCCACGCTGACTACAGTTTCTGATATTCAGGGTTAAGTAGGGCATGGTGCAGAAAAACACAGTACAGGGTGTCCACATTTAAAATAAACTTATTAAGTAAAATTTGATTGTCAACTAATTTTGTTACTAAATGGCTGCGATCAGATGTGCTAACCAACAGACCAGCAGGTCCTTTCTTTTTGGTAAGTATAAACAAAACTTAATCCCTTTACATTTATGTATATGTTAATTTTCTCTTTTTAATGCATGGTGAAGTTACATTTCTGGATAGTAACAACTCAAATAAGTTTCAGAAAGAGAAACAGAGACGACCCCGGTATGCTAAGCTTTTTCTGGACTTTGCTACTCTCCTTTAGGTCAAGAAGATTTGTTCAGTTTTATTCTAATTAGTAAAAGGATACCGTTAAACAATTCTTGAATACAACATCTCCCTAAGGCCAACAATGATATCCAGAAGATGGTGAGGTTATGTCATTGACATTGGGACAACTTTCATCTTGGAACCAGTATTCAAAAAAACCCCAAACCCTTTCCTAAACCTGGAAACTGGTTAGTGATTTCCTGGCAACCAAAGGTTGCTAGGGAAAAATGTGTTTTCTTCACATAGTTTCGAGTGGTTGTGGGAGGCTGCTCACACTCGCTAGATAAAATTGGTCGCAAAGAGGACGCCACACTCAAAACCTCCACGTGACTGATTTTGAACAATCAGATGTGCCCTATTTAGACCCTCAGTAGCAGGATCGCAGATGTCAAGCCAAGACTGTTAGCTGTCATTTACTCAACACTGAAATGTTTGCAGAGTAATCAGGATGTTGTTATCATATCTATACCATAACAGTCAGGTCTGAATTTTGTCTCGATCATGCGTTTTTCAGGAACCAAGTACTAATGTTAAGTCAGCTTATGTAACATCCAAACTGAAATTAAGTAGACCCCATGGGACAAACAACACTCCTGTGTCCTGAACATGCATTCTTCCCATCTATTTTAATTCCAGTTACATCCAAGATCGAGTAGCTGGTGCGACTTTAATTCTAATGTCCAACCATTTATTTTTAGAGTCTTACTTTTAGAGCGTTCAGAAGCTTCTGTGCTCGCCTGGTTATCCTCCTCTCCTCAAAGTCCTGGCTATTCAGCATAGACTGGAGGTAAGAAAGGCACCATATTTCAGTCAGTGATGCTGGGCACATCGCCAAGGCAGGGTGGGAAATGAACACCCGCCATCTGTCAAGTGCTAATAGATTGGAGCTCATCTACTGTATTAGCTATTTTCACACACAATCATCCATTATTAGTTCACTTTCATTCCACAGTTAAGGTCGGTGAGAAGCAGAGGTTGGCAGAGGACAGTTTCCTGCCCTGCTTCTATTTGTAACTGTTTGTGTCTGCAAGCACCTGAGTGTGGAGGGAAGTTGACTGCGTGCTGTGCTCCAAGTAAGGCGGGTGGACAAATATGGAGTCTTCAGATGGAAGTGATGGATGAGTAAGCTCTGACCTGTTTTCATCCTGGTAGAAAGAGCACAGATTATGAGCTATGGACAATGAAAAACAGTGAAAGCAGGGGAACTATAATAAATATATATATTTTTTTTTTACATAACATGTTAATACTTACTTGTGTGAGCTGTGAGTAGCTCTCACGCTGGCTGTCGTTGACGTGATCGTGTTCAGTCAGCTCAGTGTTGTGTGTTTTTTCAGGATCAGCTGATAAATCCATGACACTGACTTCTGTAGTGAGGGCACTTCGTTCCCTCTGAGCTAAGGAGCAGGACAAAGCACATACATTAAAAACAATATAGCACCAAATCACAACAACTGTCACCTCAAGGCGCTTTATACTGTAAGGTAAAGACCCTACAATAATACAGAAACAACAACAACAAAAGAAATCTATGAGCAAGCACTTGAAAGCAGTGGGAAGGAAAAACTCAATTTCAACAAGAAGAAGCCTCTGGCAGAAACAAGCTCAGAGGAAAGATCATTTTATTATAATCTTTCCTACTTTCTCCACCATTCTTTTGTCTTTTTACCCTTCTGCCTCTCAGCTTTAACTTTGTTATATTACACATGTACTGTAATAACAGAAACAACACCATAGAAATGAATAAACAAACATAAAATACCTTTATGCTCTTCGTGGCGCATCTCCTCAACATCCTCACGTACACCACGGCGCTTCACTTGGAAAAAACTCCTAGCAAAAAGCTGGAAATGTAAAATGTGACATAACATTAATAGCAGGGATTCACCTTTGTCTATGCGCCAAAATGCAAAGTTTAATCAAAATCACCTCATAAAATCAAAAAGCCTTTACTTGATTTAAACTGGCTTATCTATTATCTTCCCATGCACCTCCAGAACGCCTCGAGCACGGCTGCTATTTTGAGACCACTTGGTGGAAGTCTCATTGTGTCCTCTCGCACTATATACATCAGCAATGAATGCTGGATCTCCTGCAGCGTGTCAAAATGAGAATCCTTTAACTGATTCTACATTTTGTGCAAGTGAAGCAACTCACAGGGAAGCAAATTTGGCAAGTGACAAGTTATGATTGCTTCAGTGTAGCCAAAAGTCTCTTGCGTTTGGATCAAACCGTGTATTTGCAGTAATCATTACAGCGTTTCCACCGTATGCCCTCCCTCAGATAACTCAGCGATTTTCAGATGAAGACAATCACCAGAAAACCCAACACAAGCTAAAGCAACAAGCATGTTGCCGGTCCCACTCGTGATGCTTTTGGTCTTTCGGGCTTTACCTGAAAACTAGTTTTAGCGATCGAATTCACTATCATTACCAAAAGTTACATTAGTTTAAAAGACAAATGAATGATTCCTCTGTAAATACGTTTAAAGCTTGTCGTGAAATTGCAGAGTGCTCAGCTTAAATAGCAGCGCTGGAAGCTGTCTGGAAGTGGACCAGAAAAGGTTTTTGAAGGCGAAAATCATTTATGTGACTCCCAGAAAAAACAGACAATAGTGGTGATATTATTGTGGGATTAATATTGTTGAGAATGTAGCAGGGTTTCACCTCCTTTATCTGGAGCGATAAAACAGTGGAACACGGCTGTGCAAAGAGTTTATCTGCACCTCCGCTCTCTTTCCACTGCATTAGCTGCACAGTGGGCGGGGCCATGTCCAAAGGAGTGACCAGATCTGAAAAGTCAGAAAGCTGCTTTCTGATGCATTCGTTGCTCAGCTCTTTAGTCTGATCCACCACCAACTTGCGTTTCCTCTTCCCCTTCTTCCTCTCAGAGTTTGCTGAAGAAAAACAGTTAACCATACAAGAGTTTATGTGAGAAAAAGAGTGGCATCTCAGCTGTTCTGATGTGAGTGGCTTTTGATTGGCATGCTTGGTGCTTACGAGTGATGGGCACAGGTTCGAGAGCAAAGGCCTCCTCATTAGCGAGCAGGGTGGTCTGATTCGCCATCGGGGTCTCTACTTCCATGGAATCCGTTCTGTTAGCATCTGCCAAACATATGGGCTCTGTTCAGAGCAAACACAGCTCTTTACTCTCTTAATGAACAACACAATTCCCTTGCGCTGCTGTACAATCAAGCGCATATCACTTGCAGCTGTTTAAATTAAATTGAAAATGTGATTTAAATAGCTAATGTAAAATACAGTCACAATGAAATATCACCTTGCTGATCATATAAAGGCGAGCTCGGCAGGTTTTCATTTTGTGGATTCTCCTGGATGAATTCTGTGGCCTCAGCATTATCACTGGACTGCGCCAGAAAATCTACAAAGTCAGTGGAGGAAAAAATAAAACATATAGTTAATATGTTTTAATTCCATTTTAATTCTGATATGTGAAAAAGCAAAAAAAGAGACCATCTGCAACCATACAACCATTCATTATTAAAAACTAAAAAGCAGATAGGAGCCATGCCGTGTCTCAAAGGCTATTTATTCTTTGTGTTACAGTTCAGATGTTGGATCCCTGAGAGAATACAGGAACATGAGTCCTGTCAAGGACCTGAAGGCCCAGACAGACCGTCTCCTCTCACAAACACCAAAGCTAATAGCAGATGTGAGCAATCCAGGTCAAACATTTCCGTTTATAACCAGGACAAGGATTGCAAACACCACTGGAAAAAGGAGAGCTTTGATTGAGTTTATAGCATATCCTGTGACATTTTACTCAATCACCTACTGCAAGAATGGTTTATACTCCTTTTTTGATCTGTATGCATTTGGTGACAAAACACCAATTTTTAATGGCCTGCTGAATACTGATATATTTGAAAGAATATTTTCTGGCATCACAACTTTACAGTAAAGGTAACACTAGAGTCAGTCAGTATCCCAGAGAGGGATCTGTTTTTAAATGTTCTTCTGGCTAAAAACTGACTGTAAACTGATCCTCATCAATTCACGTAAGACTACCGAGTAATCAGCACCTCCAAATCTGAGGAGTTTAAGTATCTCGGGGTCTTGTTCACGAGTGATGGGAGAAGGGAGCGGGAGATCGACAGACGGATTGGTGCAGCGGCTGCAGTGATGCGGACGCTGTACCGGTCTGTTGTGGTGAAGAGAGAGCTGAGTGTAAAAGTGAAGCTCTCAATTTACCGGTCGGTCTACGTCCCTAACCTCACCTATGGTCACGAGTGGTAGTGACCGAAAGAACAAGATTGCGAATACAAGCGGCGGAAATGGGCTTTCTCCGAAGGGTGGCTGGCCTCTCCCTTAGAGATAGGGTGAGAAGTTCAGCCATCCGGGAGGGGCTCAGAGTACAGCAGCTGCTGCTCCACATCGAAAGGAGCCAGCTGAGGTGGTTCAGGCATCTGACAAGGATGCCCCCTGGGCGAGGTTTTCCGGGCATGTCCCACCGGGAGGAGGCCCCGGGGGAGATCCAGGACACCCTGGAGAAATTATATCTCTCGGCTGGCCTGGGAACGCTTTGGTGTTCCCCCGGATAAGCTGGAGGAGGTGGCTGGGGAGAGGGAGGTCTGGGCTTCTCTGCTTGGGCTGCTGCCCCCGCGACCCGGCCCCGGATAAGTGGAAGAAAATGGATGGATGGAATACCGAGTAAGTCAAATCCTCGGTCCTCATCCCCGAATGCATCTCCATGTTGAGCCAAGCTCTGGAGGCTCACATCCATCAATACATTATGATAACTTTGGCGCTCATCTCCTACAATCAACGACAAGTAAGGGAAGAAATTAATAATATTCTATGACAGAATGAAATCAGGCTCAACAGAAACAAAAACAATGACAACTCAACTTAAGCAAGAAAACAACTCAGCTCTTACCAATGTCTGCAAAGTTTAGAAAGTTATTTCCAAAATCCTCTTTCAGAGTGATTTCCTCCAATCGACACTGGTTCAGTGAAAAGTGGTCCACAACATCTATGTCACTGGTGTGTGGACACAAACAGAATACTTATTCATCAGGTTTAAATAAATAACAAGTAATTAAATTATGTATGATTGCAGGGCAGCCTTACTTTAGGAAGTCAACACAGAATTATAACTTAGAAAATAGGTAAGTCCACAATCAGCCTTATATTTTTTTATATTTTTTATATGAGCAATCCTTTTATTCATATCCTTTTATATTGACAAGCATGTCATAAAAATCAATTCTATAAATGACAGGTTAGACGTGTTGGAGAAGTGAGGAAAACAGTGCCTGGGGTCTGGAAGCTGGGGATCAAAGGTAGTGAAATCTTCGACCAAGGTAATCGCTTTTATTGTGGCCTCAAGCCCCTCCACCGGCAGATCTGTCTGACCTGGTGTATTATGAGAGAAAGAGCATGCAGGTAAATTAAGTTTTCACACCATAGGTTTGATGAAAGACTGTTTGCTGTGATCGTGTACATGAGAAAACCACAAATCAGGTCAAGTTCTTGGGGTTGAAAACGTTCCTTCTTAAAATATGTTGGTTAAGCACTTATGTCATAAATGGGATACGGTCTGTTACCACTTTAGATACATATAAGTGAAACTAATGCATTCTAACACATAGAGCATGTTTTCATAAATACTCCTTTCATGAATATTGCAATGTGCCATTTTTGTTGAAGCTTTTTGCTGCATTACAAATAAATGGCTAATATAAAATAAATGATTACATGGTTGGTTCAAAAACAAACAAAACAAACACACACAGTCTTATGTACCATACACTGTAACTTTAATAAACCCAGGATTAATTGTAGGATTGTTAGACTGGATTAATCGTATTAAAATCTGAATGAAATTTTTTTTACATGGCAGTTAATCAATTTCTGAAAACCATCCTTTCCTTATTATCAGCCGGTAAGACCATTTCCCACACCCATAAACATAAACTACTCTACACTCTTTTTATATTGCCAACACTTTACTCACTTTTAGTCACTTACAGTTATTTATTTACCTTTTAGTCACTTTAATTTTAAAACTGTGTATATACTGTATATTCTGTGTATTTATTATCTCACTCCTATTGCCTGTTTATGCCCTGTCCTCATCTTCAACATCACGCTGCTCTGTTGTATCTTAATTGCCCCTTGGGGATAAATAAAGTCTTTCTGATTCTGATCAGATTGTGAAATAAGTTTTGGTTCTGCTAAAATTCAGGTTTTAGCTTTATTTATTTACGAGGAACTGTCACATAAACTGTACAACAATAGCTGCTCCGATTAAAAATATTTTACAATGTTATTCTGAAAGAATTTAAATTATTTAACGCACACACAGACACACATGCGCGCACACACACAAACTTCAACAAGGCGGGGTTACCTGGCCTAAAAGCTGTTTTAATCTTAATCAGGGCATCGCTGCAGTCTGCAAGGAGATACTTTGCTTTTCTGGAGTAGATTCGAACCACACCAAGGAGCAGATGACCAGATGTCCGCAAACCAATTCTCACCTACAAAGAACACACAAACTGACGTCTCAGACTCACTCTTTATATAGTTAATATAAAAGATTAACTAAAACTAGCCATTAAAAAGCGTTTTAGTTATTTCAGGGATGAAATCATGATTATTTAACTCAAAGACTAAAAAAAAGTGTGTTTATTTAAACTTAAAAAAGTAGACACCTGACACTCATCTCCACCCTGCCTGTGCTCTGTATAAACCCAGAAAAGGGAAAGCAATAGTCTTTATCACTGTGGTTAAATTTGTTAAGAAAACTATTTGTTTAATAAGACTGGGATGTCTGATTGTGTTGTGTGTCAGCTGCCTTCACTGTAAAGTTTCACGTTCATATTGTGCTATCTACTTGCCCATGGGAAAATACCTCCTATACTCTAATAATTAAAAAGACAAAAAACAAAACAAAACAAAAAAAACAAAACAAAAAAAAAAAAACAAACAAACCCCAAACTAAAAATAACATAAAAACCGAAATGAACCAAGCAAATCCACTTTAGGAACTGACTGAAACTAAACGGAAATGAAAACAGTTCAAATAGAATAGAATGGTCCTTTATTGTCATTGCTCAAGCACAACGAAAAATCATAAAGCTAATGTCAACATAAAACTATAATAACTGGCTTAAGTTATCCCATAATATGTGGTTATGGATATGCGCTTTGAAAACGTTTACCTTTGGTGAAATTATTTCTCTGATAGTTGTTTCCAGGTTGCATTCAAAAACATGGGCCTTTGTTAGCTTCTTTTCCCAGTGGGCTGCTAGCCAGATTTTGGCTAGTGATCCGCGCTTAGAAGTGAAGAGTTGTGTGTAGAACATCATGTTGGTAAGTTAGCTGTCACCTGTGAGGGAAATATCAATGTTTGTTTAATTATGTTTCACGTCTCGGCTGAATTTTCTCATGCTGATTTAGCTAAGTTTAGAAAATAGGTGTTTCCTTGACCGCTAACTAAGCCTGACTTCTACTGTCAATGTCCTCTAACGAAGTTAGCTAAGAGTTAGCTACGAAGCTGTAAGCCTATCAGAATTTTTTCAAGTGAGTTTAACTTCTACTGTTATCAGTGACGCTAAAAGCATAAAGGGGTTATAATAATTAATTTTACACAAGCGCAGTAAAGGCCCGATACAAACACAGCCGCCTACCTTAACTTTGAAAGTGCCGCCTTTTGACATTGAACAGCATAACACCGCCAGGGGTTATTCTGGCGCCATTTACGTCAATTAAAAAACAAACAACAACAGCCAGTTGATATAAATGGCCACAAATATTTTTTTTTTTTTTTAAAAACTACTAACATTATAAAAGTACCTGTGGTATTAAAAAAAACAAGAAATCACACATTTCACTATTCAAGCTTAAGTTGAAAAGAAATTCAGATATTTAAATAATTTTTAATCAATTATTCATAAGAATACTTATTAGAACAGCAAAAGAGTGCTTTCCATTAGTTATGTTCATTGTCATTAAAGTTAGTCTTCCTCTAACAATACTGGTCTCTAGCTGTCTAAGTAGTGCTCAAGGACTTTTGCAAAGTGCAACACAATTTCAATTTCAATTTTATTTATATAGCGTCAAATCACAACAAAAGTCGCCTCAAGGCGCTTCATAGATACAGAGAAAAACCCAACAATCATATGACCCCCTATGAGCAAGCACTTTGGCGACAGTGGGAAGGAAAAACTCCCTTTTAACAGGAAGAAACCTCCGGCAGAACCAGGCTCAGGGAGGGGCGGCCATCTGCTGCGACCGGTTGGGGTGAGAGAAGGAAGACAGGATAAAAGGCATGCTGTGGAAGAGAGACAGAGGTTAATAACAGATATGATTCAATGCAGAGAGGTCTGTTAATACATAGTGAGTGAGAAAGGTGACTGGAAAGGAAAAACTCAATGCATCATGGGAATCCCCCGGCAGCCTACGTCTATTGCAGCATAACTAAGGGAGGATTCAGGGTCACCTGGTCCAGCCCTAACTATATGCTTTAGCAAAAAGGAAAGTTTTAAGCCTAATCTTGAAAGTAGAGATAGTGTCTGTCTCCCGAATCCAAACTGGAAGCTGGTTCCACAGAAGAGGGGCCTGAAATCTGAAGGCTCTGCCTCCCATTCTACTTTTAAATACTCTAGGAACAACAAGTAGGCCTGCAGAGCGAGAGCGAAGTGCTCTAATAGGGTGATATGGTACTACAAGGTCATTAAGATAAGAT
This sequence comes from Maylandia zebra, assembly GCF_041146795.1. Taxonomy (NCBI): domain Eukaryota; kingdom Metazoa; phylum Chordata; class Actinopteri; order Cichliformes; family Cichlidae; genus Maylandia; species Maylandia zebra. The sequence continues at coordinate 28,845,702 of NC_135186.1, forward strand.
GGGGCCTGATTATTTAAGACCTTGTATGTGAGGAGCAGGATTTTGAATTCCATCCATCTATCCAGAAAATATGGCCTATTTTCTTTTTCCTTTTTCGCTGCTCCCTTTAATAGTCGCCACAGATCATCTGAATCCATCTCACCCTAACCTAACATCCTTCTCTCCCAGGTAAACTAATCTACCTTAACTACCTCTACTCCTTGCAGCTTCACTCTGACACATCTCTCCCTGTCATTTGCACACATGTATTTTGTCTTATGTCTACTGACATTTATTCTTCTTCCCTCCAGGCTGTTTGCCAGTTGCTCCCTACTCTCACCATAGTTCACATTGTCATCTGCAAACGTCATACTCCATGGAGATCCCATATGTTAAGTACCTAAAGTACTCTTATGCCCCAATCACCACTACAATAAAGTTACCAAGACATACATATATGCAAGTACTCCATAAAACTGCCCACTCCCAATTCTCAACTTTTCCACCAGTCCCAGTTGAGAGTACTGAAGGAAATTGCCTTCCCGGGTTTCCTCCGTGGCGTGAGCGATAAGCAGAGTTCTGTCCTTTCCTTATAAGATTCCTAATTATTTAAAGTAACACTCAGGTATGCCATTCAGCTGGGTTAGTTACGACGTCGGGAGCAGCTTGGGAGAACAAGGAAACACAGACTGCTTCAGGTTGCCTTCCCAAATCAACTCAAAGGTTTATTTGATACACAGCAGTTTATATAGATGAAAAAAGGTTCGTGTGTCAGCTTTCCCAGTTCAAACCGGTACAGACCAAATAAGGAAACGTCTTCCTGCCTTCTGAGCAAAGTATCCCTTGTGTAGTTTATCAGTTCAGCTACAATTTATGATCATCCCAGCAAAATACACTCCTAGACATAGAATACAGAGTTCTTTCATCAGTGAATTCTGAAACAAACCACCTAGCCTTTAACGAGCCTTTTCCAGGAGATAAAGAAAAAGGGAGGATGGGAGCAAAGAAGTGGTCTCATCTCTGTGGTGTTTTCGACCTTGAGGTACCAGCTTGTGAGTCTCACATTAATTCTTGGGTCACAGAGAAAGAGAAAAACAACTAGTAGATCGGCCTTATTGAGTAACAGTTTTCCTGTATAAAACAATATCCTGTAAATGCTTACCGTGGTATCAAAATATCTAACAGTTCCCCTCTTTTATTATTTTTTAAAAATAATAACTCAAATAGAAAGGAAAAATCACAAATGTAATAACATAATATAAAAAGCAAATCATAAAATGTAATAGTTCACAACCTAATGTTCAATATACACATCAGGAACATCATTGATGACATCTGACACATAATCTGGGTCAATTTGTGCCAATTGCAAATACATTGAAGTGGCTGTACTAGTGGCTATACGGGTTATCATTGAACGTACACAGGGTACCACACAACAGACAATAATCATCAAAAACATGCTGCAACGGTTACAAAGGCTACAATTAGTTCCTTCCATCTTCCAAACGTGTCCTGTAGCCACTTATGTAGCCACTGACCGTGACCTGCATTGGCAATTAGTTCTATCTGCAATGCTTCAAGATTATTCATAGCTTGTGTGAATGAACCGTTAGGGGCGGTATTATTGGGAATGAAAGTACAGCATACATCAACGGTTACTAGACCACAGGTACCGGTCCAATTAACAGGTAAAGCTAATCTAAGGGTATTATTGCACAACCAATAAGCACGTGGGATTGGTCTAGTTAGGCGCGTGACCATGTGTGATTTAACTAACTCCCCCCAGTCAGTATCATTTAATACACCCTCTGGGGGAACAATGATCGATTCTCTGCTCGAACTTGAACTGTGTGTGTGTTCCTCCAGATATGATACAACTTCAGCCACAGAGACAGCTAGCCATGTCTCATTACAGCGTGCACCTGGGGAGTCAGAGAAGAATGTATAGTTATCCTTTGTATAATCTATGTGTGTGTCTGGGCCAGTTAACTTTAGTCTGCGCAGACATATCATACTAGTATTAAAATGGAGAGGGATCTGTCCTAAGGGCAGTGAGGGCTTCAACCTATTCTTAGGGCGTTTCATTGGGGCGCAGGTCCCTGCGGTGTCATCAGATAACTTCAATAATTCGCCTAATGGAGTCTCAGGGTTAGTTGGTGTGTGTGTGTGTGTCTAAGTAAGCAGTCGAGAGGGCTCAGAGTCAACTGTAAAGCGTCTTTAAGGAGAGCATTATCTCCACCGATTTTCTCTAGTCCCTCAGTGAGGGGGAAACCGGATATGGGGTATCCTACTATTACCTGTTCTGGATCAGCCTTTGAACAGACATAACAGTTACTGTTTCCTAAATCACGAGCGGCTGTTCTGGCATTTTCATACCAGGCGTTAGCTCCTGTTCTAGAGGGTGCATAAAATGGTTTATTAGTGGCGTCTATGTTGCTATTTACTGATTTTAGGGAGCGTGAGGAGTGCATTAAGTAGGTGTCTTGCAAAATGGAGCATGAGGTATAGTCAGCAAAATATGACCTGCAGAAATGTGAACATGGTTGCAGTTTACAATACAAAATAGCAAAGAGAAATCCTAAGGTTAATGCGATAGATATAATAAATAACCTAAATATATGAGAAAGTATATAAGAAAAACAGTTCTTCAGTTGTCTCCTGGCCTGGTCCCAGGTTCGAGAGACATTGAATAAGCGTCGTATGATGACAATGGGCATTTCATTTTCTCCATTATCAGGATGAAATGAGTCTGGCTTTATCAGGTTAGACATCATGTGGTACTTTTGGCTGTCTGTTCCTGCTGGATGTTTGAGTACCTTGTTGTTGTTCTTTCAGACGTTGTGTGTTAATCAGTGATTGTGTGTGTGTATGTTGGATCCGGGCGCTGGCTCGCCTGAGATGTCATCTACCCGTGTGTTTATTTGCTCTGGATCCGGGCGCTGGCTCGCCGGAGATGTCGTCTGCTTGATCCGACGCCTGAGATGGTCCGATTGGGCTGGTCTTAACCCTGCTGGCATGAATCCACTGAGGTTGTCCGTCTGTGAGGATGCTGGTTCTTCGTCACTGCCAGTAAAGCCTGGGGGCTGGAAAACGCGGCCTCCCAGAGTGTCCTTGGTTTTAGTGGCTTCTCCAACATGCGTCTCCTTGTCTCCACTGGTGGAACTGTGGAGGGGAAAAGCTGAGAGAGACAAACTTTCTGATAGTTATTATTCAGTTTTTCTACCAGGTTGTGAACATCAGTGGACAATGCAATATACATCACCTTCTACTAGCGGTGCCCCTCTGGAAGCTGACCATGGTCTTGGAAATAGTCTTATTTCAAATGGAAATAATTTGGTTACTTCAGATTGAGTCATTCTAATCTCACACAGGACTTGAGTAAGTAATTTGACCCAGGTCATTAAAGTTTTAGCACACTTTTGAATTACTTCTAATGTGAATGAAGATCCTCTATCACTGTTAATCTGGTGAGGTATTCCGAATCTGGGTATTATTTCATTGCTCAACTTTTGACAGACTACTTCTGCAGTTTCTTTTGAGGTTGGATAAGCTTCTACTCATTTACTAAATTGATCCACTATTACCAGTAAGTACTTGATACTTCCTTGCGCTGGCATATGTATAAAATCAATTTGTAATGTATGAAATGGAAAATCTGGTTGTGGTAAATGCTGATGTTTTGCTTTTGATTTTCCTACATTAGTTCGTGCACATGTTAGGCAGGTTGCTAATATGCTTTTTACTGCATGTGATGTTTTCTCAATTACAAATCTTGATTTTATTGCCCCTATTACCCCTCTTTGTCCGACATGACTCACACAGTGAAAATGTCGGACAAGGACTGGCATCAGGGAATATGGGAGGGCAATCAAACCCTTAAGATTTTGTATAAGCCATCTCTGTCATCTAAGGTACAGTCATTATTCTCCCAATAGGTGTAATCACATGCAGAGGCTTGCTCTTGTATGAATTTTAAATCAACATTTGTGTCTAAATAGTCTGGGAGTGTAACAAGTGGCAGCTGTAGGGGCACAGACAATACTTCCTGCGGAGGTGGGAGCTGCGATGCAGCTGCAGCCTTGGCTGTCACGTCTGCTAAGGCATTACCTGTTGCTTCGTCTGTGTCAGCTGTACTGTGTCCTTTCGTTTTTACAACTGCAATGGCCGATGGCAGCTGTATAGCCTGAAAAAGTCTTTGAACAAAATCAGAATTTAGCAATTTATTTTCCATCAGCAGATCTAAATCCTCTCTGTCTCCACAATGTGCCAAAGTCATGCACAACGCCAAATGCATAGCGGCTGTCTGTGTAAATCGTCACATGCTTATCCAAATGTAGCTCACAGGCGCGTATTAAAGCCATGAGCTCTGCTTTTTGTGCTGAGTGAAATGGTAATGAGTGAGCCTCTAGTATGATGTCAGGCACTGTTACCACTGAATAGCCACAAAGAAATGAGTTGTCACTCGGCCTTGAACAGGACCCGTCCACATAAACCGTGGCTGAGTCTGAGATAGGTGTTTGCTCTAAATCTGGACGTGGTGCCGTGGATTCCTGTATACGTGTCATGCAGTCATGATCATCAAGCCTGTCTGAGCCATCCTGTCGGTCAAAGAACACAGAATAGTATCAATAAATGTCATGGCGAATCAGGTGTGCTGCTCGCTTTTATAGTGAGATTTGCATATGTTGTTTAGTTATGTTTGCTAGAATGGTCGTGACCTGGTGATTGGTGTGTAGAATAGTGTCATGTGAGAGTGTAAGCTTCTCGCAGTCCCTTATCATGATAGAGCAAGCTGCTACTGCCCTCAGGCAGGCCGGCATTCCTGAACAATTCAGGCAGCACCTTTGAGTGGCGGAGGTCAGCACTCCCTGTAATGCATTGAAAGAGGCAGTCATTTCTGTGGACCACAGTATTCGAGGAGGCTTGTCTTTTTTTACAACAGTCACGCAGAATGTGGTCATGAAAAGAACAGTCTGGTATCCACTGTCTGCAATAGTTCACCATGCTCAGGAAGGACAACATTTCCTTCTGTGTAGTGGGCCGAGGGACAGAGGTCACAGCTTTGACCCTGTCTGCAGTCATGGAACGTTTTCCGTGAGACAGTGTGAATCCCAAATATTGAACACAAGTCTGACAGTACTGCATTTTCTTTGCTGATGCTTTGTGGCCAGTCTTTTGGAGGTGCTGGAGAAGCATGTGTGTAGCAGTTTGACATAGTTTTTCACTTTCAGCACAGAGGAGGAGGTCATCCACATGTGGATCAGGGTGCAGCCCTGGAGGAGTGAAGCACCATTGAGAAAGCAGCAGAGCTGTCTATCATGCCTTGGGGCAAACGAGTCCAAGTGTACTGCTTATTTCTATGTGTGAATGCAAATAACGGCTGTGTGTCTTCATGAGAAAAAGGAGCGGAGCATAAATCCACCACGGTAAAATGTGTATGCAATGCATGTCAATATGCTGTGAACATCTGAAACGAGAGGTGGCAGAGGAATGTTGACTGCATTAATTTGCCTCAAGTCTTGTATGAAACGCCATACGCCAGGTTTGTTAGGCTTTGGCACAGGATTGACAGGAGTGTGGGCTTTATTACTCCTGTAGTCAATAAATCTCCTATGATGACATCTAGAGCTGCGGCTTTTTCCGTGGAGAGGGGATGTTGCTTGACATATACTAGCTTGTTGTGTTTTAATAGGTGTACGTGATAAAGTGTACAGTCAATAAATCCTATATCATTCTCACTTTTTGACCACAATGTCATATTCTGGTATTCAGCTGGCAATGTAACTGCAGAAATAGTACAGTGGATAGGGTAGGTTAGATCTATGTGACGACATGGTGTAGTTATGTCATAAACTATGTCTGAGTTATGTGACAAAATCACTGTTTGACCTTCACTTGTGTGAGCAGTTATCATGTTGTTGAACAGTGTGAGAGAAACAAAAGTGTGGCTCCCAGTCATGGGATTACCTGTTAGTGGCGTCTGTACACGTTTTTTTGGCACAGTGTGTGACATAGAGTACCGGACAAAAAGGATGTTGAGTTCATTCTCTGCTGAGGGTCCAGCTGACACAGAGGATGTTCCTTCTCCATCATGTCGGTACATAGGGCAGAGAAAACATAAGCTGTTATCAGTGTCAGCAAACATTTCACCCTTTATGTTAAATGAAATACACAAATTCATTTTTGCCTTGGGTGTCTGCGGCTGCTGGAAAACTGAGCTAAATTTGCACCTCTAGCTTGTCCAACAGTGCATAAAGCGTTTTATGAATACTAGGATAGATTCATCAGGCTTCTGTTTACACATAGTTACTGCATTTAAGTCAATTTTGTCTCTGGACATTGTTAGCAGGAATTTCTTTAGATTCTTAAAGAAATCGGCGACTTTGTCATTATTTACCCTCCTTTTGTCCATAGCGGTAACATTTGATGCATCACGTCGCGGCATTCTATCATATTTTCTACAGGACTTTTTAAGCAGACTACTTTTCTTATCACAAATGATATTCAACATTTCTACTGACCTGTTTTCTGGCGATAATCGTTCGGGATAAGGCTCCGAAAAGAAATTAGAATGCATTGAACTTCTTAAGTTGTAAACAAAGTCAGTCACATAAGCACTCCCGCATGTTCTGGATACGTGATCATGGACGTCTTCACCGATTCGTGGACGTAGGTTACACGTAACCGGAAATGGGAGTTATACTGAGCCGTTATTTGAGACTTTATTTTGTATTTTATTAATTTTTGGTTTTACAGGTACTTTAGATTTTTTTATCGGACCTGTCTGTGGTCTTTGAATAATTCTGACTCATGTTCAGTGATTTCCAGAGGGGTTTACACGCTAGGAGGATTTAGGTTAGTATTTTCGCTGCGGCACAGCTGAGGTCACTTTAAATTTATTGCTAGCAATTTTTTGTTTGTGTGAGCAACTCTCACTTAGCGAGCAACTTCTCGCTTAACGAGCAACTTCTCGTAAAACAACAGGCAACTTCCTGTGTCTTTCTGCTTTTAATTTACTGCTTTTAACCCTTGAGACCCGTGTTTTGTTTTTTTTGTTTTTTTAAAGAAAAATTAAACAATTAATTATTATTATTATTATTATTTTTTACGTATAAATGTGTTGTCTTTCCACTTGATTATAACTGATTTATTTATAACATTTTATATAAAAGAAAAACGAGAAGCACATTAATTCATAGTAATTTAACATAAAATTGTTTGATAGTGTTAATTTGGAAAGCCACAACTCTAGCGGGTCCACCAACACCACACAAGGGTTAATTTACTTTATTCGGGGACTGAGGAAGTCAGTCAGTGTATCTCTCTGGATCACTAAGTGAAACTTCGTCAGCATATCCCGTTTTTTTATGGATCGATCACTGAGAGAGGTATAATAGGTCTTTATATAAATATGAAAGACGCATATTTACCTTCTGTCAGTAATCCCACTTCTGACACCAAAATTGAAGGAAATTGCCTTCCCGGGTTTCCTCCGTGGCGTGAGCGATAAGCAGAGTTCTGTCCTTTCCTTATAAGATTCCTAATTATTTAAAGTAACACTCAGGTATGCCATTCAGCTGGGTTAGTTACGACGTCGGGAGCAGCTTGGGAGAACAAGGAAACACAGACTGCTTCAGGTTGCCTTCCCAAATCAACTCAAAGGTTTATTTGATACACAGCAGTTTATATAGATGAAAAAAGGTTCGTGTGTCAGCTTTCCCAGTTCAAACCGGTACAGACCAAATAAGGAAACGTCTTCCTGCCTTCTGAGCAAAGTATCCCTTGTGTAGTTTATCAGTTCAGCTACAATTTATGATCATCCCAGCAAAATACACTCCTAGACATAGAATACAGAGTTCTTTCATCAGTGAATTCTGAAACAAACCACCTAGCCTTTAACGAGCCTTTTCCAGGAGATAAAGAAAAAGGGAGGATGGGAGCAAAGAAGTGGTCTCATCTCTGTGGTGTTTTCGACCTTGAGGTACCAGCTTGTGAGTCTCACATTAATTCTTGGGTCACAGAGAAAGAGAAAAACAACTAGTAGATCGGCCTTATTGAGTAACAGTTTTCCTGTATAAAACAATATCCTGTAAATGCTTACCGTGGTATCAAAATATCTAACAAGTACTATTTAATATACAATATAATGTTTGATAATGTATGATAACAGCATGGAAACAACTCTTAATTTGTTATATGTAAGTACTTTCCTCAAGGAGAGCTTTAATCTACATAGAATAGAATAGAATAGTCCTTTATTGTCACTGTACATGTACAACAAAATTGTGGGTACTGCACACCAACTGTGCCAGAATAAAATATAAATAGTAGACAGCAGGGATAAATAGCAAACAGGAATCAATCAAGAGGGATATATATACAAAACAAGGGAATATATATAAATAATAGAAAGTCACACACTGGAGAACAAAATAGTCACAGAGTGCTTGGAGGTAGTGCAAAGAAAAGACTTGGTCTGAATAGAGTCCGTGTGTGAGTGGCCTGAGTGATAAGGTTACTCAAACATTGGCTCAGATTGGTGAGGTGCGTGTGCGTGGGGCGTGGGGGGATAGTGTTTATTGACAGTCCGAATGGCCCAGGGGAAGAAGCTGTTTGTGAGTCTGGAGGTGTGGGACCAGATTGACCTGAGGCGCCAACCAGAAGGCAGTGATGGCCCTGGTTTTACTTAGACTTTAGGTAATGCTATGTTATACTGCTTCCAACTTCTACACTAAAATCTAAACTATTCTATTCTATGCTTAATTTATTTGCTAATGATTGAGGGGGCACAGTTTATGGATGCAGTTAAGATAAGCTACTTCATATTTTGTGCATATCTGAGTGACATCTGCTTAAGATGAAGACCTTATACATTTAGATCTGAAGAAAGAGATATTAATGGGAGAAAATCACAAAGTAAAAAAATGCAATTGTATTGATATAAAAAAAGATATAATTGGCCTACTGTTTGTCACATTTGACAGCATGACTCCTTTTTAGTTTTAGGTTGTCCATTTGTGCAAGAAAAGCACTAAATAACTGTTTTATGTTTCTGTTAAACTGATGTTTCTTAAAACTAAAGCACACTCAGAATCATGTAACAATTCAATTTTTTTTTTTTTTTTTTTTTACACATTAGCTAATGTTTTATGTCTTAAAGAAAACAGCTCACAAGCAATGCTTTTCAGAGGCTTCATGCCCCAGTGGGCTTAAATTCAGTGAGTCAAACTGGTGTGTCCTCAGACTCTTAACTTATTCATGTAAAAAAAGGAAAGTCATTTAAAAACCTATGTGATTATATAATTTCTCTCACTGACAGATGTTGTATTGAAAGAAAAAGTAACAAATTACTGCGATTACTGCTGTAAAGTCTGACAAGTTTCATTTCACACATGATCAGGTGTGGATTCTTAAAGCAGTCCATCATAAATGCTTCTCATGTGGTAATCTGATGTTTGGTGTTTCTACTTCTTCTACTTGTGTTTAAATCCTCAAAATGATTTAATATATTTTTGGTCCTAATGACCAGTGGACATGTGAAGGAAAAGCACGAGGGTGCAGCACGAGATTGTCATACTGTATCTTATTTAGGAGTGCACAGACACACACAGGTGTTTTTAATTTTCTGGGCTGCATCCCAAACTGAATATTTTTTCCCTTTAATGCATACCACAGCTGCTCTTACAAAATATGTATTGCTGCATGCAGAATGCGTACAACTGGGATATACTCCATCATAACAGCACTTTGTACTTTGACAGTCATGCATTATGTGTAGCTGACACAGACAAAAAAACCCTCAAAAACATGCTGGCTTGCATTCTGCAAAAAGCGCCAGTATGCAGAAGCACATCTTAAAATGTAAACCTAAATACCAGTTTTGGAACGTACTGACGTACTGACTCTTTTGCCACAGTAACATTGTGGCTCAGTTTTTAGTGCTCACAGCAGAGTTCATGCTCAGGCAGCGGTCTTATCTGTGGAGTTTGCATGTGCTACCTGTTATCGTGTATGTTTTCCCCAGTTTCTCCTTCAAACACATGCGGGATGAAGGTTTGATCACCTGTTTCAGTTGGAGCTCATCCCCAGGCAATGGACAGTGTCTGCAGACATCCAGTATCTGCTTGGGATGTGTTAATGCAGTAATAAGTTTAAAAGTAATTTTATCCACCACTTATTTACAGCTACAGGATACATAAAGATGAATTTTATGGAATTATGGGTATTGGAAAAATAAAGATTATGCAGCTTAATGTTATTCCAATATATAGGAGGTTGAAGGAGGTGTTAGTCTTTATTTGCCACTTTGTCCTTAAGGTTTTCTGTTCCCTTGTTCTGTTCAACAAATTCAAGCATGAACTGCCTGTTTCAGATGTCCATCAGCATCAGCATTGACCTGATATGTTTATCTTCGACCGGGCGTTGGTCAGAGATAAAGATATAACACAGATAACACAAATATCTAGTCAGCCAATCACATGGCAGTAAATCACTGCATTTAGGCATGTAAGCATAGTGAAGACAACCTGCTAAAGTTCAGAGTGAGCATCAGAATGAGGACGAAAGATACTAGACTGTTGGAGCCAGATGGGGGGCTGAGCATTTTAAAAATTGCTGATCTATTGGCATGTTCCGCACAACCACTTTGAAGTCAAACAACTGCTCATTACAGCCAATGTATACCGGGGAGCTTCTCTGAACCCACAGCATGTCAAACTTTGAAACAGATGGGATTGGCTGCAGAAGACCACACTGGGTGCCCCTCCTGTCAACTAAAAACAGGAAACGAAGACTACACTTCGCAAAAGTTGACCAAATTTGGACAACAGAAGACTGGAAAAGTGTTGCCATGTATGATGAGTATCAGTTTCACTACAAAATGGGCAGAATTTGATGTAAACAACATGAAAGCTTGAAAGACTTGATTCAAACTGGTGGTGGTGGTTTAATGGTGTACCAGCTGAGCATCATTTAAATGTCACAGCCTTCCTGAGTGTTGTTGCTGACCATATCCATCACTTTATGAACAGTGTACAGATCATCTGATGGCTGCTTCCAGCAGGATAACATGCCAGTTTCAATCCACTTTTGGGATGTGGTGGAAGGGGAGATTAGCATCATGGATGTGCAGCTGACAAACCTGCAGCAACTGATGCTATCATCTCAATATGGACCAAAATCGGTGAGGAATCTTCCCAGCATTTCTATACCATGAAGAATTAGGGCAGTTTTGAAATAAGGCAAAATAAGGTCCAACCAGGTACTATCAATGTGCATCTAATGAAGTGGCCAGAAAGTGTGTATATTCCATTAATCAATAGACAGCACATTTGTTCCTCTGCTCTTTGTGGTTCAGTTTTTTATTTTCTTCCTTGTTTTTTCCCCCCTTTGATATGTGAAAATGTATTATTTCCCCCCAAAATTTATAATAATAATCATACACCTTTCTACAATATCTGTTTACATATAACTAAATGAAGGCTTATTGTCTTTCCACTGTCTTTCTGTTTGTATGCACTAGAGGGCACCAGCATGCTGGGAAAAACCAAGCAGAGCCACGGTGTCAAAGTTTGGGTTAGAATGTAACTTTCACCCTCTGTTGAAGATGAAATATAGTGAAACCTTACAAGAAGTGCACAGTAATTACTCACAGTCTATTGCAGACCTTAGTTGTAATGTTAAATCTTGCTGAGATGTAGTGTTGCACCTAACACTAACTTTCATGTCTGGTTTTTCTGCTGAATAATCATTTTCAGGTCATTTGTTTTCTTTATATTTCTTTTCATTATTCTAATAAAAACATACTGTGTTTAATAAACGTATTTTATGTCAGCTTTTTAACATCACGTCCTGGATCTTAAACACTAATTTACTTAGAGAGTTACCGTAAATACTTTGTATGTGTATCATAGAGTGCTAAATTTTGACCTCATTTTCCAAGATTTTAACTGATTTAAAATTCTACTTAAAATTTTTAAAAATAAATTAATTAAATAAAATGGACCTTTTCTGCTCATTTCCAGCACCAAATCTTTAGTCACTGTGCATGTGTTACGGTTCAAAATAATGAGTATTTATCTTATAAAGTTCATCCTTGTTTTGCATGAAGCAATTTTAGCTCCTCCAAATTAAATTATTATCTGATTGGATGCTGCTCATAAAGAGGAAGTGTGAATAACAGCCGCTGCAGTCATAGTCAGAGATATTCTCCTGGATGACCGTGTTATGGATATTTGCTCTCCCTAACATCATATAGAGCCAAGAAAGAAAATAGGCTCCATATTAAGCAATTCATTGATCCAACAGAAATCTTAGCTGATAGACTGATTAATCAACTAATTGACTGAAAAATTAGTTCAGTGTTAGTAAAATATGTGATTCAGTGCACTATGATAACCAGATACATTTTAATTTACACAGGAGGTCACAGCCTGACATCAGGGTGATTCTGCCAGGTATGACTGTGGTTTTCCTCGACCAGAGGTAAGATGAAAGAGCCTAAACTCATAGAGGAGTTTTTAATCTCTCTCCTTTGTCTCTCATAGACCTGCCTTTCTCTCACATATCCATGTTTAAGAGCAAAAATCCTTCTTCTAGTGACCTTCAAGGCAGTGACGACTAGCAGAGAATTAAACCCGCCAAAATAAATTGGGTTTTGCACTAAAATGATGTCTTGAGTTGTCTGAGTGCACAAGAACAGTTGGTATGGGAAGTCATAGTCTGGGCTTTTAAGAGGAACAGACAAACTGAGGATAAGAGAGTTGGTGATGGAGATTGGGACTGAAAAGAGGAAATTCACATGAAGATAAGAGAAGCAGCGATTATTTCTGAAGTGGCTGTTGAATTGAAGCTTTATTTCATAATTGAGTGCTGTGCTGGGTAAACTTAGTCTTTAATGGTAAAACTGTGTACTCAGTAATAATCTCAATCATGTTTACCGATCAATTTCCATCTGGCTCTACAAACAGACTGCACGGACCAGAATGAAGAATCTCACATGATTAGTCTCAGTAATCAAAAAGGTAAATAATTGTTTTTATACACAGTTTCAAAAATGCACCCAGCTACAGTATGCACCCAAGTAGGACTATACTGCCAGTTTCTCTTAATGCGATGTGCCATATCAGTTATTTTTCTTTTAATTCCTCCTCTGGCTGTATCTCATTGCTTCCCTATATTGGTTGCCAGTGAAAGCTTATCCTACAGGCACTTTTTTTTTTCAAACTGGGGGAAAATAAATTACTTTGCATCTAAGTTGATCCTTCATGCATATTTTCTTGTGCTCCCTGTTGGGATTGCGGTTAAGATTTTCATTTCAGCTCAGTTTAGCAAAAATACAAGTACATCACTTTAGGTCATATGCCCTATAGATTTTACTTTTCATTACAGAGATGGGGCTTCCTATATGTTTTAAAACGCACATGCATGTAATCGTCATAGGAAAGGCAACCTCACAGTTGCAGCTTTGCTATCAATGTGAATTTTGATTTTTGATTAGCCTTCTCAGAAAGATTTCTCCTGAAATGTTGTGTGTGGCACACAAAGATGGTTGTTTCTCAAGTCCTAAAACCAAAGCTGTCCAAGGTTATCCTCATTCAGACCAATATTTATTCATTTATTTATGCCTTTTTCCCTTCCAGAAATGCCATATCCACTGCAGGACAAGCAGGACATTTGGATGATTTGGCTTCATTTTTCAAATCCAGCTTCTTCACAAAAACGCTAATGCAGTTCTCTAAAAACTGAGAGCAAATTTCATGCTCAACGCACACCATCCGTGGAATTTTAAACAGAGGTGTCTCCTATAATGTCAATAAACTGCTTTATGGAAAATTGCATTGGCAGTAAATTTGAACCTGCTGTGCTCCCAAGTTAATGAACACCCAGCAAAGCAGCTTCCTCACAGATAATTAAAGTGCTCGGAAAAAAAAAATTTAAGATTGCCTCATTCACAGAAAATAAGAGCTGATTTTAAACATTCCATTATAATCTCTGTTCTACGATCGTTTTCAGTAAAATTTGTGTTTACAATTTCCCCTCATGTTTTAAAGTGTTTTTATGAATAATTTGAAATTATTTCAATCTTTCTGAAATCTCACTTTCTGTCAGATGATGCAACTTTCTGTGCCCCCAAAACAATGCAATGATCCGTTTGTTTTTGTGTTTTTAGTAAATAATACTAAACAAGAACTTTTTTATAATGAAATAAATACATACATGTTACTTTTTAAACATATATACATACACATGATGTCACACAGCACAGGACCACATTATAAAAGAAACTAAAATTAAATCTAACATAGTTCTTTGTATTTTTGCATTGACATGGATGAAAAGACATCATCGTTGCTGTAAAGGAATCGCTTTTTTAACTAATGGATGTAAATGCATATTTTTAGCAGAAAATAAACTGCAAGACAAGATCTCTGTAAAGCAAAATAATTCTCAAGGACCTTCAGTCTTAACCATGGCCTACTTTGGAAATCTTTCTCTTTGTACTGATGTAAAATATTGCTGAAACTGATTTTCCTTGATTCCTAATCAGTCGATTGTTTAAATAGAATGATTTGAAATGACAGGTTATTAAGTTTTCTTAATAGCGTGGGTTCCCTTTAATATTGGTTTGCTAAGATCCAAATAAGAAGAGAAGCGAGGCCCCACAACTGAAATGGGAGTTTCTGTAAACCAAAGGGAGTCACATGCAGTGCTTTTTATGAAATAAAAATCTAAACTTATGTACAAATTAATGTGGAACTATTTTGTTCTACAGTCTCTGTTTAGAAAATGACTGCAGGTTACATGCTGCACTGGAGCCCTGCAAGTACAGGCCTCTTGACTGAAGTGATCTTCTGCTTACAGCACTCTCTCTAACATTAAACCTCTCAAAGACCCTGCAGGCTGGACGAAGTGGGGAAATTTGGTTGTGTTGTTCATCTCAGAAAACTGCAGCTGCCAGTTTGATTTTATGTCTCAGTTACAGTACATCCCACTATTGACAAGGACAAAACATTAGATCAGACATTCACTCCTACAGGCGGTGAATACTTGATCATTTTAGGTTGAATACCCCTTTACGTACAGTATCACGGTCCTCAATGTAAAGAAACCTAAACAATCTTTTTCACAGTCCTTGACTGCAATACGTTCTTATTTAATGAATCATTTCAATGTAAGCAGCTATCTCCTGGAAGTTTTCAGTCTTTTGAATATGTGGCTTTACAGCTGAAGGCCCCATCCAAAGTTGTGTTTCTTAATGTTTACAGGCCTCCCAAATACTGCACAGACTTTTTTAATGACCTCAGTGAACTGCTGTCTGTGATCTGTGTTGATTTTGACTGTGTAATTATTGTTGGGGATTTTAACATTCATGTGGACAACCCTCAGGACAAAGGGACTAAAGACCTGAGTAACACTCTGGGCAAATTTGGGCTGACTCAGCATGTAACAGAGGCCACACATAATAGAGGACACACTCTTGACCTACTGATCTCCAAAGGCCTGAGCATTTCAAAGGTTACTGTGTCTGATGTGGGCCTGTCTGATCATTACTGTGTTTTCTTTGAAAGTAAAATCTCAGCCCACACAAATATATCAACAACAGTGATCACAAAACGGTGTATAACTGAACACAGTAGTGCAATTTTTAACCAGGTCTTCCCATTAACACCTGACCTGCCCAGAGGGTCAGTCAATGAGCTCGTCAATAGCTTCAATGCTAACATGTTAAATGTAATGGACACTATTGCTCCCATTAAGGTGAAGGTTATCTCTGGAAGGAAAAAGTCTCCATGGAGAAACTCCACACTGGTGAAAAAAGAAAAAAGAGAGTGTAGGAAAGCTGAGCGCAGATGGAGAAAAACAAACCTCCAGGTTCATTATGACATTTATAAAGAGAAACTTCACAATTATAATTTACAACTGAGGAATGCAAGGAGGTCCTACTTCTCTGACATCATCACTAAAAACAGCCATAATGCTCGGGTCTTATTTTCTACAGTTGACAGGCTAACAAACCCTCCTGTGTCAGTGGCAGCTGAACTTCATTCGACCATGGCCTGCAATGACTTTGCCAAATTCTTCACTGAAAAAATCCAAAAAATTAGACAAGCAATTGGTACATCAACAGCAGATCCAGGATATGTACTGTGTCCACCAAAAAACTGTTTAAACACCATGAAACAGTTTCAACCTATTAACAGCAAAGACCTGGAGGACATCTTAGGTCAACTGAACTCCTCCTCCTGCTGTTTAGATGTCCTGCCAACAAGTTTTTTCAAAAAGGTCTCAAAGACTTTAGAGTCAGACCTGTTACAGATCGTCAACTTTTCTTTATTATCAGGTGTGTTTCCAGAATCACTAAAAACTGCTGTAATCAAACCTATACTGAAAAAGGACAATCTTGACAAGACACAAATGAACAACTACAGGCCGATCTCAAATCTCCCGTTTTTAAGTAAGATCATTGAAAAAGCAGTTTCTCAACAGCTCAGTTACTTCTTAAAACAGAATAATTGCTATGATGCCTTCCAGTCAGGTTTTAGACAGAACCACAGCACTGAAACTGCTCTGACCAAAGTGTTTAATGACATATGTCTGAATACAGACAGTGGAAAAATGTCAGTCCTAGTTTTACTGGATCTCAGTGCAGCATTTGATACAGTTGACCACAACATATTACTCAAACGACTGGAGAACTGGACAGGTCTTTCAGAAACTGTACTAAACTGGTTCAAAACATACTTAGAAAACAGGAAATACTTTGTATCAATAGGTAACTTCACATCTGAGCAGACAAGTATCACATGTGGAGTTCCCCAAGGTTCCATCTTGGGACCCCTTCTGTTTAACATCTACATGCTCCCACTGGCACAGATTATAAACAACAACAAAATAAACTATCACAGCTATGCAGATGACACACAAATATATATCACAATGTCACCAGGAGACCGAGGCCCTGTACAGGCTCTTGGTAAATGCATTGAGGAAATCAATGACTGGTTGTGCCACAATTTTCTCCAGCTAAACAAAAACAAAACTGAGGTAATAGTCTTTGGCGCCAAAGAAAAACGATTACAGGTCACCAGATAACTTCAATCTATACATCTAAAAACCACAAACCAGGCGAGAAATTTGGGTGTAGTGATGGATGCAGACCTAAACTTAGAAAAACACATTAAGACAGTAACAAAATCAGCTTACTATCACCTCAAGAATATATCAAGGATAAAAGATCTGATGTCTCAACAGGACCTGGAAAAACTAGTCCATGCATTCATCTTTAGTAGGCTTGATTACTGTAACAGCATCTTTACAGGTCTACCTAAAAAATCAGTCAGACAACTACAGCTCATTCAGAACTCTGCTGCTCGAGTCCTCACTAAGACCAAAAAAGTGGACCACATCAGTCCAGCTCTGAGGTCCTTACACTGGCTGCCTGTCCGTCAGAGGATAGACTTTAAAGTTCTGATGCTGGCCTATAAAGCTCTGAATGGTTTAGGACCAAAATACATCAATGACCTCCTGACCCAGTATGAACCTTCCAGATCCCTCAGGTCATCTGGATCCGGTCTTTTATCAGTTCCCAGAGTCAGAACCAGACACGGAGAAGCTGCATTCAGCTTTTATGCTCCATATATCTGGAACAAACTCCCAGAAAGCCTCAGATCAGCTGAAACACTCAGTTTATTTAAATCCAGGTTGAAGACTCACCTATTCTCAGCTGCATTTGAATAAAGCACCAAATCCACACTTTAAGCTTAAATTTCAAAACTTACATTTAACTACTGATTTTATCTACTGTTCTGATTTTATCTGTTTTGATTTTATATACTGTTTTGTTTGTTTGTTTGTTTGTTTGTTTGTTTGTTAATTAGTTAGTTAGTTTATTTGCTTGTTTTAATCAATTTTAAATCATGCTTTTTATTTGTTCTTGTTTCTAATGTCTCTGTAAAGCACTTTGAATCACCTTGTTGTTGAATTGTGCTATACAAATAAACTTGCCTTGCCTTGCCTTGCCTTGCCTTATAATATACTCAGTTGGCGCTGGTGGAATATTAAACATAGTTTATCCTCATGATGCACACTGAGGTACACATTTTCCTAATTAACCTTTAAGCTGGAGGGGGTTCTGCTGTCTCATTTTCTGCTCTCTTGGAATCCTGTTAAATTACTGCACATTTAAATGAAACAGGAAACAAGCTGACACAGAAGTAGACGTCAAGACATTGCAAGTATACTTTTTTGTGGCAAATCTTCCGAGAAGTTTTTGTATCATGTTTTCATTTCACAATGAAAGAGTCACTCAGAAAGGATGACATGAAAGGTCCTTGCAAAGGTGGTGAAGTCTCATTGAGACTTTATTGTTCAGTAACCTCTTTGTCTTTTTGATCACGTGTCGTCCTTTGTTTGCTTTATGAAAGAATCAGGCTGTTCCACTAGAGGAACTCGGCCTGTGGTTTGGCTGAGAGTTGGCCGACTGTCACCTCTGTGTAGGTGGATCCAGTCAGGATGCAGGCAGTCCTTTGGGGTGTCACATGACACAGAGCTGCATTGTCAGTGCAGTGCAGACACGCCCCGTAGCTCTCCTGCTGTCCATTTGAAAAGCGCGTGGAGACGCTCATGTCCTTGTTGCGCTGTGATGTGGATCCGAATCGTTCTTTCGGCTCGGACTGCGGACTGCCCCTGTAGATCATCTGTCGTAACATCGAAGTGTCTCTGTATAAACACTCGCGAAAGTTGGGCTTACACAGGAGGTAGACCATAGGGTTGTAGATGGTAGAAGACTTGGCAAACACTGCAGCAAGGGCAAAAGCAGCAGGAGGAACTTGCGTGGCATCCCCAAAAGCAGCCCACATGGCCACGACAGCATATGGAGACCAAGCAGCCAGGAAGCCTATGCACACTGCTACAGACAGCTGTAGAGAAGGAGCATTCACACATATGCATGCAGATATTCAAACAACATTGAACAAAAAACATGACATGCAGAATTTAGTTTCATGTTAGTGGCAAATTTGTATGAAAACATATATCTTAAGTATTATAACTTTAGTTTTGAATCTATCCACTCAGAAGTCTACATATGCATCAGAAGACTGTACAGAGATAAAGAAAGTAATCAATTTAATTTATAACCTTCTAATTATTTATGTTTTCATATCCTACTCAGATCCTGTTAGCTATAAAAGCTATAGTCAGTGGTGCTGAAGCGACACAGCCATAACCTCTGACCTTGACAATGAGAGCGTGTGCATTGGTGCTCTTGGCCTGTGGTGACACATGCTGCTGGACGGCCTGACGTGAGCCCCGCACGGTCAGCAGAATGAAAGTGTAGGAGAGGAAGATAATAGTGCAGGGGACTACATAGCAAAAGAAGAAAAGGCAGATAATATAAGACAAAGCTGAAAGCTCATAGTTGGGTGCATGCCAGTCAATGCAGCACGCTGTCCCATAAGGCTCAAGACTGTAATGTCCCCAGTGTGCCAGTGGCCCCAGAGCAAACACAGACGCGTAACACCAAACTCCAGCCACCAGGAGGTGGGCATGTGACGAGGAGAAGTTGTTACCTGATAAGACAGGAAATAGAAAAAGGTGCCTTGAAGTTATTATGCTCGTTTTACTCCTGCTGCTGGTAAACTTTCTGTAGCTTTGACAACATCATGCTTATCAATTTATTCCACCCTCACCGTGGTTGGGGACACAGACTTTAAGGCAGCACACTAAGGAAAGCACTGTGAGGTTTGTCAAGCTGCAGAGACCAAACAGCACTCCACACATAGCATACACCTGGCAGATGATTTCTCCAAACAGCCACCTGTACACACAGACAATGAGTAAAAAAAATGTAATAGAGGCTAGGGCCCAGAAAACTGCTCCCTGTTTGAGTGTAACTGTAGAGTTTCAGTCACAGCTTTGGAGGGTCTTTTTATTGAGTGTGAGGATAGAAGTATAATAACAAGCTTTGGGAAGCCCTCTCCATCCCGAACATAGATTTCCAATATAATTTGTTTATATTTATTCTGCAATCTGATACAGTATTAAGAGTACCTGCTGGAACATGATCCATTTCAGTTGCATTCAGGCATTTAGGATGAAATAAACCACTTTCCAAAATGTTCTCACTTTTCCTCATTCTCATTCTTTCTTGGTTATTATTAATCTCTTCTAACAACAATAAGCCCCTGTTCAAAACCAGAGGTTCAGTTAAGCTAATTTAGAACAATACATTTTAAATCAGGTACATTATTATTACTGGAGGCCGTCATGTATCTTGTGTCTGCAAAAGTGTTCGCATTATTTTGTTTTTAAAAAGTATATTTTTGGTTGATAGATGACTATTTTCTGACTGTTTGCTAAGCTAATTGCACCAAAGGACCTCTGGATATTGTGTCAATAAAAAACAAGGACAAGAGACCTCACGTAAATGTGCTCCACCTTAATGTTTCTTTGTGAGCACTGAAGCTCTCCTGCAGTGCTGGAATTGCTCTTTGCAAGTCAGATTATGATCACTTTTTCACGTATGAAATGCATACTAGATCTCCTCCACCTTGTAACAGCAGAGACCCTTGATTTGAATATGAGTTTCTGGGAAGAGCAACTCACAGGCAGCTAAATCTGGCAACTAAGAATGGTGGTGAGTGACAGAGACCACAGATTTATTTTTGTTTACCGAAATGGTGACATTTTCATGACATGTACCGCAGTTTTGCCAGATGCCCTCTCTTGGGATGTAGCTGTTGAACTCAGGGCAAACTGACAGTGCAAAACTCTGTGAGTGTGAAGACAAAAACAAAAAACAAAGCCGAAAGCAAACACCTGGTAATGCTCGTGACGTAACACGTCTTCGTCAGGCTTGGAAACTGCAGTGTCCTCCACTGAAGATGTTTTCATTCAGAGTTTTGCACTGTTGATTTTCCCAGCAAGAGTTGGAGTTTGAGGTCAATGATGAAAATGTAAGTAGGTATTTAGACAGAGTGACAGAAAAAAAGGAACTGCACAAACTTTAACAGGAAATCTGTTAAAAGTCATTTTTTTTTATAGATTTTTAGGTTAGACATGTTGTAACATATACTCACTGGGCATTTCATTTGGTATAACTGTTTAAACTGCTCATTAAAGCAAATATCTAATTAGCCAAATACGTGGCAATATGTTGATACATTTAGGCATGTAGGCACGATGAAGACACCCTGCTGAAATTTAAAGTAAGCATCAAAATGCCGAAGAATGCGGATTTACTTTTGCTGGATTGCTGAATAGACTTGTCTGAGTATTTCATAAATTGCTGATCTACTGGGATTTTCCCACACAACCATCTCTAGGGTTTACCAAGCGCGAGCTGAAAAGAAAATATCCAGCGAGCAGCAGTTCTTTGAGTGAAGCCAGATGTCTGAGGAGAATGATGATGTCAAATAACCACTTGTTACAACCAAGGTAAGAGCATCTCTAAAAACACAGCACATTGAACCTTCAAGTAGAAGGGCTAAAGCAGCAGAAGAGGTGACAATTCTGTCTGCTGACAACAGGAAACTGAGGCTGCAGTTCACACTGGTTTACCAAATTTAGATAATAGGAAAATCGGAAAAATGTTAATGAGTCTCAGTTTCTGCTGTGACATATGAAAGCATGGATCCATCTTGGTTCTATTTCATGTCACAAAACGAATCAAACTGATTTCTTGAACGTGACAACGAGTTCACTGTAAAAGGCCTCCACAGTCTGGTCCTGATGCAGAAGGAAATTGGTGAATTCACATCAGTTTGTTAGGAATGGCACTAAATGTGGAGGCCCTTCCACATGGGGCTAGATTGAAAATATAGTTAAGGCCCACAACTACACAAAATGTTTATCAATCTCCATTTTTTTGCTATAACATGTAGCTATTTATAGTGAATAGAGAAAAAAATTTAATGATTACTGATAAATGAATTTGAAGTTGAAATGAAATAAAAATATAGAAGGAGCTTTTACGATACCTGTGTGAAAACGCCGATGGTATGGCCAGTGGAAGTAAAGTGAGTGTCATCCCAAGGTCACTGATGGAGAGATTGATGATGAAGAACTCTGCTGGTTTCAAGGTTGACCGCTTGTGATAAGCAACAAGTAGCAGTGTGGAGTTGCCTATGATGGACAGTACACCTGTGAAAGAAAAGGAGATTGAGTTGTGCTAAAGATGGATAAAGCATAAAAAAAATGTTGTGTGGACTCACAGAATAAGCTGTAGACTGAACCCATGAAGATGTCATGCTCCTTGGAGATGGTGGAGGTAAACACAGCAGACGTGTCTGAAGCATTTCCCATCTGAAATGTCACCACTCGAATTAATTCATGGTCAATAAAGCTGAAAATAATCCAGGAATTTACAAAAGTCAATACTCAACTTAGGATCCTAAAAAAATGAAAACATGCAAAAAGGAAGTATATGTAGTCACTATGTAAAATCAAATCAATGCAAACTGTTTTGTTTCTGAAGCATTTCAAACACTGCACACT
This sequence comes from Maylandia zebra, assembly GCF_041146795.1. Classification (NCBI taxonomy): domain Eukaryota; kingdom Metazoa; phylum Chordata; class Actinopteri; order Cichliformes; family Cichlidae; genus Maylandia; species Maylandia zebra. Next base: position 28,868,181 of record NC_135186.1, read on the forward strand.
GTCTGTAGTGCACTACAAGCTGTCCTACTGCTGTTATTGCAAGAAATATCTGCAGCCTACAGGATCAGATGTAGAAATAAATTAAAAAAGCTGTTTTGAAGAAAAATAATCCTCTGCAAAAGCTGAGGACTGTTCATATTAAATACAAATATCTAAAAAGCATTGACAGATGGAAAAAATTAAAGCACGGTGCCATTTTTAGGATTTACAACAGGGGTACAAGCGGTTGAGGGAACAAAACAGTTATGATTAAGACCAAATGTGCTCAGATTTTCTGGGAATAAAAAGCTTGTGAAATTGCAGTCTAAGCATGATTCACCAAGCACACATGCAATTGCAATCCAGACACCGAAGTGATCGAAGAGATACATAATGGGCCGAGGTGAGAGTGTGATTCTTTTTTTCCCTGCCATGAAACAGAGTTGACAGGCTCTCCAGGATTTCTAACACATTGTTGGAAGATTCTTAATGGAGTCTTCTCGCCATCACTTGAAAACTGTCAGAGGCATTCATGCTTCTCATATTCTTTAGCCAGTCGGCTTCTTCTTACCCAGCTATTTGCAACCAAGATAATGATTGCTATTCAGTGCATCACTTTGCTTGATAGAAAATGAAAAATACAATGGAAATTGGGAAGGAAAGGATGGTGCAGGGACGAAATGCGGAGCAAGAGTTGGATAGCTACCAGAGATGATGTAGAGGCAATATTGATGTTCAAGGACTTAGGCAATCACAGGGATGAAGCTTCATTACTATGCAAGTCAGCACGCCAGTCAATGACGAAATGTCCAGTCAGTCTGAGTGGAGGAGACTCAGCGGAGTACAAAGCTGTGACCCATTTTAGTACCACTCAACTCCATGAACTTCATTCTTGTGTCAGCACAATAATGGATTCTCAATCAAGTAAATTTCCCTTCAGGTGTTTTAGGAATCAGTGATGGAACTGGCGTAGCACACGTTTACTATCATTCCAAAGCCTTTTCTTCCCCAAATTAATTACCTTGAAGAAACAATTCTTTGTATTTCTTTCCGCATCTAATCTCCAGCATTGATTAAAAGCAACACTGTTACCACATTAATGATCAGCCCTGTTATTGCTGGGATAGATACAGTTTGTGAGAGCATGTGTTCTGATAAAATGTGTGTTCACTCAGATCTGTGCAAAACATGTTTTCATCTCATGAGATCTCTTGGGAGGGGAAACTGTCAGGTTTTGGAAGATTTAAAGCTGATATTAATCATAAACATCCTTTGCACAGATCTGAATGTGCACATGCTTCTCTCTCAAGTGTGCTGGTTTTTAAGCTCAAGCACTCTCACCAAGCACTGACTGAGCTTTTTCTTTTTTTTAAAAATTGGCTCTGTAACTGAGAAAGCGTGCATCTTCCTTTTAATTGGATCATAATATGCTTATTTTTGTATTAGCTCCATAATAAAACAAAAGCAGCTTTGCACAGTTCAAATTTCAAAATATGATCCTTATTTATGTTATATTGGGTTTATGTGTAGCTCCTCTGTTTGACGCTAAAAGACATTTAAGCTCCTGTCCCTTTATGCCAACTTTTGTCTGATGGGTTGCCCTTCATAAATACATTTTCAGGTGGGTACAACTTCTTTAAACTGTGTCTGAGATATATTAGAGACATCCATTCTTAATTATATATAAAAGCAGCGGAGCATAGAAAAAATGTGTCATCGTTTTCGAAAAGGCTCCGGGTTCGCTGTCCAAACGGCGTTTTCAAATGTATCCGCTTTAGAAAGCGTTTTCAAAACACTGCGTTTTCCTTGACTGAAAACGCCGTCTCAGTGTGGACGGAAGGCCAAAATTGTCACGGACCCGGTTCCGGGGACTCGGGGTTCGTGAACAGTGTGGACCTTTATTGTTATTAGTGTATTGGATGTATGTTTGCTGCACTGTGCTCTTGTGTTCCATGCTGGTGTGTGTGTGTGAGGCTGGAGGATGAAGGACAGCCAGCTGCAGGCCTGATGGGTGTGGCCCTGCCAGCTGCTGGTCACGCCTAGCTTACCACACACCTGCTTCTGATCAGGATCGTCGGGGGAGCTACTTAACAGAGCGATGGAGCTTCCTCCGGCGCAGGATCGTTGAGTTAGACTCCATGTCAGTGTTTCTAGTGTTGTTAAAGTGTATGCCTGCCGGAGTTGGTGCCATAATGGCTGTGTCTGTGTTTTTCCCCAGGAGGACAGCGGAACACAGGACTGCAAGACACACGGGGTGTGTGAAGGCACAGGGGCAGAGAGCACGGGATACCAGCACTTGGGAGAAGACACGTCACGGGAGTCGAGGGAGCACTTTTGGAGATTTAATGTGTGGTGTACAATTACCTCACTGTAAATAAACCCACTGTTCATTCCATTAAGTCTGCGTTTTGGGTCCTTTCTCCTACATCCCCCACGGTCTGCCCTCCAGACCGTGACAAAAATGGAGAGAAAAGGATGCAATTTCAAATGAAAATGTATTAGTGTGGACATGGCCCATTTGGCCCATTTTGACATCATAGCGTCACATAGTTGTTGCAGATTTGCTGACGAGTTTTCTGCTGCTTCAAGGTTTAACAGGTTTTGCATTCAGAGGTGCCTTCGTATCAGCTCAAGGCAGTCTGGTTATTATCCACTGACATCTAGCATCAACGAGGTGCTTTCACCCAGAGGGCTGCCATGTACTGGAGGTTTTCTCTGTAAACACTAGACATGGCTGTGTGGGAAAAATCCCAGCAGATCAGCAGTTTATGAAATACTCGGATCAGCATAGCGAGTGTGGAAATGAAAAGGGAGCTGTTATGGAAAGATAAACTCTGTCATTGGTCTGCTGTGATAGATTGAGTATTTTGAAGCTGAGTGGGCTATGACACAACTGTCATGTCTCTGAGCTTGCCTGAATAACTAATAATTGGACACCTTTGATACAGGGACACGAGGACTTTGACCTCCAGATGATGACGTGAGAAATGTACCTTATATCACCTGCTTACCTGACTTATTATTTCATTTTTCAAGCACATGTGCACTCTATCCTTTCCTTCTCTGACCCTGTAGAATCATGTGGTTTGCAGAGGATATTTAAAATAATCTTTCTGCAGTTTTACTGCTGTTGTCAGCATGACAAGTTATCTATTAAGTTTGCAACAAGTTTGCCTGAGGCAAGCTATCAAACTGTGAGATTTGCGGTGCCACTGAAAGTAGAACTGTCACTCATAACCATTAAATGTCTGTAGTCAGCGGAGATGAGCAGCCATTTAAAGGCTGACAGGCATGTCAGCGAGTGAAAGAGCAAAGAGACCACATGCTCAAGGGCAATGGTTGTGTATCTGCATGGTTTCCAGCCAGTCTCAATTTTTGATTTGTGTTTAAATGTTAATCTGTTACCCAGCATTTTCTTTCCTTCAGAAAATGTTACCAACAGGATTCGTATTTTTATCTAAAGTAAATTACCCTCTTTTCCATTATAATGGCTCTCAGTGTATGTGCATTGACATTATGAATCAGAAAATGTTTGTGATCGAATGTGAACTGAATGCAAAGTGTCACATTTAATTTTGCATGCTTGGCTTGATTTACCAGCCCTGTCCCTTGAGCATTTACACTGTTTATATATGTACATTTCAAAGCAGTATTGAACAGTTTTTACTTATTTATGCCTTTTTGTGTTACAAATATGCTTGAAAAAAATAACCTGAAAAGTGAAACCAGTGTGGAAGTGCCTTAAGCCTGTATTCCCTCTAATAGCCAGCAGGCACGTCTCCTCTGATTGGGAAAAAATATCTGGTTGTATAGACGTCTATGGGGAAATGACCTCTGTAAATGAATTCCTGGGGGGTTTATAGTGTCACTCACTAATTTCAGGTTTAACATTATGTTTAGTTTATAAATTATCATCCTTATTAGAGTGAAACAGAAGTGTACAGTGCCATAAAAAAGTATTTGACCCTTTCCTTTTCCTTTCTGTTTTTTTAGTATTTCTAAAAGTAGGATGCTTCAGAACATCAAACTAATTTTAACACTAGACAAATGTAACCAGAGTAAATAAAAAATGTAGCTTTTTTTTTTTTTTTTTACCTGGCAGAGCTGCTGAATCAATACTTCATGTAAATAGGACCTGCCTGACAAAGTGAAGTAGGCTAAAAGGGCCTTGAGGCAACTGTTTGGCACTGTATAGCTAAATTTGAATTGAATTGAATAGAATTAAAAGATCTCTAAAAGCAACCCATCATACCACGGTCTACAGTGAAAGATCCTTTTAATTCCTTTGGACTCCAGTGAACTATGATGAGAACCATTATCCACAAATGGAGATAAGTTGAACACTAGTGAACCTTCCAGGAGTGGATGTTCTACCAAAATCACTCCAAACACACGTCATCAACTCATCCAGGAGGTCACAAAAGAACCCCGAAAAACATCTAAAGAACTTCAGGCCTCCCTTGTCTCCTTTTATGGGGAGTGTTCATGATACAACAGTACTAAACAAACTGGGCAAAAATGGCATGGGGGAAAAAACAATGCTGACCAAAAAGAACCCAAAGGCTCGTCTACCCAAGACTTTGGGCAAATATTCTGTTGGCTGAACAAACAAAAGTTACATTTTCAGATAGCTGGTGTAAAACTAATACACTAAAACCATGAATTCTACTCTCCACCAGAAAATCCTGAAGGATAATATCCAGCTATCAGTTTGTACCATAAAGCTAAAGAGGACTTGGGTTATGGACAATGATCTGAAACACAACAACAATTCAACCAAAAAACTTAAATCATATTGAAATTCTTTTCATGCCTTCAATTTGACTGAATTACTAAAACAATTCTGGAAAGAAGAGTGGGCCAACATTCCTCCCCAGCGATGTGAAACACTTATCACAAATGTGTGATCCACAGCTTATTTTCACTGAAGTCAAATAGACAGCATAGCACTAGACAGTTTCACTACCATTAGGCGAGTGTTTACAGGCAAGTCAGCATCTTCCATATAAACTATGGCAACTGTACCAACTGACTAGTGACCAAAGCAATTGCAAGGAGGTTTTTTTTTGTGCAGCACCAAATGTCTGTTTGTGACCACTTTCAGCCTCCAGCAACCATTTACCAACCAGACGAGGAATTGATATATTTTCCCTGTTGACTGGTGGGTGCCCGGGCGCCTCCTACTGGTGTCTAGGCCTCTGTGACGGTGGCTCTAGCAGCTAGTTTCACAGATGGCCCATAGCCTCCAGCAACCACTTGCCAATTGGTTGACGAATACACATTTTTTCCCTAGCAACTGGTGGTTGTCAAGGACCGCTGACCAGTCTTTAGGCCTGTTTGACTGGTGCCTAACCAGTCAACAAAAAAAAGAAAAAAGGAAAAAAAAAAGAAAGCAAGATATGGTGCATACAACTCAAACTCTTGTGTTCTAGTTCAGGGCAACATAATTATACCACCGACAGCCTCACCCAGCAGCACTCTACCACACTAGATGCTGGAAATCGGTGGTAAAGCCCTTTGAGTTGAGCAGTATTTAAAATCAAAGCAGCAAATATGATGTCCAGTGTGTTGTGTGGTACGTGCCACGACAACCTAGTGAGACCTTTGTGAGATTAAAGTCAACTGTCACCGTCGCTGTGTGGAACTGCCACCTCATCTGAGAGTGACTGACAGTGACAAGCGAGTGCCATCACAGTACAATATTTACAGCAAGTTTTAGCGGCATGACAGCATGGTTGGAGGCAACTCCTTCAAACATTGCTGGGCATACGACATATCTTATGTAACCTGGAGAATTAACATATGATGCAATCTGCGTTCACATGATGTGTTTAAGAAGTCAAGCACTGCATCATATTAATGTAACTGTGAATCAGTTGTCAGCAGAATTATACGGGTAAATAAATTAAGCAAAGGGAGATGGCGCATGATTTGATTGTAGCATAGACCTTCTGCAGTTGTGGTAACATAGAGGACAGATTGCCATTTAGCTGATTGCAACTGAGGCAATTAATCATAAATGGTCTGATGCAAGCAGGCAATTACAAACTTTTGGTCATGTGACGTGTCGCTCATCCTAATTGGATTAACTTGGCATAAATATTTTTTAATATACAATGCTATAAAATAGCTTTATAATTTTAAGTTGTTTTATAATATTCAGATGGACCTCTGTGGCTATGTGCACATCACCATCTTCATCAGTCTATATCACACAAACTATTGTGTGATTAATCTCTGATTAGTATAGAAAAAGAAACTTTTGATTAGGTCAGTGTCATGCCCTCAAACAGCTGTTTTCATTTCCTATTTGCCTTTGATTCTCATCTGCAGTTGGAGCTCAGTCACTTTGTTAAATTATGTTGTATCCAACAGAAGGACTTCACAACAAAATCCGTCTTTGTCCACACTTATTGATTTTCTGCGAAGAGAGCTTTGAGTGAACCACAATCACATATGTCTGCACAAGCAACAACGAAAACAACAGGAAACAGTTCATGCATGCAGGCAAACCCATCCAGATAAACAACGTGCAGCAAGCGGCTCAGGATCAAGGCAGGCTGTCTTGCAAATGGTCAGTGTTGTGACGGCTTCAACTTGGACCACCAGATAAAGAAAAGCACTCGTTTGTTACAGAGTGGGATAATCAGGATCTCGTCACTAATCCTGCCGGAGGTCCCACGAGTCCGCTGTGAGGTCTGAGCCTTCATCTTCATCATTATTACAGCTTGCACAATTCATTTTCGCTCCCTTGATTTAGTATCTGAACCTTAAATGAATGCCCTTCACTAAATAACCTTTTAACATATCCAGATGTTGTCATGTTAGAGGAAGAATTGCAAGTCAGGAAAAACTACCAGACATTTTCACAGGAAAAAAAAGCGGATCTAAAAGAATAAAACAAAACATAAATATATATGTATATATGTATATATGTATATATGTATATATATATATATATATATATATATATATATATATATATATATATATATGTCAGCGCCTATCTCGCTGTTCACTGGTAGTAAACACTAAAAAAAAAAACAAGCAAAATTTCGGGAGTCACATAAATGCGACATCATTGTTGATCCCCCCCTCTTTTTTTCTGTTATTGTCTAATCTCTTTGTATTGCTCTGAAAATTGACACCCCGCGGCTATGCTGCTTACCTTCCAGGGACGAATGGCTTGTCCTCAATTAAACTCATGGAGGCCAGGTGGAGAGCAGGACACAGAGGAGAGGAGCTTGGCCAGCCACCGAGAAGGAGACAGAGAGTGGAGGAAAAAGAGAGAGGTGGGGGGGAAGGATAGAGAGAGGGGAGCACTGGTTCTATTTCAGCCTCACACTGAAGAGTCCGGTTAAGGTATCCTCCTCCCCTTCAGTGACATACACTTGCATGCAGCTGGCCAGGTGGACACATGCTCGCTGCATCTTACAGCATGTGCGCTGATCATTATTGTTGGCATTCAACTGATGGAGAACGAAAAGCCCACAGTGACGGCAGGCCAGAGAGAGAATAACGGGAGAGAGAGAGAGAGACGGATCAGCATAATACTGGTAAGATCCGAGTGTCACTGATGACTCAAAGTACCGCTCCCCTCCCCATTTCCTCTGTCCACTCTTACTACCACTACTTTTTCCCCACATACCCTACACTTTGGATTATTCTCTCACTTTGCATGAATGAATCGTGCATGCGATTCAAGTGTGTAAGGTGGGTTTTCCCAAATCAGTCTCCACAGCTGACTCACATGCTGCTGTGAGCTGCTGGTATCAAATCGCTTAATTAATGAATCTTGAGGTTGGTAGCCAGCAGGAGAGAAAAGCAGCAATTGATTATAAATTTATAGGAATGAAGGCAATGGTGTTTTGATGTATTTTCATTCGATTTTGAATTCAATCACGGTTTCATCATTTTGGCTTATAATGGTCTCATGTCATGGTCCCAGTTCAAAGCAAAGAATGGAAGTAGCAACAATGGCTTATGGTGCTGATCAATGTATGTCTGCTGCTGTGCTACTGGCATCTGGAATTTGATGTGTAATTTGTGACTAAAAATGAATTTTGTAGGTGGCTCTCTGTAATTTAAGTCTAAAATGAATGTGACAGCCACTTTAGAAAATAAAGTGTCATCCTCGGTCACACAGTAAATCCAGTCCTGGTAGGGAGCAGCTGAACTCCACCTGAAGCGCTGTGTCATCCCACTTTATCATACCCACCAATGCAGTTTGCTTGTAGCAGCACCACTCCCAGACTGACAGTCATGGAAAGCTGCTTAAGGGAGCGTGGGCTCACTCGCTGAGCTGTGCCGAGGCTGCAGGGCTGTCAAAGCTGTAAAGAGCTGGGCTGTCATATTAATACCTCAGCACAGGGTTCTGGTCCTTCTCAGGCTGCTCGCTCAGACACGTTTAGATGAACTTAGTGTCACAGCCAGTGGCTGCAGTAGTATGATGTCCCTTTAGTGTAATATTGGACATGGCAGGAAGTGATCAGAGCAAGTGGAAATTATTAGAGATCATGTTGAAAGTGAGCACAGTCACTTTCCTTCTGGACCTGAAGACAGCGCGAATGTCAAGTCACTTAGTTTTAAACAATGCTAGATCATGTTTTCATGTGTTAGGTGGTCCAAAGCTGAGATCAGAAGAGAAATATCAGCATGATAAAATAATATAATACTCAAATAAAAAGATAAAACCCCAAACCTATATATGCAGTCAACAGACACTTTGCCTTATACAATTTTTTAATTTAATTTAATTTATTTAATTTAACAAAATATGGAGAGAAAAAACACCTTGACTATAATTATTTCATTGTATTAATGATACTAATATTAGCCTGGAAAGAGCACAACATGCACAAAAAATATTCACCAACATGTTTACTGTAATGTGCCAGAACTGTGTTCACAACTTATTTCTTTACTGTTCCAAAGTGGTAAAAAAAACAGTCAACAATAAGGGACGTAGCAATAGCACTTTAATTTAATGAATTATACTTCAACCACTGAAAGGCTCCACAGGACTGTTAACAGAGTTTTGGAGTCTCTCACATATATTCTGAAATTGTTCTTCTGAACAACATGAACACTGAGAATTTATTCTATTAAATTCTCATTAAATCCTCCTGAATAGTACTACTGGGAAAGCAAAATGGGTACTGGTTTTTTTTGGAATCTCAGAATTACATCTGTGCTTTTTGCAGATGATGAGGTTTGTTTGGGTCCATCAAAACATGACTTTCAGCACGCTCTGAGTGGGTTCTCAGGCGAATGTGTGGAATGAGAGTCTGAGTCAATGGTCCTCTGCTGAAAAATGGTGGATTACTCCACCCTGCATTGCAGCCTGTAAGGTGTTGTACCAGAATGTAAAAATATATCTGAGCTAGAAAGTGAGCCAAAAAAATGAGGTTGTTTTACAAATAGTTAAAATTAGTTTCCAATGTAAGGTGGCTGGCCTCTCCTTTAGAGATAGATTGAGGAGCACTGACATCAAGAAGTAGAACTTCTGCTCCTTTGCATCAAAAGGAGGTAGTTTTGGTGTCTCATCAGGATTTGTCCTGAGCAGCTCCCCTTGGAGGTTTAATTGGACACTATCAGTTGGGAGGAGACTCCAGGCTAGGCTGAGAAGGTGTTGGAAGCATCAGGTCTGGGAATCCCTCAGAATCCCTCAAGAAAAACTGGAAAAGCTGGAGGAAAGGAGTTCTGGAATATCCTTCCCCGACTGCTGCCAGCATTACCAGACTTTGGATAATAGGAAGAAAATAGTTGGTTGGACGCACATAGCAGACCATAACTGAAATTGACAGACTTTTCTTGGACAGAGTTAATCTCAATGACTAAATTTCTGTGTATGATTAGGAATATAGATAAGAAACAAATGTTTTGGTACTGGAAAGCCTACGTGGTCTCAGTTTGTACTCCGTGTTCTTTTAACCTGTGATGTTTGAGACGACTTTGTTTACTCCTAGTAAACAGTTTACATCAAGAGAAAATGAGGAACTTTGTTTGTCAAACTGCAGTCTCCAAAACATGCAATATTCTCTGATGATGAGTTTGCTTTTTATTTGATTTAGCCAAAACAGAAAGTTTTGGCCGGGACATCCACTTCCTACACTGACAGCTAAAAAAAAAAAAAGAAATCGGTGATTGTTCCCTGAGGCTGAGTCTGCAAACGATAGCCGATGGGTTCCTAGATTGACTCTGACTTATCCTCCAAGGAGACACATCGGTATTGCTTCAGGAAAGTCAACATTAAGCCTATTAAAATGACCTTGACCGCTGAAATGAAATGTATTGCTGTGATGTGGGAAAGTGATACTTCACCATTTATTTCCATGTAGGTCAGAGAAATATCCTTTTATATGACATCTTAACTCACTTAAAAAAAACTTTTTTAATGAAACGTTTTTTTGGAAGGTTGTTGTTTATTACATAAGAAGATAGCTGTTAAATTGAACTTTGTCTTTGGTGAACGGCTCAAGTTCCAACTGTATTTTATCACATATTTAGCAGTGTGGTGGCTCAGTGGTTATGTGTGGCATTTTCATGATATGTTTGTGCTTGTGTTTCCTTCCAGCATCAAAGCATGCTGAGTAAATACTCACATCACTGTTCCCTTGAATAAGGCACTGCCTTACAGCTGGAGTTGCTCCCCAGGCCCTACTCCTTCTAATGTCTAGCATCGGTTAATGCAGGGAATGAGTTTTCCTACAGCGATCAACAAAGGAATTCTTATTTCCATTTGTTTTTTAAAAGTAAAAGTTACCCACCAAAGTCAGAAAAGACGTAACCAACATTACCGGTAAATCTGACACATGAAATAAATATCAATTTACTACTCTGACAATATTGCTTAAAAGTGGCTACAAATCATTTGTTTTTCATACGTTTCTCTTCCTGGAAGATGCTTAAATCTTCCACCTCTTGTTAGCAGTGGCAGTTGACTGAGAGCAGAGGCCAACCCGCAGCCCTTTTAAGAGCATGGATTAGAAAGCTTCAGGGTACAAAATTATCTGATAAGGCCCTACAATGTGATTAATTGGTGCTGCAGGAAATTGGTCTGCTTTTTACCAATAAATAATTTGAACGAAGGGAAGCAAACAGCTTTTACATATAAAAAAAAGTCCCTTTTTCTTCCTTTTCACATAGCTGTCAGTCTGATTATTGGATGCTTCATTCTAGACTGAGATGTTCTCGAAAAAGAGAAAATAATAAGAGTATCAAATGATTTAATTTTATTGCCAGAAAAAAAGAAATGAAAGAATAAATTACATAACAGATGATTCCCCCAATATCTACTAGAGGACTGCTTTTCGTTCCAAAGCAACGACCTTGGAAAGAGATAAAAACAAAAAAGCAAATAAGTATGTTTAATACCCATTCATAGCCATGTTGGATCCTACTCTATTACTAACAATGCCATAAGCATAAGCTGGTGCTTTAGTTGATTTTCAATCATGTGTCTGTTTTCGTGTTGAGGATTAAATTGCAGCTTTAGGGTCATTTCTACCTGCCTGAGGGACAGCGAGACAGAGAATGCTGAGACCACATTGTCCTGGTCACAGCAGCCTGAGTCAGAAGAGAACATTTGATGCACTCTGAGGCATTTATTTTGAGCTGCAAAACAGCACTGACATGTTAAATAACTTCAACCTGACAGGAAGAAGTAAAGGATAAGATGAAACGGTCTGTAATCGATACCAGAATACAAGTAAACATGCAATGTTTATTTGTTTATCACTTTTCAGGCGTCACTTTGAGACTGCAGCATGATGATGATGATTTACTGTGAAGAGATGTTGATGCAAGTGGTGGAGGCCATGACTAGGCTGAAGAAACAAAACAAAACTATCAGATAGACGATAAAACCAGTAGTGGCCGAATCAACAATGTGGTATACTGTTGATGAAGAAGCACTGCTCAGCTCTGCTCAGCTCAGCAACACTAAAAGCTCTAAAAAGACCACATATGACAAAGGGAATGATTGCAGAATTGTTTCTATTGTTAAGAAAAAAAAACCTTTGTAACATCTAAGTCAAGAATAGTCTTGTTAAGGTAGGAGTATCATTATTAAGGTCTGCAATCAAGTGAATTTACAACAAACTACAAACCACTGGTTACACTTAAGAACAAGAAGGTTCTAAAAAAATCTTCTGACCAATTAATTCAAGATGTTCTTGTATCAGCTGGAAAGAGAAAAGTATGAAGAAGAAGAGAAACAGCTCATGTTCTGAAGCATACCATGCTATCTGTCACATTATCTGTCAAACACGCTGGAGGCAATGTTATGGCATGGGCATGTATGGCTGCCAGTGGAACCGGGTCACTGGTGTTTATTGATGATGTGACTTCTGCTAGAAATAGCAGGAAGGACTCTGAAGTGCACAGAGCTGTAGTCTCTGCTCAGATTCAGCCAAATGCTGCAAAACTGAGTGGACACTGCTTCACAGTGCAAATGGATTAAGACCCAAAGTATACTGCAACAGAAACTCGAGTTTCTTAATGCAAAGAGATCAAATGGTAATAAGTGACCAAGTTAGTGAGTTTTCAAGTATTAAATAAAAACTAAATGCAGAAATACCCACAAACAAATGAGTGTAACTGCAAAGTCTTGGCAGAGCATCTCAAGAGAGGAAACAGCATTTAGTTAGGAATGAGGTACTGTGCATAAAAGACAGATCACGGGTGTGCAGGCACAGCATTCACCAGAATAGGTGGGCTACCGTTGGTACAAATGCTTCAGTCTTTAGGTGGGTGCATGAATGACACAATTCATTTAACTAATACAAACTTTCATCAGTTTTGTTTCATTATGTTTTTACATGTTTGTTAAAAATAAACATTTCACTTGACATTAAGTTTCTGTTAAATAAGTCTATTATTAAATACAATAATAGATGTGAGAGAAACATCAGTGATTCTAGATTTTTATCATGACCCTTGCAAAAAATTTTGTTTTGATGGTAATGGAGGTTCTTAAGAAGAGGAAACATATTGATCTCAATAAATATGCAGGAGATGAACGCTAAGTGCAAACTGAGCATAACAAGCAACGCAAAAATAACGTTGATGTTTGATAGCTGTTATCGTTGCTTGCCTAATGGCACATAATGTGTCTACATAGTGAATCCTAATTGTCCAGCAGCTCTAAATACAAGCCCCGCCCCCATTTGTAAGAGACTGATTGATTTTAATGTGTTTTACAGAAGGAAAAAACATCAGCTAAATCTGATATAATAAAAATGTGAAAATTGATGGGTTGCACATACAAAGGTCTTCTCATTCAGTTTTTCCACTCACTTAAGGAGCCTATACTATACTGACTGAAGTAAACACATCATCTTAGTACCAACATTCTCATTTAAATTGGAAATCCCTGTTTAAATGGTTCTGTTCATTGTGATCTCAAGGAAGATTAAACTGTACATGACTGACCGGGAAGGTAAATGTTGTTGAAAAAATGTGAAATGCCTTTCGGTCCATTATGGTTATAGATAGGCCCGATTCTTATCATTAAAAAAATATAATTGCTACTTATAAAATCCATCCATCTTCTTTCACTCATTTAATTCAGGGTCACAGATGGGCTGGAGCTTATCTCAGCTATCACAGGGCAAGAGGTGGGGTACACCAAGGGCAGATGACCAATCTGTTGCTAACACAGAAGCAGACAACCATTCACATTCACACCTACAGATAATTTAGAAATGTCAATTAATCTAACATGCATTTCTGGACTGTGGGAGGAAGCCGGAGTACTCAGAGAAAAAACATGCAGACACAGGAAGACCATGCACTCCACACAGAAAAGCCCCAGCTGGCCAGTGGATTGGAATAGATTTGAAGACCTTCTTGCTATGAGCCAACAGTGCTAACAACTGCACTGCAGGATGGTAGGAACCTCTTGTCCTCAATTCCAGCTTTATATATTTATCTTGGACTAAAGTATTGTAGCTTTGATTAAGCCACAGATCACATCCTGACATAGTTCATGCCACTCTAAGATATTGTAACCTTGCTGCAACCCTTCAGCTCATGCATTGAGTTCCTCAACCTTTAAGCCAACTTTCTTCAGATTTGTAGAGCATTTAGAGCAGTTTTGACTTACTTTTGTTGAAACTTTGGTAATGTTTAATATGAGCATCACAGTTCTAATGTATGATCAGGGCTGTACTTAGGTAGAAGTACAGATACTAGTGTTAAAAATACTCCTTTATAAGTTGAAGTACTGAAACAACTTTTTTACTCAAGTGAAAGTGAAAAAGTACAACCTCAGAAATGTACTCAAAGTAAGAAAGTAAAAGTAACTTTTTGAAGAACATTTCTGCCCCCTATTTTTTTTATTAATGTAATTATTAAACTGAATACTGATTTTACGTGACATTGGTGTAATGAAGCTAAAACCAATTTTAGTACTTCATGAACAAAAATAATATCCAAATTAAATCCAGGACTGAAGGATATATGTCAGGGAACCATAAAATACCATGTGTTGAATAAAAGAGGTCTTTAAATGTATAGAGTTTAGTTTTGTGCGACCTTGATGCTCCTGACCTCCGGTGCACATTCCATAAATTATTAAATCTCACGATCTATAGTTCATATGTGGAAGACCTTTATGCACTTCTTCCTCATTAAATCTTCATGTTTATGGAACGATCTGCACTCCACAGGTACGAATTCATTTACCTTCTGCTATCCTTTTCCTGTGTCAATTTTAATCCATGTGTCAATTCAAAAAGTACATCAAACAGTTATTCTGACTGACTTTTTATAGCCAGAATTTAAAGTTTAAACATTGTCCCCACATTTTGATTTCAAAATTTGTTGTCGTCCCCAATGGAGATACTGGTGAGTCAGTTGAGGGCCTAAGCAAAAATTCCATTCCAAAAACCATTTTTATTTTGGTAACGATGCCCAAGACAGAGATGACTGTTTACGATGTGTTATTAATGTAACGACTCACTGATCCTGGTGGGCTTCCACATTTCTTCAGTCTGATTGTTACTCAGTAACTTGACTGCTGTAGACCCCTGGAGTCGCACTTGACTCGATCACATCGAGCTGGACACACCAGGGTGCTTTACCAGTTCATTAATGTTAAATGTCAAGTAAGGAAAAGATATAACGTTATGCAATTTCTCCCCCATAGTTAAGCCTAGACTAATAGATTATTTTTTATTTATATTTAATTAGATTTAGATTTAAATGTTATTATCTGCTCACCCCTGTCCTGCTTTTTTCCCCTCACTTCCTCTTTTTCTTTTTCCAGAATGATAAACCTTCTTCACTTTCCTTGAGTGGCTTTTACTGTTGTCATTCAATTTATTTAATTGGAATCACGCAGGGTATTTGTAATGGGAGTCACTGGCGTCAGGTGGGACTCCTTAGGGAGAGCAGGTTTCTCTAGTGTCATTGCAAACGTTTCACATTGCCACTCTTGTAATTTAAAGTTTGTCTCTCAATATATATGTTATTCCTCCTGGTAGAAAGTTTGACCTCATTTTGCATTTTCAAAACTAATGATGGTTAATTTTATTTTAATTGTATGCAACTGGTCACAAACCAAGTACAAACAACTTGGATCTATTGTTGTTTAACCTGATTTTTATGATAGTAAAACTTTTCACCAATAACTTTTCAGCTATACACCCCAAAACACCCAGTAGTGCTTCCTGGAGAATGCCAAATCCTGAAGCTTATTACTAAGTAGCCCTGAGACCTTGATTTAAGGTAAGCCTCTCCTGGGCTTCCTTGCTTCTGAGCCAGCTGTAATCAACCCTGTCTGTTCTCTGGCCATCACTATAATGGGGACAAAATCTCTCCTCTCACCTTAAACTTCTACAGAGGACATTTTATCAGATGATTCACATTTTCCTCCAGTGTGCCCCCCTTTTTACTCTGTATCCTTTGTCCTCTGTGTCTGTGCCAAAGCTTTGCCTTTTGTGATTTTGGAGCTTCCTTTGGCCAGGCGCTGTTTGTGAGTTGTGCAGGAAATGTAACTCTGAATCGGATCCATGAGTGAGCAGTGAAGAGAGTCAGAGGGGACAAATTCGCCAGAGTCCTGGCTGCCCTTTCTGTCCAAGTGTCTAGTTGGAAACAAACATGATTAATGTGTTGTTGTCTGGGTTTGTATGAACGTGGAGGCACTGCAAGAATAATAAAAATACGTACACTCAAACTAAGAAAAGATAATGTGGGATTTGTAGTCTAGCAGAGACAGAATAGTTTAATACTTTTTTTATGGTTTTTGGGCAGTTATATGCAGCAGTTGCTTCTGTAAGCCGTGGACATCTCTCCCCCTCACTTCCCCAATATGCATGTGCAGACCTGCATCATTATTATCGAGGTGTATATTGGTCTTGAGATTGCTCCATCGCTCATCTTCTCAGCAGACATAAATTTGGTGTCTATCTCTTCCGTCTGCCCTCCTTCCCTCCGTGGCATTTTCCATCATTATTATTCACCACGTGTCTCGGGCTAAAAAGTTTTCTCACAGCAGTGGGCTCATCTCCCACGTAGCTGTCATTTTAATGGTTGTTTGTTCGATGGGGAAACAGGAACTAACAGGGGAAGGTTATTAGCAAGGTCACCTTTCGCCCCATTGTAACTGCCCAATGAGGACTGCGCTCAGAAAACTGGGCTGGTAAATTTGTAGCCTAGAGAGAGAATGAGATGTAGGCTGCTTCTGCTGCACTGAAGGGCTCTTTGGCTGTCTTTCTCCATCACCTTGGCTATAATGCAAATTTGTAATTTTCCTCTGGCAAGCACGGCCTGTCCCTGCGAACTTAATTTTTTGGAAGGGAGACATCATTTACACTCATACTTCAATGCTCCCTGCACTTTTCAGTTGAGTCTATTAATGCTTCTCTATTGCCCTCTTGTGGTGTCCTCACTCCTCTGCACCAACACTTTTCACTTCCAGAGTGAAACATGACTACAGAACTATAGCAGAGTTACAGCTTGCCTTCGGTGGCAGCAGGAGGGAGGGTTTCGAGTTTGAAGACTGGGACCTTTCTGTGTGGACTGTGCGGGTTCACCCTTTTCCTCAGGGTAATCAGGCTTTCTCCCACAGTCCAAACATGCTTATGAAGTGTATAATTGGAAAAGAATGAATGGAAGGATGGATGGATGGAACACTAGCAAGGGAAATCATAATAAGATTCAATTCATCCTAATTTTTAGTTCCTTTTAGGGAGTTGTGTAAATATTTTGGAGCACACACCACAGTGTTACATTTGCATTATATGGGGCTAGACTTAGATATGAAATAAAGTATTTTGATGGATGGATAGATTATATTTGTACAGTAGTACAATACAAAAGTACTTGGTGCATGTTTGTTGAAACTGATCAAGTTCTAATTAGCTCTAATTTTAGTTAATTAACTATTTGTTTGTTTTTCACGCTTACTTTTGGTTTCTCCAGTGTTCCTCTTGTTTCTATGCTGAAGTGTCCCTGGGTAAAATACCAAACACAACATTGCCCCTGAGTGAATCTGCGTGTGTGTGTGGGTGTGATAGTTAGAAAATGCTTAAAAGCATATATATTTAAGTGCTATATACGTTTATATTGTGTGCAGGAATGAGTGAATTTGACTTGTAGTAAAAAGTCCTTTGACTGCTAAGTTAACATAGAAAAGAGAACATGAAGATCAAATAATTTTTTATTGAATTGTCTGTATTGAAAAACTTAAAAATTAAACTTTACATACTTTAAACATTTCATGCAGGACTGCAGTAAGAATATAGACTAATGCTCAAAAGCCAGAGCCATATAAAAACATTACATCTACACTAAATATAAGAAAAAACAATACAAAAACTTCATCATGTAAACATTATTAAATGACTGTTCATTTATGATTTCTTAAAAGCTTTAGAGTAACACAGGTGCAGTTGTTTATCTCTCACTCAATCACTCAGGCTCTGATTATTCTTAGCACCACCATGATTAGATTTCAAGATTCAGTTGTGAGTGCGGTTGAAGTTAGCTGCCTTTTGGTTTTCTCCTTTTGTAAGCTGACAAAACATCATTATTTCAGTGCACATTCGAAACCTTTGCATTGTAAAAACTGTATAATAATGGGCTTAGTGGAACCCCTTTACGCCTGCAAAATATTTACTCTTCGCCGTTTTATAATTCATTGTCCATATGAAGTAAACTAATTCAGAGCGAAGGTATCCCCTCGTGTCTCTGCAGCCTCTAAACTCTGCTCTGTTGGCTCTGCCTTGGAGGTGCAGTTTTTCAGTTCACCTTTCAGCTCAGACAGCTGCTGTGCATGGCTAGAGAGAGTCCCACTGACTTGCAGTAGGAGACCATTTGACTGTCTCTCCAGCTCCTCCCTGATTCTCTCCAGGTCGTCTGCCAAGTAGTTTAAGCCCTTACACTGGTCCTCTACGCTGGCAACCCGCCCACCAACCTCAGTTACCTCCTTCTGGACCACCATAGCTGATCTTCGGCACCCCCGTACCTCTTCAGCTAGCCGTCTCTTCATCTCCTGCAGCTCACCTTTAAGCCGGGTCAGTCTGCGCTCACCTGCCCCAAGCATGGAAGCCTGATGTCCAACCAGCTGCACCACGCCCTTTATCTGCTGGGCCAGACGAGTCTCTCTTTGATGCCAAGAACTGTTGGCTTCACCAACCTGGTGGACCACTGTCCCCAGGGAATCCTGGAGTCCTCTCAGGGTGTGGTTAACTGAGCGCACATTGAATTTGAGGATTGTTAGCTCACCCTGGATGGAAGAATCTTGCTCTGCTTGTTCCTGCTGCTCCCTGAGGGTCAGACGCTTTAGCATGTTCTGCAGTGTAACATTGAGTGTGTTCAACTGGTCGCCTTGCATATCCAGTACCTCCTTCACATTCTGCTCCAAAGCCAGGTTTTCACTTGGCACAGCAGAGTCTCCTTGGATGGTAACTGTTTGAGGTGAGGGACATGAAGTGGTGCAGAGCATTTCCAAATTGTTGAGGTGCTTTTGCATTCTGTCCACATCCACCTCCAGTCTGCCTCGGAGTGACTCCAGCTCTGTCTCCAGAGTGGGAACAATGTGATCCTCCAGAGCAGTTGCATTACCCAGCTCCTCCAAAGCTGTTAGTAAACGACACTCCAGATTCTTCAACTTAACCTCCATTTTGGCCTCCAAAGCATGTCCAGTCGCATCTCTGTCTGGGACACCACTTGTCCTTCCAGATTCTTCACTTTTGATCTCCCCAGTCAGGTTGAGCTTGGCCTCTACATATGCCAGACGCCCCTCCAGCATTCCTTCTATGTGGTCTTTGTGTCCACCCAGCTCCACTCTCAGATGCTCCTGGGACTGGTTGAGGCTTGCCATTGACCTTTCCAGCAGCTGCACCCTTTCTGTAAGTCCACTCATCCTACCACAGCAGCTCTCAGTACCATTACAACCATTGATCTGTGCTTGGAGCTTTCTCAGCTCTGTTCTTAGGTTGATGGTGCTTTCCTGTAGAGCATCCTCCATCTGCTCCTGCCGCTCACTTTGCTGCTTCTGGCACTGACGGTGCACATCCCCAGCTTTCTCCTTGCATCGGTCCTCTGCGCTCTCCACACGCTTCTCAAATCTGCCAAGAATTTCTGTTCTGGCTGTGCTTAATTTAGCATCCATCAGTTTCTCCATAGCTCTTCCAAGCTTGCCATTGGAGTTTGATACCAAAAGATTTCTAATACCTGTTCTATTAGAAATCTTCTTCAGTGCTTCATCATGCCTCATCACTGTCACTTTGACTTCCTGAATCTCAGCTGTCTTGGCTTGCACCTCATTTCTAAGCTCTTCAACCCTTTCATTCAGTTCTGCGAGGTCTGGAACAACATGTCTACCATCTAGATCTCCTGTGTCAAGGTCTCCCCCAGGAATTTCTACAAACCCAAAGGTGGATGGATGAGAGGCTACATCTGGAGGGGGAACAGGAACAGGACCAGGACCAGTACCAGGGGGAGCAGAGAGCAGAGCTGACAGCATCCTGTTAGCATCCTCTCTGAGTGAGGTTCGCAGGCTTTCCTCTAGCCCATTCACAGTTACCCTCAAAGTCTCCAGACCCTGATTTAGACGCCGCACATCCTCTTCCATATGATATATTCGCTCCTCCGTCTCGCTGTCAAGAGCATGGCCTGAAGAGATAAAGAGATGCTATTAAAAGGGGGACAAACACAGTAAAGAAATCCCAAACACTATGCTTTGATGTGACTGCATTTTGAATCTAGTTCATTTTAAGAACTTGTTAAGAATTTGTTGTTCTTTTACTTAAAAAAAAAAGAAAGTAAATTCAGGTACATCACTTTTAAAACCCAGTTAGCTTTATTGGACAGTTCAAAAATGGGGACATACCTGTGGTCTCTCCCACAGGCTGTTCACCACCAGAGGGGGGAGGAGAGGGGATTTCTTCAGGTATAAATTCCTCAGGTGCTTGGCTATTCTCATGTTCATGTTCATGGTTGGTCTCTGTGTAATGTGGCTCTTCATGCTCTGGAGCTGGCTCTGATTCTGATGGATAAGGCTGGAAGGGGATGTCTGGGTAGGAGGAGGCCCTTGAAGGCCCAAAGGGATGCATTGGGAAGGGGTTAAAACTGCCAGTAGGAGGGCCTTTGGGATGACTCCATGGGCTGGCTTTCACAGCAGTGTTAACATGTGGGCCCTTGAACATCGGGACTTTGCTAGGGGGGCCCTTAAACTGGGACTCTCTCATTGGTGGGCCCTTGAATGGTGGCATCATTTTCATAGGGTGTTGATAAACTGGATGTCCCTCCATACATCCATAACCAGAGTACCCAGGGCAACAACGCCACTCCAGCTCTGTGACGGTTTTATGTGCCACCTTGTAAAGTGGCTTGTACATCAGGCGATACCTGCAGGGAGCAGCAGTAATGGGTTAAAAACATAAATTCAGTGTTTTGTACTGTGAAGCAACCTGAATTAAAATCTATCACACGAGTAGCGTTTACTCACAAAAGAGCTGGGCATTTGCGGCCCAGTGAACACTTGTTGTACTCGGCTTTTACATACGGTGCTGCTCCATCCTGTATGGTGAAGGGCACTGTCTTTTCAGTGACGTAGGCACAGTGGTTCCTTTCAGAGTGGAATCAAAGAGGAAAGAAAAAAACTTGCTTAGATACAATTTTTAAAAAATTACAAGATTTGTCACTGAATTATCTGACGTGGTGATGTGTATGACAGAGATGGAGAGAAACAGCACTTACTTGTGCCTGCTGGTGGGTTTTCCTTGGCTGTAGTGTTGACCAAGCCCAGGTTTATACTGGTGAAATTCAAATGGTCTGTAGATCTTGGTTTCAACAAGTGATGAAAATAGGGCCATGAAGACAAAAAGGCTCAAAACGCCTGAGAAAAGCATCCTGAGCATTCACGTGTCCAGTGAAAAGTTGAGTGAAAAAACTCTTCAAACTGAAAACAGAAAAAAGTATTCCTTTATCAAGGGACAGCAGAGGCCACAAATATTCAAATATTCTCCACTTGCTTGTAAAAAGACTTGAATTTCTAGGTTATACAGCAAAATGCCACCCTGTGAGTGCTGATGCTGGCTGTGGTTGTAGTGGACTCCCGTGACAAAAGTCCACTGTGAGTTTGGGGGGGGGGACTACAGACGCCACTAAAAAGGCTCCACCGGCTCCATCTGCATATCTCCTCCCACTCAGCCTCCTCAAAGTAACACCCTATTGACAACACAGGAGGGAAAAACCCATCATCTCCCCGGTTAATGTCCCACCTGTGACTCTTTTGTGGTTGTCATCTATATAATTTTAATATATGAGAATTCTGGAAGCTGCTTTCACCAACCAGAACAGCAGCTGAGCTCTCAGTAGCTTTTTTCCTTTAGTGACATCACGGCAAACCAGAGAGGAAACGCTGCATCACCTCCAACGAGTATAGTACCCAGCTTTGTCCCAAAATGGGAAGGTTATTTATTCACCCTTTAGAATATAAAGTAAGAAAGACATGCATAAACATTATATATAGAAAAAACAAAACAAGAACATCATGTTCAGGGTAAAAGCCTTGTTTTAATATAAAAACTAAATAAGAAAACATGCCTTCACTGCTGTAAGTAAGAAGCAGTCAAGAGACAGACTTACTGCTTATTCTAATATTAATGTTTAGAAGGTCTTCAAATGGATTTGATTTGATGTGTAACTATTGCTATAGATTTGATTTATAGATTTTTAATAAATGTAAAATTTGATTGTATATCATGTGTTCATAGCTGCCATTTTTTATCCAATTTTTTTTCCAGTTATTTGTTTACATCACCCCAGAGAGATAGCCCTTTCTTTCATTTTCTTTGCTCTTTTAGCCAGTGTAAAATTGATGTGACACAAAAATAAAAAAATCAGCTTCTGATATCAGTAAATGTCATCCTATTTGCCAATAGCCTGATATGAGCTGACAACACCAGTGAATGCTATGTGAAGAATATATCAGATATAGTCTTTGCATCCAGCATACAGCAATGTTAGATAATATGAAAACATTCAAGTAAATCCAGTTAGCTAGTAATTTGTCATAATATATAACACAGTGTAACATGAAGTAGAAGTAATGAAGTAGAAAATTCTCACATTCAGAGGCTGAAACCAGGAAATGTTTGACCTTTTAGCTTGATGCTAACATAAAAAATTAATCTTAAATATGTGCTATCAATATTTTATGAGCCCCAAATGGGATGGCACACACATTTTCTCACTAGAACAGCCGAGCTGTGATGATAGTGTTGAGGTTATGTGACGACCTGACAGTATATGAGGTGACACATCTTGGCCTCCCTGACTTCACACATACACGTTGACACGGTCTGAGCCTTCATTTAACAGCAAACCTCCAGAAAGGGGAACAAACAGAAACAAATGCCCTGTGTTAAAGGCTTTGACAGTACACACCCATGACTGAGTGCTGAGCCCCACAATTCCACACATTCATGCACAACACGGCTCTTGTCCAGTTTAAGTTCACCGCCCTGGGTACAGAAACACGCCCGGGAGCTCCATTGCACCACAGCTAGGACACTTTCCACTTTCTGGTTATATGAAGCAACATTTTAGTTGCATAAAGCCATATAACATGGAAAGTATTGTACAAACATTGGAGGTAAACTAAGTATTTTTTTAGGCTCATATTTCAGTTCTGCCACTTTGCAGTATTAGCTTCATACCTCATTCATTTACAAAGAAAAAAATTTAACTTTTTCTTATGTTTTTACTGCTGTTTGTTGGCAAAATTATACAAGAACTACCAGGATGACTTTCATAACATGAATGAAAAGATGAGTCATGGGCAAAACATGACCTCATTAAGTTCTGGTCGTGATTCAGGATTCATCTATTTTTAAAACCGTGGTGTTGTTGGCAGATGATGCGTCTTTGAGTGCTACTTTTGTTACAGTTGTGGTCAAAAGTATACATACACTCTTCATGGGCATGAATCTTTTAATGATTTATTTGATCTGGGAATTTTGTTTTTCAGAGTGAATTAACTGTGCAGCACACATCTTTAATGACTTAAAAAGCAAGAATTGGGTTCCCAAGTTTGATTTTATTTTATATTTTTATAATGCACATGGAGTTAAAAGTGTACATACAGGCTCTATATTTGGTTAAATGTTGCTTAGCAAGTTGCATCTCAACCAGACACTTTTGGAGGCCATTGACAAGCTTCTGGCATAATTCTGGCTGAATATTTGACCACTGTTCTGGGCAGAAAATTTTAGAATTCATTTAAATTGGTTGGTTTCCTGGCTCAGACCCAGCTTTTATTTTTGATTTTTGCTGCAAAATGAGATTGTTGAGGAGGCTGACACCGTCCCTAACATAGATGTTTTAATAAAACAGAGTCAGTCTGTGATCATATGGGGTCAGGTTGGCAATTACATGCAATCTATTTCGGATAATACACTAATTAAATTTGATAAATCAGTAAAACTCACATGTTGCTGTTTACATAAACAGGAATTCACATTTAATGGAAGTCCACAGTTAACTGTTACATTTGCACTTAGAAGCCTAACCAGAATTAAATCAGCTGGCGGCCAGCTGAGTTGAGTTCCCATGACCTGCATGCATGGAAGAAGACTCATTCAGACTGATGGCAACATGTCTGCATTTATAAATTAGATAGCACGCTCTCTGAGTGATTGCAGTCAGTCCAAGTCAGACTGCGGATGATTGCAGAGTGGTTATCTCCCATCATGAGTATTTTAATTTATTTAATAAAATCCCTGTCCCTGTATCGATACAGTATCACTACACAAAATATTGCAATATAATAGTGAATAAATCTTTTTTTCCCAGTTGTCACAGTTTTGGGAAATTATAGAATCAAAGTTTTTTTTTCCCAGGATGTAAACATGTTTATTTCTGCTGTAAAGCTGAGCATTTTAACATGGGTGTCTATGGGGACAGACTCGCTTTTGGAGCCAGACGCAAGCTCCCATTAGAGGAACTTTGGTTTTTGGCACTTCATGTTTTAGCCCCTCAGGGGCCATATGTTGTACAAAAGTAAAATCCTGCTTCCTTAATAACCTCATCGTGTCCTATGTGTTGCACATGAGTGCAGAATATGATTTTTAATTTTAATATTTTACAATGATCACCTGGCGTATACTGACAGACTTATTTGATCTGGAGTTTCTTATTTTCCTCCTGCTGATGTCTATATGTACATGCTACCATTGCACCGTAGGCTCTGAAAAATGTGACATTCGACCTAATTTTGAACAAAACTCACATTATATCCATTACTTTGCCGAGATCTTTTGATTGACTTGTTTTAGAAGCAGACCCATTTCCTGTTTCCTGTTTATACCAGGTCCCACCTCTTTTACCTGGAAACACCGGATCAGCACAGATACACAGCAGCATGTGTGTTCTTTAATATTATCCATCAGCACTTTAACCCTCTTGATTTGTAAACAAGCTCTCATTGTATCACGTGAAACATGTTGCAGAGCTCTGCTCCTGTAAAACAAGTGCAGCTTTCTTCTCTATTCAGCTCCACCCTGAAGTTTCCCTGAATGGCATCACACAGTTACAAGTGTTTTAGCCTCCACTCACCTGCCCGTCATAATGCTTATGTCAGACTTGAGCTGTTGGTGGACGCAGGGTTAGTCCTGCATGCCTGTGAATAACTGAGCACCATATAACTTTGCAGCATATGGGGAGCTGCATTGTTGTTTCTCCTTTCTTTGTTTTTTTGTGCTTATTTAATTTTAACACCAACCGTCCAAATTCTGAACTGGCCTGTAAATCTCTTTGTGTGTGCCTTAAGTTTTCAGCTAAGTCTGTGTTGCAGGACTGTGGGGCTTTTGCAGCACTTTCCCAACAGTGCTGACTCATATAATATTTGCAAATTAAATCACTATTGAGTTGAAGCACAATCCAAAGTGTATAAAAGATCTATATATTATTTATAGTTTCTTTTTGCAGTGAAGTAAACTTAGTGTTGTGAGTCGAGTCTGGCTTCAAATCCTCAGCAGCCTGTTTGTTTCTTTCTGCTATATGATGATATAGCAACAGCTACAAAGTCAGTGCAGCACTTATTCATCATGATAACTGTAGCAAATGTTACAGCTTCCTCTTTATTTGTGGCCCTTTTTTTGTTTCTTAGAGTGGTCTTAATCCACTATTGTTTATTCACAGCTGTGTGAAAGAACAAACAGCGCCTTGCAAACTTGGAGCTTGTTTCCTGCGCTTGTGTGTCCACTTTTATGTGCTTTCTTAAATCTCTTCATGTCAAATCCGTCGGCTTTTGGTGAATCCATGTTGGCATATTTTTAAGTCAGTGTTTTAGTTGTTTAATTGGGATGCTGAATTGATTGTGAGCCCTTCTTCTCACCTTCTCAAAAGATTTAGTCAATAAATAAGACAAATGTTGGCCTGAGCAAACCTAATTTAGTGGCCACATGTGGAGCCAGGGGTCACGGCGCACTTCACAGGTTTGTTAAGAGGTTTAGTGTGTTTGTCGGTGCCAGACTCATAGCATTGTGTACACATCTGGAGACACACACACACACACACCTACACACACACACACACATTTCCATACGGATGCAAAAACTGTTTTGCCACAAATTGGCTTAGAAAGCTCTCGTTTTTTTTCCGCTGTGATCCTTCCTGCTTTCTGTTGTCTTGCTGATAAAAAGTCTTACGTTTTCTGTTTGTGTGTGGAACAGTTTTGTTTTGTTTTTTTTACCATTGCTGAAAAACATTCTACAATACTGACTGTTTTTTTTTTAAATACATTGCATTCTGTACCCTTTTCCTTTGTTTAATTCATGAGTTTGTATTCATAAGTATTTTGTCGCTCAATCAAAAACCGTAAGATGACATTTCAGCAGCCTGCATACTAATAACAAACCACAGAGAGTGATTATTAACCTGTGTTTATGTATGTATCAAAAAAAGAGTATAGTTGTTGGGGCAAATCATTCAGGCACTGGCAGCACTCTGGTTAAATGGTTGCACCAAAGCCATTTTTACAAAACAGCTCAACAGTTCAACTTAAAAATCTCATGAAACATGCAATAGGTGCTGAATTGTCCAAAACTCTTAAGTTAACTTTTAGTTAATTATATAAGACTTTAATGCAGCAAAAAGAAACAGACAGGTTTCAGCTGGAGTCCTGACTCAGCATTTCACTATCTGAACAACAGAGAAAATCCTGAGATTTCCTGGATTCTTTCCACGGTGTATATTTTCATTATATTTACAGACTCACATATAGACAGCTGGATAATTAAATGCCTGTTTGGACGGCCTTTGGGGATCCTTTAGCACTCTGCAGATTTCCTCGTTGATTTGATTCAAACAGAAGAGATGCCATCTCTTCCATTATTGTCTCTTAGCCCTAGAGCTAAAGGCATTAGTGGGTTAACTGATGTTAGCTTGTTGACAGAAATTTAACCCACTGATCAGCAAATTTCTGATGATTTCAGTCTCGCTAAGGTTAAGAATGTATTTGGATTGTTGATCGAAAATTTATTCAACAGATTGACTGAAAAAAAACCGTATTATTTTGCAATCCTTCTCAACAGATTAGAAAAGCAACACGCAGAAGAAAGATGGGCAAAAAGTGTCATTTATTTTGTATTAACATGCTGGATTTTACAGATTAATGATATTTCAAAGACAAACAGCTGATAAGTCAATTTTCAGCTATTTTTAATTTATTTGAATGCTTTAGATAGTTTTAAACGGGAGCCATTATGATTTTTTTCATTCTATATACTGTGACACATCCATCCATCCAACCATTCGGTTCTGCTTATCCTTTTCAGGGTCGTGGGGGGCGCTGGAGCCTATCCCAGCTGTCTTAGGGCAACCCTGGACAGGTCGCCAGTCTGTCGCAGGGCTAACACAGAGACAGAGACAACCATTCACGCTCACATTCACTCGGACATCCACACCTATGGGCAATTTATTGTTTCCAACTAACTGTCTTTGAACTGTCGAAGGAAGCCTGAGTGCCTGGGGAGAACCCATGCAAACACGAGGAAAACATGCAAACTGACTAAAGAGGTCAGTGTATGTGTGAGTGATCCCTGTGAGTCCATCAAACTGCTCTAAATGCTCAATTTCAGACCGTTTTTGTCTACTTTTGAATCTCAAAGAGTGTGAATATCCACAGTATGATCATCTCAGACATACAGGTCTGACTGTGAGCACAGAAGTCCCACCTACCAGAAGTCCAGACCTTGTGTTTGTGAAGGACAGCCAATCAGAAGAAAACAGGTTTTAATGAGAAGCAGTTCCAGAGATGAGTGGGATAAAAAGGGTTCATTTTCCAACTATTTTTAAATGTGGATCACGCAGAGTAGCTTTAGTAGAGTCCATGAATAAAAACATGGAGCTAAAGTCAGTAGAATCAGTCCATTTTGATGTAGACTAAACAATGTGAATAATTTAATAATAATGATGGTAATTAAGTATTTTGTGGCCTCAGTTGGATTTCTGCTGTGTGTTGTGTTGTTCACATTGCACATTTCATATAATCCTGTCCCATGTTTCACAAAATCAACCTACGCACAATGTCTCACTGTTATCAAACTAAGACTGCCCCCTTGTGTTAACTACACCTCACTCCAGTGTCTCCCTTTTTCTTCTAATTTTCTGTTTTTGCAATCAACTGATAAAAAAAATTTGGAATATGATCACAATACAAGAAACTTTGGCTCTGGCTGCATCTCTTACTGTTACAGTCTGATATTTATTTAAACAAACTGAGCCCAGTGGGGTTTTTTGGGTGGTTTTTTTTTTTTTGGACTGACCAAAAAATCTAATTCCTCAGTCAAACATTAAAACAAAGCCGGGCTGCTGAGTGTAAGCCTCAAATGTCTATTATTAATATTTGAGGCTCTTTGATGTTCTCTCCTGTGGAAACTATTAATTCAAACAGTTCCTTTCATCTTTTAGAGCTCTAACCAGGCCAAATGTGCCAATGCTTAAAGTTTAAAAGGAGCACTGATGCTGCAGTCTGTTTCCTCAGAAGATTTTGCAGAAACGACTCATGTCCACACCCTGCCAATTAAACTCAAACCAGTTAGCTGGGTTTTATAGTCTAGATAAATTACAATGCCATTCCTTTGGACCGGGGTTTTGAAAAATCAGGCCAGGCAGCGATCATCAGCAGTGAATTTGAAGAACACTGTGTTGATAGTGGGAGGATGTCTGGCAGATGTTGTCATCTAGCGTGCAATCATTTCAAATAAACATCAACCACATGATGCAACAGCAAACAAAACAGCAGGGGGCTCCTCCTTACATACATCCTTGGCATCTTTTGATTCTAATAAACCCAGAGAGAGCGTGTTAAATCAAAACACAAGAGTGTCACACTATTCATCACTGTGAGCAGCTGTCACTGTGAACAACTGTGTAGCTAGGAATAAAGGGCCCTATATACTGAAGGGACCTCTGGGTCCTTAAGCAACCATCCTCAGTTTTGATATGCAACGTGAAATGCTTGTATGTCTTTTGCCATGCCTTAAAGAATAGATGTTAAACTCATTTTACATTGTGGGCCACATGCACAGTACACACCTCACTTTGATCTTAAGTGTGCCATACCAAAGAAGCTCTCCAATCCATCATTCTAAGAAAGTTTAACTACATATGAACTACGCATTGTAAAAGAAAATAGACATTTTTATTGTAGGTGGTGAAAAAATGGGAAATGTTGTGTCATATAATTGTTTATTTATCACTTAAGTACTTTGCTAGTATTACTAGCATTGGGAGAGCTCTTCATCAATAGGAAAAGCTGCCAAACAAAAATTTTATTCCCAGTGTAGAGACCTTGATCAGTCGATTCTGGAGCCGGGCCTTGTGTTTGACACACCTGCCTTTAAAGAAACACTGTTAAAATTTTATTTTGGCAATGATTAAAAATTGCAACTTAGCTTAAAGACCAGAAACTGTGGAAACTACGTGACGGGTGCTGGCTGCACCTGTTAAACTCACCAAGTAAAGCACAACGTGTCTCTGTCAGACTTACTGACTGACTGAATAAGCAAGGGAGTTTCAAAATGTTAAATTCATTTTAGCTGGGTTGCTTGGTGCCCTTTAATTACTTTTACAGTGCAGCTTTTCAAAGCACTTTATGGTGCTTTATAATATAATAGAAAGACCCTGGAATAGTATAGACAGAACCCCAATGAAGGGCGAAGGAAAAAAGTTTCCATTTAACAGAAAGAGACCTTCGGCATAAAGGCATAAATACCTATGCTGGTTAAACATTTGACCTAGACCTTTATTGTTAGCACCCAAGGTCACAGTTGAACTTGAAAAAAGAAACATATGGAGTAATAAAGCATCTGAAAGAGAATGTAGAGAGCTGTACAACATACTTTAATTTTTTTAATATGACGCTCTACGATGTCACAATAATGCCATAATATACATGTTTAAAGCGCATTTTCTCAGTCTAGAACACTTCTGCACATGCAGCTGTTAATGTTTGACTTTAAATCTTTAATAGAGTTGATCATTATTTCAGTCATGCATTGTTTAGTCCTTAATTCTTGTGCAACAACATTTTATATTAGTAGCAACCGGTGACTCGCAGTCAATGTTCATGTTCAGGGTTTGTGTTTAAATGTGAAGAAGACCAGCTTTCTTTTTTCCTGTCTAATAAAAAAAATGCTAAACTGAGGTTGTATAGAATGCATTTAACATAATATTAAAGAGATTCATTGCTTTGTTGTACCATAAAAACTTTATATGACTTATCCTTCTCCAATACTGCATGCTCAAAGTAAACACATTATTATAAATCACCCCTTTTAAGCTGATGTTACTTATTTTCTCAGGCAACGAGTTTGCATAATGTTTTAAGCAAAGCCAGCTTATCAGATTTTACAGTCTAATACCCCTACTTCACTACATATCAGAGAAGAAAGCCTTCTACACGGCTACCGTTTTTTGGAAGCTATAATTGGGAAATGAAAGCTCTCTGCACCAACACATGCATTCAATGGATTAGACCTTTGAGCTCTTTAAGAATCTCTGTCAAATAAAAACCACGGATTAAAAAAAGACATACTGATTAAACTACCAAACATGAATAAGAAGTCTCCTGATAATAGTCCTAATTAATATCACATGACCTTATAAAAACTGACAGCATTAACTGAGAATTTGTTTTTGTCCATGCAGGACTTAACTCATTAACATCACTACAATATTTTGACACTTTGAGGTGTTGATGGAGGCAGAGCTGGAGGAGGCACAGTTTAAGATGTTATGGTTTCAACTTGGAGTGACCAGGATGAGTACATCAGACAGCTCAGATTTAGCATTTTGGAGACACAGTCACAGAGGAGGGATAGAGGATATACTGGACAAAGAATGCTGAATATGGAGCTGTCAGGCAGGAGGCAACGAAGAAGAACAGAAAAGATTCATGGATGTAATGAAAGAGGATATGGTAAGGGATTGTGATAGAGTGAGATGGAGGCAGTGAAATCACTCTCTCTATAAAGAGAGTAAACTTTGTTCTCAAAATCCAAAATGTCAAACTTTATTTTTATTTTAAAGACATTCTTTGAATTTAATCTCAGGTAGAAAGAATTGTAGCATATTTTATGTGTCCATCCAACTTTTGTCATTATATATATATTAATATTACTTGAGATCTCTGCTTTCAAATTTTGGTGCAATATAAGTAAAATTGAATTGAAATGGTGTTTGATAATGTGTAAGACACATGGAGTAAAAGTACAGAATCCAAATCTTTAGAACAACAATAAGACAAAGCACTTTATTTATCCCCAAAGTTAGGAAATGACTGTGTTACAGCATCTTTTACTTTAAAAATATAAGTCTAGAGATCAGTTGGGTCATCATTTAATTGTCTGCTTGCTGTAGAATTCAAAACCAGCTCATGGAGCACTCCTTGATTGTCTGAATTCTCCACAAACTTACATCTGCTCAACATTCTCCTTTTAAACCAGACTAAAAATATGTCTCTGTTCTCGATTTTTTAATGAGGACACATTTTTTGTTGTGGAATCAATATTTCTTTCATTATTTAGTTTTTTACTTACTCAAATGATTTGTTTTTATGTGTGCAGATTCTAGGATTAGATTTTCTTTATTATTTCTGTCACATTTTCCCATTTTTTCTCCTTTTTGAAACATTTTGAGGTTAAAAATGCCATATTATCTGATCTTTTTAAAGTTAATTAATTATGCAGATTATCCAGTGATAAATACCTGGTATATATTTCACTGATCAAGCACCATGGACACCCCTGTGCTACCTTGATCTCTCTAATCTGCTTTCATTAACACACCTACAGCACTGAAACAGCAGGACAATCATGTTTTATGATAGAGGATTTAAAAAAAAAAACTCAGTTTAATCTGTGCTTTTGTAAGTTGATAGCACTCATTTGTATTTGTTTGTGCTGTCAAATGAGTACAGTGTCATGATTTGAGTGGGTTGTTTCCTGATGTTCTGTAGAGTTCAGCCAAACCGTTATAAAACCAGAGCAGCCTGATATAAAAGCATGAAATATTTATAAATATACAAATGAGAACCAAAAGAAATTCTAGTCGAGACCTTCGGGGGCAATCCCTCAGCTATCTCCTGAAGCTCTAGTAAGGCAGAGCATAAGAAGATTCACTTTATCCTCATGTTTTTAGTTCCTTTTGGGGGGTTATGTAAATATTTTATGAGAAAACACCACAGTCTGGAACTGCAATACATTGAGTTGAGGTTAGAATATGAAATAAAATGGATGCATTGGTGGATGGATGGATGGATGGATGGATGGATGGATGGATGGATGGATGATTGATTGATTGATTGGTTGATTGATTGATTGATTGATTGATTGATTGATTGATTGATTGATTGATTGATTGATTGATTGATTGATGGACTGATTGTGTCACAGCTTGGTGGCTCTGTGGTGATTGTGGAGGTGAAGAAGACCCAAAGTGTAGGATGCAAAAGGCAGAGTTTATACAAAAAACAAGTTTTTAATACTGAAGGGCACGTCAAAGTCCAAAACATAAATCCAAAACAGCTAGACGCAAAAAGAACAATGGGGACCAAAAACACCAGGGAATTTCACCTGGAAGGCAGCAAGGCAACACAAACAACACAACACCTATAAAAGGACAAAGGACTATAAATACTTGAATGAAGCAGGAGAGAAGTGAAGGAGGTGAAAACAATTAGAACTGGAAAAAAACAAAACTGACACAGGACATAAAAGAAAACAAACCTTCAAAGTAAAACTGGGAAGAAGAACTAAAGAGATTAACACAGACATGACACTTTAGGGAAACACTAATACCATTAACATTGATAAAAGACACAAACTAAAACAAAAGATAAGATGAAAACTAAAACTCTGACAACTAACCCAAACATCATATCCTCAAACAACAGGGAGGCTAAACACAATTATTAACCAAACCCTGATGAGAATGTGATAGTTTACAGTCTTTAACATTAAGAGGGATGAGTTAAAAATACAAAATAAAAGATTTTTCGTGCACTTAAATTTAGAGTAAGTGAACCTTTGTGCTGTTGTATCATCTATCCTCAGCATGTGCATACATTAAAGAGAAATCAACATGTGTGCATTCATTTTGTGAAGGGATTCAGGAGGGTCACGAATATGTTTAAAGGTGCTTTTGGTACGGCTTTTTGTTTTCTCTTGGGCAGGTCACAGAGGCAGGTTCATCTGCAATTTTGGCTGATAGGTTGATCTCAGTGCCAGCCTATATGAGATGATGGCTAAGCTGGAACACTTCTACACATCCTATCTGCAAATCTCACACAGCATGCACTGGTTAAGGTGCTTTAGACGGCCTATGGTTGCTACTTTGCAACCCACCTCCACCCTGCTGTTTCTGATTGTGGTTAATGACGCCTCTTCTGTGGGCTCTCTCACCTGAACTTTCTTTTTTTTCTCTCTCTCTTTTTTGTGACTGAATGATCATGAACTAATCACATGGCAGTAACTCAATGTGTTCAGGCCAATATGACCTGCTGAAGTTCATACTGAGCATCAGAATGAAAACGAAAGGTCATTTAAGTGATTTTGAATGAAGCATGTTGTTACTGACGAACAGGTTGGTCTGAATATTTCAGAAATTAGGATGTATTGAGATTTTCAAACACAAGCATCCCACTCAGGTACTAATCTAAAAAAGAGAAAAATATCCAGTGAGCAGCAGTAATCTGGGTTTTTTTCTATGGTGTATTTTTTCTGTTGTTCGATATTCAAATGGCTGGTGTAAACAGCATGAACGCAAGGAGCAACTCTGCCTTCTGTCAGTCTTCAGGCTGGTGATGGTGTAACAAGAGTGATGCTGTCATGTCTGTACAGACCACACTGTTGAATCTTGTTCGTATTCCTTTTGTTTTGAGTGAGAGAAATAAGAAAGCAAGACAGATAGTCTTTTCCATGGCTTTGATTGTATTTTGAGTTATGTTGGATGCTTAAAGTTTTGTGCTCTTTTGCTCCTACGGAGGTCTCTCTTTTACTCTGCGGCCAAATGTGGCCAATAAAGTGAGTGCAAGGGCAGGTGTGAGCAGGAACAGTCACCGTCCTGCAGCTCTTCTGCACAGACCCGACATAGAGGGTCCATCACAGGGAGGGCGCAGTGCCCACGGGCGCGCACAGAGCTCCCTTTCTTTAAGAAAAGGCAAAGGGGAATTCCTTATGGTGGATGCTGCAGCTATGAGAAGCCTTTTCATCCGGCTGTTTTTCAGAGTCTCCACTGGCTGCGTTAATTACAGGGCCCGGGGCTGCACTTTGAGCTCGCTGTGCTCATGCATGCTCTTGAGAAAAAGCCGCGCATCTGATTCTCACGACACGGACGAAAACCACACACAAATACGCACGCGCGCGCACATGCTCGCGCCCGCCTGATCCCGCGGAACCAGTCAGCCAGCTGCTCGGGGACATTCTTGTCCAGTCTTCTGCAACTTCGGCTTCACAGACAGCAGCAGCCAGTGACACTGAGGACGACGTGAGCTGGTTTTAAGACGTGGTTGTTTGTTTATTTTTTAAATCCCCACTTAGCCCAGCAGCTCAGGTCAGAGGATGTGGAGCGTCGCTGCTCCTGCCACACCTCAGTGAAACTTTTGTCGGTGAGCGGAGCGCACACAGAGGGGAAGAGCTGGACCCGCAGCCCGTGTGTCGGTCACCGGAGAAGATGGGAGACTTCCACTAGGCTGTCTCCGAGAAAACATCATGGCTGTAGACGGTAGGAAGGTTACACTTCAATATTATTAATAATAATAATCAGTAACTCTTTTCTAAATAGTCCGACTCGCATTCCGCCGAAATCTAAAGCACGCTGATTCCATTACTTTAACTCATTACTTGCTAAACCAGTTTATCTGTTACGTAAGTGGCCTCAGCTGGAAAGAGCTCTCTGAAATAAAGTGCAGCTAAACGCTGCCACATTAAATCTATTAAAAACAGACTCTGTCATATACATGCATTCAGACATTATAAGAATATTATGCATAAGAAAGGAACAGAAGGGGGTCGCTGATGGTCAGTGACACGGTGCTGAAATGGACAGCGCATCCAGCATCGCCACCATCAGTGTGACTGTTGCTGTGGTCACTTTTCTGCCTTGGCTTGCTCTTAATTGAATTTACTCCCAGCTTCTGAAGTCCTGGTGTGCATATTTCTGATAGGTAAAGATGTGTGCCAAGTCAAAATTTTAAATACCCCAAATAAGAGCTTTAATTTAACTATATTCATCCAAAATACAGGATTAAAGATATTGCAGGCAGGCCAGATACTTCATAATTTGTTTAGTAAGGATTTTGATCATGAAAGTGTTTCCTTTCCAGTACTGGCACTTTTTAAAGAGAAGGGTTTTTTTTCTCCATTTGAAGGGAAAAGGCTCTGACAAATAGTCTTAATTATGCATACTACATCCATGAAAGGGGCACATTTGTGTTTACAGCGGCAGCCTGGGTGAGTAACACTCTGAAGGAGGGTTCGTACATGCCTCGAGTAAAACCTCAAAGAAACCAAAAATCGCACACCAAGTTTTATTCGTAATAACCTGATAGTGCTGGTTTGCCTTGATGATTGCAGGACGCAGAATGGCTCCGCTCTCGGTGGGAGATGGTGAATGACAGAAAAGAGAAGCACAAAGCAGGAGAAACGAAGGCACTCTTTCATCTCCTCAAAACCTCGTTTCCCCCTGACAGCCTCTCTCGTTCTGTCCTCTTTTCAAATTCTCTTAGTCAACTTAAGATATTGAAAATGCACATTAGCGCACACGCAAACACAAGCTGCACACGGAGCTTCAAACGTGGTAAGAAAATCCTTCCAATCTGGCACATGAATGTGTAATGACCCGTGGCTTTCTGCCAGAATCTGTGCCAGTAACAGCGTGTTTACTGTAGTTGCACACTCTTTAATTACTGGATGTTGGGAAGCCACCTGCTGTTGAGTCAGTTTGGATATCTGCCTGCAGGCCTCATCCTAATGATGAGAAAGTGGCATGTCTCACAACTCTACAAGCTTTTCACAAAGTAATTGTGGTACCTGAACGCTGACTTCCAGGATTCATCTACGATTTTATCAAGGCTCAGATAACTAACTCAAGCCTGGTTTGTGTCAATAGAGCAGATTTGCAGAAATTTGCTAAGGAGACCATTCCTGAATGGCAGGTTATCCATATGGTTTCAATCCTGCCTTTTGTTTCCAAGTCATGCAGAGCAAGGGAGTAGGGAAGTAGTCCCATGCTGTTTTTACACTGTCAGCAGGTCTGCCTGTCTAATCATTATACCCCCTCCCTTTATCTCTCCAGCTGCATCCAGTTTCAGTTTCTGCAGGCCAGCTGTGGAGTACAGGGCTCTGCCTGAGGACTTTAAGCACCAGCTGAGTCGACGGACAGGTGGGAACCTGACCTGGCATGACGGCCGTGGACAGAAAACAGCGGGAGGCAGAACAGTGAAGCTGCTACAGCAGCCGGGGACCGAGGCCCTGCAGGTACTGAGCACCTACATGACTTCAGCATGTCGAAAAGCGCACCTGGTGCATGTTGTCATAATCCCCTTAGGTTTTCTTTATTCTTGCAGCTCAGGGTGATATGTTTCTTTCTGCCTAATTAAGCTTGATGATGTTTGCCACAAATCCAGAGTTAGGAAAACCATATATATTTACTTTGGAATTCTAATATGTTAAAGATTAATTTAATTGCTAAAAAAATTAACAAGAAATGTAAGAATGCAAACCTAATCAAAGAAAAGGAGAAAGGTCCTGTGCCGATAGTTTCTCAGGTCAGACATTGAAACCTTTACTCTTTCACTCATTTTAGAGGTTTTTCTGATACTGCAGAGAAAAATAATGACAAGTTTCCGACTAAAGTTTTTCACGTGAACTACTGTATATGCCTATCTGAAAACACGGCCACCTATCTGGGCATGATTAGCTGGTTGCAGGCATGACTGCTTAAACTAATGGTCACAGATGTGACTGTGGTGAAATGTAAACAAGAGGGCCAGTCAGAAAATCAAGCATTTAAGCACCTTTAGCCAAATAAACAGACTCTATCTGGACATAGATGTAGAGCTTCTTGTAGGCCATACACTATGTCTATGATGTTACAATCCTATTTGTCCCAGTGGCTTTGCTGATCTGTGTTGAAGGCATCAAAATAAATGTGTGTGGATATATACACTTCTCTCTGTATCTCATTCCAAATGCATTGATTTTTGTAACACAGTTCACTACATGGAGATAACCACCTCAACGCACCGTGGATGACTTACAGGTGTTGTAATAACATGTAACATCCACAAGGACTCAGAGAAGACCAATATGAAAGCCTTACTTTATATGTTTATGTAACAGAGACAGTGCATGTTAATGAACATTAGCAGGAAAATATAAGATCGTTTATTTAAGTAATTATGCTGGATTAATTTAGATCCGCATCCCCTGGGTAGCTTGCATTCAAAAGCACACAAAGACACACAAAGTCAAAAGAATAATCCAAGTCCTGCATCATCCAAAGTTAAAAACGACTATAGAACTGGTTTGCCACAATGTGCTGTTTGAAATGTGGCTTAAAAGTAGGAATTCTGCTTTATTACAATTAATAAGCAATGGAAATATTTAGTTATTTTTACTGACATGAGCTACTTCACAGTCACCTATGTTTTTAAGCATATACATTTTTAAAAATCCACTAAGATCAAAGTATTGTTGTTGTTATTTGATGCTACCAGGATGAAATGAAAATTACTTTTTTGAAAATCAAAGCTTTTAGTGGCTTTTTTGAAATATGTTTGCACTGAATAAAGTGTTGTTCCACCTGTTAGTGGCCAGGTAGCAAAATCTTTTAACGTTGCATTTTATGATGTTAGATAACTTAGTAGAAGGACTTTTAAAGGTTAAATAGAGTTCATTTTGAGTCCAAGATACTTAAACTTGTTTACAACGTCATGTCCTCGCCTTGCAGTGAACACGCTGGAGTGTGTACTCTCTGCTGGTTGTTTTCTGCACATCATACACACTGTTTGATATTTACTAAAAGACATAATTCCTGGACCTGAGCCAGTGCCTGTGCCTGGGAGATTTTTCAAATTACTAATGCATCAATATGTTTAATAAATTGAGGGTAATCCACATCTACATAACTTGTCAGTATAATAACCATTTATAGCCATTCAGTTTCCATGGCTATTAAGCACTGTTGTATTTCACTAAAAATAACTACTGTGATGTATGTAAACTGCACCAATGGCGATATCAAGAAATTAGTGGTGTTATGTGTTTCTGGTTTTATTTTTTATTTTCCATTCCACTGACTTCTTGCATGCAGATATGAAAAAGTTGCACTGCTCATACAAGAAACTGCTGTGTTTGTTGCATTAGCAATATATGAGCACATGCAAAAACCCCTGCTGCCGTTTGGCAGCTCTCCTCTCAGATTTCTCCACGGAAAAGTCTGAAATATAAAAAAAACCTCATAGTCTGACAAATGCAGCCGGTCATCATCTATTGTTGTAAATGGACACTTTGTTAGTAGAGAATGAAAGTTGCCCTCTCCCCAGCGGGTTGGTGAGCTCTAACAGCCTTTTAGCTTTAAATAGCACAGGTCTTCCTATGCTCACACTATGCTGCACCACCACTGTGCTTGTTGACTGAGAGCAGAGAAAAGTTGAATTTATTTTGATCCTAACTGCCTGATAGTATCCAGCCTGTGCCTGTTGTTTCAGGATAATAAACAGTTAGCCATTTCTATAGATCTTCTCGCGTGAAAACGTCCTCATATCTACTTCCACTAGTCATTCTGTTCCGGTATAAATTAATAGTTTTTTGTTATCTGATACAGCATTGTCTCTTCACACAGCCAGTTTGGGCAGCAGAGACAATCCATTTATACTGTAAGCTGGCCTCATTTAAAGCTCTTGGTTACAAGTCAGAGAGCCCATGCCTTTGTCTTCACCCCATGAAAGGCTCTTTAAAAGGCTGTTACAAGCTGAAGCTAAAGCTGCAAACATAGAACTGGGCTGGGCTGATAACATAGTTGTATGCAATGCATTATGTCTTTGCTTCAATCCTCTTGGATGCACATAAAGTAGTGGTCTGTTTATTTTTGTCTCGACGCACATGAACTTAATCGGTGTTGTGTGTCTGTGCTGCATTGTAATGTGTTTACAGTATTTTCACTTCCTCCATTGTTAAGTTTTTCCACGTACTTTTTTTTTGGCATGCTGTTCTCGTATTCACTCTGTCAGTATGCATCTCTGCCACCTCTCACAGGCATCCAAACACTCATTATGGTCTCTATAGTGTTTTTATACTTCACAGCTGTGGACTCAGAGCAGCAAAGTACATATAGTAACCGCTGAAAGGAAAATTATTTGGAATGTTTTTGGTAATGACTTCATAATTTATGTGTGTGGGTTAGTGAGAATTTTTAGTGAGAATATAAACTATATATTAACTTCTGATTCTAAACGCTCAATGCGTGCGCTTAATATGCCTTAATAAAAGGTCTTTAGAGTTAGTATTCCTCAACCTGTTTAGATTTATTAATAGAACCAGCGAGAAGAGGCTTTGGTGCATGTGGTTACTGAGATATACTTCTTAAGTTTTGCCCATGAGAAATAGGCCCATATTTGAGGTTTTAAAATATTAAACTACTACTGCAATAAAGGCTTCACTACACTAAAAATTAAACAATAAGAAACCAGAGCTTAAAACACAATTTAGAATATAAATAATATGAAAATATACATAGCTATACATATAAATACATAACTTTTGGTCCATATTGACGTGATAGCATCACACAGCTGCTGCAGATATGTCAGCTGTACATCAATGATGTGAATCTGCTGCTGCACCACATCCCAAAAGTGCTCTATTGGATTGAGATCTGGTGACTGCGGAGGTCATCTGAGTAGAATGAACTCATGCTCATGAAAGCATTTGAGATTATTTGAGCTTTGTGACATGGTGCGTTATACCCATCGGAAGATGGGTATATTGTAAAGGGATGGGGATGGTCAGTAACAATACGTAGGTATCAAAACTCACCTATTTAAACCTGTCAGCTGCAGTTCTTAGCTGACAGGAGTGGTACCTGGTGTGGTCTTCTGCTGCTGTAGCATATGTGCTTTCAAGATGTTGTGCATTCAGAGATGCTCATCTGCAAACCTTGGTTTTAACGACTGGTTCTCTGAAGCAGTTTGGGCATTCTCCTCTGACCTGAAATATTCAGACCAGCCTGTCTGGCACCAACAGCCACGTCATGCTTTAAGTTTGAATTTCAGCAGGTTGTTGAGGTCAAGTTGCTGCCATGTGATTGGCTGATTAGATATCTGCATTAACGAGCAGTTGAAGATGCATACCTAACAGAGTGGTCAGTGAGTGTATTTAAATTAGTCCTCAAGTGACCCTTATCCAACTAAATCATTGCTAGGATTTTGCGATGGTTCTTGTTCTGCCTCTAAGGGATCTCTGGCCTCAAAAAGTTTTACAACTCCTACTTTACATGACTGTGGTCAATTTTCACATATTCTGACATTTTACTGGGCAAACAGTCGTTTTATTCACAAAACAATTAATAATGAAAAATCATAACCTGCAGCCAAATTAGAAATGGAGCTTTTTGGGATTTGGGGGGATTGTTTTGCATATTGAAGGACGTCTGACTCATTTTATTTTTAATGAATTAAGGGAAATGTTCACTCCTAATCAAACAATGTTTAAAAAAAATACCAATAAGTAGAAATCCTTTGTGCAATCACTCCAACCACATTTATTCATATACAAGCCAAACATGAGGGCTCAGGTTTTTACAAAGGTAGGGTGTGAAGTGAGGAAAAACTGTTTGCTGCATAAATGGAAGTGATGAAAGGAAATCCAGAGGGTGAGAAGGAAGTCTAAAGATAAAAGCTCACCATAAAAGTATTCATGGTGCATTAGAAGTCAGTCAGAGCCAGAAAAATACTTGATTCAAACTCTGAATGTGTCTTTCTTTATTATTTAGATCCCCATTAACTGCATTGCCACAGCAACAGTATCTGCAGCATGTCAGTGAAAATGATGCACATCACGTCCGACATGCCCGTTCACAAAAAGACTCGGCAGTAAACCTCCCAGTGAGATAAAACTGTAATCAGAAAGCAGTAAACACTCTGAAGTGAAGCAGAATAGGTCACTTTCTTGATCAGCATGGCATGTTTTTGGAGAAATAAAAGTTTAATATCATTAGCTGCTTGATTTATTGTGTGAAAACTTCAAGACAAATTATTGTTCTTTGTGTTAAACAAAATTTACACAGGGGGGGAAAACAAACTGAGTGCACTCGGCTCCAAACCCCAAATCCTCTATTGAGTGTTCAGCTATGCCAAATACAAAAACAAACAGAATAACTGGCTTCTTATTTATTGTTGGTGAAGAGCATATTCCAGCTAAAAACCATAATTACCATAATCTGAAAACTCTCACCAGGTGAGGCTCACACTGAGGACTACAATGTCGTGACAGAAAGACTGTAAATGTCGCCCTGTGTGCGAGTAAACCACACAGGACATCGTGCACAGTTAAAACTCCTCTATGTCTTTAAAAATTGTGTAACATTATATATTAGATTACATTAAACAACCCAAAAGTGATTATTGATTAAAAACGTCTCGCAAAACATTAATGTTTTGTTTGTTTCAGCTCACAGCTCGAAGCCCAATGTCATTCATTCTCCTCAAAAATAAATAGAAGAATACTCACATTATGTAGCAGTTTTGTGAACAGGTCAAAGGCATTTGTATATTTCATCACAAATTAATTGCTGATCACAATAAAGGAGACTTAAAAATAAGCAGGGTGGCATGGTGGTGTGGTGGTTAGCACTACTGAAGGTCCTGAGTTCAAATCCTCCATCTGGCCGAGTGTAGTTTGCATGTTTTCTCTGTGTTTGCATGTGTACTCCGGCTTCCTGATAAGGAGGAGAATGGATGGATATTGTTGATATACTTTCAGTATCTGTATGATTGCACTACACTCCGGTGTTAAAACCAAAAGCAAGCAAACTACTTCTTTTTTAGTTACTTCGATTTTTAGTGCAGATCACCATTGTGTTATGGAAAATCTCCAGAGTCTGTGATTCATGCAGGAGTGGAATACTGTCCCGTCTGTAACAACTGAAAATAAAAATACATAAATAAATAAATAAATAATAATAAAGGTCAATCAAATGGACCACTACGGCAAGGCCGTGATGATCCACTTGGTAAAGTAAATCCGTTGGGCATCTTTCTTGGCCTTCAGACAGTAATTCTGATGGCTAAAAAGAAAAAAAAGGAGTTGAATACTTTCATTCTTCTTGCTATTATTCATATTATTACTAATATTATATTTTAATGAAATGAATCATTACTGACATCCTATGGATCAAAAAATTGTTGGTGAAGTGATGAACATGCTTCAAAAAATATATCAAACTCACCATTTTTGGTTCTATTTTGAGAATAAGAATGTTTTTAACACCACTGCATCCTGACATATCAGGCAGACCCTCCTGCAAAACATTTGCTCCACTGACTCTTGCACATCAGCCAGATGTGATATTTTTTATCTTGCAAATGAACTGCTGAACTTGCTACATTTTTAAAAAGTGATTGGCTGATCAAAGGCGCAGCTTGATTACAACTCCAGTTTTGCATCCTGTACATCTATAAGATAAAAGAGCTGAATCTCAACATGACACTGGCCTACATGCATGTCTTTGTGTGCTTTTTCTGCTGCTGTTGTTGCTGCTTGTTCGCCACTCTTCTAGGGAACTTCACAGCTACACAGATGTGCCTACACTGCCTATACATATGGCAACGATCGCCCCTGTGTTCTTTAATGAGGCTGAAACATGTTCTAGCCCTGTAGAGGCCCAAACTTGTCATCTTTTGATGTATATAAGGCATGTGAAATGAAATGTGATACTCAATATTCATCTTATAATCCTCCCAGCAGATGCTCACTTAATTGGCTGTGTGCACATGTTATGTACAGCGA
Organism: Maylandia zebra; assembly: GCF_041146795.1. Lineage (NCBI taxonomy): Eukaryota > Metazoa > Chordata > Actinopteri > Cichliformes > Cichlidae > Maylandia > Maylandia zebra. The sequence continues at coordinate 28,911,188 of NC_135186.1, forward strand.
ATAAAAGACAGTGTGCAGATTTGTACACAGCGCATGATAGATGTGGGTTGTATGGATGCACAGCGGCAACAGCAGGCGAAAAGATTAAAAGAGCTTTAAGGTTCATTCAGGTTTTAAATGGAGTCTGAATTTTGTGCCGTTCCTCTGGATATATTTTCATGGGAGACATCTCCTAGCAGTCAAATGCCACCGATAACTGAATATCTTTGGCAGTTAATGAGAGATATGCCTGTGGTAGGTTATCTATCTCAGCACAAAGCACATCAGTACAGTATGTCCCCTGTGTGAACATGTTAGTGTGAAGTTTAAGACTTTCTTTTTTAAAAGATAAATTAAGGGATACAAGTCTCTAGTGTGCACAAGGGAGGTAGAACTGGCCTTCAGCTAATTGAAGGATGATTCACTAACTCAATCCCTGGCTCCTCCTGTTGGCATGTCTTAGACCTAAATACTGAACCCAAAGAAGTGGAAGTAGTGTAGTAGTATACCTGTGTAGGTTCTCAGGCATCCAGGTCATTGTCAACTATGGAGCGTGGAAAGAAAAGCAACTGCACTTTGTTATGTTTCTTGAAGACATTTTACCTTTTCAGTTGAACTGAGGAAGCTTCTCGGATAAGAGGGGAAATGTCTTCAAGAGACTTGAAGAAGTTCAGTTGCTTATATTTCCAAGCTCTTTACATTGGTGTAGTAATAGTGCAAAGGACTTTGAGTCATTGAACAGATCTCACCTCTGAAAAATGCTGTCTGTTTACTTATCTTAGTATCTCTCTATTTGAAAAATCTCCTTAAGCCTCTTTTTCACTAGCACATGCTCAGCTTGATTCAAGTCCATTTTGGGGGTTTTGCATTTGGTGGCAGTACCTCGTACCAGGTTAAACTCCTTCACAAGAATCAACCTGGCATTTTTAAACACAGCAACAAGGGAGATGGCTGCAAACCAAGGAGCCTGATTCACCCACGCAAACACTTTGCTTGAGTGCTTTCTGTCTATCAATCACACACATTCATCAGAGAAAAACTTGGGGTTAGTATCTTTCCTAGGGATATTTGGCATGCAGAGTGGAGCAGCCAGGGATCAAACCACCATCCTGCCAATTAACCTATGACCTGCTCTACCGCCTGAGCTACAGCTACGTCTTCTGTGGTTGGTGCCTGTAGATTTCAAGATTTAAAGTTCAAAATAATCCTTTTTTATCTAAGACTGAGCATTGCTGTAGCCTCTGTGTTCTTCTTCTGTTAAGCTACTTCAGCTACCTGCCCCTGTTCTGATTGGCTGCCCCTCAGAAACACATGATTTTAAAAGGTGGTGGATGGTTTTCTGTGCTCAAAGCCAGTGTGTGTCCTGGTGATAACAATATTAGGTATATGCTGAAGTTGTGTATTTAGTGCCGTTTTAAACCTGAGATTTTGGTTTCACTCACCATGGCTCAGGGGGTTGTGAACCGGAAGGTTGCCGGTTCGATCCCCAGCTCTGTCTGTCTTGGTTGTTGTGTCTTTGGGCAAGACACTTCACCTGCCACCTACTGGTGTTGGCCAGAGGGGCCGATGGCGCGATATGGCACCCTCGCTTCTGTCAGTCTGCCCCAGGGCAGCTGAGGCTACAACTGTAGCTGCCTCCACCAGTGTGTGAATGTGAGAGTGAATGAATAGTGGAATTGTAGAGCGCTTTAGGTTCCTTGAAAAGCGCTATATAAATGCAATCCATTATTATTATTATTATTAATTTGCACATACTCTGACCTCAATATGTGCAGCTTTACCCAAGTTTGATGTGAATGTCCTCTACTCCAATGGTACACATATGACAGACATAAGGGGAAAAAAAGCATTAAATGTCCCCTTATATCACTAACCCTCTCCATTTATCTGTATGTTTTCCTGTCTGCCTTCTTATCTACAGTACCGCTCCAGTGACAATTATGGGATATATCACACAAGCCCAACACAGCCCAGCCTGATCCGTCCTGTTGTTCTTTGGTCTCAACAAGATGTGTGCAAGTGGCTGAAGAAACACTGTCCACACAACTACCTGACCTATGTGGAAGCGTTCTCCCACCACGCCATCACAGGTCTGAGATAGTAGAAAAACAGTTCCACTAGTGAATTCATGAATTACAGTTTAATTGTAAAAAAATTACTTTGTCATCACCTTAAAGGCCGAGCGTTACTGCGCCTGAATGGGGAGAAGCTGGAGCGCATGGGTTTAGTGCAGGAGACACTTCGACAGGAGCTGCTGCAACAAGTGCTGCAGCTCCAGGTGCAGGAGGAGGGACGCAACCTGCAGCTGCTCAGCAGAGGTGAGAGTGTGTGTGTTTTCAGTCTTCCCAGTCCTTGACTTTGAAGACACAGTTTGACATTTTTCACATTAAAATTTCTGACTCCTATTCCTGTCAATTAAAAATTAATCTTTAGCTAGCAGTGGTTTAGCTTAGCACTAAAATTACATGTTTTATGATGAAGATAGCTGGAAAAAAAATATTGACGATGGCTCCATAGTTTGTGCTGCCGTCCCACAGCAGGAGGGTCCAGGTTCAAACCCAGGCAGGCAGGCAGGCAAGTTAAAACTTGCATGCTCTCTATGCTTGTGCGAGATTTCTCCACTCTGTTTTCTCCTGTCCTTGTAAAACCTGCTGCTGTAATTATGCGTATCTGTGCCAAGGATACATTTCACTTCTTGGTTGAATAACGTTGGAAAAATGTTGGTGGGTGTAGTTCCAAAACAAAGGGGCTTTTCACATGGGAGGCATTCTGCTGTGTGTCCACCGCCACCAGCCCTGCATCTGTCTGGGGTCAGGGAAGTGTTATGGCTCTCTGTGATGTAAATATGAGAACAGCAATGTAAACAAACAACACTTACACAATAAGCGGGTCTGTTTTCTATGTATTCCCATTCACTTTATTCAGATGAGACTACTGTGGTTTTAATATACAAAGCAACACTGTGACGGGGGCCCCACCCTGTGGGGTACTCGGGGTAGAGCACCTGGTGGCCCATGGTGACTGGCCAGATGGAGCCTGCAAGCAGTGCATGGGTCAGCCCTTCACACGGGTTCAGTAAAAGATGTGGTTTTCTTTGTTTCTTAAACCAATTTTTTGTTCACATGTCTGTGAACTACACTAAAAGCACTGCGACTTCTCATTGAAAATAATTGAATGCTAGCAGTTGTTATAAGCCAACAGTGGAGTTTGACGTAACTTGGCTTTAAGATTAATGGAAAAGATTCGATGTCTTTAAATCATGCAGTGACATTTTTAGTCAAAATTCTGTTCAAACTAGAGCTAAGAGAGATAGCAGAGAGGATTTTCTACCATGCTTGTATTAGGCAGCAAAGTAAGACAGTAAGGCTGAAGTCCCAAAGCTACACAACAGACATTAGTTTCCTCTGCCTGCACAAAGTCGCTGCTTACAGCTCATAAAACTCTCCTAATTAGAAACATGAGAGCCCAGTAGAAGTGGTTGCATCTTAGCTGTACATGATTGGCAGAACAAATGAAAATCAATCAGTTAAACAACTTATCAGAAACTCTTGGCTGGCTGTGCCTTTTCAGTCTTTGGCCTTTTAAAAAAAGGAAGTAAAAGCTAAAGTATAGAAAGTCCCAGTTATTTGTTTTTGTGGGGGTTTAGGTGGAATGGATGGATGCCTGAAGAAAGAGTTTGACTCACAGCACCCTTTTAATTAACAGCAGATTGTTGGTGTTACATTTAAACAGTGTTATGTGTTAGAAGTGCTGGTAGGTGCTTTTTTTGCTAGCTGCTTTCAGGTGATTCCTGTCTTTATGCTAAGCTACTTCATGCCAACGGCTGGTTGTCGTCTAGCGTTAGGGATGTTATGATACTAGAAATGTAGTAGTCAGTACTAATATCAGTGTTAGTTATATGATTGTTGATACCCAATTAAATAACATAGTTACAAAAATGCGAGCAAACAAGAATACTGAATGTTCCTTGTATTTAAAATTAGCCCCCTTTATAAAAAATTTTTTTTTATATCACTGACATGCTGGTGGCAGACCATTTATTTAAAATGTTAATATTACAGTTATTGACAGGATACAGGCTGAATTGTTAGGATGGTTCCCATTTAGGCTATGGAACAGAGCTGATGTCACAATGATGATAATAATAATGCAAAGTAGTTCCATGTTGACTTTTACTTCTAATAAACAAGTCTGGGCAGAGCCGTCATGGCAGCTGCACTAGTCGCATGTAGGATAGGCGCATGGTGCCTCTGTCACTTCCAGACCTGCAGCCTCGGTACAAATACTGTCTATGGTAGATGTAATAAAAGGACAAAACAAACTTGACGTGGATGGGTGTGTGTTTGTTTGTGTATCTGTTTTTTTGTTTTTCTTCTCTTTCAGCGACAGTGTGTCCTTTTGCTTTCTTTGTGCTTTGACCTGTGATCTTATCTTTTCTCCTGTTTGTCCCCTTTTCTATTTTCTTTTGTATTCTCTTTACTTCCAGCTGTCGGCTCAGGCATTATTACACCATACATGTATAAAAATAATTAAATAAAAAGAAATTGGCTAGCAAAAGGAGCCTATACAGAGTTGATAGTTTATAGATCCTCTTGGCAAATCAAATATGTTTGGCACATCAGTGCATTCAGACCATGATTCTGCTTGCTGAAGCTTGTAGAAAAGAAAGGTTTAAAAACAAACATTAAACAATTATTGTCATATTTTGAGAATTTTGATATGAATTGGTATCTTCTGATGATATCCCTTAGACACATGCTATATCAGGCCTTGTGACATGTGTCTCTTTAGACTGAACATAAATGTTTGTGCTGATCTTTTATGCTCTAGTGAAAGAAAAGCAATAGTCATAATAAGCAGTCTATTTTTAAAACTGACTTAATTTGCATGGACTATCCTGACACAAAATGGTATTTGTCACAGTTTGTGTTACTGTGTTAAGTTGTCCTAAATTATCTGACTGTTAAGTCTTTTTCATGGTACTAACAGCTCAGTAACAGCTAACTGACATATATTCCTGATTTGTATCTACAGAAACCGTCAGACCTCCACAGTGTTGCTCAGATGGACTTGTTTTGTCTGCAGATTCCCAAAAGATAAAGTTAAAAGCCATTCATGAACCACAGCACTGAAGATAACAGACTCAAGACATGACAAGTATGGGAGTATTCCTGTTGGTCGAAAAAGCATCTGCAGAGAGCTGTAATATTGAGTTATTATTGTGTTTTATAATTATGTTGTGGAAATATTACAGTTATCAACAGAATATAAGCCTTTTGTACAGTTCTGACATTTATAGCTAACCAGAACAGTTTAATCACTTGTAAATTCAGAGGGTTTGGGATATGTACGGATTACATGGTCCAGCTCCCACTGAACAATATGGTGGCAGCAGTGATGTATTGTTCCAATAACCAGCAGGGACCAACACAAAATCTTTGTCTATACTTATCTGTGAGATCGAGCGGTGAAAGCTTATTATTGCACCTGTAAAAAAAAAAAAGTTTAAAAAACTTGCTATTAAAAGTAAAAAAAATATCTGAAAAGTGTTCATCGTTCTGTGTTTTGCAGGGTCCTTTGGAAGGATATCCTAGCTGGATGATGGAAACACCGGAGTCAGAGAACATATAATCACGTAACATGAAATGTGAATCAGATCTGTAGGATATGTGCATCCAGCGAGCTGTGGTCTCCAGAATAAAGCTGTTAACTGGAAGTTGGCAGCTTTTCATTCCCTGTCTGCACGATAAACTGATATCATCTTTACAGACTGACAATGAACTGTGATGAAAAAGCATCATGACAATCCATTTATCAATTTATTGCCGCCTGTGATTAATTATTAATTTACTGTTCCTCTCTTACCGTCTCTTCCTCTCATTCTTCTCTTTGAAACGTTTTTTAATGTCAGAAAAACAAATTAATAAATACAAATATTAAAATTTAGTCGTTTTTTTGCAAGTGAGTCGTTAGGCTCTGTTGAGCTGAGTGGTGTGTAGTTCCTTTGCCTGGGTAAGATACTACATTACCCACAATCCCTCCGCACAGCTACGAAGAAACTATCCATGGCTCTAACCAGCCGCTACCGGCTCCGAGGTCTCAGGATCCCAGCGGAGGCGAAGTGCGGTAAAAATAATGACGTCCCGCTCGGACAGGTACACGATGCTATCAGTATTTTTACCTGTGTTTGAATTTTTTTGAATCCTGAAATAATTAATGCAGTTTTTTTATTTTATTTTATTCACATTTTTATAGTCCGCAGCAGCTTCGTCCTGTATAACGCTAACCACACTGACGCCCCTTCTCCTCTCCTCCTCCTTCCTTCACCCCCTATAAACAGATGTTTACACACCATTCCGTTAAACCCTGTCTCTGTTAGTTATTAACTGATCAGTATCATCACGATGGGGGATGAAGGTGCATCAAATGCGCTTCAGAAATAGGTGAGCTGCATGCTGACACAGTCGTGCGTCACAGTCTCTGAAGTCACGAGTTCAATCTGTGATCATAAATAAACCTCTGCATTTCAAGCTTTATTACAAACATTAGCAAGGAAGTAATACCTTAATCATTTTTTCTGTTGGAGAAGTTTGAGGTGGCGCTCGTTAAACTTATTTTAGCCTGTTATGAATGTAATCAGAGTACTACACGCCAGACAGTTGTTGCAGATTTGTCAGCTGCACATCCATGATGCAAATCTCCTGTCCCAGCACATCTCAGAGGTGCCCTATTAGATTGAGATCTGGTGACTGTGAGTACAGTGAACTCATGGTCATGTTCATGAAACAAGTTTGAGGTGATTTGAGCTTTGTGACGGGACACGTGACATGATAATGGACAGAATAAAAATTAAAACGCAAAAAAAAAACAAGAATAACGATCAAATAACAACAGCCAACAAAGACTCAGTGTCACAAGATTCATCGTAAAGACGAATATTAAAGAACTCAAAACTCAACCCAGTGGTCAGACACCATAAGCATTAGAATGGTGAAGCGATATTGAAGATAACGAATGATAACGAATGATTTTTACAGTTTTCAGTTTTCTGTCTGTCTTCTGTCTTTGTCCTTTGGGTTGTTGGTCAGCCGAACTCCCTCTGTAAGGGCTGAGACTGACAGTTTTCGCTGTTTTCTCACATGACGTGTATCATAAGAAATCATTTTGCCCCATTTGGTTTTCTAGTGTTTCTGTTGATCAGGTCGGTGAACTGAAAGGAAGGATCAACAGAAGACATCCATCATGGCTTCTTTTTATTTAGAGGTGGCTCTATTAATACCAGCCAAGCAGCTCTTTGCTGTCAGTGTTACAGTGATCCTCTTAGACGCTGTCACTCACTCTCTCGCAGAGAGAGAGAAAGCAGGACACGGAGAGAAGAGCAGATTTTTCAGATGATTAAGGCTTCACAGACGTGTGAATGCACAAAGTGAAAACAGACTAGAAATAGACCTGTATTTAACACGTTCACGGCCTCGGTCAGTGCTGAGGGCCGCTTGCTGTTGTTTTTGGGGAGGTTGCCACAGTGACGGGTGAGCTGGAGGGTAACAGGTTGTCGTCCGAAGCAGATATGACTCTGCTGGACTGCACAGGAGCCAGAATCTCCGGCTGCTGGTCGTTGAGGTCTGACCGCAGGTAAGATGTGGCTGACTGCAGTGTTGCTGCTGTTGTTTTCTCTCAACACAGACACCCTGCTGGTTTTCCCCCAACAAAGCTCACATACACACTGTGGATACATGTGTGAGTGCTATAAATAGTCTGCAACCAGGGGTTGTTGACAGGTCAGAGGGAGTGCCGTATCCGGATTAGTTTGCAGTGATTTGGTGTGAGAGCTGGGTTTATTTGGGTTGCTTGAAATGTGTCATTACTGCACATTTATAATGACCTCGAATATGCAAAACACTCATTAGTCTTCACTTCCATTCAAGATTTGTCCCATTTAGTATGCATGCGCTGTAGTAGTGCATCACATCCAAAACAAGCAGGGTACCGATTTAGTTTCTAATTATTGCCTGTGGGAGTGTATAAGTCCACAAAGAGTCCCCAGAGAGCATGACGCAAAAGCTAAGCTGACTTTTCCATGTTCCATAGTTAACGGTGATGTGAGCCTAATCTAAATCACTGTAATCTAAGCTGCCGTGTACCTAATAAATTACCTTACAGTCTTACTACTACACTATAGGTAAAGCAGTATTCATATTCTTTATGCCAGTACTGCACCATAACCGTAAAAGAAATGACAATGTAACTTAAAGCTTTTGTTTTGTGGCTACAGTATCAGAACTTAAAATAGTGAAGAGAAAGAATCACAGCATGTGTTTATAGCATTGTTACGATAACAATAGTACAGCTCCACTCCTACTGAGCTCTCACAATGCCTTTATACTACAAGCTGCAGTCACCCTCACGCACACTTTTTATCTATGTGCACAAATGCCTATGGATCAACTTGGCATTCACTATCTTGAGCGTACAGTGACGTTAGCTTTTCAAACTCTCAGCTTGCTGAGGTGGAGCCGGAACAGTATTCACTGTGGATTAATCGGCTGTATACTTTCTTGAAGCATGTTTATTTCTGTATTTGTAAAATGCACAACAGTAGTAGCAAATTTCCATCCTATGTAGGGACAGGGATAGCTCAGTAGGTAGAGTGTTGGCCCCATTATTGGAAGGTTGGGGTTCGAATCTGGCTACCCTGAGGTACCCCTGAGCAAGGTACCGTCCCTACACACTACTCACCGGGTGCCCAATGGCTGCCCACTGCTTCACTGAGAGAATGGGTTAGATGCAGAGAAGAATTTCCCCACGGGGATCAATAAAGTATACATTACTATAAACCACTATCTCTTTATGTTAATAAAGTGTTCTCATACCACCATGCTAGAAAAGCTCCAGTAATTCATATGTGTAATTCCTGAAGACTCAGAACTTCACTGGAGGGATGAAACGCCATTCTTCTTAATTATGGTGGCACAAACTGTCAGTGTAAAGTCTCCCAGAAACGCTCACTTATGTTTAAATGTGGTTCCTGTAAATCTCAGAGCATATGATTTATATCATCTTAGTACTGAAAGAGCTCCTTCTCATCAGGATAGAGATTTTCCTCAAAGAATAAAGGTGAGCAGTCACAACAGTGAAATTTTAGTCAAAGCAAACCTAAAAAACCTACCAGCAAAACACCCCAGAGCCACAAGACCCTCTCACTTTAATATGTCTTGTTATATATGAGGAATAGTCTAAACTTCACATTTACTGTAACCGTATACAAAGAAAAGCTGTGATTTCTTGCAATGTGAGAATCCACTCTCCTCCAGTCCTTGGGCAAGATACTAACCCCAAGTTCCTCTCTGATCAGCCTGAGTATGAATGTGTGAGAACGTTAGATAGAAAGCACTTACATACAAAAGAACGGGTGAATGAGGCATGTTGTATGAAGTGCTTAGAGTGCTCAGATAGACAGAAAAGTTCTGGGTTACATTTTTAAATGTTCTTGATTTGTATTGTAATGAAAGTTGTATTTTTTTTAAAGTTGTGCCAAAATGTCATGCAGTCAAAAGTGCAGCAGATGTCCTTAAACTGCTATTACAGAAAAACTGGATGTGGATATGAGATTTTACATCCTCTGTGATCAACAGCAGAGCTCATAAACAGTAATGTGTTTGCGTAAAGGGACAAAACTCTTTTCTGCTTGCACAGCAGGTGTTGGCATTCTAGAAATTGTGTCTTGCTGTTGTTGTTTTTGACCATGAGCTCCACATTTTTAGTAAAATATTTAAACAGGATGTTTAAGGATGGTTGGCTATGGTACAGATTTAATGCTTTCTAAATTCAGAATTATTGGAAGAAAAGAACTAATTAACTTTAATATGTATAAATGTATAATTTAATTTGTGTTTGTTTGTATTCCTATGAATGCGTAGGTATGAATGTACATGTATGTGTATATGGGCCAGTTGCATTTCTATTCAAGCATAAATTTGAGTTGCTTCTGTACAATTAGTTAAAATATCCTCCTGAGAACTGAGGAACTTTAACTTTTTTTGTGATTTCCTTCCTCTTTGGAGCTAAGAGAGGCCACCCAAAAACATGAGATATCATGGAAAGCCCAAGATGTCCTCTATTTACTACATTAAGACTTAGTAAGCTAGCTTAAATAAGTCAAAAGATACAGACCAAATCAATTCAATCCATCTATCTCTATTGAAGACGCCATAAGTTTTAGCTAACCTTTAACTCTTAAGACCATAAGCACAAAAAAATACGTGTTAGTGATGTTAGTGTTAGCACTGTGTGTGACTGTAAATTAGCTGCATCATGCAGAAAAGCCCAGTAAGTATTTTCAAAATAAATATACATTTGCATTAGAAATCAGAGAATGCAGACGACATCATTTGCTATAATAACTCCATAGGCCTAGCTGTGACAGTTTCCTTCCTGTTCCTTCCATGGATCGTTTGTTCAGGCTGTGACCTGCCCTGCTGTTTGCTGTTTTTGCAGTGGGAGCGGGGAGGACTCGTTGGACCGCCTCCTGCCCGCGGCTGGGGCCCCTCGCAGGAAGAGCGCTACCTCGCTGAGTAAAACAGAGCCTCCTCTGCTCCGCACAGGCACACGCACCATCTACACCGCTGGCCGCCCGCCCTGGTATGACGAGCACGGCGCTCAGTCAAAAGAGGCCTTTGTCATTGGTACGACACTCACTGATGATGTTGTTGGTCCTCCAGACTGCCAAGTCGTGGCTTTGAGCTGCAGAAGCTGTCCTTAATGTCCTATTCTCTCATATTATACCCATAAACATTTTAGTGCTATCACACATGCATACCAGCAGACAGCATTAGACACACTCTGAAAAACACAAATAATGGGCCTTTGAAATGCTGTGTGGATCTGCAGGGCTGTGTGGGGGCAGTGCCTCAGGGAAGACCACCGTAGCCAATAAGATCATTGAGGCCCTGGATGTGCCGTGGGTTGTGCTACTGTCGATGGATTCTTTCTACAAGGTGATGCCTGTTTGTGTTTTTTGTCTTTATCGATTTGGTAATTATTACAGATTATCTGTTGGCTTGTTAAAGGAAGAAATGATCTATGTGCAGAGAAAATCTTTCGGTAATCTTAGGAGCTTTTCCATCACAGACTCGAAGTAATCACTGTACTGCTGTCACTTGATTTAATAAGAGGTTGTGGTTTTGCCTTAAAATTACAGCCTTCGAATGACAGACTATTCATGTGCCGCAGCAGTGAAAATGAACCTACAGAGACCTGCAGGGGAAAAGGAACAGAGAACAATGGAGTAACATATTTCTGTTTAGGCGGAACCTGGAACAAAATGCACTGTAAGAACATCAATTAAACTTCATTTAAATCACCCAGTGTATACTAAACAAGAAAGAGTTTGAGGTTTCCACCAAGACTAAAGATTCCCTCCACAGCCTTTGTGAATTGAGTTTCTGGATCCAAAAGTATATCTCTCACTTTTTATTTTAATATGTGTAAAGAAGTCTCATTAACAAAACCCTGAATCCATATTTCTAGGTGAAACTAAGCTACACCACTAATAAAATTTTCATGTAAATTTGTTTTAGAACTTTTTGTGTAATCCTGACAACAAACAGAGCCAATCGCATAACTTTCTTGGTAGAGGTAATCAATTTGAGTCCCAGCAGGAAACCAACATATTAGGCTGTTTGTTAAATCTTCAGAAAAGATGTCAGATTAATTGAAAATTTCCATCCATGCTTTAAACTGGCATGTAACTGATACAGTGCAGAAACATTGCATATTTTGTTTAGACAGTAGATTGTCCTCCATCTTGTTCAAACACAGAAAGTTCCCATTTGATGCTCAAGCCAAAACAAGTCATTATACGATCCACCATACTGTCTACACAGGATTATGGACCTATCCTGTAGGTTCATGCTGTCGCTAATGCTATAAACCACTGGATGCGCGCTACCACAGCGTCACGTGCTATTCATTACTGCAGACAGCTACGGCTCTCACCAGCTGTGAGTTACACAGTCAACAGTCCAGAAAGCACCCACTGATCTGTGATCTGTGTTTGTTTTCATAGACTCAACTTCTTTAGTTGAGATCAGTTGGGAAAACATAATCATTACAGATAGAGTCATAACAAGTTCCTCAGACCAACTTTTTTCTTGTAAGCCGCACACTCATAAGCAGAGATGTTCAGTCCTCTATAAGACTTTAAATCTTGCTCATGTTTCCAATTATTTTTGTGCATTGTGGGTGTTTTTTTAGTGAAAGAGTGTAACTATTTGCTCTGCTGCAAAGGAACTCTTGATCTCAATTAAATTTGTCACATAAATAAATCTTAAGTTAGTAAATTACAAAGAGAAATGTTAATATTTATGTTTTCTGTCCCAGTGTTCAGAACCACATAATAAAAAAAATATTCATCACCATCACAGAGACACGAACCAATCATTTTGAATAAATCACATAAACTGTTATCAGGTTTAACATCTTAAAATGTGGTTTAGCCAAGAAGATGTATCAAAAGTATAATTTCATCTTTTGTTGATAGAGTCCAACATTTTAGAAACTGCAAATGTTTGTTGTCTTGTAGAGTTTAAAAGATCAGTAAAAGAAAAATTGTAGTTAGTTAGTTTATTTCGTAAATAAAATACATAGAAAATGTTAATTACCACTAACTTTCCAAATGGTAATTGAGCTAATCCACCCCCCCTGCCATCCAGCATTAAATCAGTGCCATTGATTATTAAATTTGGATTTTTGAGCCCAGTAAATAATATTCCCGTCTTTATGCCACGGTCGGCAAGGTCTGTCATCTCAGTTGTGGGCAAATAAAGGCTATCTCATCTCATCAACATCATCAAATCTTCCCACTATACAAAGTGACATCAGAGTGACGTCTTTTATGTGTCAATTTTGGATGTCAAATTTTGGGCCACTGAAGGAGTTGTTTTGTAATGACAGGCAACGTCTTTTTTTTCTACATCTACTGAACATGTAGTGTTGATGTCCATAGGACCTTCGTGTACAGTCTATTTGTAGTCCCGATGTGGTCATTGTGGACCACTTTTCAACGTCAAACTTAGACACATTTTACACGCCATTTTTTTTCGTTGCATCTTAAGGCTTTTTAGTCCCGTGTGTCCAGAGGGTGGAGGACATGTTTTCTATAGCCTCCTGACTACCAGGAAAAAAAATGTTGTCCAATCAAAAAATTTTTTAAATCCCCCAATGTTTGTAAGGTAATTAGAAGACTGAAATAATTTTTTGGGAAAAAAAAAGTTTACATTTTTTAGATATCACATGTCCACTGCAGAGGACATTGGAAGGCAAAACATGTAAAAATGAACTTTGATGACAAATATTTGCTTCAACTCTTCACCAAGGAGAAGTTTGAACTCAAGGAACTGTAGTGGTTTCTTCCCCCAAAACTGCAAGTTATTGCTATACTGAAGCCATGAGTTGGTGATTGCCAGATCAAAAAGTAGAGAACTGCACATACTGTCAATTTCTGAGTGCGAGAGACCATCCTGTAGAAACTCAACATTCGGCAACAAGGTCCACGTCACCTATGTTGGTAGTGTACTCAGCAATTGCCAGTGGACTTGGCACATGGACAAACCTTTTGTTTTTCTTAGACCATCTTGTGGACATTTTTTAAACACTTCAATACTATACTAAAATGAAGTTAGAATTAAGCATACTATGTTTTAACGTGTTATTAAGAGACTTATTTAAAATATGTTAACAACATTTATAGCTAAAAATTGCTCAATAAGAAGTTTTATGCACTTACTTTTCTTCTTCCCATAAAATGTGCTTGCAGCGATGGCCGCCATGTTCCTTAATGAAAAAACTAAAGTTCCCAAAGCTCCACCCCTTCACATTTGGTATCATTGGAAAGCCCTAAATGTCCTCTGTAGATACCAAAAGGAGGCAATTCTGTAGTATGCAGTGCATGGGAGATATTCAGGTTTAGAAAGGTGCTCTACAGAGGACAAATTTGCATTGCTGGTAGTCAGGAGGATAGGCTACCAGTTGATTTTTGTTTACACCTTTATTATTACCTTTACATTTATTAATCATATAAATTTCCTGCACCTATCATAGACGTCCAGATGAAGTCCAAAGTTCAAATGTTGACGTCCAAGCTGGGTCATGGTTGGACGTCCAAATTGTAGACCTAGTTTGGTTGTGTGTAATTGTCCAGAACTAGTTGTTGACCAACGGACCCAATATAGATCTGAACGTCTATCCGACGTCCAATGTTTAGTGGGATCAGTAAATTAAGACAAAATCAGGTATGCTGAAGTCTTACTTCTCTCTTCTGCATTCACAGACAAAGGTATCAGCTAATTAATAATATAATCTAAAAGTAATAACACAACTTCACAGAAGAAAATCTGCTGTTACAATTAACAACACAGCAATCTGTAGTTTTTGTCAGATAATTGCATTAATAAGAAGGCACCAATGCAATTGAGACGTCCATCTCAGTGACTGGCTGAGCTGAAATGAAGTCTCAGTCAGATGGTCCACGTTCCTAACTTTAGGCGTTAGCAAAGGATAAACGGGTCAGTTTTTGAAAAATTCACCCTCACTACACTTGTCACAAATGGGTACATTAACTTAAAACATCAAAGCTGTGTTTTGTGCCAGAGTTAAAACATTATTTGAATTCTGTCAAGTTCCGTATTTTAACTTTGGAGTCTATGAGGACTGACTTGTTTGCAGAGCCTAAAGAAGTCATTGGCCATTAGAAGAAGTGCAGTTGTTAGCATTATAATAAAACTGCATTTTCAGCCCAGGAGTTTAATGGTTCATATTTGTGGTAATAAGCTGATCTAAATGATAAAATAAACCCTCATTTAAAATCTTTAAATAGTTAATCAAGTTAATGAGGAAGATCCTCTGAAATTCATCTTTATTTTGTGTCTTTCAGGTTTTATCCCCCGAGGAGCAGGCTCTGGCCGCAAAGAACGACTACAACTTTGACCACCCGGGAGCATTTGACTTTGAGCTGCTGGTTTCCACCCTGAGAAAACTGAAGCAGGGCAAGAGTGTGAAGATCCCGGTGTATGATTTCACCACACACATGAGACATAAAGACTGGGTGAGTTTGGTTTTTATTGCTTTAAAGGAACCTCAGTGTTGATTATGCCAAAGATGAGATGGACCAGAAAGAACCCCAGTGTTGAGGCAGCATTCAAAGCTGAAAATGTATTAAACTTAAATGAAATTTAAATTTTTAAAAACTGTGTCAAAGTGACACACTGCACCTTTAATCTTATAAAAGCTCAAACGACTGCTTTCTTCTTTAAAGACTCGACTTTCCCTCCTCTTCTTGCAGAAAAATGTGTACGGTGCCAGTGTGATCATTTTTGAAGGAATTATGTCCTTTGCAGACAAAGAGCTTCTTCAGGTAAGACAGTGCATTCTTTTATTTCCTTTCTTTTGAAGAATTCTTGAGTGAAGCAGACTAATCATCACCAGGAATTGTTTGTGCAGCTGCTTGGCTGAAATGAACATTATTGAACTGTTGGCTCTTCGCACCTGCAGCTCCTGGATATGAAAATCTTTGTGGACGCAGACTCAGACATTCGGCTCGTCCGCCGGCTCCGCAGAGACATCACAGTGCGTGGACGGGACATTGAAGGCGTAATCAAGCAATACAACAAGTTTGTGAAACCAGCCTTTGAGCAGTACATCGAACCAACCATGAGGCTGGCAGATATTGTTGTACCAAGAGGTGAGTCAGACAGACCTCGTCTTTCCTAAAGACCACCTAAACTAAAATGTTTGGACATATTTGTTAACACTGGCTGTTCTCGGCTTTTTGTTCCCTCCAAGGTGGTGGGAATATGGTGGCCATTGATCTGATTGTCCAGCATGTTCACAGCCAGCTGGAGGAGGTGAGTCACCAAATCGCTCCGTATACTTGAGAGCATGGTGCCACCATGTGTCTGAAGGCTGAAACATGCAGACTTCCAATTCTTTGTGGGATAAGTGGCATCAGAAGAAAATACATCGAGCAAGCTTTCACATTTTTAACCCTTTAACTTTGAAAAATATTGCCAGCAAACTGAATTAAAAACACAAAACCTGAGATTTGTTGATTTTACAAGTGTTATGTGTGTAGCCATGTGACCTCTACTGTTGTTCAAAAGCCAGTGAAAAGTCCTGCAGTTGTAGTGGATGACATGTTCCTTTATTGTGATGAACATGCTGAATCAGTCGAATGTGGCTCATTCTGAAACCAGTAAAAGCAGTATATGTGTTTGAGTCACATATGATAAAATCCTCAGTGCCCTGCTGTTTTAATAAATTATCTATTCAATTAAAAAAATAATTAGGAAGAAATGTACTCAGTAACTAAAACGAAAAACAAAGACTAGATGTGAATGTCGATTTTAGTTATCAAAATGCAAAGACAGAAGGAAACCAACTAAAATCATACAGGACTCTGCCAAAGTCTTGAGCCGTCCCTCATCTTTTTTGTGTTTAAATGCGAAAGAGCTGCAGTGATTTATTGAAACATGCAAACATACAGTATATAAGGCAGAAATAGAGTTTGTACAGTTCTAATGCATGCACGTGCAAAATATTTGGTGTGACCACCTTTATTCTTGAGCACAGCCTGAACTCTTGAAGCTTTTTCTTTAGGAATAGGTTTCCAAGCTTCTTGAGGGACGTTCAAAACTCTTCATTGGATTTTGGCAGCCTTTTGTTTTGTTCTGTGTCAAGATGATTCCACACTGCTTCGGTAGTGTTGAGGTCCCGGCTGTGGGGAGGCCGATCCAGGACTGAAAGTGTTTCATTTTGGTTTTTCTATCCAAGTGTGCTTTTGCTGCATTAGTAGTGTCAGGGCAGGATATTAAAAGGTTTTTTTTTTTAAATAGGAAAAACAGCATCACCATCCTTATCTTCTGAAACATTATTTTTTCCTCTACTATTATTTTCATTTATCGTCTCTCTCTGTCCTCCCTTTATGCAGCGTGAACTCAGTGTCAGGTATGCTGATACATATTTTCACTTCTGTGACTTTGGCCGGCTTATTGTAATTGGAAATTTTATATTCAAACTGTGTCCTCTATGGCTTCCACACTGTGCCCCATCTGCCCTCTCTGAAAACTCCCTGCCGCCTCAGAATCTCTTTTCTCTGATAGTGTGTCGGACTAACAAAGTTAAACCTTTTGATCTGATCTGCTTTGTCTCAGGGCACTCCTGGCCTCTGCCCAGCAGACGCAGCCGTTGCCCCAGACGCTCAGTGTCCTCGAGAGTACGCCGCAGGTCAGGGGCCTGCACACCATCATCAGGTAGTGACATGTGATCATGATGTCCTTCCTGCAGTCCTATAATTTGAAATTTAAAAACGTTTTGATTCCCTCCGCCGCAGGAACAAAGAAACCAGCCGAGACGAGTTTATCTTCTACTCAAAGAGGTTAATGCGGCTTCTCATAGAGCATGCTCTAACATTTCTACCATCTCAGGTGAGTAATCTTGGTTTGAATATCTAGAATCATTACTTTTTATTAATATGATTACCCTTGCATGAAAAGAGTTGCTCATAGTGATTAAAACAAACAAAACAAACAAAAAAACAGTAATTAATTCCCTCCAAATCTCTTGAGTTTCTCATATTTTAATTCATAGTTTTGGTTTCAAGCTGACTGCATTTTGAAGCTTTAACATTAGCGTTTTGGCCCCCACCGTGTTGGGTTTTTTTTAGAGCCACAAGTTACCTTGCATGGATAAAAGGGCTTGAGAAACAACATACCAGATAATTAATCCTAAATACACTCACCAAACCTGAATAACAAACTACTGGGATGTTCTTGACTACACAGCAAGCCATAACATTAGTCAGGTTATCAATCAAAATGCTCCAAAAGTCACCAACGGCACACACAGTGAAGCGAAGTGTTGTGATGAGTCTGACAGGTACCGTTTGGCTGCCTGTAAATCAGCGCAGCCACATCTTTAACTCAATCATCCTGGTGGGTGACTTATAAAAAACTCACCTGTCTCAGAGTTTTTGGAAGAGTCAAAACTATCCGTAGAGCCCAAAAAGCTTTTTTTAAAGCTGTAAAGTTGGACATTTTAAAATGGGAGTGTATGGGGATTTACTCGTTTTGCACCCAGCCTCAAGTGGTCACTAAAGGAACTGCAGTTTTTTGCACCCCTCAATGGACACAAACACAGCAACAACAACAAAGTTGCAATGTGCCTGCTGGATGTATGAAAGGGCAATACATGTGTTCCTTTAAATAGTCAAACTAAGTATGTTATTAAAACATAATCTGAATTTTACATTTCATGTTTCGTAAGTCGGCTGTATCAATTAAAAAAGTAAAGTAAGCCATGGTGAACCCTGTCGGCTCCCAAATTTCAGTGATGCCTGTCACTGTCATGCAAATAAGAAGTTTTGTCTGTAACTATAGCGTTATGTTCCACATACTGTGTATGAAA
The DNA here is from genome assembly GCF_041146795.1 of Maylandia zebra. NCBI lineage: Eukaryota > Metazoa > Chordata > Actinopteri > Cichliformes > Cichlidae > Maylandia > Maylandia zebra. The sequence goes on from NC_135186.1 coordinate 28,929,623, forward strand.
ACCACTTCATCTTCATATTCTATCATGACAAAACAGCTGTAAAGCTTTTTGCGATTATTTTTCTTTCTTAAGATTTTTTTTTATTACATCTTTGATTCACTGAACTGCAGACAACCCTGTTTTCACTTTTTTCATCCTCATACCTTCTACTGTTTGCCTAGCGGTTAACAACCAAAACCACTTAACAGAACATATAATTATTTCTCTGTATTTCTCTGAAAATGTACTTGTGTTAAAGCTAAGTGAACACTATTAATGTTGAATTGAGGAATGAAAAGCTGCCCTTTTTGATGCGAACTCTTGTAATAAAACTTGTTAGGCTTACTGAGTAAAGCACCTCATTAGAGCCCCCTTCACAGTTAGCTCATGCATGTTAGTCATATTATCCAGAGGGCATGTTTCATACTTCACATTCTAAATCTGCTGACTTTACCTTTCTGCATAATGAGCTGATATTATTAGCTTCTCCTCAGTCACATAAAACAGTAACAATTAATTTCACTGGGGATTTTCTTTTTTTTTTCCTTTTTTCTTTTTTTTGGCAAGGAAAGCAACACAGAAATATGATAGAACTTGAAGTGGCCCCATTATGCCCATTTGCACCTCCAGGTTTTTATATTTGGATTTCTGAGGAGTAGCTTTGCATAATTCACATTTTAAAAATAAACTTTTTTTAGGGGATTGAAGAGCCTAGGTGCAGCTCAAATCTTCAAAGCTACTCTCTCTTGGCTGCCCCTTGTGAACAAAATCTTTTATATCAGGTGGGCGTGGCTTCTGGGCGGACCAAAGCTTCTTGCTAGTTAGAGCTGTGTGCATGAGATGACCATGTCAGGGATTTCTGTTTTCACTGCCATCACACAGAGTGACGAAAAAAAAAGAAAACTGCCTTACACTGAGTGTGTGAAGCTTGAGATTTTGATTCATAGGGATTACCTACTGAAAAAGAAACTAAATACGTCACTATGATACTCATTACAGCAAAAAATAAATAAATAAATAAATCTGAGAACTCTTGTGCAAATGTAGTGTTTGTGTTAAAGATCAGGTTTATATTTGTGTATTTTTTCTTTAGTGCCACTTTTTTATGTCGGTGTGTTTGTTTGTGGGGTGTTTGGTGTGTAATAAAACATCATTTCTTCTTCTGCCTTTGCAGCCGTGTTCAGTTCAGACCCCACAGGGCCATGATTACGAGGGCTGCAGTTACAACGGTAAAGGGGTAAGTGATGTTCTTGTTTTACAAGGTCTTGCTAGCTTCCAGTCGAATATGACCTCAGGGTTTCTGTCATCATGCTCGCTCTGCTGCCTCGTCTCCTCAGATCACCGGTGTGTCGATCCTGCGTGCAGGAGAGACCATGGAGCCCGCCCTGAGGGCCGTGTGCAAGGACGTCCGCATCGGCAAGATCCTCATCCAGACCAACCTCGACTCAGGCGAGCCAGAGGTAGAAAAATATGAGTCATTTACCATCAAATCCATGTGCGTGCTTTGCTTTCCAGACTTCACGCGCTCCTGGGTGTGTCTCAAAAATCACATCAAACAAAAGATGAAAATGTTTTGATTGTTTTTTAATTTTTTTTCCCTTCCACATGATGTGTGTCTCCGTGGTAACTACCCTTCCTGCTTTTGTAACCATGGTAACTGGTCTCCTCCTCTCTGGCCTCACCAGCTGCATTACCTGCGTCTGCCCAAAGACATCAGTGAAGATCATGTCATCCTAATGGACAGCACAGTCTCCACCGGCGCTGCTGCCATGATGGCAGTTCGAGTCCTATTGGTGGGTGGAAATTAGCATCATTACCCTGCAATAAGGCAGCAGTAGGGACCCTCTCCTCTTGGGCAGTCACATGTGTTTTATTACCCATCTGTGTGGGCATTGAGTAGATGTTATTCTTTTTCTCTGGTGCAGTTTGAGTTGTATTATTCCTGCAAGGAAAACCTAAAATGTATCCTTTCCACTTACTGAGCTTCTTAAAGTGATCAAGAAGCCACTAACTGTTGTTGCTGTGATGTGTGTGACTGAGCAGGATCATGAGGTGCAGGAGAATAAGATCATGTTGGTGTCGCTGCTGATGGCAGAGCTCGGGGTGCACTCTGTGGCCTATGCCTTCCCAAAGGTCAAAATCATCACCACTGCTGTGGACAAGGGCCTGGATGATTTTTTACATGTAATTCCTGGCATCGGTAAGCACTTCCATGCATCTTTTCATTCTTTCACGTACTGTCTTGTAAATTCAGATGGCCTGTGTTCCTACCTGTGCACACATTTTACCTGAAGTATTTTTTTTTTACAGTTTGGAGTCAGCAGGAGAAAACTTTTGAATTATAGCTGACGTATAAAAATAAAAATTTAATGCAAGTTCATAAATCTTCATTAGCTTACCACACCGCCTTCAGCGTGCAGGTGTTGGGTTCATGATTTTAGCTTTGTGCAGGAAATAAAAAGCAGCAGACAAAAAGATAATAAGCATCTGTTTCTCTAGTTGACAAATTTAATTTCTTGTACCAGCAGTTTGTAATATTATGATTGTGTCATGTTAGATTTGAAGCAAACCTCTCTTTCTGTCACTACTGAGTGAGTGAGCAACGTGAACATCAGATGGCCCACTCGTAGCTTTACAAACAGAAATACTTACATGTGATTATGTAACTTGTCCTACAGAGAATACAAGTGAAAATACTGCAGCTGTTTTTTGAGGTGTACTAGACGTGATGGCACAAAATTTTTTGCAGGTATAGGAAGTATAAGATTACACCTGAAATCTCATAAAACTCATTTGCTTAAAGGCATTGCAGTCCTGAACTTTTCTCACACTTACCTGATAAAGGGACAAGTGTTAACACAAATGTCCGATGCACTCACATTGCATTTTAGCCGGTCTTTAATCTGCCTGCTCCCTAGTACAGGATCCATTTGGTATCAGATTGCACCAATGTGTGAATGGTGTAGCTAATCGTCTAGTACATTTGCTGCTAATGAGTGGTCATCCTTTGTCCTGCCTCCAGTTGCGCCATCCTGGCAGCACCCCACCTAATCCACACAGAGTATTTCTAGTAGTGACAGTGTGTTTGAAGCTGACTATTTCCTGAAGCATGCACATCAGAAAAGATAGCTGTGGAAACCTGATCACAGCCTGATCGTAGCAATGCTATTTGAAGTTCATTATTTACATGAAAATGCAGTTAGGGACAGCAGTGCCGAATGTGGACATATTGGAGATCCCACCATTCAGCTTAGCCAAAATCAGGAGTGTCTCGGTTCAGCTTTGCCGAGGACTGCAGTGAGTCCAAAAGAGTTGCAGAGGTGATATTGTTTAGCTGTTAAATAAAAAAGGGAAGTTAAAGAACAATTTGGTCTGCACTTTTTCTTTCAATGAGAAAGAACAAGAATTAAAACATATGGCGGCCTCTAAGGTCAAAGCACATGCAAGAAAATGCAAACAGGGAAATGCACAAGTTTATAAATGTTATAGTTACCGGGGAAAAAACAGATAGTCTTGTGCAGGCTAGTAGTTGTGAACATTCAGTCAAATCTGCAGATGTAACATAAATCTCTACCTATCAATTTAGACTCGTTATGAACTATGGGTCAAATGTGTATAGTTTGAAAGAAGCAAGTCTTGGGGCTGCATAATAAGGTTCAATCAAATAGTGCAACTTCATATGTATTTATATACATAGAGTATTGTGTCTGTGTGTTTATGCAAACTGATATTTTTAATCACACTGAGACAAAAAATAGGGGTAGTTGATGTTTTTATATGCTCAAAATGGGTCATTAAAGCCCGTGGGTAGGCGGTTACTAGGCAGCATGATGGTGTCATAATATATCACGTGTAATTCAACATTTGTGGATATAAATTAGATGTTAAGGTCATAAAATTAAAACAACAAGATGCTTTAATGAGGTGCTATTCTGTAGCATTTGTGTATTGTTGGAAGATTTATTATTCATCTAACTGATAACAGAATATCTGTAGAAGCACAGATTTTTTACCAGAAATTCTTCATTTGATCACTGTAACTGAGCACATATGTGGAAGTCGAGAGTCTCCTGAATGTTTGAGTGTTGTGTGTGTAAACTGATGTCCGTCCAAGCAGTTGTTGTTTAGATTCAAGCAGGTAGGAAGCGAGTCGAGTTTAATTAGAAAGTGAAAAGTGAACATAAAATCAATTTAACGTCCTTGAAAAATACCAGTGGAAAAATAGCTTTCTCTTATTGAGCCATTGCTTGTAAAAAAAAAAAAGAAAAAAGAGAGAGATCTATATGAAAAGCAGAAATTCAGTTTAAACTTTCATTCAACCTTTGCTGCTATTTAGCTTTACTATCTCTTCACACTGTGTTTTTCAGTGTGTCTTATCGTTACATATTTCTCTTGCCTGGCTTCGGGGGCGATGTCTGCTCCGCTCTGAGTGCACTGCTGTGTGTGTTTTTTTAGGGGACTTTGGGGACCGTTACTTTGGGACTGATGGCTTCGACAGCTGGAGTGATGAAGAGGACCAGGAGCAGCTGCCACACTGACTCAAACATTTGTGAGACTCTGTGAAAGAAAACACAAACTACTTGAAAACTGTTGTGCATCCTCCTCTTCAGGTGTAGACTAGCAAAAAAAAATTGTTATATTTACTTTTGTGTACTGTAAAATTTTATTTTTTTTACTCCTCTGAAGATGATGTCTGAGTCCAGGTTTGTGCATGAGGGATATTTTGTTCTGCTCATCTTAAATATTTTAATACTGAACAGTAAAGCAGTGTCATTGCCTTTGAGGTGCAGTAAAACAATAATCCAATAACGTTATTAAATGGGTCCAGGTTGCACCAGCTGTTATTAAATCCAGAACTTAGTAAGAGCCAAAGAGTAAAGGAGTAAGTTCAAAGAGTAATGTACTAAATTTAGTTGGGCAATTAAAATATAGTGAATGTCTTCAGTAGTTTTGACTGTAGTAATGTGTAAATCTGTCATGCATATAGGGAGTTCCAGTTCAATACAGCAGCACCGTGAGGCAGCATCAGTATGGAAACATGCCCACAGTAGCAGGTAATTTTTGCCTTGTTCACAGTCTCAGTTTTACATATTACCAAGCCAAAGTACAGCAGATTGGACCAAAGAAAAGCTCACATATGATATTATTTGAATAAAAATTAGGAGATCACCAACAGTAAGAAGTTTCTAGGCTCGATTTCTGCTGATTGCTAGGCTGTCTCCCTGTGCGTGTGTGGGCTTTCCTCTTACGAGCTTGAAGTCCAGTCGCCTTCTTTTGAAGCTCTTAAGACTACCATGACCTGGATGACTGAGAGCCTGCAGACATGTGGGCTTTCCTCCAGTTTCCTTTCGCAGTTCTAAGACATGTTTGTCAGGTTAACTGGTGATTGGTGAACTTGTCTGTGGCTGTAGAAGTGGTTAAATAATTTAATTTTTCTTCATTAATGGACATTAATGAATACATGTAATTCATCTTATAATTGTTTGGAAGTTTCACATTTAAAAAAAACCCCATAAATTTCATCCTCATGGTGGTGCTAGATGAAAAGTTAGAGGTGCTTCTTTTTGGGGGTGAACAGCACAACAGACAATTATGAAGGTATTTGTGTGATTCTTGAAGTCGCAGATGAACTGATCTCTATCGATAAAACCAGTTGTGTCTAAACGTAGCTCTGACTATGCTCCATTGGAGAAATGTGTGTTTTTAAGAAGAAAGACATTTCACACAATTTAGATTGAGTGTGAAACGTCTGATTGCATGAACCCTACCACCATTATAGGTCACGTGTTTGGTCATTAGTTTGACCATTTTGTGAGCATAATTTTAGACCTTTACTGTTATAATGTAATTCAACCATATCTTCATAGCAGCAAACTAAAACCAATTAACTCTTTTGCACTCATCTGAGCGGCTCAAGCTAATATTATATTCTGGGTATTTGGTTCACATAGAACGCAGCAGTGATGTATAGGATTTACAGGCTATAAAAGTTAGTGTGGTGAAGCCTGTTATAAATTGGGGATATGTTCATTTGCACGTAGTTGTTGAGTCACTTGTATTTTTATAGCACATTTAAAAACAACTGGCTTGGACCCAAAGTGCTTTCCAGTTCAGGCAGGTGGATTAACAAAACAGAGGTAAAACATGGAAGGTAAAAACAGCATTAAGAGAGAAATATGGATATGGATATGGGAACATATAAAAGTAATGGCATAAACACAGTGTAATTACACTTACACAGCATTTGATCCCCTTTCTTCCACATATCCAATTCATAGGATCATAGAGGGGCTGCGGCCTATTTCAGTTGTCATGGAGTGAGAGGTGGGATACACCCTGGCAAGTCACCAGTCTTTCACAGGCTAAGAGACACAGACAACCATCTACAGCCAATGCAGAACCTAACATGCAAGTCTTTGGATTGTGAGAGGAAGCCGTGGGTGCTGGAGGGACCCCACGCAGGCAGAGGAAGGGTTCCAGTCGGGCAGTGAATTTGAACCAATGCCAATTAAACCAATTAAATATTGGAAATAACATTGTTGTAGATCACTACTGTTTTTCAACTGAAAAGAGTTCTCTTTTGTCCTCGACATAAAAAAGAGCAAAAAGTAAAAAAGGTGAGCACTTTTTATCCAGTAGGGTTTATTGTGTCTTATAAATCAAATTAAAGCATTAAAATTTACTGTAAATACATAGTTACAAAGGAAACAAGTCTGAGTTTATGAATAGCTGGTGCAACAAGAAAGTGTTCAGTGAACTTTCACACTTTCACACTGCTCTAGAAGGATTTTTCTGTATGAAATGGGATAAACTTATGTCTGAAGCAGAGCTGTTGTTTTAATTTATAGTAAAGTCACATAAGAGGAGGGATTAGATAAGGATTTAAATGTAAAACATATAAATCTTGGATTCAGGGTATGAAAAACATGAGATTTTGATACAGATTCAGTTTTCATCCCTCACATCCACCACTCCAAGTTACTGCTGGAGTTTGACATTGTGTGTCTCTAAGGTGCTGGGTCACGGACGGTCACATGCTCATGCTTGAATACTTTAAAAGCTCCTCTCAGGGTTCACGCACAGGCCGCCTTGCTCCTCTCTGCAATGCACTTTAAGGCCTGAAGGGGTCAGTATAGCTCACATTAAGCTTCTTCCAGTATGATTTATAGTGTGTTTATTACCTTTGAGAAATGTGTTATTTTACAGCACAGGAAATGCACACGGACTCACCTGAATCACAATTTAGAGGTTTGAGGTGAGCAGCTGGAAACATCCTTGTGCTTCTCAGTTTAACTGACTGATCTGTTGCTGGGTGCGGTGTGTTAATGCTCACTTGTGAACATGTAAATAATAATGTTTCAGGGCTAAAAATGAGCAGTAAAAGATCACCTTCCTGTCGTGTTCGCGTCTCTTGATCCTTCTGGAGAAAAAACGGACTCCCCAGCCACTTTGTGACCTTAGGCTGAGTGTTATCTCTCCTCTGTCTCTCTCTGATCCTCTGTTTTTCCACCATCATGCACTTTGACTGCGTCTGACGGCCTCATTCATTCATGTTTATTCAGTCATTCATGCTCCTCACAGCGAGATTATCACATCACATAAGCTGTGAACGTGGTATCATCTTCACACCTACAGAATCTCCTACTCGTTTGTTTTGGGCTGTTTTCCTTTTTTCCTTCCTGTGATAGCTCTTCGCCGAGTGGGTGACACTGTGATCACGGATGTCATACGACGCACGCTGTATTCTCCAAGACAGCAGAAGACTCGCTCAGCCATGTGACTACTGCCTCAAGGTTAACCTGTTACCATGGAGACAAGCCCACCAATGAAAATTCAGCAGACGGTTGCGCTGTTGACTGCAAGCTTTTTGTTTTAAGGGGTGACCTATTTTTTTTTTCCCTCCCCCTCCCTCCCCAACACTTCACAGCCACTCAGACGCAGACCCCGCTACTCTGGCACATGTGCACGTGCGCACAGACATGCACACTGATGGGAATGCTACTCACACACATGCACATACATGCTCCTCAATGAGGTCTGCAAGGTTGTGCACAGAAGAAGCAAAGGACAAAATGCACAGCTTTAGATTTAAATCAGTGGGAAAACATTATGTGTTTATAAATCATTTCCCTAAAGGGCCATTACAATTATTGGGATGCATTTCTAGAGATATTTCTTCTTTCCTTCCTAGGCCTAAATACTTGAATCTACAGGCAGCTTTTAAGATCACAAGATGGCAACTGTTAGAGAAATCCATCATCATCAGCAGTGCTTGGCAAATTCTGCTTTCTGTCCGTTTTAATAACCGAGACTATGAGATAAAGCATATTTTTTTTAAAGTGCCACTTTATTACAAAAGTATAAACTTGACTGACATTTCATGAATAGTAATCTTGATATAAAACATTACAATCTTTTGCACTTAGCACTTAATTACACGCTTTTGAGTACAAGACCCTGTAGTCTGAATAGCAAACACACAACATTAGCTGCCACATTTAACTTAGCAGGGCTTTCCAAGAACACACCGTAGCTCCACGGCTTCGAAAAAACAACAAACAGAATACACTGAAATTTACATTGCAGCTGTTTTTGCAGTTTGTGTCACAAGATAAAGTCATTCCAAAAACACAACTGAACATAATAGAAAAAGATAGATTTCTTGACACTGATGATATATTTATTATTCTTTCTCTTTTGTCATGTACATACACATTGCATCAACATACAGTATAATCACATTGTTTGCTGGGGATATTTGGTCAAATGAATTTGTCATTACTGTCCAGGCTTTGTATGCAATTTCTGTGCGGTGTCCTCGGGGTGATGCTGCTTAGCCAACCATTTGCTTCACATTTCTGCAATATTTTTAACACTGATAACGGAGAGAGAGAGAGAGAGAGAGAGTTCGTCGATGGGGTGATGATGAGACATGACGTTTTGCTAATACACATCAGTTCTAGTGGAGCTTTCCATACTGCACTATGATGAAACCAAAGCAGACTCGTATGACCACGAGGAGGGTACTATGTAGATGAACAGTCCACAGATATGAGTGAGGACTGAACAGACGGGAGGATTGTGTGTATGTGTTTCTGTGTGCGTATGTGTGGGGTGGGGTTGAGTGGACTGTCTCCACCTTTAGGACTCGAGCAGTTCTCCTCAGTCTTGTTACATCTGTACTGTGTCTCTTTCAGGTACAGGAGAGAAAAATAATCCTCCCCTCTGCTGCACAGAGTCCCACTGAGCCAAAGACATCCTTAATCTATCTGGCTTTGAGCTCTACAGAGAAATAAAGCAACACACTAACAAAAAATAAACAACCAACGACAATAGAAAAAAAAAACATTCATATAGAGGTACCACATGACAGTGCTTAATTTTTTTTCATGGTTTTTTTTTTTTTAGCATGCAACTTGTAGCAGGCAAAGTGCAGAAACAGGATCAACAAAGTAAAACACTTCATTTACAGACGGCAGTGGAGACAGTGTTCAGTCCATGTATAATGAAACAACATGACGGAGGGGAAGAATCTGGTCGGCTTTTTAAAATGTGAAAACGGTCGAAATTAGTCAAAGCTTTTAGGAGGAATGCAAAATATGTGCAAATTTTTTATTTAATTTATAATACTCTCATAATTGTTTCTCTTGGTCCCTGAGCTTTCAAGTATTTTGATTAGTAATTCGTTCATTTGTATCCTTTAAATTCCGTCCTGAATCACGTCTTGACCAACTACAGGGAAGGTCTGTTCACAACAGACTGAGTGCTACCAAAATATTTCACACAATGCTTTGCCTTTTTCCCCCAAATAGGAGTCCTACTATATGCGACTTTTTTTACCCGTTAGAATTGAGGAAGAATTTAGGCTTTTTACTTTATTGTGCTTTGCACATATGTATCAGCAAAATAGAAGTGCTACTGTTACCTACAGATTGCTCTGCAATGGTTTTGTGCTCATTTATTTTTCACTACCTTTGGATTCCTTATAAGGATAATAAATTGGACTTTTTATTCAGCCCAGGTCATAACAGAGCAACTTTACTACCTCAAGGCCTCTGGAGCCCGTGAAAGGCTTGACGTTATGACTTGAATGTAAACAGTATGTGTGGGTGAGCATGACAGGGGCTCAGCCGTCACTCCTTGTGGCATTAGCTCAGCTCCTTGTGTTGGAAGGATAGGGGGTCACAGTGCAGCCGCTGCCTCAGAGCCCTGTTACGTACATCTCCATGCCATCGTTGAAGGTGAAGATGGTGGTGGTGCTGGAGGTGGCAGAGCCCTGCTTCAGGTCGCCGATGCTCTCGTACAGGTTCTCCCCCGGCAGCAGAAGGGCTTTGGCAGGCAGGTGCTGTAACTTGGGTGTCTGCTGCGTTGGTGGCGGTGGAGGGGGCTGCTGCTGCTGCAAGGGCTGCTGGGCTTTCTTCCTCCTTGGCCGCAGGGTGGCACACATGTTAGGGGGTCTCTCTCGCTTCCAGGCGCCTCCGCCTTCCATGTTCTCATAGGCCAGATCACACTCCTCTGTCCCAATGGACTCGTAGCAGTGGTCGTCAAGGGGCCCGCCAACTGCTTTGCCCTCTTGAGGTGCCCACGTCTGGGGTTTGACCACTACACTAAACCCCCCATCCCGGTCTCGGTCCCGGTCACCTCGACCCAAGGTCCGGAAGCCAGGGTTGGCTGGGGGAGACCCCGGCACAGCTCTCTTCTTCTTTCCTGGTTTACACACCTTAGAGTACATCTCGGCCACCTGCAATCAAACAAGTTCAGAGATTATCTTCTGTAAAAAGGACTTTAAATAACCCACTCAACCTGCCATTTTATTCACACTATAGCTAAAAGTTGTGTTAGGCAAGCTGCGTAAACCTCCAGAGCTGAAGAATAAAGCCAGCAAGAAGCACCCAAAACCTTATAATCTCTGCAAGACTTCACCTTTACCAATTTGAGTCCCTGCATTTGTACTTCTCACACATATTGTTGACCTTTGGAAGCTTTTAATCTGCAGTCATCTGATAAATGGTCTGTATTTGTATAGCGCTTTACTAGTCCCTAAGGACCCCAAAGCGTTTTACAACCAGTCATCCACCCATTCACGCACACACCACCAGTAGGCAACAGGTGAAGTGTCTTGCCCAAGGACACAACGACCGAGACTGTCCAAGCCAGGGCTCGAACCAGCAACCTTCCGATTACAAGGCGAACTCCCAACTCTTGAGCCATGATCGCCCCACAATAAGTAATGTGCTTTTCTGAGTGGTAGAGCCTGTCAAACACATTAGTTTTTTAGTTTTGATAACTGAAATTCTTTGTTAGCACTTCTACATTGTCTTGATAGGGCCAAGGCCTAATAACTTGTCATTAGTGATCACGAGTGACTACAGCACTCTTTGCCAGCAGGATTTGTTTGAGAGCACTTGTTGGATTAATATTTGGAACAGTGAGGAAGTCCAAGGAATTCAGTGAAGCTCCAAGAAGGAGAACTGTAGATTTTCACAACTTGAGAAGGTCTTATGGAGCCACTTATAAAAAACTGCGAAATCCAACATCATCATTTCAAAATATTGTGATAAATACACATTATTAAGATGTGTAACCACTTTTTCAAGACCTTCAAGAGCCAAGCTGTCACTCTCAGATGAGAGGAAGTTGGTAAGGATATTCAGGAACCATCAAGGCTCAAGCCTGCCATGAAGTGGAAATTTCTGGAACACCAGCATCACTGTCCACAGTGAAATGAGTTTTACATCATCATGGACTAAGAGGGTGCTGACCAAGTAAAAAGCCACTGCAACAAATCTGACACCTTAAGGCTCCACTGAAATTTGAAGTTGCCCTCATGGCCAAACCAAATGCCTTCTGGAGAAATATTTTACAGTCAGACAAAGATGGAGCTGTTTGGCCACAGTGACAAGATGTATGTTTGGAGCAGTTCAGGTGAGGCTTTCAAACCTAAGAACACTGTACCAGCTGTCAAGCATGGTGGTGATAGCATCATGCTCTTGGGTTATTTTACTGCCGGTCCAGTATCACCTCAAATTAACAGCTACATGGTGGAAACTTGGACAGAATTGGGTGTTTCAACAGGACAATGTTTAGTAATGGATAAAGGAAAAACAGCCCATATGCTAGAGCCACTACAGGTAGGGAATTAGTACGTCTAAAGCTCACCAATTTTCTTTTACATCATTTATTAAACCTTACAGAAACCCAAAGAAAAAAGTAAGAGTTTTGGGTTTTAAAAAATCACTGCTCCCAGACAAGAAGTAGTCCTGGTCATACAGCAGCATACACAGTTTTATTTTCCAACAGACTAATCAATTAAGTTTCTTATCTGTACACTGGGGGAGTCAGGATGCACACAGATCCAGGCAAGCTGCTTCCTGTCATTTATGCTCAGTTATGTGTCTCCTGGGTCCTGCAGATATGAGGTAGTCTCTCGTAACCCTTGGTAAGAAAGCCATGGCTCCTTTACCTCTTTACCCCATAAAGACAACCTCCCCTATACCCTTAATGATGAGTTTTGAAACCTCAGTATAGGTCATTAAATGCGAGGTTTGACAACTCTTTTTTTCCAAGGCCAGACCTAGTAACCCATATAGGAGGAGATCATCCTCCCTAACTTCTAAGGAAAACCCAGTTTTTAAATGATTAAATCAATTAAATAATATGCGTGAAACATCTTGTTAAGCATTCATTTAAGAGGGAATGGGGAGCTCTAAATGGGATGATCCATAGACGGAAAAAATAGAAACCCCCAGCTTACCGCAGCAGCAGACGGCTGTATATTCTCCACTGTGTGAGCACTCAGCGGGCCCAGGGCTTTATTTTGGAGCATGAGCATGTCATCATCCTCTGGAGGCTTCCAGATGTACTGCTCTCCATTGCCCATAAACATCACTTCCTGTCAACAGAACAATAAATCACATTTGGGGCAGAGCTGGTCACATGGTCATGCGTGAATCTGCACTGAAAGAAATGAGCATTCATGAATTTAAAAAGCGGATTTTACTAAACAGACGCAACAGGGCGGATGCATGGCAAATTAACCCCTCTTAAGAATCCTGCGGCACATAAAAACATACTGGATGGATTTCATACAGGGGTGAATAGATTTTCCCTGGAAGGTGGAGCCTGCTTGTATTCTGGATGACTCAATTTCAACACCTTGCGTCATCCACGGGAAAATCAGCAGTGAACAGGCCTGTGAGCAAACTGCTTACACATGTAAGCCTGTGAACTGTGCGTGCTGTTGAACTCAGGTCACAGCAGATAGAGCGACCCCCCTGACCTCACGCGGGGCAGCAAATGGTTTCCCACTGTTACCTGGAGGGGTGCACAAAGCCTTACAGCCACAGTAATAGCAGACAGTCTGCCTACACTCCTGCTGCTGCGAACATATGGAGGAGGTGACACTGCTGAGAGCAGAAATACCCCACTATCACCAAAAACTCTTCGACAAATAAACACCGCTCAGCGCCTAGACTTCAAAGAAATTCTAACATATCACAGCACCATGCATGATGTAGCCAAGTGCTCTGGAAACTGCAACACTGGCACAATTACAACTGAGCAGATCCTCTGCAGTATCAACAGGAACTGTGAAAGAAATATTCTGCAGATCCTGATCACAGCACCACAAACTGCATATTAATGCGTCGTACTGCTGCTGACAGAGAATAACAGAATGAAATAATGATCACAGTGACATTTCTGACATTTCTGTCCAAACAGAAACTGATGGCCCCATGTTCTATGGAAACTTGTTATCCGTTTACTTGGCTTCTGTCATGTCTATATGTACAATAGCGGTTGCTCATACATGGCTTCACACTGCTCTAAGCGATCAGTTTCAGACAGTTGATTTTTTTTCTCATGGCTCTGTTCAGTGTCAGAGATTAGATATCACTAATGTGGACATCTCAGGCACACAGCTTTGGCTGTGAGCACAGAAACCCCACCCACATCTTGGCCTAACCTTCTGGTTTAGAGCAATAGCCAATCAGAAGAAAGGGGGTTAAAGGAGGAGGGACTAAAACTGCTTGTTTTAGAAAGTGGATGACCTGAGATACTGCACCAAGCTCCAGTGTAAGGAGTGGAAAAAAATCCAAGGCTGATCTGCACAAGACACTAAAAACTCAGCAGATAATTTTTTCTCTCCCTCTAGACATCCTCCTTAACTTCCTTCAGTTCATAAAACCGACCACTTAAGGTGATGCTGTGTTTCTGTGGCTTATTGCACAGAAATATGTAGCTGTCAGGCATCAACATTACTTTGGGTTTTATTTATTTAGGAATCACTTTGCATTTATTGCTTAAATGATAAATATTACATGTTTTCCTAAGTATCGTGATGATTTGTAGAGAGGCATATCCGTCAGTCTTTGTCCTCTCATTTCTTGTGTGCATCTCAGCAAAGTGCTGCTAAGTTTTGCCACCCAGCTGCAAAATGTGACAATGCTATCATATGAGAAAAGGTAATTAACTGCATGTTTTGGCAAGCTAAGTATAATTTCACTAGCCACGCTAAGGCCTGATTATTGCCAGACCTGTTGAATCGAGAAATTACTCAAACAGATCCTTTTGGATAAAATGATTTAAAATATTTAGAAAAACAACACCGTGCCACAGTCTAAAGAAAATCAAGAACTACTGAGACACAAAGTCATGGACATCCATCAGTCTGGAGAGCATTATAAAGCCATTTCTAAGGCTTTGAGACCGCAGTGAACCACAGTGAGAGCCATTATCTACAAATGGAGAAAACTTGGAACAGTGATGAAACCTTCCCAGAAGTGGCTGGACTACCAAAATTACACCAAGAGCGCATCAATGATTCATCCAGGTCGGAAAAGAACCCAGAACAACATCTAAAGAGCGGCAGGCCCCGCTTGCTTCAGTTAAGGTCAGGGTTCATGTTTCAACAATTAGAAAGAGACTGGGCTAAAATGGCATCATGAGCGAGTTCGAAGGAGAAAAATAAACACAGATGAGTGAAAAGAACACAAATGCTCGTCCCACATTTGCCAAAAACACCTTGATGACCCACAAGACTATTGGGGACATATTCTGTGGATTGATGAGACAAAAGCTGAACTTTTTGGAAAGTCTGTGTTCCTTTACCGCTCGTGTATTACCACTGGTTATCAGTTCATGCCCAGAAGTTCAAGCACACTTGGGCTATGCAGCAGGATAATGACCCAAACCACATCATTGAGTCCACCTCTGAATGCCCCTAAAAAAAACTTGCAGTTCTCGTTGCCGTGTGGCACAAGCTATTTGGTTTAGGAGGCAATTACTTTTTCACACAGGGTCAGATAGGTTTGGATGACTTTATTCCCTTAAAGAATGAAATCATCGTTTAAAAACTGCTTCTTTTATTTACTTGGATTATCTTTGACTAATATTAGAATTTGTCTAATATATATTTATATAATATAAAACATGAAAAAATAAGAAATCAGAAGGGCGCAAATTTTACTACACTGTACCTGAGAAGTTATTTTTAAGAATTATCTTGATTAAATTGAATTTTTAAAGTATCTCTCCCTCTTTTCATTAAAATGATCACTTGAGTGTTGTATAAAAACCACGTCTAAAAGTCATGTGGAGTCAGCATCAAGTATAAATCACACCTGTGACAAGTTTTAAAAGAATAGTTTAACATCTGGGGAAACAACCCGTGCTTATTTTCATGCTAAGAGTTAGATGATAAGATTTCTGCTGCTTTCATGTCTCTAACGGAAATCTGAAGCTTAGCTCTGTCCACAAGTAACAATATCCTATTATCAGGGCTCACTAATTAATTTGTTTGATCTAATTTGATAAATTCCCACTTAAAACTGATAAAACTGAACAGCAGGAGAAAAAGAATGGTTTTATTTCTATTTCTTTCCTTCTGTTGTAAATTGCTCTTTTTCAAATCAGTTCTCTAGTTCCAGGTGCAAACACCAGCTGTTCAGGTGTTAGTATTTTTATAATGTGCCTGAGAAAGTTTTATTTTTCTAAACTTGAATGTGTAATAACCTCAGAAAGTACTCAAAAGCTGTTTGCGCATCTTATTAGGGGTTGGGAAGCTCATCTTGTAACCGGAAGGTTGCCGGTTCAATCCCCAGCTCTGTCTGTCTTGGTCGTTGTGTCCTTGGGCAAGACACTTCACCTACCACCCAACTGGTGTTGGCCAGAGGGGCCGATGGCGCGATATGGCAGCCTCGCTTCTGTCAGTCTGCCCCAGGGCAGCTGAGGCTACAACTGTAGCTCGCCTCCACCAGTGTGTGAATGTGAGAGTGAATGAATAGTGGAATTGTAGAGCGCTTTGAGGGTCTCGAAAAGCGCTGTATAAATGCAATCCATTATTATTGTGTTGTAGATTCCATTTGAAAGGGAAAAATTATAAAGTGAAAATAGATCTTTGGATTTTTGTTGCAAACTTATTGAGATCAAAAATTGAAAGCTTATTTATAAAAGTGTTCTGACCCTCAGTTCAATGCTTTTTAAAGCCCCTCTGGCATCCTTTAGAGCATTGAATCGTCTTAGGTTAGTCTCTGAAGGCTTTGTACACCTGGATTTGGACAGCTGATCCCATTCGTTCTGGCTGATTTTAGTGGCAAAAACTTCCTCCTTCTCAAAATTATTGAATCCACTGTACTCCTGGGGGCACTCGAAGCTTTAGAAATGGTGTTGATCTATACTTCACCACATTTTTATCATGGAAGTCTACAAAGTTACTTAAACTTTATGGCTTGGTTTTTATCCTGACCTGCAGGAAGAAGCAATGTGCTTTTTGAAACTGTTCAGCTGATTTATTTTCTCATAAGTGGAGTTCGGTTTGACTTTAAAAACAACTGAAGGTTTATTAAAGCAAATTATTATTAATCATTATTTATGATCATTTCTCATGTTTAGTTTTTTGAAAAATCAATATAATAAAGGTGTTTTTAAGTTGTGGTGAAGATTGGCGTTAAAGCAAGCCTTTCTTATATATGGGAACATACCTGAGTGGTGAACGACAGGTATATAAAAGCAGTAATTGAGATGAGGATATCTGATATTGTGAGACAAACAATTCTGAAATGTTTAATAATAGTCTTTGTAGAAATTAGAGAATATTTAAGCGAGAGCTCCAACTGGAAAGTTATTTGTGTAGTTTAGATCATTCTAGTCGGTGTTATTTAGCATGTTAGTGGTTTCCCAGTAGATATGGGCAGATTTTACGGAGTTGAACATATTAAACATTTATGTGACCTTTGTAGCTTGGAAAAACTTGGAGATGAGTGTCATTATTTGAATGCAGTCAAAAATATCTGCCTGTGTATTTTAGGTTGAGACCAAAGGTTTGGAATAGTTGTTTAATACTTAGGATAGTTTACTGCCTAAACTTGCAAAAATTAGTAAAGAAATTGTATCTGTATTTGGATGTGGGTGATTTGTTGACAGTTTTCTTTTTTCTTTTTTGTTAACGATGATTATTGATGATATGTATTATATAACCCTATGTTTTGTTTGTTGTATATTTTCTCTTTTACCTCTGGAGGAAGTTTAATGGGAATGAAATAAAGTCTAAAGTCTAAATAAAGGCAATCTCAGCGTAGAAATGCCAAAAAACTGCAGTTCCTCTTTTGGTCATTTAAAGCCGAATTCAAAAGTAAGTCAATAAGCTTAGAGTTTAATGTTAAAATGCCCATTTTTACACAGCATAGTTACAAAAAAATATGGGTTAGGTCAATCTAGCAAATTTCCTCCTTCATGGAAAGTATACTTGTAATTATTCTCTGTGACTTATTTGTTATAGCTACCCATTTCTGCTGCATCAATCTTTTTTTGAGGTTTGTTGCAAATTGGCTTCATACAGTCTACAAATGCATCTTACTAACCAACTGATTACTCCAACTTCTGATCCAAACACGGTAACTTCAAATCTAAAATGTCAAACTCTTCCTATCAGATCATAAAGATTAGGTTTTCAGCATGCAAAACATTTAACCCTACCAACCTTTGGGAAGGACGGGACATTGAAGGCCTCGACGTTTCTACGGGGCAACTTGGTGCTGTGAGGGTGTGGTGGAGGAGGAGCTGGATGTGAAGGCGGGGCATGTCTTGGAGGCGGTGCCGGTGGTTCTCCCATATCCGTCCCGCTGTCCCTCTTTTGAGGCGCCTTATCTGCTTTCCTCAGCTTCCTGACGCAGGCGTACTCGGCCGTCTCCGGAGGGTGAGGGGGTGTCATGACCTGGGCCTCAGGTTCGGGGAGCCCTCCTTCCACATCGCCGTCTGGGTCTGGGGGCGCCGGGGTGTTGGCAGGGACGGCCGGAGGGGCCGGAGTGTCTGTCTGCCCGGCCCTGCCTACCATGGCGTAGAGGGCATCATCAGTACGTGAAGTGGAGGAGCGCCGGCCCACTTCAGAGTAAGTGTGCTCGCCGTCCTCTCCAGTCCCAGAGGGGATCTGGGGAAGCTGCCTGCCTTGAGAACGAAGGTCAGAGTTAGACCGGCGGCTGGGCAGCAGCAGAAGGTCCGTGCTGGCTAGCCTTTTCTTTTTAGATGCCTCTGCAAGGCACATACAGCCTGCTGTTCTACCGTCCGTGCAGCCGATACCCCCCTAGGGAGCAGAACTCACAAACTATGCTCCTCTTTTACCGGAAGGTTCAGCAAACATTTGTGAACATGAATAAATCTCTCACTGGTAAGAGAAAATCTGAAGCTGACAGTAAACTAGGAACTGACATAGATGTTTGAGAATATGCATCCAAATGGGCTTCATTCCACTGCAGTGGAAGCAGGACAAGTATGAAGCAGGACATATGCTTATATTTCTTCAAACTCTCTGAGGCTACTGTCACAGTGCCCACAAACACAGTTCCCCTGTTGACTGTCAGCGATGTAGCTCCAGGATTTATCTTGGCACTGTGATTTGTGTCTTTGAGAGCGAGAGAGAGATGCACGTTCATAAATCAAGACTGAACCGTCTAGTGGAATAAGGCTGAGTTGTAAATGTAATGTGAATTCTGTTTCAGGGTAAATTTCTCCGCAAATATGTCCTCAAATCTTTTCAGAAAAGAAGATTTGTGGATTTAGGGCCAGATCGGATAGTACGGATGTGGAGAAAAAATGTTGCACTTATTTGCAATATTTACATTAATTTTTTTATCACCGCCAAGGAAGTTATGTGATTGGTTTAATTCTTTTTTTTCCTTTCTTTCTTTTCTTTTAATTTTTACTTTGTTGGTTCGTTAGCAGGATTACTCTAAAGGTTACGGATGGATGTGCATGAAATTTTACCAGAGATGATTAACTTTTGAAGTCAATCCAGATCCAGCTCTTCATCCAGGAAGTTTGGGAGGATTCTTTACCAGATAGGGCAAAATTGGACATTTTCACATCATAGCTTCACAAATACATTTCAGATTGAAATAAGAAAAAATCTGGAGATGTCATCGTGATGACCTCAAAACAATATCACAAACAAGTCTCAGGAGGGAGGGAATTTTCAGTCTCAGATGACTGTTTGAGTCAGACTGTGACCTGGAGGCTGAAAATGAGGACAAAATGAGTAAACAGATAAATATATGTATAAAAAAAATCCATTAAAGTCCTTTCAAGAGTTTCGCTTTTGAAGATTTCTTAAAATCTGACTGACTTTTGGAGTTGACCCAGACTTGTGTCCAGCAGTTTTCCAAGGTCTTCTTTACCAATACATGATTACAAAACTGGATATTTGTATAAATGTATAAATAATAACTATAAAGTTAAACAAGCCAAAACAGAACAGATAGTGGTTACATTTTATTTATAGTACTTCTACTTGTTATGCTGTTAATTGGCTGTTACATTTTTCAAATTATTTTCTGTTTTACCATTTCATGCACAAATTTGTTCTCGCTCTAGTGTATCTCCAGCTTTGGTGACTGACATGGATTTAAATTAACAAAACAATTACAAGCTTCTAATGTGTCTAAGGAAAAAATGAAATACCCCATCCCTCTGAAAATTCCCTCCAAACCCCCCTGCATAATATCAAAAGTGCTTTGTCATGCAGCTGGTCGGCTCCTAAAGAGCTGATATCATGGCGATGCAAGGTTTTCGTCTGACACCAGCGGCGTACCATATAAAAAGCCCAGGTCAGGATTAGTACGTAAAAGATGCACTCACTTTTGCCATTGCAGTTCATCTTGTTCATCTCAGTGTCTGATTTACTGATGGACCGCAGCTTCGACTGCCTGAGTATACCCTGACAACACAAACGCACACAAACAGACAAACACAGGGGCCAGTTAAACACTAATTAAGACTGAAGAGGTGCCCTCTGAATGATAGTGCGCCCTGCTGGATTGAGTTTATTCAGCTACCTCTGCTGCAATACAAACAAAACACTGAGGAGCATGTTGTCTGATACCTACCATGTCCATGAGGCGGTGTTTTCCACCCTCGCCGGGGACATTGTGTGTCTTCCCCTTCCTGTGACAAACACAACCACTCTGTCATACACGATTCAACACTGTGTGTGTGTGTGTGAGCCTTGTTTGTGTGCGGCTGAGTCATCCTATGACTGTGCATATGTGAGAGAGACATTCAAAGTACATTTGCACATGTGCATACCAGTGGTGGAGGATTACTGAGCACTCGAGCACTGTAGTGCAGGTTTGATGTTCTCTACTAGATTACAAGAGCCCTTCGACCACATTTAACCAGATTTCAGATTAATATGCATTTATTTAAACAGCAAGTTGTTAAACTTTAAATCGGGCATGTCAACCTTTTTGCTTTTTTCCTCTTCAAATCAGTTTTGCATCAAAAATAAAGATTAGAAGAAATTCAAAGTTTAAAACCTTTTTTTTTTGTTATTAATCGTGTTATGAACCCTCACTTCTGCCTTTTGACCCTTTGCAGGGGGCCTAATACTTATGCTTGAAACCACAGGATTAAACCACTCAAGTATGTAAAAGTAGTTCCAGCTTGGATTTTGCCAGTGGAATAGAGCTTCTACTTTATTTTACTGGCACTTCTGCTGAAGCTTATTTAAAAGGTTTGAAATAGGGATTCATTGATTGTGACTCGCAGGGAATCATAATTTGGTCTAAAGATGCTGCCAATACCAATTTGTTTTTAGTCTTTATATTTTGTTTTTGTTGTTTAATTCTTCTTTGATTCTAGCAAAATAAAGTAATCTTTCTAAAGCAATATCTGACTTGTTTTAAAGTCCTTCTGCTCGTATCACACAATCTTTAGCTGCGATAACTGACAAATATGAGTAACTGGCATCCATAAATCTAAACTCATCCACCAATATACCAATATCATTCAAAAAGGCCAAGAGCAACCAATATACAGATCTTAAAAATGAACATCCTGATTCTGAACATGTGTGTACGGTCATTCATGCGTGCATAGCGCTCACCTCTGGCAGCCCACGCAGAGCACCACAATAAGGATCGTAACTACAAAGGCTGAGGCAGCAGCGATAGCACCCAGCAGCAGGACCTTGCCGTAGGGAGGAGCCGTGAAGTTCAGCCCGTCCTGCATGGAGGCCATGTGGGAGCGCTGGCGCTCACTTGCTCTCACACACACTCACACTCACACCCTTACACTCATGCACGCCGGGAAGTGCCACGGTCTCACTGGGATCTGCAGGGAGAAGGCACAGAGCGGTGCTTAATTACAAAGTGATCTAACCTTTACGAAACATTAAGTACGTTAACAAAGCAGCGGAGCCAAAATATTATATTCACGGTGCAGAAGGAGAGCAGCAGTTTGAAGAGAGAGTGAATTCCCATCCAGGATGAAGCACTGAAGTGAACAGACATTACGCCTCAGGCATGTGCTGCTGCTTTACCTTGTTTGAGGGATTACCGAGCTTTGTGTCACACCTACATAGACATCAACAGCATACCTGCTCGGCAGCATAGCATCTATGTCTAAACATTACCGCATCGATCCAACAATACATTTAAACGGGACCTACAATTTTTTTTACGTTTTTTTTCCCTTTTCAGCAGTGAGTACATGTAAAACTCAACCAAAGTTGTCCCTAAACCAATTTGAGCAGCCAAGGAACAGAACAACAAGCTCCTGCCTTCAGCTGCTACCTTTCAGTCATTGCCCAAGATCTGTGAGTAGTGATTGTAAGAACAAGATGGTGGATATGAGCGGCAAAAGTGAGCTTCCATCAAAGGGTATCGGGGCTCAGCCAAAAGGGTAAGATGAAGAGTATTTGGCAATGTGGGAGGACTTCTGGCAGAGAGAGTCTCTCCTTTACTGCACCAAAGGAGAAAGTTGAGGTAGTTCGATCATCTGATTGGGATGCCTACTGGGTGCCTCCACTGTCCAACTGGGAGGAAACCCCGGGGAAGACCCAGGTCACGTTGGAGAGATTATGTGTCTTGGCTGGCTTGGGAATGAATAAGTGTTCTCTTCTTGAAGAGCTGGAGCAGGTAGCTGGGGAGAGGGAGGTCTGGGTATCTCAGCTTTAGACTGCTGCTCTGGTCACCCAGACTTGGATACACAGCAGAAAAAGGATGTATAGCCAGATTTTCAAAAAGATTGCAGTACTTGAGTCGGCAAATCTCAGGCTACACACTTCTCTGAACACTCAATTTCAAACACTTGTTTTCTGCTCTTGACTCTGCATGATGGAAAAAAAACAGAGCAGATATCCTTAACATGGCCATCTCAGCCCAAACACTTATGGCTGTTAGCACTAAATGTGCACACACTTGCTGTTTTAATCTTTAAATTGTGAGGGCCAGCCAATTAGAAGGATGTTATAAAAGGAAGGAGAAGGAAGCCTTTTTTTAAGAAAGTCTATGAACTGACAGACTGCAAGAAGACCCAGAATAAGATAAACTCTTTAGAACCATGAATTATACAAAACTACTCTAGAAAAGTCCAAGAATGCAAACATAAAGTTTGAAACAAACATAATAGGCCCCCCTGTCACTGAATACACTGTTCTAACTAAAAAAAAAAAATCTGAGCAGTTTTGTGAGACACCGTGCTATTTTTCAGGTTGTTTTAAATGGTTAATGTAAATTTCCCTGTTTTGCTTGTTCTGCCATGAACAAACTTCCATATTGAGGAGGTACAATGAGTCACAGTAAAGCCGAACATGCCAGCATGCAGAGTGACCTGAAACACCGAAGGAGACAAGTGTGAAAGCGGAGCGAGCAGACACACACATCTCTCCCTCTTCCTCTCTGCTGCTTGGTGCTTGGCAGACAATTTTCACATTTGGCAGCATAATATGTTTCAAGTAAACAATAAAAAACACGGAGCTATAACAAAAAGACCAAACAAACAAGCCTAATCTCTGTCAAATTATGCCATCTGTCTACTATGACAACATCTTTTCATGTGTGTTAATGCGTGTTTGTCACTTGTCTATCAGCAAAAACGCTGCAGACTGCAGGAAACATACTGAAGTTGCATGTATCTGATTCTTATCTGTTTATTCAGTTTAAAGCTACGGATTTCTTTTCAAGCAACACAATCTATTGGACTGTGTCCTTTTAGACAGACTCTTTGTAAGGTTTGCGTATGGGCATCCTCTTTAAACAACGTAATTTAGTTTTGGATTCCACGCAGACAATTTCCTTCTATTCAAGATTTAATCACCACAGACTGAATTACTTTACCAATTTGTCTGGAGTCTTGTGAGCAACATGTATCCTCTCTGAAGGTTAACTAAAGCCTTGAACACCTTCGGGCTGTTTTTAGGAGGAACTACCACATTACCACTGGGCTTTTCAGAAACAAACACATCAGCCTGAAGCGGCTCCGGTAATTCAGCCCTCGCACTGCATTCTGAGTGTGAGGCCAAATAAGGATTCAGATCAAGTGTGAATTGCTGTTATACTCTTCTTCATTCTTCCTTGTACCTGTGCACATTCACTGTCACCTTGTGATTTGGTTGAATACAGTTTGGGGTTCATTTTTCTTTGGGACAGTCATAGATTTGAACTGTATTTCTGGTGATTCTGTCCACAAATATTTTATGTACCAAGTACCTGGTAACAAATAAATTACTAATTAGTCTCTCATCCAGCTCATCAAGTCTTAGACTACAGTCCTTGTTCCTTGTTAGGATCACTGTGCATGAACCAGAACCAGTTATCCACCTGCCACAGGTTCAGCTTTTAGAGGCCAGTCCAGCTTACGACAGATCTCAGAACAGAAGGAGGACTACCATCATCATCTTCAGTCCAGGATAGTGGAGGCAGGCAGCTAATTAATAATAACAGTTCTCATGACGTCGAGTTACTGTTTAGTCACTTCCTGTTTTGTTTTGAAATCTATGTTTGTTATGAACATCAGTTACTCCTTTCTTTACCCGCCTTTTCATGCCACAACTCCTACATAACTCCTCCAAGTTGACTGATTGCCCGATTTGTTATCACCATTCAGGATTTCATGCCATTTCTTACTGTCCCCTGTTTTGGCGACTTATGAATGTTTTTGTTTGTTTTATTTGTAATTTATGCTTTTTTTGAGCATTTGCCTATCTTGATAGATTTGTTTCCGCTCTCTAACTAAACACCTGTATATAACCAGTTAAAAGTTCTGAATTTTGGTCTCCTGTGTCTCCCTGTGGGAAGGTTGCTCTTGCCTCCCAGCAAGAAAGTGCTGTGTTTGAATTCACCATCTGGCTAAGGCCTTTCTGTGCGGAGTTTGTATGTTCTCCCTGTGTCTTCTTGGGTACTCCAGATTACTCCCACAGCCAAAAGATTTGCATCTAGTGGGGCTAGGTTAATTGGTGAGACTAAATTGCCCAAAGGTGTGAATGTGAGTGTGAATGGTTGCATGTCTCTCTGACTGGCAACCTGTCCACGGTGTGCCTCTTGCCTCATGGCACCTGGGCTAGGCTCCAGCTCCCTGTGATCCTGAATTGGATAAATGAAAGAACACGGATGGATAGATCCCTATAAACAAACAGTTATTCCAATTCATTCTGACTGGGGATGAAGATTTTGTTTAAAACCCTAAATGAGAACCTGAAATGGTTTGTCAAATCTTTTGTTAAATGTTGGTAGATTTCACTTGATAATGAAAACTTTGACCTTCTGATGGCCCTACAGGAGAATCACCAGACAAAATTTGCCTTACGGGAATTATAATTACCACTACCAAATTTTATGGCAATACATCCATTGAGTGCGGCTATATACTGTAATAAGTGGAAACTAAAAACTTTAAACATAAACCAGGTTTCAGCCAATATTGATCTGTTTTACTCAATAATGAATAAAAAATTGAGGGAATCACCAGTAAAATGTATACTTTGGGAATATTATGAAAATCTTACCAAATTTGATGGCTGTCTCTATCAGATATTTATTTTCAATTAAAAAAAACTCTGCTGTGGCCTCTTCACAATAAAAGTCTTTGTTGTTCTCCAGTGGAGTTGTACTGTGAAGGAAATGTTGACTGAGTATTAGCCACATGAAAAAAAGCTGCGTGAAGTGTTGAGTTTAAAACAAAAAACAGTCAAATGTTTCTAAAGTTGCCTGAGAAACTTTGCACAACTCAGAGAATGGTGGGATTCTTCTCGCTTTTATATCAATGGTCGCTGCAGTAAACCCACAATATTTGATTACAATGACTATTATTGATTCCCGTGGCTCATGCTAACATTTATCCCAAGTTAACAAGAAAACAAGTCTAATCTCTCACATTTCATGTTATCTGATGTACCTTCATCTCTCCCACAGCCCTTAACAAAGCATGAGCATGTGTCTCCATGTTGGGGGAATGTACATTTGAAGCTATGAAGAACATTTAAATAAAAGTGACCCAAGTTTTAAAGGCAGACATAATGTCAGAAAGGGGCTTTTAACATTTATTTTAGTTCCTGCTTTCTTAGTCTTTCCTCCAATCGGTTGCTCAGAACATATTGTTTAACTCAGTTAATCACATAAAGTACAAACATATGGCATTTTTGAATGTCTCTATGGTATTGTAGGAGTTTTGCAGACTTTTGCTAGTTTGCATTTGTTCCAGTAGAAATCCAGAGATGAACTCAACTGTTCCCACCATCAAATCTAATTTGCACAAAACTTCCTACACGGTCGTGTTGATCGGTTTTTATGCGCTCTGGTTAATTTTTCTATTGCAAGTTCAGTGTGATCTAACCAGAGCGCTACACTAACGAGCTTTGTTTTCTTCAGTGATTGTTATTAGTAAGATCCATGTCACATTTTCCCACAGTGGGTAAAATGCAATTTTTAAATTCTCTGAGTGTGTCTCAGGAATCTGGTTTCAAAGCACATCTGACAAAACTATTCTGGCTGTGACCTGCTTTTAATGCCTCTTAATCATCTACCGGTGCTACGCCTTAGCTGAACAACTTCCAGAGCAAGTAGTCTGAAACATCATGTTGGATTTAAAAAACCATAGTCACCTAGGAGGCAATGACCAGTTAATTCATAGAGTAATTATATGTGTGCAGATTTGACAACAGAGCAGAGGAGTGGATATGGAGCGGGAGAAGATAATTAGAGAAAAGAAAGGGAAAAGATGTAGGTGTGGAGGAATAGAAAGGAGAGAGAGGAGGGAGGAAGACATGTGTGGGAGTCTTGTGGCAGGTGTTTTTGAAAACACTGAAAGCAGATGATGAAAAGAGGCTGTCACATTTCCTAACAAGGTTTCCCAGCCTTCCTTCCTTCCCTCTTGCTCCTCTGTGTCAGTGAGTGTGTCCACACCTCTCTGGCCATTCTTCTTTCTCTCTATCCCCTTGCCTTCGCCTGCGGTGTTGAGCCAGAGTGACGCCTCAGCACTGCAGTGTAATCTCTGGCCCTAGAGCTGCTTCGTATGAGCCAACCAATTGAACGTAGTGCTCAGAGCAAGAAATGGCCATCCACTGGCTGCCTTTATGCTACACAAAGCCCACCCTCCCTCCTGTCTGTGATGCTTAGTGTGCTCATTACAAACCACGGGCTCTATCCTTCAATACCTGCAGGTGTGGATTTGCCAGGTGTTGCCCTGACTGTTTATCACAAATGAGATGAGACCGTATGTGACCAGGAAACTGGAACATCATTGATCAGTATTGGTTTTGACAAATGTGGTTCTTTGATGATTCAAAATATCACATGGGAGCGCGATTTTGACTTTTGGGAGTAACAAAACGCTATTGATGTGGTTAAAAGCTCCCAAGGCTAGAGCGTAAGGTTTTGGATCCAGTTTTGTCTTCATATTTTGTATATCTTCATCTCTGCACGCATCAGGGGAGAAAAGGCTGCAAGCGCCGCAGCAGTCAGTCGATAAAGACAAAAAACAGTTAAAAATATCTGACACCGTTTCATTGATGTCAATAAATAACCTGTTTTGTTCAAAATATTTTTAAAACATGAATTGATCACATGGTCATAACGCATTGACTGTGGGAATGCAGCGATTATTCAGTTAACTGACTCACAGAAAACTGATTTGATGACTGACTAAGAGTTGAATTTTCACAGAGAGGATTTGTTATGTTTGGTCTAAGGAAAGAGTAAAAGTGACAGTGCGATATTACTACAATGCAATATCATACATTCACCACAATAATGATGGCATCACAATACAGCAATTCTACAACACATGCAAGCTATTCATCTGTGATGCATTACAATTACTGTGTAAATAAAGAAGAAAATATTGTATTTTTTGCTTAAAAAAAAGCTAAACTCCACATATTACTTAAAGCTGACTCATTATGCTCATTTTCATTTCCATATTTTTATTCTTGGAGTCTAATTGGCAAACTTTGCATGGTTCCCCTTTCAAAACAAACCCTGTTTCTCTTCCTCTGGGGCTCAACTCATCATGTATCTGAAACAAGCTGTTTTAGCTCCCTCTTTCAGGTAACTGTCTTCTGATTGGCTGCCCCTCATATGCAGAAAGTTTAAACAGCATGTGGATGGAGCTTCTGTTCTCACAGCCAGATCTGTGCCTGTGATTACCCTATCAGGAATATCTGCTCTCAGTGACATCATCCAGAGTCAAGAGTAGAAAAAAACTGTTTGAAACAGTGTGTAGAACCGTTTGAACTTTCATCTCACAGGGATTAGAAATGCACTGACCTCATTATGTAACAGTATATCTAAAACAGTTTCTTCTTTTCACCACAAGCTGACTTCAGCTTCACCTTCATTCATTTGATAAGCACCACTATGAGGAGTCATGAAGCGGTGACTCTGGTGAGTCAAACTGATGGCATGTTTTAATAAAAATAGTGAAATATTTTGCTGTGTTTTTATTGCATTCCTGTAATTTCCACCTTATGATAAACTGGTTGGCAAAAATTTAGAGTGTTTACCAGATGACGCAAAAATATTTGAGAAAACAGGAGATTTTGCACTGATCTCCGATGTTTTACGGACCACAGCGTGAATCAGAAAAGCGGTCGATAGCTGCAGGTCACCTGTTGACTTGGACCTGATTGGAATGGCTGCAGAAGAAGAGGGATGGTTTACAGGACTGATGTGGACTCATACTCTGTAACCATAAAATTTCACCCTTTTTTTTAACATGTACATGATTTCAAAAAATAACATGCTCATTTTCTCTATGTGTGGCATAAAACAAGCCCATGGGGATAAAATACAGAATTATGGTGTAAAACCCACAGAAATGCATCTTCAGGAATACATTTAACGCTAGAAGCAAGTCATACTAGTAGGCCTTTAATTTTCTAGGAACATGCACATGCACTGCATTCACATGTTTGTTCATTATTAATAATCCTGGAGCTCCTTTCAAACAAGCCCAGCCAGCCAACAGTGGCCTCTCCACCAATCTGCTCAGGTTTTGATAAACCACCTGGGAGTTCATGTGGAGCAAAAAAAAAAAAAACCTCACCCTCTGTGTGACACAAATAACAGCAGTGTGTGTGTGTGTGTGTGTGTGTGTGTGAGAGAGAGAGAGAGAGAGAGAGAGAGAGAGAGAGAGGGAGGGAGGGAGAGGAGTCTGCTATTGTGTGAGAATGTGAATTAGGTCAAATGTTTGCTTGCAACAACGACTAACCATGCCCCTGTGAGGAAGAACGCTGAAGCCCGTGTGGAAGAGGCTCCGTCTTTATCCGTGGCTACCCCTGCCTCTGACACCATGTGACACTTTCCTATCTAAATCAAATCAGAATAAATATAATTTCTTGAGATCATATGATTGCCATCCTATCCGAAGTGAGATGCTGGAGAAATGGTGTGTTCACACTCAATGATAGCCCTCCACGAAGGGCTTGCGTGCGTGCGTGTCTCAGGGGAGGTTGTATGTATGTGGCTCATGATGGCACCCACTCAGCAGGCATCAATCACACACTGGGTGACGGTTCGGCTGCTGGCTGCCCGGCTCGCCGCGCCTCCGGCTCTGGCAAACTGCAGTGATGCTGGTGACAACAGGTTACAGACCACGACTCAAATGAAGCCGCCTGAGACCGAAAACCATGCAGGGTGTGAACGGGGATTATTTAGGGTGGGAGGAGAGGTGGAGGAGGGGGTTAAAAAAAAAAAAAAGAAAGGAAAAGATGCCCGTGCAGGTAGATGCTATAGGCGGTTATAGAAAATGAAAAATGTCAGGCTGATGCAGTGTGCTTTTATCGTGGTTTCATTAAGCCTGTAGCTCATTTTTCCCTCCCCTTTCTTCTCCTCTAATCATCAAAGCGTTTCCGATTAATTCCAGATCAAAGTGAGGATGGTAAAGGATGTTGTGTCCCTGAGGTCAGGTGGTAACTTACACGACAAAGCCTGTCCCCACCACCACAACCACCCCAACCCCCTGCTCCCCAATTTATGAGTGCTAGAAGGGAGGGAGACGGGGGGGGGGGGGCTGCAAATGTTAAGGGCAGGTCTAACGTTAATGATCTTTTACGCTTTACAGTCAGAGAAAAACGCGTGATCGGAGGTTTCCTGTGCCCCTCTCTCGTCAAATCACTACTAAGTTCTCTGATGAATCCCTTAATTTCGGGGTTTAAATCACGCAAGACAGCGCAGTAACGCTGAGGTGGGTGCACACGTGTCTCTGTGTTAAATGTATGACCAGGGGAAATGAAGAAACGGCAGGTCGGGCACAAAGAAAAACAAGAAAAGCTGCACAGGCTACAGACCCTGGATGAATTAAGGATGTTGAGTACGTGTGCAGCTTATCGAGCTGAATGTATAGTCACATATCAATGACCCCCTCCGTTCACTCTCTCCCTCCTCCCTCCAGCCTGTCACACAGCCACGGGCACAGAGCATTGCGCTATAGCATCCCTGTACTCACTCAGCTCAGAGATTTTGGGAGGCGCAGCGTCAACCCCGGTCGCTTCCTTCAGTGTCTGCTTCCCCTCGGACCGGCCGCTCCCCGCGAGCATAATCAATCAAAGGCGATAACTTGGCTTTCCTGGGCTTCACAAAACAGGAATGCACCATATTGCATGTGGCATCCTTCGAGCGCCCGCTGACCCCCTCGTGCGCCCTGTCCGTGCTCCTCTGCTCCCCAGCCAGAAGGGAGGCTGGGAAGTGTTAACCTGCCTTTCTGCTGCCGCGGCTGTATCTCCACTATTATCTCCAAGGGCCAGGTTTTTCCTCCACAGTTCCTCAAGCCCCCTCCATCTCTGCTCGCATCCCCTCGACTCAGCTACTGTGCTTCCATGTGACACAGGCAGAGCTGGAGACCCCCCAATTATGATTTTTGTCTTTTTGATTCTAGCGTCATCCCTCGGCAGGACTTGGAAGTGCAGGTGGAGGTCTAATATATGGAGTGACCCTGGTTTAGGAGAGTTTAGGAGGGTTTCTCAGTCCCCGCTGTAAAATCAAATCAACGGTTCTGTTAATTCTGATGCAGAAAAAATACAATTTGATCTGTATCAAAAAATTTGGAAAATTCAGTCAGAATTATAGGCAGTGTACTGCTGAAAATGAACAAAAATAGTTTAAGGAGTAGTATTTTTGTCCTAGAAATAACTTTTCTGGGGTTGTTTAAATGGCTGATGTGTGAGGCAAGGTTTATGGCAGCCTACAGTAAAACCTTTAGTGTCAGAAAAACTGCCACGACCAATTTAAAAAAAAATTGAACCTGGACGTGAGATCACACATAAGCTTCACAGCACGATCATGACCCCTATAAGAGCCTCTAGTGTGAGATACATTTACCCTATCCACTTAGGTGAAAGCTGGAGTCAGGGCAGATGAGATGAGATATATCACATTTCCCTAAAGTTATTTTATGTCCAATGTGATGTAATAAAGGGATATAAAAGTAGGCCAGTGATGATTTTTCACTGGTGTAGTTTGGCGTAACCTTGCCATACGCAGACCTTTGAAGCCTTTACCTCTACCACTACCACCACCTGCTGGTGTTTTCAGAGCATTGTGGAAGCGCAACCGCCAATCAGGGCGCAGTAGACGGTGTTGCTGTATGAGGGTCGATCCGTGCCACAGAGGATCGTAGAGGACAGGTACTTTAACACTGGAAGTTCAGTAAATGTCCTGAAATAGTTCATATGTCTAATTGTTGTTTGTGTTTCATACTGGCACTAAGCATATATTCTAAGTACTCATCTTCCTCAAACCCTGACCAATTTGTTTTTGCAGCTTCTTTAAGCAGAGATTTTTAGAAATCTGACTGACATCCTGCTTTTGATTAGAAAAAAACATGAGTGAGTGGGGGGAATGAGAAATAACGCATCAGAGTTTATTTTACACTTTTAAAATGTGCCAGTTTTTATCTAAAACTAAGATGTATCAAGGTTAGTCTAAGTTCTATTTTACTTTAAGCGGTGTTAATATTATTTTACTATTTTAGTTATACAAACTGAATTATTACAGCATCTGCTGTGCTTCGGTTCTGGCAGAAGAACATTGATTTATAAGGAAAGGAATGAAAATTGCTTCCTGGATGAACCCAGGGGCAGTACCAGGGTACAGTAGAAGATAAATATGGATTATTTTGAACTTTGAATCATACATATCATATTTTATGTGGGCTTGTTATGTCAATTTTTTTGTTTTTTATTCTTGGCCTCTACAAAAATGATTTTGCTTGCTTTACAGTATATTTTAGGCTACAATGTGAAGTCGTTCAGTCCTGGGAGGCAATGTAAATCCCTTTGGAGTTGTCTCAGGAACGATATTCGCTTAAAAACAAAGAAAAATGTCTGCCAAATCAAATATGCAGATCTACCCGCTGTGGTTCCCTCTAAGCTGAGCGAGTGAGCAATCGCGCACCGCTCACATGGTCTCCCCACACAGAAAATCTGCGCTGCACACACAAAAAAATCCAGTCTGAATTGGAATTAAAGTAAATACATGTATTTATTTTATTTCGCTGATTTTCTGTGCGCGGAGACTGTGTCAGCAGTGCACGATTGCTCACGCGCTCAGCTTAGAGGGAACAGTTGGGGCCCTTGCTAATAAGAGAGAAGCTACAGTCAGCTTTAATACCCTGTATTTGAACATATTGCAGTGCGTATTGCATTGCTTTTTGTTTGTTTGTCTGTGGTAGAAAGTACCATTTACTTTGCTGTTGTC
This sequence comes from Maylandia zebra, assembly GCF_041146795.1. Classification (NCBI taxonomy): domain Eukaryota; kingdom Metazoa; phylum Chordata; class Actinopteri; order Cichliformes; family Cichlidae; genus Maylandia; species Maylandia zebra. The sequence goes on from NC_135186.1 coordinate 28,962,064, forward strand.
TGCTGGGGTTGCAGGATCAGTGCCAGAGATGCCAACAGGATCAGTAAACTAATTCAAAAGTCTGGAACCATCATTGGCCAGAATCTGGAGGCATTTGAGTCAGTGGGGGACGGGAAGTCACTGAACAAACTGCTCTCCATCATACCCACTCCATGCCCCACAACAGAGGCAGCAGAGCGCCGTCTCCCTCAGACTTATTCAACCCCGTTTCAGGAAAACGTTCCCACCTTCTTTTCAAAACCGTCAGGCATAAGATTCCTACACTTTTAGAAGCTGTTTCTCAGATTTATAGTGTGCATATTATTTATTCATGCATTTTTTACTACCCTTCTGCACAATATCATCCTTACTTTGTTTTTAACTTTTCTTTAATGTAACCTCATTTTCATTTTTTTCCATTTTTCTTTGTTGTTGTTTTTTTTAAATCATTGTCACAATATAAGATACTTACTAAGCATCTGTAGTACTTTTATTTTACCTAAACATACCACAGGTACGCAAATAAATGTGCAATTGTATCACATAATCTACATATGGCATATTGTGCAGTTTACAAGGTTGAGGTTGAACCGAATTGAAAACCAACAGCAACATGAAATAAATTCAGCAGTAAAAGATGAAAACACAGTCTTTAGTTTCACTGAGCATCACAGACACTTTCTGCCAAAAAAACATAAATAAAAGTTTGGTGTGGCACTATTCACCCTTTATACATCAGCCTGCCCTCCCCCTTCTCCGTAGTTTTCGCGCAGCAGCCTCCGTGTTATACTCGTGGAGTAAAGGTACCTATCCTCACAGAGTCTGCCACTGGGTTCACAGGTCTGGTTGTTGTGTTTGAGCGGATTAAAAAAAATCCTTATTATCCACATCCGCATCCCCACAACCACCATCATCAAACCAGCGGAGGCAGGGAGCAGAAGAAGAAGATGGGGTGCTGCTCGGCGCGATGCATGTTGATCCTCCTGTGCTGTTTGCAGCTGGTAAGAGCTTTTCGCACATGATGCTTCGACATAAACACATCTGTTTAGGCATCAGGCCAGCTGCTGTCTATCCCCTTTAATAACTCAAAGCAACCTAAAAGAAAAAAAACAACAACAACAACAACAACAGTAAAAATGCTATTTAAAACTGCATGTTAATGACTGCTATGCTTGAATCACTTCTTTGTTGTTTATAGTGAAAGAAGTTCCGCAGCATTAAGCTTTAAGGCTTCAGTTTTTTAAGACTATATTAAATTTAAGACCATTTAAGGCAAACTGCGACCAAAAGCAGGTTAAACGGTTTTACGCATGTTCTTTCATTCACATTAACTCAGGTTTGTCATTCAATTATACCGCAACAGTTGGTAATAAATTAAATTATAGTAAAATTTGCTAGTAAAATCTAAAAAGCAGAAACGCCTAAACGAACTGCTCTTTTATTATTTGCCGTTTTTTTTTTTGTTTTTTCTGTTAGCGCTTCTGTTACAGTAAAGTCAATTTATTTGGGACTTTTGGTTCGGCCAGTTGAAAATGACTGCATTATGGCATTTTATAGATCAAACAATTAGCAGAATAGGCTGTAATGAAAATAGTAGGCTACTACTTGTTGACTGCAGCAAATCATTTATTTTCTGTAGCGGGCAATTTTAGTTGAAGGTGGAGAATAGCAGTGACCGCCCACCACCACAATAAAGGGCTGCTCCCACTTTGCCCTCCTCCTCTGTGTTTCCCACCCTGCCCCCTGTATGGCTCACTGGGACTGTGACCCCAGAGGACATGACACTATAAACCAGCTGTATTTCCCTGAGAATGCTTTGTCTCCCATGGCTCAGTTGCCTTGGAAACTTATAAAAAGAAAACAAGGTCAAAGATCATGGTCTAACAAGCCATGGCAGCATAGGCTCAACTGACACTCACTGCTGTTTTAAAATTCATTTAAAACTCTGCCCTGCAGATTACAGTGCTGGAGAGGCAGGTGTTTGACTTTCTGGGCTACCAGTGGGCTCCCATCATGATCAACTTTTTTCACATCATCATGGTCATCCTCGGCCTGTTTGGTGCAGTCCAGTACAGATCACGCTACGTTATAATGGTAAGTCTAATACTGAGTGTTGTCTCATAAGAAACAGCTGTTTTTGGTTTGTCATAAAAAAGTTCATTCAAGCTTCCCATCAAGAAGATCAGTACTGTGAATACACAGTAGTCAGGCTCAATATAATGACTGCTAACTTTATTTAGACTTACCAGCATCTCCACAGCTACTTAAATCATATGTTATATCCGGAGTTGGCAGCAGACCATGTGAACTAGAAGGCAACCAACTTTGACAGAGGAGTCAGAAGAGTGCAAAATTATCTGTCTTATATTTCAGGGGCAATGCAGGAGGGAAAAGAGGAGGGACAAATTCTCAAGGTGCAGAAACAGGTCAATGAACTCCCCACACACTGGGGCAGCTGACTGTGAGCACACAATATCTTCAGCACAAAGGTCGCGCTTTAAAACAAGCAGCTCAAGCTGACCTCTTTTTAGTTTAAGAGACATCAGGGCTACTTTCCAAAATCTGACCTGCACATGCCCTGTCCGCTCAGTGTGCTCCTTTGTCATACTGGTTGCCACAATTGCTGCAGAAACAGTAAGATACTCTGAACCAAATAATTAAATTGTGCTAGCACTGCAGAAACATATCTGTGTTATGGGTGTTTAAGTTTTTCATTACCAAACTGTTATGAATCAGTGTAACTTACAGCTGAAGTATATCAGGAGAGATCAGCTGAGTGGGCACAGTGACATTATTGGTCTCGTCTGAACTGCTGAGGCCTCTCTATTATGCCAGTGCTGGTTATATGTGAGATATATATGAGTGGCCACTTCCAGGGCTGAAAAATTCAGTTGTGCAAAGGCTGAAGTTCCTCCAATGACCACTAGACGCTGACTCCAAAAGCATATCAATCCCCTTTGACTTCCATATTAAAATGTTTTTATTGATGTATTTAAAGCCTAAAAGTTAAAAAATGTCCCTATAGGTATTTTCTCCTTTTCATAACAACTGCAGTGTGTATCAGTTATTTATAACTCATCTATTTTGATTTTAGTTTATGCTTTAGTTCAGTAATAAATTGCACTCAAGCATAAGTGTACGAACACAAAGAGATAATCCACCAGCCAGAACTGAGAAAAGCTTTGCAAAAAGAACAATTGCACAGTTATTCACAATATTATCTTATATATGTATACATACATACATACATACATACATACATACATACATACATATACATATATATATGTATGATAAACAGTGATATTTAATGGTTATCTTGCTGATGACTTTGCTCTTCTCATTAAAATATGTTTTAATTCTAGCTCTAAAAAACAATATAACAGCAGCCAGATGCTTCAAGATGCAGTCCAGAAACAAATGGGTAATGCAACTGTAGCTATACTCATCTTTTATACACAGTCACAGCCAATAACCAAAACGAGTCCTACTAGAAAACAACATACTAGAAAAAAACCACTAAAAATGGCTTTTACACTTCCTTTTTGCGAGAATTACAAAAACAAGATGCAGTTTGTTTAGTGCAGATTGAAGTGCCATCTAGGCTATTTTCTCCCATTTTCATGTCATTGTACCAAGCTAAGCACTAAAATGATCAGTATTTTCTGCACAGACAGAGGTTTTCAGCCTTTGTTTTCCATCTAATGTATGACAAAAAAGGGTAAGACATTAAAAAAACATAATGAAACGCATTAAAAAAAAAGCCCCACAAAATATCAGGTAGTCAGTGGAAAAAAGCAGCTCCCTGTGCTATGCAGCATTAACTGTGCTGGTAGTGTATGGTATGGTGTTTGTGACCAAAACCATCTCATGTTAAGTTTGTAAGAAAGCTGAGTAGTATAATAACACCAAGCAGCAGTGAGCTGGGTTGATCTGGATTATGCTGAATATGTCATGGTAGTATAACTTTACTGTATTTAACAGGAAAAAAATATACATTTTATTATATAGTGATATATATATATATTATATATATTTCACTACATCTCAGCCCAGCCAACCTCAACCTCAGTCCATGCTGTCATTCCCAGTGTAATTCTGTGCTTCTGTTTTCTCAGTACCTGCTGTGGACGTTGTTGTGGGTTGGCTGGAATGTCTTTGTGAGCTGTCTCTACCTGGATTTGGGAGGGCTTTCAAAGGTAACTTTAATGGTCACGTACGTGTCAGGTAATTAGGGACCAAGAGCTCCTAAATACAATGTTCAGCTCTGTCCATGTCACTCTTTTCAAGATCTGCCTCCAATTACAGACTCAGAGTGACAGACACCTTACAGCAATGTGCCTATCCTCAGCCGCAAACAAGTCTCGTTAAGTTGTTTATGTACACTGTCTGCACTCGGGAAGACCAAACCCTAATTATAATTTAGGGAAATGACGACAAATGTTAAAAATAAAACTGTTCAGAATAATTTTCAAGTCAGTCATTCAATCTTGTCTTAGCTCCCCGAATACAAACAATGCTGTATTTTAATTTTAATGATGGTTGGATTCTGTTCACTGATTTAAAATGTAACATTTGGTCGAGTAAAACATTTCTTAGGCATTTCTCCTGCAAATCATCCCTGTGTAGTGTTTTCATAACTGGATCACTACAGTTATGCAATATTTATTAGTGTTACTCTGTTATATCAATTTGAAGATGTAGCAATGCAAGTCTCATCAGCTAGTTACATCACAGCAACTCAATGTATGTACACATGTAGACATGGTCAAGACAATATGGTCAGAGGAGAATAAGCAGACTGCTTTGAGCTGGTACAAGGGCAACAGATACTTAAATAACCACTTGTTACAACCAACATATGCAGAAGAGCATCTCTGAATGAACAGCATGTGGAACCTTGAAGCAGAAGACCACACCAGGTGTCTTTCTTGTCAGCTAAGAACTAGAAAATGTGGGTAAAATTCACACAGGCTTACCAAAACCAGACAACAGAAGATTAAAAGAATGTTGCCCATCTCTATTTGTGCCAAAACATTCAGAATAGGGTCAGAATTTAGGTTAAACAATATGAAGGCATAAATCCATCCTGCCTTGTATTAGCGGTTCAGGTTGCTGATGGTGTAGTGTTATGGGTGATATTTGTTTTGGCACACGTTGACCCCTTATTGCCAATTTACCATTGATTAAATAAATAAATAACAGCCTACCGGTTCTGTATTAGTGTTGACCATGTCCATCCCTTTATGACCACAGTGTAAACATCTTCTGATGGCTGCCTCCAGCAGGATAACGCACCATATTACAAAACTCAAATTCATTTTGCTGTACTTAAACAGTGAACAGATCACAAAAAGAGCACCTTTGGGATGTGGTAGAATGAAAGCAGCAACTGTGTGATGCTATCATGTTAAAATGGGCTAAAATCTCTGAGGAATGTTTCCAGTAACTTGTTAAAGCTATGCCATGAAGAATTAAAGCTGGGCTGAAGGCAAAGGTCAACCTAGCACTGGCAAGGTGTACCTAATAACATTTCTGGTAAGTATATGCTTGTAGCAACACTCTTACGTGACTGGTGCATAAAGAAAAAGGACAAAAAGTAAAATTAGGTGAAATAAGACTTGGTTCTTAGTGCATTTTCACTAAAGTCAGAATAAAATTTGTACTGCATTGAGTTTTTTATGTTTTCTGAATTTTATGGATATCGTGCTGCTTTTCAGGCTTAATAATATTAACAAAATGAACTACCACCTGTCTGTTTGCTCCCTTAAGGATGGTGATATTCTGTCCTTCGGTGTATCCTCACATCATTCCTGGTGGAAGGAGAATGGGCCGGGATGTGAAAGCGAGAGACTTCCCTCTGCTGGATGGAAGAACCAGCAAAATCCAGAGCTTACCACAGTGCTGAGCTGCTGGCTGGAATACCAGTACATAGAAATCCTGCACTGCATCATCCAGCTCCTCGTATCAGTGAGTCTTTAGTTTTGTTCAACACTTCATTTAACAAGACTTTAAAATGGCACCATTGCCAGATGTCGCCTTCACAGCAAGGGCTGGTTAAAAAGTGAAGTGGAAAAGCTGTCTTTTCATGTCATTAGAGCTACACTGGTCCAGAAATCCATAAAAATAAGATCAGCATATGTCACCCCATGACAACAAAACCAAATAATAAAATAGTATGGCAAAAATAAAAAAACATGTGTCATTACCCCAAAACATATGGACATAACTGTATTTATATATTATTTAATGTCATTTTAATTGTAATAAGCATGCATCAGTACACCTGGGAACTAACTGTTGCTTAGCAACAGAATCTGTAGATTAGTAACAGAGCCGATATTTAAGAATAACATCATATTATCACACTAGAGAGAGCTGGTACACACTTTCAGTTTGTGTATTATCTACAAAAGTGAATTACTGCGATATTAGGTCCTGTTTTTGAAAACATTTTGAAGCCAGTTCAATCTGCTGGGTGTGATTTATTTCAATTTTGTTCAATTAATGAATCTATATTTATGTCTTTTTTATACAGCACTTCATTTCTCTGGTCAACACTGGGTTAATTTACGTGACTAAAAGTAGTTTTAATTATTCACTTCAAACAGAATATAAAAAAATTGACGGTTGAGTCTGTTTGATATCAGATGTCGTGGAGACTCCAGCGACACTTAAAGTAATAGAAATCTTTATTAAGTGACCAACATGGTTTGGCTTGTGGCCTTCATTAGGGGACCCTGATGAAGGCCTACTTCCTTACACAAAGTATTGCATATGCTAAATACACTCAACACAGCAGCTCTGCCATAAATTCTGCTTTTATAAAGCGTGTTTTTCAGGTTTGCTTATGATTAGGAAAGGTTGTGTTTTTGAAATACCAGTAGTTGGTTGTGGTGTTCTGGACTCTATTACAAGTGCCTTAATTTCATTGATAAAAAGAAAAATATAGTTCTGATTTGATTTTGGTAGATCTTCACTTCTAGTAATGTCCTCACACATTCCTATTTTGACCACTTGCACTTGTGCATTTGTGATCTCCTTCTGTGCTCAACTTAAATTTCATGTTGATGAAGGAGACACTGTAGAATTGCAAGAAGCTGTACTTGCAAGTAGAGCAGGTGGACAAAGATTAAGTCTTCAGTGTCCTGTGAGCAGGCATGAAAGCCTCAAACACCTCAGGGGACTAAAGCATAAATCTACACAACAGTCTGAAACTGCAGGGTGCATTCATGGGTCAAAACCTTTATGAATATCATGAAAATGACCAGTATACTCATGTCTGTGCTTCCTTCACACTTTGAAACATAACTGTTCCACTGAATGCTGCTCTTTCCTCTCTGAGTATCAGGAGTATTAGCAGTGATAAACATAAAAGTTGATGCAAAAAGTGGATGCTATTTTGAGGTGCATGCTAAAAATCATTAAAATGCACGAGCAAGTGGTCCTAATAGAACATAAAGGTAGAAAGTTAAGAATAGCCAAATTTCTGGCAGCTCAATGGCAACTTTTTGATTGTACTCCATATATTGAAGACCCAATCACTATTAAACTGAAGACTTGGTCACATGATGTCATGTGATTGGTTGATATTTTCTCTGTATTATTGTGGGGTCCTTACCGTACAGTATAAATCGCCTTAAGGTGTATGCTGGTGAACATGTATATTAAACTGTGTTTGAGTCCTTATGTGAAAATTTCTTCTAGCTGATGAACGTCAGTTGGAGAAAAAGGTTTTGATTTAATAAAGTCATGGCAAGCAAGACGTAGTGCAGAGGTTACAATGAATCTTTTCAATACTAATTCTTTCTTCCTACGCACCTGTTGTTCATTCAGGTGTGCAGAGATTTTAAACCATTAATATCTAAAACAATTTCTTGTGTAATATTTTAAGAGTACATCTACAGACAGATAGTTTCTCTGAGTAGGAATGCAAATAAGATAGCTAACTGGAATTAAGAGGTAAGTTATTATTTACATGTTTTTTTCCCACTAACTCATAAAATCTTTCGCTGTCAGCAAAGTCTACTGTCTGCTTTGTGTTTTGCGTTAATATTAAAAGACAGAAGATTTTAAAATATGCTGTTTTTTTCTTATGCTTTTGTGATAATCCTACAGCTCCCGGGATTTGTTTACGCCTGCTATGTGGCCAGCACATTTTCAGAAGAGGATGACAGCTGTAAGTGTCCTCCTGATCAGTGTCAAATACAATCTCATTTTCTTACATTATCTAATTTATTGGATAACAATCCATTACAAAGAAACGGCATGTTTATGCACGCCTTTCATTCATTTTGTTTTATGTTTATTTTAGTTAACTTCATTGGTGAGTTTCACCATCCATCCAAACCCTCTAAGTTGCTTTTCTAGTGTTACAATCCATTGGTAAGTAGCCCACATTTGTTTGCACTCATGTAAGCTAAGCTAGGCCCATCCTCTGCTGCACAATGTATTTCCTATGTTTTTTGTTTTTTAGATTATAAATAAAAAAAGTGAAAAGCTGAGAAGGAACTAAGAAGAAGATCAAACAACTCTGCAGAGTCTGATAGTGCGTCATCTCTGACATGGTCAATAACACTCACACAGAGATGCCGAATCTCACTGTGTACATTTCTCACACTGTGGCCTGATTCAAAAGAGGAGTCTATTGCATGTTGATATTTTCTAGTTTTATCCAGTAGTAACGCTACCTCTCAGCATGTATGTGAAAGACTGTTTGTAGGTTCGGCTGTCTGACAGAATACTGTGGTTCTAAATTTGTACATATGCAGCTGGTGTTCTTTCTGATGTTTCATAAAATGTACAAATTATTATTATGTGTAATTTCAATTAGAAGAAGGGAGGACCCCAACGTGTATAATGTGTGTCATCAGTCAGTGGAATAAACTGTGTCCACAATTTGCCTTATAGTGGATTACTGCTAATGTTCATCTAATGTTTATTCATTCATATACAGTTTTACCTCCATTAGTGAAATGTAAGTACATTTACTCAAGTACTGTACATTACTTAAGATTACATTTCTTTGTGTGCAATTTTGTCTCGTGTACAGTTTAGATTAAAAAAAAATGTTGCACTTGTTACACTGACAGCTTTAAATGCTAGCTACATTTAAAATTAATTATGTGAACTTATAAAATATGTTTCATTTATCACCAAACTACCAAACAGTAATAAAAGAAAGAGTAAAAAATAAAGTAATATAGCAATGTTGTCATTTACTTTAGATGATTTTGTACCACTACTGCACAAAAAAGCATTATGAATGTAAGTGACTGTAATTTGATTAGTCGTCCCATATTTTGGAAATTATTATTATTAAACATAGTGTTATAGTATAGTGTTCTTGGACCATTTTCAGTTGATTTTTTATTTATTTATTTGTTGTTTGCTTTCAAATATTTTTTCCCCTTAAGAGATTTCTTTTGTCATACTGGATTGTATTTTATTGAGCTACAGTTTATACTGTTCCACTTATTTAGGTTATTTTGATATATTTTGTGTTTAAAGATAAGATATACTGATTTATTTATCCCCAAAATTTGGACCTACAGAAACATTTTTGTCATGCATATTTCAGGATTCCGTAGCATTATCTCAAATGGTTCGACTTAACTAAAAACGTCCGAGAAAAATCCAAATAACTTCTGAGAAATTTTTTTATTTAAATTAACTTAATTTTTGACCTATGATTAGTAAGTTTAAAAAAAAATCGGTGGCAGAAAAAAAACTTCCATTCCTAGAAAAAATGTTTTCTTAAAAAGCCGTAATTAGAATTAGATTCCATACCTTTAAGAAATGATTTAATCAATTAATTTATTTTTAATTAAAAAAATGAAATTAATGACATGAGCTCGCTCTGCTACTTCTGCTGCTAGGTAGCCTTGGACGCGTTTTTCACATTAGCGGCGTCATTTCCGCCCCGCAGACCCCGGATGAAGCTGCCGTTTGGGGCAAGTGAAGCAGGGCCACCGAGGCTGGTTGGGTTTTAATTTAGCAGAGAGGGGGGTCGGAGCGGATCGCAGCCCCGCTGGATTAATGTGGACAGGGCAGCGCGGAGTGCCAGCAGGGCTACGAGGAGCAAACAGTCCGGGTCGAGTAGAGACACCGGCTAAAAGCTGCTGCTAACTCTGTTTAACTGTTAGCAGCAAAGTAACGCAGAGCAAGCAGCCAGCTTCTCCGGCTAATAGCCTCTCCACACCGCGGAGTGTGCAGCTTACACACGGCACGTCTCATCGGGGCTCCAGTCTAACACAGCACCTGGTGAATGAATGATGTCTGCCGCTAGCATTGACCCTCAGGTAAGCAGCAAACAGGGGGATACCTTCAGCTTCGGGTTTATATTTCTGCAGGAAGGAGAGATGAGCATGGTGTGCACCCCTCTCTGGAGACGATGCCCCCGCTGCAAGCTAAGGATAGCTGGAAAACTACTCACTGCTGGTAACAAACCAAGGCCTGGACCACAGCTCCCAGTGGGTATCAGAGTGGCCCTAACATACCACATCGCCGAGCGCTGATGCTTTTTATGTGTCAGTGAGGTTTTTCGGAGGAAATGTCTGAATACATCTCAGTGTGAGGCTAGGGTGATGTCTTAATGCTCTGAATTTTCCAGTCGTGACCCACACAAGCTCTCTCTCTCTTTTTTTTCATCCTCCCAAAACGACTGATAAGACATCGAAAGGACAAGATGCAAGCAAAGGTAAGAGATGATGGATCTCTAGATGTTTTCTGTATCTAGAGGGGGACAAACTGGCCTGGCAGGCTTATTACTGAGTGCATCACCACCTAATATGGAACATGTTTCTGTAGCGGTTTGTAATAGTGATAACCACTGCAAAAATCTTTTAAAATTAAGGTACCTCACATATTTCAAAAGGTCAGCTCCTAAATGCTATATTTATCAATCAGGAAGACAGAAAAATCAATTTTAATTCTCGGTACTCATCATTCACGTTGACCTCCTCTCATTTGTCTACAGCTGTGTAGCACAAAGTGCACATCTTTTGGAAACCTATTTGTACATTTAGAGTGAATACATGCTGGTGTTTAGTTTGTATCATTATTAACTGCAATGTGAATATATCATGAGGTGTCATAATATTAAAAACGGGTATTTTTCTTTTTTTTTAGCTTTTTTTTTTTTTTCTTTCAAAGTGTGTGTATAAGTTCCCGTGTGCAGCTTTGATTCTATTTATTGCAGCCTTTTCAGTTTCGGTGCAGAATGGCTCCCTCCATCAGAAGGATGCTGTCCATGATAATGACTTTGAGCCCTATCTTACCGGCCAGTCCAGTCAGGTAGGAAAACTTTATTGAATCCCACAGGGGGGAATTCACCTGTTACAGCAGCTCAAAAGTAGTGATGAGATGGAAAGCACTGAATAATAACAATGTAATATAACCAAACTAGTCTTTGAGTTTTAGGAAGTAAAAGAATTAACATATGATCACATTGGTTAAATATACATGTGCGCACATATGCATGTTCGATCTGTTGAAAGGGAAAACAGTGGGGTCACTGTTTCTTTTAACTTTTTGGAGACCTTATAAATAAAATGATTTTAGGATTTTAAGGTTTATCCTCTTATAACTTTGAATCAGTGTAGCGCTGGGCAGTATGACCAAAAAATCTGGTGAATTTTGTTAACATTATAAAAAAATATAAAACTCTTTAATGTCATCATTAAAAAAGAAATAAAATAAAATGAAACAGCACGACCAAAGGAACAAAAAGTCTGATCTTAGACTCTCATACCTAAAAATAGTATTTGGACTATACAGTCAAAACTAATATAATTTTTTTGGGCTGCTGTCTTTAAACAATGATTGTTTAGCTCATTAGCATTAATGTTTAAATGCAGCTTTCAAATAAAAACCATTTGAAATTATTCTTCCCAACTTTGTGGCATAAATTGTTCTGTCTCTGGGTAAAATCGCCAGTTAGCCTTGATTAGCATATTTTCTTCCCATCATGCTGTTCAGTGGTGTCATTAAGTAAGGTTTTCATTGGAATTGAATAGAGGGACACCTCTGGTTGATTGGTTCAGAGACAAAGTTATAGAGGCAAAGTTGAGATGGTTTTTGGACATGTGCAGTAGAGGGATTGTGGCTAGACTGGATAGATGGGTTCTGAATATGGAGCAGGAGGAAAAGACGAAGAAGACAGTAAAAGAAAGAGAATGTAGTGACGGAGGACATGCAGAAAGTTGGCGTGACAGAGGAGGATGCTGGTTTGTTTTGTGACATAATGTTTGCTTTGTTCAACAGCGTGACCTGTGGGTTTATAAGTGGTGTTTCCTATTATCACGTATGAGTCATGATTGCATCCGTGAGTCAAGTTGAGAAGAGGAAAGTAAAATATCTCAAATTCAACAAAGCAAAATAAAGTACCTTACTAAAAGGCGTACTAAATGGAGTGGAATCAGCACGACAATTATCAGGTGATTAAAGCGGTTCAGTATAACAGAGTGTAAGGTGTAGGGGACAGTGGAGTGTGGAGAAAAGGGTGAAAGAGCAAAACATTTACTTTGATTTTGTTAAAAGGATCTTTTTCTGTTTCTTTTTGCAGAATAACAGTTATCAGTCCATGACAGACCCTTACCTGTCCAGCTACTATGCCCCCTCTATTGGATTTCCTTATCCTCTCAGTGAGGCTCCTTGGTCTACAGGAGGTGATCCACCGATTCCCTACTTGACACCCTATGCCCCGCTCAGCAATGGAGACCACCACTTCATGCACGACACGGTGTTTGGGCAGCCGGGCGGGCTCAGCAGCAGCATCTACCCTCACAGGTTTAACTTCTTCCCAGAGAATCCAGCGTTCTCTGCCTGGGGCACCAGTGGTTCTCAGGGACAGCAGACTCAGAGCTCAGCCTACGGGGGGAGCTACAGCTACCCACCAAGCTCACTTGGAGGCACCTTAGTCCCTGATGGCCAGACAGGTTTCCATAGTGACACCCTAAGCAAGGCCCCAGGTATGAACAGCATAGAGCAGGGCATGTTGGGCCTCAAAATAGGCGGGGACGTGACTGGAAGTGGCTCAGGTGTGAAGAGTGCAGGCTCCGTGATCGGTGGCAGCGGCAGTGTAGCGGCTGCTGTTGCCACAGGCAACGGTGGCACACCAATGGGAATGCCCCCTCCGAAGCCGACATCGTGGGCTGCAATCGCTAGTAAACCTGCCAAGCTGCAGCAACAAAAGACCAAGAACAAGCCTCCTATAGTCGGAGGACCTCTGCCTCCACCTCCCATCAAACACAGCATGGACATTGATACGTGGGACAATAAAGGGACTGTGACCAAGATGGCCCCTCCTTTACCCCACCACCACCAACAGCACCAGCCCCAGCTTCACTCCCATGCTCCCAGTCTCTTGCCTCCCCTTCAGCAATCCCTGCATTCTGCCCAGTCCCTGGTGCAGCAGATGACCCTGCAGGGTCCGCCTCCGCCTCATTCTTACCAGAACCACAACTCTGCTCCCACACCTCAGACCCGCTGGGTAGCCCCACGCAACCGCAACTTGTGCTACGGTGGAGGAAGCTTGGACAGCAGCGGCTCCTCCAACGGCGGTGGTGTTGGTAATGGAGGGGGTGGGGTGGGGCCTCCAGACCTGGGATCAGAGTCCCACCCTGTGCTGGAGAAACTGAGAGCGGCCCATAGCTACAACCCCAAGGAGTTTGACTGGAACCTGAAAAACGGCCGCGTGTTTATCATTAAAAGCTACTCCGAGGACGACATCCACCGCTCCATCAAGTACTCCATCTGGTGCAGCACAGAGCACGGCAACAAGCGCCTAGACTCAGCCTACAGAGCCATGAACTCTAAAGGGCCCGTCTACTTGCTGTTCAGCGTCAATGGCAGCGGGCATTTCTGCGGCGTGGCGGAGATGCGCTCGCCGGTGGACTACGGCACCAGCGCAGGTGTGTGGGCGCAGGACAAGTGGAAGGGCAAGTTTGATGTGAACTGGTTGTTTGTTAAGGACGTGCCTAATAGCCAGCTGCGCCACATCCGCCTGGAAAACAACGACAACAAGCCGGTCACCAACTCACGTGACACTCAAGAGGTTCCTCTGGAAAAAGCAAAGCAGGTGCTCAAGATTATTGCCCAGTACAAACACACCACCTCCATCTTCGATGACTTTTCCCACTACGAGAAGAAGCAAGAGGAAGAGGAGGTGGTGAAAAAGGTAGACATGTCTTTGATATTAAATACAAATGAATGAATCTGTTAAGGTTTTGCTGCTGCTGTATGAAAAAAGTTAATGTGGGGGAAGAATGTTTTGTTCACATTTCTACTAAAATATCTTCTTTGGACCCTTGCTTTTCACTTTTGTTTGCACACATGCTCTACAGCATGTCCTGTGTGTTACTAGAGCTTCGCAATTGATCCGATTTTAATTTCTTGTAATTAGCAAATCAAGATAATCAAGAAGGTAATAAAGCCGCTATTTAAATCCATGTTTTCAAAGTGGGAAATCATAATGACTAATCACGATCTCAGTACTATCATTAATAAATCCATCCATCCATTCGCTTCCGCTTATCCTTTTCAGGGTCGCGGGGGGCGCTGGAGCCTATCCCAGCTGTCATAGGGCGAGAGGCGGGGTACACCCTGGACAGGTCGCCAGTCTGTCGCAGGGCCAACACATAGGGACAGACAACCATTCGCACTCACATTCACTCGCACATTCACACCTAGTGGCAATTTGGATTATCCAATTAACCTATCCCCACAAGTTGCATGTCTTTGGACGGTGGGAGGAAGCCGGAGTACCCGGAGAGAACCCACGCAAACACGGGGAGAACATGCAAACTCCACACAGAAAGACCCCGGCCTGATGGTGGAATTGAACTCAGGACCTTCTTGCTGTGCGGCAACAGTGCTAACCACCGTGCCACCGTGCCCATTAATAAATCCTTTATTTAAAGACCTTCTCTCATTGAGGTGCACAAAAGAGTTACATTATTTAGTTCAAGACAGTTTAAGACAGACAGATACAGCAACACATTATTCGTTAATGTGCAAATTAAGAACAGCACCTACAATAGCTGTGACAGATGCATATAAATAATCTGTGTGAAAATAAGGGTACAGGTAATATTTAACTGCCCTCTGGGCACTGCAAGTGCTGTGTTTTAAACAAAGAGCACATGCGACCAGGTAATCTTTGCAGCACAACCTTGCATGGAAACATCAGACATTGTTGCTGTCATCTGCTATTTAAAGAAGACCATCTCACTTTTGTCTCCCAGTGATGCAGTGCAGAGTGAGAAGGCTCAAAGTGGCCAAAGAAGCGCGCACATAAACAGTATCACCATACTCGAGCCTGTGGGTACATGCAGTGAGTGAGAAACAGGATTTCTTTCTTTATAAAAATACAGTTTTTGTCTTTAGTTTTCTTGACAGGTGTTCCTCACGGGTGTAAAAATTGACTAGAAAATTTGGGATTTTTTTCCATAATCGAGCAGCAGTAGAACCTGTGCAACTGCAGTCAGATCAGGCATCAAACGGTTTTAAACCTGCCAGCTTCATAGTTCCAGGTCTGCGTGATGTCTGATAGTGCCTGTTTGAGAACAATGCAGGTAACTGTCCTGTGAATTCACAACAAGCGAGTGGGCGTCATGTGTTCTGCCTCCTGCACGCTCTGTTCAGTCAGCTCTCTTGCCTAAACCAAAAATAGTATTTCCAGCAGTGAGAACCCATCTGACGCAGGTTATTTCCTGCTGTGTGCTGCTTGTGAGAAAGGACAGCTCTGCACAACGCTCAGACCTGATTCTGGTGACGGTGTCTGAGGTTCAGGTGTAAAAACTGCTTCAGATAAAAACTACAACACCCCTACCATAATCCTATTGTAGACTTACTTTCTTACACATGGATTATGCCTAATCCTAGACTAAATACAACTTCCTATTGTAGTCGACATTGAATTTTCTTTTTAGATTAGGACTGCGTTCAATCACCGACTGCGAAACCGACTCTTAATGTCTTACAACAAGGTGCACAAAACGTGTACTTGACCTGATTTATGATGTTGCCTTATATGGAGTTATTTATGTTAACTAACCATAGACTTTATATAAAGATGGACATAGCCACATAATATTACCTGAAACTAGTAACTGAGCCCATTAAGTCATCAGGAACAAGTCAGAAGTGACCATATTTAGAAAGTTGCATGCTGAGTTATCAGCTAACACTAATCAAGCTTGATTTGTGAGTTGGTTGATAAACTATTAAGGTTTGAAGCACAGGTGCATTTATCTATACTGATTGATGTTGTCTTTTGGTGGCTACAGATGCAGCTCATCATGAGTTGTGTCATAGATGAGAAAAATACAAGTAGACATGTATAGTAGGTTAAGTGGTGATTCTGAAATGGTTGTGGGTGTGAATGGAGACCTGTTGCTCTTGGTTAAACCTCATTTATACTTCCCTGTTCACCCGAGTCCCAGTTTATATAAATTTCATCATCAGATGGTGAGCGCAAGATTTCATGTGGATATCCATGTTTTTTTTTTGTTTTGTTTTTTTTGTGTGTGACCATGGGGATTTGCATGCACCTCAGGCGGTGTACTTCAAAAAAGTATAACTGGAACGACTACTCAGCCATGAGGCTTCCACCTGTGTCCACAGTTAGTTTGTCACTAGTTTATCAGCCCACTAGTTTATCAGTGGGCTAGTTTATCAGCCCACTGATAAACTAGTCGCGCACAAGCCTATTATTATGTATTGCGTAAATTATGCTGTAAAGATTCATGGTTTTTCCTGGTTTTTATTGTGGATCATAATACCTATTGCGTGGTAATTATATTTTAAATAAAAGTTTTGTTGCAAAATTTATAGCATTTATGCTACAGTCCCACTAGTGAAAACAGTGGTTGGAGATCCCAACACTACCAAAATTATTGCCACCCATTGCGATAAGCGTACTCTGAAGACTCGCACTAAGTCTGCAGCACTTACAGTAACTGCTGTCTTCAAAGCAACTTTGGTGCCTCGAGATGGTGATTTAAAAATCAATGAGAGAGTCGGTGTGCTGGTCTCAGTTGGGTGAGGTCAAGCACAGCGATTTAACTGCATAATGACACAGGTGTTTGGTGACTTTGCATTTTTATAGGAATACAACCAGAGCTAAACCAGCTGATTCAAAGTCTTCTACTGCAAACAACTACGTTGCAGTCAAGACTCAGATTGATTGTAACATGTAGGCAACCTGTGTGCGTCTATAAACAGACAGCAATTGTTTGCAAACATTCAACAATCCCTCTGAGTGGTTGCAATTGTTTGGAGACAGGCTGCCTGCCACCAGATGAGCACTTCTAATGAAGTAAAGGGAACTTCTTGTGATTGAAATTGGTTGCCCAGCGGTTCATCATCCTGAACCTCTGGGCATCCAGACTACTTGCAACTGGTTGCTGACCGTAAATCACCAAGCAACTACTGAATTTTTCTAGTCGTGAGGAGATTTCTACTCCAGTGTGACTGAGGAGATGCTTCCTAGCATAATTCTCTGCTGAGAACTTCATTAAGTCTTCATGTGTTTTTTTCTAACAGAGCTACGAGCCTGCCTCAATACAGAGTCGATCCCGAATCGATCAGGTAAAGCTTATCTTACTTCTTTCTCTCTCAGGTGGTGTAAAGTTGGAATGAGAATATGAATTCTGTAGAAACATGGATAACGATTCGTTTGTTTTTTGTTTTTTTTTATTCTCTCTTTCAGGACCGTCAGAAGTAAGCTATAGAAATCTCTTCTGAAAGCTCAGCCGACGGTTGTGTTTGAATGGACATGCTGAAATCTAGGTTTAAAAAGAAAACACAAGGACACCAACAAACACAAAAAAAAATATCTGAAAACGAATATTTTTTTTTCTATTTAATTTTTGCGACCAAACTATTTGAGCCACCGGTTCCAGTCTTCAATATGCGTGCAGGGATGAAGCTCGTTCCACCAGATGAATCACTTCAATAATATCTATTTTCTTGTTTTTTCTGTATTTTTTAGCCTTATAAATCTCTATCGCTACCCTCGAACATCTGAAATTGGTAACTAATTCTAAATATCTGCACGTCTGTTTGGAAAAATCTCTCGACAACATGCTGCTGATATTCAGTGACTGTTCACTTTGTGGTTTGTGTGTTGGAGAAATGTTAAGTGCTTGTATTGCTTTATCTTAATGAGTGAACAACAACTTTATTGACAAATGTCTGCTATCTGTATGTGGCCAGTTGTATTTTGTATTATCATAAGACAAAATAATGACTTCTATCATGCCCCCTCCTCCTCCTCCTTCTGTTTTTTTTTTTTTTTTTTCCCCTCATGTGAGGGGTCTCTGAAGGTTTCTATATGCATAGACATAATTGTGCAAAGGTGGTGGCATTAGAAGGCATTAATATTATAAGAATATATTGAAGGATGTATCACCAGGTTTAACGTAATGTTGAGAAAATGTGCGATTTTGTCATTACAGGGTGGAGCCGTAACGTTTCTTTGCAGCGGTAGTGTGGAATATTTTTTATTTCCAGTACTGTACCTCAATTTATTTATTTATTTTTTCAAGCTAGAGATTCAGGGAAAATAAGTCTGAAGATCAAACGCTCGTAAAGGTGGTCCTGCTCTCACTTTAACGATGGAAATTCAAATAATACTGTTTAAGTTGATTTTTTTTTTTTTTTTTTTTTTTTTTTTTTTAAATCAACACAGGATCTGCTTTCTTTCCCCTTTCTCTGTTTATGAAATTCTGGGCAATGTAGCATGCACTGCTTTTAGAACTCAAGCCAGGCCCGTCGTTTAGTTTTATTTGTTCTTTCTTAACATTATAATAATCTTTTCATCATTTCCATCACTATAACCTTCATCCTCGGAAAATGTAAGCTTTAATGTACTGGCATTTCTAACTGAGATCGCCTCAAAATGTTTAACTGTAGCATTATACTTAACTGATTTATTGTCAAGTGTATGAAAACGCAGAGACTAGCCTATATGGTATATGTTTGTGACTTTTTTTTTGTTATTTTCTTTTTTTAATTGCTTGCTGTATTGTGTGTGGATGTGGGTGTGTGCGTGGGTGTGTGTGTGTGCGAGTGGAAGAAAAAGAGAGGGACTGTGGAGCAATCAGAATTATATAATGGTATTGGAATATAGAAAATTTATGCAAAAAAAAGTTTTAAGTCACCCTTGAATTAAATATCTATTGTATCAGAGGTCACTATCACATTCTTAGATTTGATCATATTCATTATTAAAGACATACTTATCTGTTGTTTGTGTTTCTGTTTTTATGACCATTCAAGGAAGTTTGTTTCTGAAAAATAAAAAAAGTTGCCACAAAAGCTTCGCGGACAAAATTAGAACGTCTCAGAGATCGATACGGCACGTCTCCAGTTGAGGTTCTCAGTCACTGATCATGGTGACGGTAGGAAGAAAGAACTCTTCTTTAACAGGAAGTGACCTCCAGCTGAAACAGGCACATGTGACAAGTTTGAGAACAGAAAGTATAGTATGGATGCTTGTTTCCACCAAAACAAAAACTTTTTCTCCTGGCACAGTTAAGTGAAAACTTCTTATATTATTTAAAATTTTTGACTATATTTTTGACATCTCAACTTTCTCTGATATTTTTACTAACTCGAAGTTTTGACTTAGGAATAGCAAAAACAAAAAAAGTGTTAAGAAGAAGCTTCCAAGTGTAGAGACTTGCTTGTTGCATTGATTGTTTTCTGGAGGAATTCCATTTTATAAAATGTTGATTAAAATAATTAATTGCAAATATTTATTTATTCGATGCTAGCTTTGCATCATTCAGTTTTAAATAGTCCTTATCTTATATTGAGCATTAGCTCTTCAGTTCACCCTCTGAAACAAGGTGTTTTAGCTCCCTGCTTTTAACTCAGCCCATGATTTCAGGTAGCGAGGAAAAGAGCTTAGTGGCTTTACTGACCAGAACAGAGGCACAGAGGAACCATAGGTGGTGCTGTGGGAAATCAGAAAAGCATGGTTCAATAACCATTAGGACCATAGACTGTATGTAAAAGATGAGCGTAGCTTTCAGGTCACAAAACTGAAGCCACAGCAGAAATACTTTCAACCTTCCATCTTTCTAATGAACAGCAGGGGGCAGCATCTGTAGTTTGAAAAGGTCCGGTTACATAAAAGTCTAGCAAAATTATAAATTTAACTTGTGACCTCAGTAAACACTTTCCTAACGAGTTTATGGCCTCCGGCACCAGTTTTACTTAACACAACATAAAGGTGATTTTGTCTGGTTATTATTACAGCCAGAAAGGATGACTGCATGGGGTGTGCTTTATTGGCTAAAGACTCCCAGCTTCTCCTTCAGACACACCTCCGATCTTTACAAGTTCATGTTTGAATCAGCAAATACATTATTTACAGTATATCAGCTGCTTGTTATCTGATGTCTCCATGAAGATCACTGGAATGCAGAGGTGTTTCCAGGATTTTTTTTAACGAGAGGACCCAAAAACAACAACATGAAGAAATCAATATTTAATCAGATGAAAATACAGATGCAGGAAATAGTCACAAATTTCAGGGTCTACTGAGGCAACTATTACCACTCTTGTAAATCCTATATGAGTAGAATACAAAAATCTAAATCACTGTATCATATGTGTGATTACTGGATTATAATCTTTGCATAATACTCATACTCATAATACTTACATTCTATAGGTAACGTCATCTATAGTATTACAGCCTAACATCTTAGTAGAGTTTTATTTCGTTAAGTAATAAAAGAAATAATGTGATAAAAGCTCTAAAATGAATGGTCTGAAATACAAAAATCTGTGTTTTTATTTAAGCTGTAGTTCAGAAAAGGAAAGTACCCGTAAATAGTAATACTGGAAGTATAATTACATTAAAATCTTTTCTTAATGTGGACAATGTGATTCAAATTTATTTCATTATCTGCTTGGTTGTTTTTAAAAAATTAGTTTTCAGTTAAGGTATCAAGTGATAAAGCTGTTGTACTCTTTAACATAATAAATACAAAGCTCATACCAGTTTGCGTCATGCTGTTTGTGTTTATTTTCCTCCTGAACACAGTTAAACACACATATGAGGACTTTATTGACATAAAGTAATGAACTGATTCATCCTCACTGATAGGAAAGCAGCGACAGGCTGAATATGAGTATTTTGTGGTTACGGGTTCTTAAAAAAATACTTCTAAACCGATAGAAAATGAGATTAAATGATTTTCTATTACTCGTGGTTAATTTTTGATCAAAAGCGATGGGATGAGAAGCAGCAGATGCGCTCCCTCCTGTCTCAGCAGCCCTCCGTCTCCGTGAATGATGCGGGGATGGTGCAGAGTTTGATTCCTCTCTTGGCATTCACCGCGTGCCTTAATTGTATGGCTAATAAATCAAGGTCCGCCGTGAACACGAGGAGCGGCAACCCTGGCTCCCTTATCGAGGAAAGTTGGAGCTTCTGACCGTCACAGACAGAAAAAACACACAAATAACCCGACAGGCCTGAGCGCCATCACTCTGCATCGCCGTTTACATGTCTTGAAAATATGACCTGAATTTCACACCAACCATCAACATAAATTAAAACACATCACACAATGCGCGCCTTCGTCTTCTTTCCCTCCTGCGCGACCGTGAATTATCAGTCCATCGTCCCCGGCGCGTCTTCATTCCGTGACACAGCACCTGTCCTGTTTTATTCTCAGTGATGGATGTGTGGAGGTGAAGCAGGCCAGACAATGCCGTCCACAGTCCGAGGCGGGCGGGCAAGCCCACTGGTGATGCTCAGCCAGGCTTTGAGTCAGAGGAAATAAAAACCTGCGTCAGCCCCCCGGACTCCGAGGTTTAAGTATCTGACAGATATTTTCGGTTTTCTGGATATTTCACATTTCTCTACAGCAAAAACCGCCCCCGTCCTGATTTGCGTGCGTCTTTCATATCCCGGTGTTCACAGCTGAAGCAGTAACGTCATGACGTGGATCCGCTATGAGACGCAAAGTGTTTGACCCCATTAAAGCGTCTACAGAGCGTGTTAATAAAATATATGGACCCGATGCCGAGCGGTACTGCAATGTTTTCATTTCTGTGGGCAGGAAAAGATCCGCATGCGCTGACCAGGGTGCTGAAAGCGGACCCGCTGGGAGTCAGTTAACCGCACAGGAGCCTCTATACAGCTTCATCCCCTAAATATATTCAATCTAATAGTTTATAAAGTTGTATTTTCTTCGCTGTAACCGCATTAAAATCACAGAAGAAGCTGCTCCTTGAGGACAACCATTCACACATCCTATAGACAAATGCAACTTTTCTAATTATGCAAATAATGGAAAATGTCACGACTGTGATAAATAACGAAAATGCATAAATTACAAAAATGAAAACATAAAATATGCCGTTTCGCAGCATTTGTGCAACACATGAGGAACAACGGCTATCAGTGACTCAACAATGTGCATTTTTAAGGGTCTGATTCCCTTTCAGGATACAGACCGACAGATAGAACTGTCCATCATATCTATGAAACCTGAAATGGAAGAGAAATTAAAAAGCGCAACAATGGTCCAGTTCCGATGAAGCTGAAATATATAAACTCACCGCAGAGGGCGCCTGAACACGCCGGGTGAGATCCATTCACAGATACGTCACTAAACAAGAAACAGAATAATGTGCAGCTCATTCATCAGCAACAAGAATTATTGATTTTCATATTTGCGTCACCAACGATCTTTTGCCTTATTTTCTTTCTTCTTTATTGACATACAGTACTTAACTGTATTAGATCACCACCCAGTGTAAGGTTTATGCCACAGCTGCCTTAAATTAACAGTATTGGTAATTAACAAAATCATTTTTATATTTTTGCAATGGTCGGTACAAAAACAATAGTTATATGATATTATATTGTTATATTTATTGTGGTTATCCGTGGATTTTCAGATTTACAGTGCTGATTTATAGCTGAAAATGATAAAGTGCATAGCTGTTATGATCAAGCTGCCAAATTACAGTTATTTACATGCATTCATGAACAATTAAAAATAACTTTAGTTCTTGAATGTTATGCTTTATTAATTCCTGACCTCCAGAAGTCCAGAGTGCCCGCTCAAATTTAAGCATAAAAAGGTAAATTTACTTTGCTATTGAATGTTAAGGTAACTTTCTGACAGGTTTTGTTCTACTGGCTCTCTATGATGTCACAGAGAGCAATTATCTCAGACACAAGATGTGAAAACATGTTCCACACACCTGCTGTTTTGAACTCATGTTTGTGTGGGACAGCCAATCAGAAGAGAGCTGACTTTAAAGCGGGAGGACCAATACAACTGCTGCCTTAATGTGTTGTGGCCCTTACGATATTTGAGAGAGGCACCATCAATCAGAGGACGCCCTATGAGCACTTGGGAACAGTGAGAAGGAAAGACTCCCTTTAAACAGGAAGAATAAAATAAAAAGACATGTATGCCCCTTTATTTATTAAATTTATATTTTTATTTATGGAACAAAAAAAATAATTTTTTTTCTTCACGATAGAAGTGGACTTTTGTAGTGCACTTTTCCCAATTTAAGCCTGACACATTAAAAAAGTAGTTTTTATGTTACTTTTTTTACAAGACTAAAAGTTCCTATACAAGCCATATACAAGCCTATGCTTTCAAAAAAGTACTGCAACATTTTTACAAACCAAATGACACATTATTAAAATCAGCTGAATACACATTCCTAATATTGTAAACCAATGGTGAAAGTAAAAAGCCACTATTATGTTTTAAATAAAACCAAATTTAAATAGAAACTAAAGGAAAAACACCCACAAAACAAAACACCTTTTTGTAGATGTTAAATATCAACAACTGCACAGATCAAGTATAAACATTTAAAACACTTTTACGACCCAAACTTTACAGCACCATTGAAAACACCTGAATAAAGATGTTTATAATGTCATTATAAATACATATAAAAGAGTTGTTTTATTAATCCTGCTAAAGTTTAACATTAGGTCTTCAGTGCTGGTTAAAACTAAAGTATGCAACATTTAAACAAAACAAAACAAAGGAATTACAGATAACCTGAAACTCCTCCTATAAGCTCCTCCCACTAGACAAGACCCTGATCCTGAACCCTGATCTTCCAGGTAAAAGTCCTTCACCTGATGCATACTCTACCTGTTTTTATATACACTTTTTTGTTACCTGTTCTGAAAAGATCTGTGATTGGCCGAAGTCTCCCATCACATATTACATTTTCTATTAAACCCTGAAAGCAGCCCAGGAGTCCAGCTGCCTCTCAGAAAAGTTTAAATAACCTGACAGGTTATTGTGACAAATTATGACCTCTATACCCTCTTGATGCTCTACTTTCTAATACACTAAATCTGCTGCTTAATAATATAATATAATATATTATTTGGTAAGAGTGGCTAAAATTATTTTGTCAAATAGACAAAGTTTTCGACTCATATGCACACAAAATTGGGGGGGGGGGGGGGAAACTGCACGATAACTAAGGACATGTGCTCACCATTCAAAGGCTGCACTGCAACTATCCAAAAGTAGAACTTTAAACATGGCCAAACATACATACAGATAAACATTTTTGTGCGATGTATTGTGTATTACCTGATTCATCAATAAATAAATAAATAAATAAATAAATAAATAAATAAAGACTAACATGTTCTGAAAAACGTAATTATCATAAATTACTCTGGGTCATATCTCAATAATCCTGGAATACTCCACTAGGTCCACACGGCGAGCACCTCCAAAGATGAGGAAGACACCGAGACCCGTGGCATTTACTAAAGTGATGAGGGCAAAGACCACGGACCATGACTGTGTGACTTCAATCAGGTATCCTGATAAAGACACCAGCACCACCCCTGTGCAAAACAGAAAGACATCAGCCATCAGATATCACCCCCTGTGCTCAGCAATGTACACTTCTACAGTAAAGGTCAGACTTTGGCTACATACCCACAAAAGAGCCCATCATATTCATAAAACCTGAAGCAGGAAAGAAAATTTTATTAGACATTGAAAAAGCCAGACACTGGGCCAGCTTGAAGAACCTAAAAACCACAGAAACTCACCAAACAGGGCGCCTGCACACGATGGTGTCAGATCCTGTACATTCACAGAAACACCACTAAAACAGAAAAATAAGAAGCAGACGAATTTGAAGGAATTTTAACAAAGATTTACAGCAGGAGCAAACACATCAGCTACTGTTTAAAAACAAACTATTGTGATTTTTTGGTTTTTGCTTCTTATCCAGTATGATAGGATTTACCACATCTGTTGCTTAGAGGGAACTAATGTTAAAAAATAAAAACTAATCTCACAAGTATTGTTTTTAAGCAATCATCTATAGTTGAACTTACTGAACAAATTAGATTTGTGGGGGGTTTACTTGAGTCTTTTGTGTTATTTCAATGAAATACTGTGTTTTGATAGGTTAACTATGGCTTTTCATTGACTTCTCTTGACATAACTTTTACAAATTCATTCTAAGCACTAAAACCCAACATGAAACTAAACAAAAAAAACTAACAAATACAACCTGGTACATTATCTGGTTTTTGTGTGTCACAAAGCTTTGCTGTCAAGCACCAATATTTTTAAATAAGACACCAGCGAGATGCAGTGTTGTTCTGAGTCACATGGTAATAAATGTGGGCACTGTAGTTTATTTTGAGTCACTGTCATGCTGTTGCACCAAATGTGCCTTGCTACTGAAAACAGAAATACATTTTGAATTTTCAGGACCATTTGCCGAAGACCTACAACCCAGCTGACTCACAGAGCCACAAATCTATTTTTTTTCTTTCTTTACTGACACTCTGCATATACAGCATGGCCCACATAAGATTCAGTGTCTAAAGCTGGTAATGGGCTTTGGGCTGTGTATTAAAAGGTGTTTCTACTGAGGGCAATTAAATATGCTGTGTTAACTGTTGAGTGTGAAGAAAGTGTTGTCATGACTCATCTTTTAACCAATTTTAGCACTGAAAATAAATGACTTTCTCTGAATATTTTTTACTCTTTCTAACAAATGTCTCTCCACTCTTTGGCAAGAAGCCACTGCAGTAATGGTGACTTGTTTACTTCTGATACTCTCGTAGATTCATATAAGAAGTTACAATAATCCAAGCATGAGGTGACCAGGGCATGAACCAAGAGACCACTATCTAATCTTTCTAGAACACACCCCTTTCTTTCTCAACACAGCACATAAGTCCTGGTTGATGGTTTGGATTAACAGGAGTCATTTTCCACACCGAGTCTACTGACCATATTATAACCTATTCTCATCTAGCGTCAAAAGCAGCACTGAGGTCAAGGAGAATGAGGATGGTGAGAAAGCCAGGATCTGATGTGAGAATGAGGTCATCAAATGTAAAAAGTGCCTGAGAAACCTATTAGTAGCTGGTCTGAGTATTTAGTATAAATCGGACATTTTTACCCGCTGGTGAAGGTGGTGAGACCCACAGCAGCACAAATGTAAATCACAGCTGCAGGAAATGTGACAACTCCAGAGAGAGGTAAAATAAACATACTTGATACTCCCATGGCAAAAAACTGAGGATCAGACAGAGAGACATACAGGTGAGTATTTAAAGGCACAGTCCACAGGCTAAAGATGAACAAAAGTGACAGCCGGGTGAGCAAATTTCTAATGGTTTGATTATGTCAATACTTAATGCAATGCACATGTTCATAGCTGTACTTCAAGATGGTCAGAATAATAAAACTGTGCACATAAAGAACAAGCGTTTGAATTTTTTTTTGTAGTTTTTACACAAGTTTACACTTACAGAGCAGATAATGCAGCAGTAATCTAGAGCACTGGCATATAAACAGTTCTATGAAAGCTGCCAGGCTTGTAAATACATGTTTAAAACAGACTGCATAAATTCCCAAAGAACACTTCAGTAACTAGTCAGGACAAATCTCTCACCGCACACACGCTTTTATCAGTTCAAACAACAGCTACGCTCTCACACTTACCTGCATTATCTTTCTCACAGATGCTACACCATATCCTACAGATACCAAACCAGAACATTTCATACATCTTTAATAAAACATATTCTAACTGCAACATAACAAACATCACAGTAGAAGAGCGACCTTTTTTTGATACCTCGGTTAATGAGGAAATCTGAAACGTATCCTCCAACGAGTGCTGATGGGATTGCAGTTAGCCATGGAACAACATTATAGACCCATCCCTGCAGGAACAGACAGCTTCAGAGGGTTGTCATGTAGGTCCAGGAAACAGTGCACCATGCTTATTAGCTAAGTAGCAGTAATGGTGGAAATACCGTGGCATGAGGAAATGATTCTTTGAAGTATGTTGGCAGCCATGATAACAGTGTGTAGGATGTGCTGCACATACACATGTGAGCAAACACCATGGCCCTTAGAGAGAGAAGAAGATAGCGACCAGAGAGAGAGCAGAGGAGAGAGATGCGGTGAGGCTGGGAGACTCGCACAAATATGAGGTGGTAATTATGAAAAAATAAAAGACTTTATAAGCTGTACCAGACAGGCGGCTTCTTAAAAAGGCTCAGCCAGGGTATTCTTGACAGACTCCACTCTGAGTTCTTCTTTGTTTCCATCACCTTTGGGGTAAGTTCACCTAAAACATACACTGAGCATGAGCTTAAACTACCATCTTCCATTACATTTGAGATTGATAGAGATATAAATATATCAGTAAATAAAACTAGCAAAAACGCTTTAAAACACATCGGTCTTCAGCACCTGTGTTTCATAACAAGTGCTGAAGACTGATTTCCATAAACTGGCTAACTTGCAGAAATATTTATTTTCAGTGTTTCACTACTAGACCTTCATCAGGCAAATTTTTATGACAAAAAGAAGCAGTGTTATTAAGGAAATGGCTGGAATCTTACAGCCAATCACCTTCCGCACCATAATAAATAGAAGAATGAATGCAGTGTAGTGTGTCTATTACAGGACTGTCACAGAGGGGCGTAAAACTATTCATGGTTTCTTTCACAGCTACAGCCAAATTAGATTCAGCTGTTAACCTAACATTAATGTCGACTGTTAGAGGAAGCACAGGCACAGCGAGTCCATGCAAACCCGACACAGAGGGGCCTCACGTGCAACTGCACCTAATATCTCTCTTCAACACAATATTTAAATGTTTGGGACAAAGACATAGCAGGCGTTTCTTCAAATTCTGTTTGTAGCTTTCAGTAATTTTGGAAGATTTTAAAGTATTTTTAAACACAAGAACTGAAGAAAAGTAGCTCGAGCTCTTTAAAAACAAGGTTACATTTATAAAGGAACTTGCAGGGATGTATCATTTATCTGCATAAGTGCATATAAACATAAAGGCCCATCAAATCAAACATATCAAATCAGACAGTTTGTGGAACTTCTAGATTAAAAAAAATCTCCTAGGGATCACCAGGAGACAAATATATGTCAATCCAAAAAAAGGATCCCTATCATAGAGACGCCAGATTAAAAGTCCCAAAGTCATTACACTTAAAGTCATTAGACATGAATTTATACATAAACTTTTATGCCAGTGAACTCAGGAAATGAGCAGCTGCCACAAACAGCTTCTCCATGCACCACTTTAGCATTTGGGCAACTGATTCCTATCATGATGTTTTTGAATCTACTCCTAATCTTCTGTTTTTAATATGAGCTTTGATTTTATTTTCTAATTTTCCACTTGTAATCACTCATTGGAATGTTTTTCAGTGAACAGACTTGCTAACAGACCTAGGGTGAGATTCAGACACTTCCTGAAGTACATCCAAGAAACCGGAGCAAACCACTCTGTGTGGATGATGGGCAGCTTTCAGAGGCAAGTGCCGTTTCAGGGAATACATTCAACCAGCCAGGTACAACATAAAATCTGGGATGGAACTGTGACACCAAAACTGCTTTTGTTTTCTTTAAAAAGTGATTGAAAATTATAAATAAATAAATGAAAAAATTTGAACTATCTGTCAAAGAAAAACAGTATATTAAGCCTCTTTGTTATTTAAGAATACATGATTCACTGCTGTACCTTTTAGTAAACACTGCCAAACAATGAGAGCCCAGAGTCCGGACAGGAAACCGATACTGTAGAACATGCTTTCCCAGCCATAGCGGTCGAGCATCAGGGTCCCCAACCCACCAGCTAACAATGTTCTGAAAGAGAAACAGAGATCAAGACAAAAGCATGCCATCAGAGATAAATGTATATTCATATGTCAGCTGTTATGTGTGTAAAACATACCCAAGATGTGTACCGCTTTGCAATGTGCTCATTAAAAACCCTCTCTCCCCTTCCACAACACGCTGTGAGCACAGGCTGGCCAAAGATGGGAAAAAAACACCTGTGAGAAATTACAAGACACTT
Source organism: Maylandia zebra (assembly GCF_041146795.1). Taxonomy (NCBI): domain Eukaryota; kingdom Metazoa; phylum Chordata; class Actinopteri; order Cichliformes; family Cichlidae; genus Maylandia; species Maylandia zebra. Next base: position 28,991,428 of record NC_135186.1, read on the forward strand.
TAAATTCACAGAGTATTCACCAATCAGCTACAACATTAAAAGCACATGACCACTGGGCGTTTCCCCTCTGAGGTGAATTCTGGTGTTTGGCATAGGGTGGTCAGGATCCTTTATATCCAGGATTAGTGTTGATAGCATGCGGCACATATCAACATACAGGAAATGAAGAAAAACTCTGGTGTTATAGTGGTGAGGGCCACAAGCCAAAACATGTCAGTCAAACAATAAAGTAGTGTAAGTGTGGGAGTATTAACCTCTCCAGACTTTGTCCTCTTCCTCTTGGACTGGAAGCTGGTGAAGTTGCACCCACAGTTGTGCACACAAAAGTTCACTACATTTACAGTCAGAAAAAGGACTGCTGTCGTTTCAGATCTATTATACATGTATGCTAGCCAAAAAAAAACACCTGCAGAACCCTGCAGAACTCGGGGGAGGAACTTGTGAGCCTGAGCTACCCCATCTACAATATGTTTAATAAACCTGGAGAACTGAAGGTTTTATTTGAAGGACTAGTTCAGCTTGTGGTCAGATATGGCTGCGCTTACTTTAGGAAAACTTATGCTAAACATTATGAATCACATTCCCCGAGTGGTAGCATGAAATCTGTACCAGGAACCAGCTTCCTTAAACTAGAGCAAGCTCAACATGCATCTGTCATTGTAACGGGTCATAGCCACGCAATTACTAAAAACAAAACAAAGCAAGCAAAAGAAAAAACACCATGTTGAACTTGTGTGATTTTACTCTGCCTGACAAAACCAGTATGTTGGCATGGCTACACTTGAAGGTTAATGGCATTAAAATGGCACAACACTCAGCTGGATATGTTTTGTACTTTTTGAAAGTGAAACCAGCAACAAGTCAAAAATTCTGTTTGAAAATCTGCCTGCTCGCACTTCTGACTGGGAACACTCACTTCCTAACATTTATGCTTGTTGCCTAGCAACTGCTCTCAGTCAAGAGAACAAACAAACCACAAATTCCCATTTTTATACTTTGGTTTTGAGCAGCTAACAAACTGGATAAAACAACTTAATTGCTGCAGCTTTTCGCTACTTGGAGTTGTTTTCATCACACTATTTATGCTGCTCATCTCAACAGACCAGTCACAGAGTTGTGATTTCATAGTTGCAGCTTGGAAAAACAAGACTAAAGTGTGGCTCATTTTATAATATAATATTTAAAGATACGATTGTTTTATCCTTTTGTCCACCACAAAGAGCTTTAACCCATGGGACTGAGTTCTGTGTGTCAGAGGAAACCAGAAGTATAAATGTGGAATTAAGCTGTGACCTCGGTAAACACTTTCTTGATTGCTTAATGGGTTTGATCACTGGATTTAGGCAAAACAGGATAAAAGATTGGGTCTGTTTTGCTAATTATGGTCAAAAAAGATTCTGCAGAGCATGCTCACTGAACTCTAACATGCGACGTCTTCTCTTTTATTGTTAGAGCCACAGCTCGCTCACCAAGTTTGGGTTCATAACACCAAGATGGTAAAAACACTCAGCTCGACGATGCATGACTAACTTTTGACTCATAGGTAGCCTGCTCAACCAGGTGACCTGTAGCAGTGTGCCCATTTCTGAAAGCTTTTCTTCTTTTTTGTTGGAAACTTTTGACATCACAGTAACATGATTGGTCATTTCCCATGATGGCCCAGGACTACCATTGATTACAAAGTTATGATAACATCACCAGCTATGGGTTATCAGATCCACCGTCCACCAACTGACTGTTTCCAGTCTCTCTCACTACTTTGTATTTACTGAACAGGCATCAGAGTGTTTTTGTCTTATTCAATGTTCAGCATGAGACTGAAGATGGGCAACAAGCTTGGACTGCAGTAATCTCCAGTGAGTATTCTCTTCAATGCAGTGATTTGCTGGAAAGCATTAAGAGGGACTAGGAAAGACTGGTTAGGACAATGGGCTCTGCAGTTATGGCATGCAGCTTAAGCCCTTGCATCAGTGGTTGAAAAAAAGAACTAAATAGACAGCTGTCTGTCATGAGCTTGCTCAGTAAGAGACTCCTGTGGCTGTCTTGTACTACTTTGAGATCGAGGAAGTCTTTTGTCTGCTGGGCTGTCCAACTCTTCAGTGCACCACAGAAGGGGAGACAGATCAAGACACTGACTTTTCAGCCTAACTATCTGCAAAGCAGCGTAAAACTCTTAACCCTGGCTCGATTTTTTCTCTGTACACATGCAAATTTACACTTTTTTAGTTTAGTTTAATTCAGTTGCCTGTGTGAAAAAGACAAACTGGACTTCTTCTGTCACCAAAGAGGCTTCTTTAATAAATCCCTGGTAGGGGCCGACCCCTTTGGAGGTGGTCCTGAGGGTTGGGTCATTAACCCACTATTGATCATGTGATTTACACGAGCCAGTGCGTGAAAAAAAGGCATGGGTCATTATCATCACCAGGGGCAACTATGTTTTGGCTACCCACAATCCATGCTTGAGATTGTTTCTTCCACTCGCACCTTGGTGACCCCAACAGCTCACAGGATGGTGGGGTGGGACAATGTCTCACCGAGGTTTCATCCGGTGACAGTAATGATCCACACCGTTTTTCACACTTTGGCCCCCGTCACGGGTTTATTACCTGCCAGTTTTTGGAATTGACATTTTTGCACAGACAAGTTTTTAATAAATGTGTTGTTTTATATTGTATTGCTTTGCACTGTTATGTATATTTTTTGTGTTTTAATGTAAAGTGCTTTGGGATTTTGATCTGTATAAATGAATTGTACATTCTTACTAGAACATAATCACTGGTAGAATACTAACCTTGTGATATTCCCATGAGAAACCTGGCCACAGTCATGAGAGCCAGGGTGTGAGAGCCAAGATGGGCCAGCAGAGGAGTGCCAGCTGTGATCAGAGCCCATGATGATGCAGAGAAGAACAGGACACGCTCTCCTCCCACTCTAATAAACAACAATCATTCACAGAGCAACATCCTGAAACTCAAAATCTAACTTCACAGTAAACAGACCTGGAAGGTTATTTGCTCATTAAGCGAAGTCATGTGTGCTTTAACGCATCACATCCTTACCTGTCACTCGCGTGTCCTCCCAGGATCTGTGTGAGACAGTAACCCCAGAAGAATCCACCCAAAACCACCCCGGAATCAATTTTACTCCAATGAAACGTAGCAGCCATTGAGACGGCGCAGACAGGCATGGCCATCCGCGCACAATAGAGGAAGCAGGTGCCCATAAACAGCATCACGATCCATTTTCGAGCCAGGGATCTGTAAGGCAAACAGCTCTTGCTTATATAGTCAGATTTTGCAGTAAACTGCTTCCAGCGAACTGGGTGAGCGAAAACCAGTCTAGTGATGTCAGCAGCACTAAACAAAGAGTCTATAGCCACTGTGTGCACCTGCACTTGGACAAATGCAAATGCTCATACTGGCAAGTAAATATCCTCACAGAGATGGTGTTTGACGTGCTGGTGTGATAATGTTGGTTTAGTGCTTTAACGTGCTAATATTTGTTAATTAGTACTAAACACAAAACACTCCAGAGGCTCATGGACATCTCAATATTTTTGCAAGTAAAGCAAAGACAAAAGTCATTACATCTCAGGTGCAGCATAATTCTTTATACAGGGCTTCACAGCAGTCTGTGCAATAATCAAGAAGTTTAAATAATATATTTAAAAACACTGATGTCAATTTGTTGGTGCTACATCTAGTTGGTAGATGCTGAGAAACTCCACTTCTAAGTGAAAAATTTCACTTGTCGGTGATAAAATTAAGCTGATGTCTTTAGCAAAATGTAATCTCAGTTCATCTGGGAGTTGCTGAGACATTTGAGCCTGGACAAAGCCAGATGAACATGTAAAAACACACCAAACTAAATAACATACCTAAAAAAGATAAAGAACTACCAGTACCTTTGTTTTCACTACTACTGTGTATCATATCGGTCTTTACATTTCTAGTGAATAGTTACAGTACACATGTAATTTCTTTTGTCACTTAGTATCCAGTTGCCATTGTTCTTATAAAAAACAAACAAAAAAAGGCATTGTGAGTTAAGACAGCCATTTAGTGTATCAAATGAGTACATGTTTCAAGTGAGCTCTCAGTAATACCCTGACAGACTACAATCTAGTCATTAGCTGTTTTCTTAGTCAAATCTTTTGCCGTCTCACCTTGGCCATAGGTTTCGGTCTCCCGACTCCTCTTCTTTACATTCATCAGGCTCACAAATCTTAGGATCCAATAAAGAACCATTAGAGTCCTTCTTGTCGGCTCCTGATGTGTGTTTGTCAGCCATTCAGAGAACGCTGCCGTATCTGTTATCTCTGCAGCCTTTCCGCAATAAAGAAGCGTCATTTAGCTGAACCTCATAGCCTCAGGCAGATGAGCCTAACAGGTCAAACTTGTTTGAAGAAAACTCAAATGCACCTGGTTGTGATTTGCAGTGCAGACAGCAGAGGTCTCTGGTGGTTTTAGTGGATACAACATTTGCATGTTTCCCCTATAAAGGGCAGATGAATTTCGATATGAATTTTAAATCAAAATCCAGGTAATTTAAAATCTTCAACGAACTTTTATCTGATTAAATTAACTTTAATTATTGCATCTTTTTATAATTTACATACATGTACACTCTAAACTCAGAAAATGCCAAAACAACCAGTTTATGGTTCACAAAAGTTTATTTTAATAATTGCAAATCTGAGCTTAGAAATGTGGAATAATAAAAGGGATGTGAGCTTTCTGGGTCAAAGCCAGTTTCTATAAAGACAACACAACCTTAAAAGAAATTAAGGATGGACAACTAGCAGCAAGTTTGTTTCTTTTTATAAAAATAAACAAACCAAACAAAAATAAACACGCACAAGTACTTTCCCCCCCATTTGGGAAAAAAAAAAAAAAAAAGGGACACTTACATGCAGGTAAAGTGAAAGTACCAATGGCTTTGAAAAGTGGAAAAATGATAGCACTCTTCAAAATACCTGTTTAGGGACCAAAAGTATCAGCTTTGGGTCATTTTAAGTTACTAAAACAAAGCCACTGACTAAAGGAAACTGCTCCCGTCTGAATTAATTTCATACGCGAGGGGGTTGAACTAGACAGTAGCCATAACTGACAGCTCCATCATCCAGATACAGGAGCCCTTTCTCTCAATCCTGCATGATCATCATGCAGGATTGGCTGAACTTAACCAGAACGTTAAACCTGTGCAGCAGGAAAAACCATTTGGAGCATGTTGGAGGCAGTGCACACTGTAGATATCAGAAAAGGCCTCAACTCAGTAAGAAACCAACTCCATTTGGACTCCCTTCACCTTCTCAAACACTTAAATAATGAATTTACAAGGCATCCCATAGACACAAGGTACAATCAAACTTCACGGCGTAAAAAGCATGTGGCTGATTTTAAAGCTGACAAAAAAAAGAGGCAAACGAAAATGAGAGTAAATAAAATCATAAATATTACATTGTTAAAATTAGATAAAGTGTAGATTTCCATTTATTTGAAAAATAGTCACTTTTTCTCATTTCACCAGTCTCAAGAGTCTCAATCCCCCCCTCCCTCCCCGTTCTATGCACAGTACCAACAGTGCTCATTCACACCATCAACTTTTCCTGGCAAAGTAAAGTCTGGTGGGGAAAATGTTCACGATAAATAATACTACCATCGTAGCTTAAAAAGACAAAATATAAAACAGCAATTTAAATTTTGTTGTCTCTGAGAGCTACCTAAAAATCCAGGTTCTGTACTGAAACTAAATAATTTCTGCCACTTTGCAAATACAGCAATTTACAGTTTGCACAATGAGTTAAGTCTTACCTCTCATGAATGAAACATGAAAAAAAAGAAACACTGTAGCATTTGTTTTTACATATATGTTACCTGGTTGTCACACAGTCACTGACTGATCATAAATTAAGGGGAAGTGGAAAGTGGTGGTTCTTGTCTGTTGTGTTCACTTGGGGTCCTCGATGGTGCCTGTGCTAAGGTCAGTCATTTTGGGGTATTTCACCTTCTTCTGGTCCAGCTCATTTTGAGCCCACAGCAGCAACTTCAGCAGTTTGGCCAGTTTGGGTGTCGACTCCCTGTTTTCATAGTCCAGCACAGCCTGGTTCACCTCACTCCACACCTGTGCACCGAGATGTGTGCGATAGTCAAATTGAAATAAACAAATTTTTATTGCTGGCATTCACTGCGCTCTTAATGTTTATATTCAGCTTCACATGACTCCACAAAACAGGAATTAAAACACTCTGAGACAGCATACCTGGCAACCCTAACCATATTTTGAAGAAAGTCAGGACTATTTTTTAAGTTAATAATTTTTTTTATATCTGCCATTTAGAATTTTTTTTTGTTCCCTGTATGCCAAGACGTGGGAAAACAATTTAAGACAAAGAAAAAAGGAGTAAAACTATAAACAACATTTATCACAAATGTCCTGGATGTTGCTGTTTATGATCATTACAGCTTATTTTCAGAAGTTTGTTTATCTGTCAAAACAAATACAAGCTGATTTATTAATAAGCATCATGTCATTGCCAGGATGACTGACACATTTATTAGTGACTTTCTTAAAGTGTGCATTACCAAAAATGTCATCATGTGATGAAATGGACAACTTCTAAAATACAGTTTCTTAAATTATTGACTGCCTTGATCCTGTCAAAAGCACCCTGGAGAAACAGCTAAAAGGTAAAGATGGCAAAAAGAATCTCCAGGAGATCTGAGAGAAAATACAGACAAAATAAAATTACAAATTAATTTTGTAATCTATAAAAATGCCCTTTACTGCTACACCAATGAAACCAAATCAGCCAGACAACCCTTCACATCCCAACTGATCAACAATAGCCAGTCTAATTCTGCTTTTTCATTTTAATGCATTGATAATCTATTTAATCCCCAAAACCATACCAACTGAATTTGTTTCAACAAATAAATGTGATGAATTTGCATCTTTCTACAAGAAAAGGTAACATCTCAGCCTTTCAAAGTAATTTATCTAGGATGGACTAGGGCTGGGCCATATCATACCGTTCACGGTAATACCGGTATAATGTTGGGCAACAATAAGAAAATGAAATATCGCAATAGAATATGGGTAAAACGCGCATGCGCAGTGCCTTTGTTTTTATACGCACATGGCGGAAAAAGCATGGCGGTGACAGAGAATGAGAAGAGCGAAAGCGGATCGTTGAATGAAACGGATGAACCAGAATTGGTTTGTAAAAATGCTGCAACTTCAGTGGTGTGGAACTGGCTTAGCTTTCGTCCATCAGATACACAACAAAGCACTATTTTTGCTAAAGCATGCTAGCAAAAATGTTATTACCGTGTTATTACCGTGTTTTTTTGGAAAATACGGCACACTTAAAATCAATCCTTTGTTTTCTGAAAATGGACAGTGCTCCTTATAATCCCGTATGCCTTGTGTATGAATTCTGGTTGTGTTTACTGACCTTGAAATGATTTTATGTGGTACACGGCGCTCGAAAATCTGTCAAATGTTTCAGTACGACTTTGCTAAGCTATGAACCTGCACCGCTTGACGGATTGTCGGAGCATTACGGCTACTGTAGGCTGGAGCCTCGCGGAGTGATACGTACTGTGCTTCAACATAATATTACTGTATTGTGTGTGTATAACCTCTTTTTAAGTTTTGTGGATATTCTACATGGTTATGCTGAGGATATGTCGGCCAATTTCCACTGGAAATGCCTTTTGGTTAAACTGTCAGCAAGGAATTTGCATTTGCACTGTTAAATTTTTATATAACTTTAATGCACATAAAAACAGCTGCTTGTTTAAGTGAAAATACATTGATGGGTTGGGGTTTTTTTTGCACTAATAAAGTTGTGGAGTTGTAAAGTATTTTGTCTAGTGTTAATTATAAAGTCAGTTATATCGTTATCGCAAATTTTCAAATGTATATCGTGATAAATATTTTTGGTCATATCGCCCTGCTCTAGGATGGACTCACTTTCTGATCAAATTGCTGCCACAAGATCAATGTCCACTTTGTCACCTGTAAATTCTAAAGATCTGGAAGAAGTTATTTAAGAGTTAAAGCCTTGCACCTCTTTACTTGACCCCATCCCCATCAAACTATTCAAATCTGTGTCTCACCATTTAGAAATAATTTAGGAAATATTATTAATTGCTTAAATGTACTGTAATCCCACCATGACCATAGAAATGACTTCTATCCACTGGTAATTAATAATTATAATAACCTATTTCTATGTTTCATTTCTCAGCAAAGTATTTGAGGAGTTGCTCAAGAGTCAATCTTTTGTTTATTACCACCTCCCACTTGGTACTGTCATAAAGAATAATAATATAACCTGTCATTCTTATGCAGATGAAACACAGCTGTGATTATCTAACCTCTGTTCACAAAATAATAATGTGATGGTATTAACTGTTGGATGTCTCAAAACGTTTTAGAACTTAAAAGAAATAAGCCAGGAAGCTTGTTGTTCCAAAAAGTCAGAGACCAAAAAATACTGTTCATATTTTCATCCATTTCTCTGAAACGCAGTGAGCAAGTCAGGAACCGTGGCATAATTTTGGACAGTGATCTCAGTTTTGATAACCACAACATTAAGGTTACCAGAATTGCCTTCTGTCACTTTAAAAATACATCTAAGGTTAGAATTTTCACATCTCAAACCAACACTGAGAAAATGTACCGTGCATTCATCTAGGTGAGATTATTGCAACACTATTTGCAGGCCTGTCTAAATCACCACTAGGACATCTTAAGCTTATCCAAAATGCAGCAGCCAGAATCCTGACAGGACAAACCCTCCATTGGCTTCCAGTACAATACAGAATCACCTTTGAAATTCTTCTATTAGTTCACAAAGCTCTCAATGGTTTGGCCCCCAGTACATCTCTGACAGTGTCTCCAACCCAGTCAGACCTCTCGGGTCATCAGCTTCAGATCTTTTAACTGGTCCCAGAATCAGATCTCAGTCTACTGAGTGTGCATTCAGTTACTGCAGTCCTGTTTTTTTAATAAAAGCTGCCTGCTGACTTGAGATCAATTATATCTGTGTGTACATCTAGAAATAGATTCAAAACCTTTCTATTCACACAGGCTAACAGTTTATATGCATTTTTCTTTTCTTTCATATGGTTTTGTTCTGTTTTGCTGGTTTCATTGCCTTAAGGGATTGTAAACCTACAGTTATTAAATTTCTTTAATTTATGTGTTAAGCCCAATGAGTTTCAAGTGATGAAATGTGCTATATAAATAAAATGATCACCATCTGGCTGCTGGATCTCTTATTCCAATTTCAGATCCACAAGAGTCTACAATACTGGATGCATGCAACATAAATGTCAAATAGATGGCCAGCTTTACAGTCAGACTAAAGCCTGCCCACCTTTTGCCGCTGCATCATGTTGAGCAGATCTCCAAAGGGTGACTCTTCTGGGTTGTCAAATGCCAAAAGGGCTAGCGTTCGCTCCATCTCTGTCAGACACTCTCGGCTCTCCTCCCCCTGCTCTGCCAGCTGTGTCTGAGCAAACTCCAGCGCTGACTCAGTTTCTCTTAGCCTGATTAACTCAATCAAATGTTGCTGCTGCAAGAGGGGAAACGAAGCAGTGAGTGTTGACGTTCAGGCTTTGTCTTGTCAAACTTTATCTAATATCACAATAACTTCCTTTTCCTGTGGGAGGAGAAAAAGAACATAATCTCATCACAGGCAATGGCAGGATAGGTTATTAGAGAAAATGCACTGCAAAGCAGAGCAGACCTACATCAGATGTCTTACTGTTATTTCCAACGTTAAAATTAGAGCCCTGCACAGCTTTTCGGAAACGCACCTGCAGATGAAAATACAGGTATCGATTGGTGTCGAGCAGCTCCGGGTGTAAGCTGTTAATGAGTGCAATAGCTTCCTGAATCTGGCCCTTCAGGATCATCTCTCTAATCTTTATCCTTTCATCCAAAGAATCCAGGTCCACACTCGGCTCGATACCAGACTCCATCCGGAACTTCTCTGCTGCCTCTTTGAAGCCCTCTTAAATCAAACACAGACAGACACAAAGAGATAAACAAGACTTTACAATTTGTAAATTCAACTTACAGGTTGTATCTTCAATCTATGCCTCACCTGTCACCAGGTAATTCATAATGAGCCGATTCATATCCGCCCTCTGTATGTGAACGTTGTTTAATTTGTCCATCCACTCTTCTTTTGTGATGTCCTCTGGCTTTTCGGCATAACTCATCATTGGATCCTGAAAAGTATTAAAAAAAAAAAAAAAAAAAAACACAAACAAACAAACAAATACTGTAAACGTGAGCAAGACTGACACAGCTTGGTCACAGTTTGTACCTACACGAAGATCGACGGGACAACCGTGCAAATAAGACCAATATTACAAAATGAACACGCACAGAAATCAAACACGCAACGGGTTAAAAAGTAAAATTAATAACACAACATTTCTGATGCCTAAATTGGTTTTACACGATTGAAAATCTTGCTAAAACATAACGGGAAAATTCTCCGAGGCTTTCAAAACAAACCCATTTCCTCCTGAGCAACAGCCCTGACCAGTTAGCAGACAGCGAGCGTTTTCATGGCTTACCGTGCAAACACAAGGTCCGGCGATTATGCTTTCCTGCACGCGTTAGGAATCAATAATCAATAAGCACTGCTCAGCCCTCTCAGCGCTTTAGAAGAATAAAATAAAATCATAAACAACGGACACACGTTCAGGGTTTCCGCAGCTAGCTAACTAACCAAGCTAATGTGATAACCTCGCGATAGATGCGTCGGTCTTGCGAGCTCTTCGATTGGCGCTAGGTGTGACGTCACGGTTGCCGAGGAACAGTAACGGTGAGTGCAGTGGGAGATAGTGATGGGAATTCCGACTCTTTTTAGAGAACTGACTCTTTCGGCTCGTCTCACTAAAAAGAGTCGAGTCTTTCGACTCCCAACCGACTCTTCAGGTTGTTTTGTTGCTTTAATTTATTATCAAGAACAATATAAAGTTATGCACAAAAGGAATTACAGTGGAACCCCAACTTATGAAGACCCCATTTAACGAAAAATTCAAGTTACGAAGGCACTTAACAGCAATATTTCTGCCCGTGGTACGGCAAAATGCCTGCGTAACGAAGTAGATAAAATGCAAAAATTTTTAAAAAATAAATTAAATTCCATAATGTTATGTACATGTGCACATACGTATGTATGCATTTATACGCATGCTTTCTTCAACCTCCGCCACCTCCTCCTCCACCAAGAACTTCGTCTTCAGCCAGCATCGCCTCACTCAAAAGGTGATGGAAAAAGGTGCTTCGACTTACGAAAATTTTGACTTACGAAAGACCCTCTGGAACAAATTAATTTTGTAAGTCGGGGTTTCACTGTACTAATGTAAAAAAAAACAAAAAAAAAAAACGTGGTTATTTATATATGTTTACATGTAAATATCCGATTGCAGTTTGTAGATGCTTCGGAGTTTGTATGTGTTTTGGAGTTTGTACGTGCTTTGTCTCTAGGGGCCACCATAAATATACTTTTATTTATTCACTCCACATAAAATGTAATAAACAAATCATATAATGCAAAAAACAACATTCTTCAGAGTTTGTACGTGCTTCTGAGTTTGTACGTGCTTCTGAGTTTGTACGTGTTTTGCAGTTTGTACATGCTTTGGAGTTTGTATGTGTTTTGGAGTTTGTACATGCTTTGTCTCTATGGGCCACCGTAAATATACTTGTATTTATTCACTCCACATAAAATGTAGTAAATAAATCATATAATGCAAAAAACAACAATTTACATACAACTATTTATATTTCAACTTTTAACTGTTAAATTAAATTTAACTATTAAAATTTTCAGCTTATCCTTTTAAACAAATTTAAAGTGAAACAACACAAAACACTGAAAACCACAACATAATTAAATATAAATTAAAATATACAAAACAAAAAGAAGATGCAAAAAGAAAGATCTGTCATATAGGCCTGCATGAATAAACTTCCTGAACTAAAAATTGTTGTGGATGATTACTCTACCTTTCTAATATGATGTTGTTGTCCTTGGCTCTCTTTCTCTCTCTTTCCCTCCACACTGTTCCTGTGCTACTGCAAGTATAACTACCGCCCCTCCCCCCTCTGCTCAGCGCTCGCGAGGAGCGAAGCGGAAAAAAAGTGCGAGAGAGAGAGGGTGAGAGAAAGAAAGAAAAAACACAGCTCCCAATAAGGAGTTGGATCGCATCGTTCACTTCAAAGAGTCGGCTCTAAGAGCCATTTCGTTCGCGACCGACACATTACTAGTGGAAGAACCAACCGGAACTACTGATTAAATTAAAAGTCGGACAGCATTTTCTTATTTAATGCGCCCATAGGTTCAGTTTGAAATTATACAAACATTTAGAGGAACAATACAGGCAAAAATAAAGAAAAGATGGACAGATACATGTCATAATATAAAAATATTAACTTGTGAAATCAAGCCCCTCATTTTTAATCAACTGAGAATTTAGCAATAGTAAACTGCTAGTAAATTGTGGACTTTATTAATATTTATTAAAATACTAATATGTACTAATATAATAAAATTCTGTTATGACAAGAAACTATAGGAACAAAAATTTAAAAAAGAATATGTGTTCTGTGTGTCCCGTTCTGTGTGACTGGTATGGGAAATGCAGTTTATTTCATGTGTCTGTATCTGACTTTGGGTCAATTGCTGTTGTTTTAAATGTTATAGCTGTCTTTACTTGACTATATATGACATTTAACTGAGTACAGCCTAAACACAGAGTACTGTTCCTCTTCTTGGAATGAAAAACAGCTTCTAACACTTCTTCTTTAAATACCGGAGCTCCTCTCTGTCTAAACATTTGTGTGTTCCCTCCCCTTTGGACCTGCACTTTAGAGATGGGCGTAACCAAAATGTGGTGACGTGTATTGCGCAAACACGATTCTTACATTCAGTGGTCAGAGCAGTTTAAGTTCTCAGGAAACGAAACTCACACAGGCACAGATGCTGAGAGGTAAAATGGCACAGAAAGGAGTTCAGCTGCACCCAGAAAGCTTCTCTTGTTCAATCTGTTTGGATATACTAAAGGATCCGGTCACAATTCCCTGTGGACACAGCTACTGCATGGACTGCATTAAAACCCACTGGGATGAAGAGAAGAAGAGAATCTGCAGCTGCCCTCAGTGTAGGCAGGCCTTCACACCGAGACCTCTCCTGGTGAAAAGCACAATGTTAGCAGAGTTAGTGGAGGAGCTGAAGAAGACCGCACTCCAAGCTGCTTCTGTTTATCAGGGCTGTGCTGGTCCTGAAGACGTAGCATGCGATCTCTGCACAGGAAGAAAACTAAAAGCTGTGAAGTCCTGTTTGGTGTGCCTGGTCTCTTACTGTGAGCAGCACCTTCAGCCTCATTATGATGTGGCTCTTTTAAAGAAACACAAACTGGCAGACCCCTTCAAGAGGCTCCAGGAGAACATCTGCTCTCTTCACAGTGAGGTGATGAAAATTTTCTGCCGTACTGATCAGCAGAGTATCTGTTATGTCTGCTCTTTAGATGAACATAAAGGCCATGAAACGGTTTCAGCTGTAGCAGAAAGGTCTGAGAGGCAAAGAGCGCTCGAGGTGAGTCGACTGCAAATCCAGCAAAGAATCCAGCACCGAGAGAAAGAAGTGAATGTGCTTGAGCTGGAGGTCAGGGCAATGAGTTTCTCCGCCGATAAAGCGGTAGAGGACAGTGAGAAGATGTTCACTGAGCTGATTCGTCTCATCCAGAAAAGAAGCTCTGATGTAAAGCGGCAGATCAGATCCCAGCAAGAAACTGAAGTGAGTCGAGTCAAAGAGCTTCAGGAGAAGCTGGAGCAGGAGATCGCTGAGTTGAAGAAGAAAGATGCTGAGCTGAAGCAGCTCATAGACACAGAGGATCACAATCTGTTTCTGCACAACCATCCTTTACTGTCACCACTCAGACAGCCTACAGACTCATCCAGCATCAATATCCGTCCTCTGAGGTACTTTGAGGATGTGAAAGCAGCTGTGTCAGAAACCAGAGAGAAGCTACAGGATATCCTGAGTGAGACATGGTCAAACTTCTCACTCATAGTCACTCAAGTGGATGTTTTACTGTCAGTTCCAAAACCAGAGCCAACGACCAGAGCTGGATTCTTAAACTATTCACGTGCAGTCACCTTGGATCCAAACACAGCAAACAAATGGCTGCTCTTATCAGAGGGGAACAGAAAGGCAACATTAATGAACCAACAGCAGTCTTATTCTAATCATCCACATCGATTCACTGCATGGTCTCAGGTTCTGAGCAGAGAGAGTCTGACTGGACGGTGTTACTGGGAGGTGGAGTGGATAGGGATAGGATCTCACATTGCAGTCGCCTACAAAAATATTGGCAGAGCAGGGTGGGGGGATGAATGTAAATTTGGACGCAATGAGAAAAGTTGGGCTTTGAGTTGTCACAAAAAAGCATATGAATTTTGGCACAACAACAGCCACACTTCCACCTCAGGTCCTCACTTCTCCAAAATAGGAGTGTACCTGGATCACAGTGCAGGCATCCTGTCCTTCTACAGTGTATCTGAAACTATGACCCTTCTCCACAGAGTCCACACTACGTTCAGTCAGCCGCTCTATGCTGGATTTTGGCTTTTCTCAGGTGTGAAAACCACTAAATTCTGCAAACTCAAGTAGAGAGGAATCTTTCATTTGTAGTGGCTTTAAAGTTGTATTTTACCATTACTTTCACACTTCATAAAGATCAGCTTTCAATCAAACATACAAGCTCTTGTATGCAATTAGCTATTATGCTATATGGAAGGTTGTTTCTGCCACTGAAAAACAACATCCATAAAATAAAACCTTGGGTTATGTATACTTCCTCAGTGGCAGAAACAACCTCCCATAGGCTGCTGCTCTGCATGATTATTTTTATTTACAAAACTATTTCTGCACATGACATTGTAAACTGCTTTACATATTTGCCAAAAAATTCTTTCACTTTTGCCTTGAAAATAAAAAGCACAGTGTTATATGAGAGCAACACATTTACAAGAGTATAAACACAAATGTTAAGTGAAACACAAAATCCAAACTGTAACTGAGATGTTTGTTGCATTTTTCATTTTTGAATTTGTCTCCACATATGTTGCATTTCTTAATTTTTTTTCACTCCTGTATAAATGTTGTCTTTGTCGCCCTCTTAATGTACAGTTCACTTAAAACCAAACATAGCCTTTGTGTTTTGTTTCTCCAACATTAGTTTGACATTAATGGTAGAGTTTCCTCTATGATCTTTCAGTGCTTACACTACACTGTACATGTCTACTTTAGAGACATTTCTGAGACTGAGCTGCTTGAGAACATTTTAGCCATGGATGCAAAAGCACATGGACCGTGCTACAGTTTCCTTTTTCATATGATGGACTGAACACAGGAGGTATCTGCTTTTGACTATGCAGAGATGAATCTGATCCCATTTCTACCTGTGTCTACTGTTTTATGATTTCACTGAAGTTTGCTCAACTTTAATTGTCAGGATATATGTTTACTCCAGCTCTCATGATGCAAAGGAATGAAACAGACTTATCAAATGTGCTTCGATTAGGTGCACAATGTGAAGTTCATCATTTTTCTTACAAATAAACATGTAATGACAAACGTGAACAGCTGTGCTTATTTGGGAGACACAGAATGTTTTGTAAACAACTTTATTTTGTATAAAACAATATTGAAGTCATGTCTTGACCCTGTGCAGTGTGTGGACGCTGTGCACACAATCGCCTCATTCACTGCAGTAAACATGCACGCTAGTTCACATGACTGACTCTGTCTCCATGGTTACATTATATTGTATATTATTAAACAGATTCCAAAGATACCGCCAAAGCCCTCTGCAGCTGTAACACTTTCACTCTTTGTAAATTATTTCATATTTTTGACAGTTATGAAGAAAGGACATGTTTTTTAAGGTCATACACTAGGCGGTTGCTATGGTGGTTGCTGTGGGCTAGGGTGGACGGCGCGTTCAATTCCTCATGTTAGCCGTCTGCTTTTGGAGGGCTGCGTTCCATTTCAAAGTGGCGACTGTCTGCTGTAACTCGAATTCAAACCCAACTTTGGTCTTTAAGAAAAGGCCTTTCATAGCCATTCACAACACACACACAAAAGCACTTTGCTTCACCATGGTAATGCAGCTTTACTAAAACCTTTAAAGTATCTGATATAAAACAGAAAAATGAAGCAACTAGAGGTTTAATGATGAAGACTTGGGGGTCTGCAGTTCTACTGAATTATAGAATTGACTGAATTGGAGTTTAGAATCCACTTTTTTAGACTGTTACTGTTTCATTGTTCACCTTGTTACCTTGTTATATCATAAATAAGGTTTATCTATGTGAGTTTGATGAACTATGTGATGGTGTATTTTTCCAGTGTTAGTTCTGCTCGCTATTGTGCAGGTAGAATATGGTAAGTGTTCATAGTAATTCATAGAAATTCAAAAGCTGGCTCTATCTGCACCCCTTTAATATTTAATAAACTCTTAATTACAGTTAGAGTGTGGCTGGTAAAGATGAAAAGACATACAGAATGCAAAATGTCTGAGTTTGGTGATATTTGTGAGTAACAAACAAACCAAATAACTGATACCAAGTAACCAGGTAGTTAGAACTGGATGGCAGCATGTGTTTAGAGTGACTGCTTTATAGTTACTGTAGTTAGGTAAGTATACTTACCAAAAGCAGAAGCACACAGATGAACAAGAATCAGATGCTGAATGTTGCAGGAACATGCTCATGTGTGGTGGTCACTGAATGCTGCTCTGTTCTTTTGTCACTTGTCTCAGTCCTTCTGGAAGTTGGCATGTTAGACAGTCCAATAGTGATATCCTGTCAAAGATATCTACAGTCAAAGTTGGATGTTCATTTTTGTCTTTTAAACATGTTCCTGTATTTAAAAGTACTCTAATTTAAGGCTCAAATGGCTCTCTAAGCCATTTAAGAAAATGTAGTTTGTTTCCTGAGCGCAGGGCTGCTGCAGCTTGTGTTTCCCTCAGAGTGACTGACCTGGGTTAAAGATGGCAAACAGGATTTAAACGGAGAGCGATGGACACTTAGAAAACTGCACAGCACTTTAGAGGCGAACCTACTTTATGAGCAGCTGATATCCAATCACCGGCACACAGCTTTAAAACCTCTGCTGAGTTTTAGCTCTCAGTAGAGTTTAAACACTGGACATAATTCACTCAGGTTCTGTCTGTTGGGTCACATTTACTTCACTGTTTTATTTACAACTGAGAAAATCAGTTTGGCTCAGATTACAGTTAAGTTTCATAACTGCATAATTTTACTGAAGTTTAATGTCTTACTGGAGCACATGTTAGACTGAACCATCTGGTGCTCATATGTGTTGGATTTTTTTAACCGTGACTTTTGAATTTAAAAAAAAAAATTTATGCAAGGAGGAACGAGAAGGTTCCTCCTCGGATACTGAAAGACTCCTGTCTGTCCAGAAATATTACATTATCTGTTTGTTAATAGTTATTCAACTGTAAAATAAAAATAAATGAGGTTAATATATGATTTGTGAGGTGTTTTGTTTTGTTTTTTGATGTTGGTGTTTCGGTCATGTTACCTTTAACTCTCAAAGGCTTGTTAGAAACTATGAAATACATTGTGCAGACTTCTGGATGTTAGAAGAGAACTAATACTGCTCATGAATGAGACTAAAGGCAGGAAGCTGTCCTTTATAACTAAACATGTTAATCACACCTTCACATGTTTATCATAGTTTATTATATAGCAGGTGTATTTCAGTAATAGCTGATTTATTTCTGTATAGTGGTGTACAGTCACACACCTCACGTGGGCATTATGTATGATACTCCGAAACTATAATTTAAACAACAATTTTACATATATGATCTTAAAACAGGACACAGACACTGTAATTGCTGACCTCATATCAAGTGTGTATGTAGACTGAGTTTATGTTTGACGTTTGTTTTATATCCAATCTTAACTCTCAAACATTTAAACAGCAGCTAGTCTGCAGCTGAGAGAATACAAACTTAAACTGGTTTGATTTTTAAAATCAGCAGGAAGTGCCACATTTTCACTCAGTCTTTTATTTGCTGCATGTTTTAAGTGTTTAAAAGGGGGAATGATGGAGGAATGTGTTGTAAGTGAGCATTGTGCTGTAAATCTCTGCACAAACAGTGTGTTGCATTGTCAATTTGGTTATTGATTATTCACAAAATCACCAAATGATTAATTTGGTGATTTCTTAAATGTAAAAATTTTATTATACTTGATTCTAATCTGCTGCTGAGTCTCCTACTCTGATGGAAATGCAGATAACACAGAACACAGATGACGAACACCTGTTCAACCAATCACATTCATTCATTCATTCATTCATTCACCCAATCCGAAATCATCAAAGCAATTTTGCAAAGAGGCTGTATCTTGACAATCCGACCAGATATCTGAAAAAATAAACCACTACATTCTCGGCTAAAAAAAAAATATTAAAAGCGTGTTTGCTGACACACAAACAGTTTTTTTCAGTACAGTTCAGTTAGTTTCTACATGCCAGGGTTGCTGGTGTGCAGAAACGGGGCCACCAGGCCAAAGTTTTGACTCGATCAGCGATAACCCCGCCCCCTGAGTTTAAGATAAGATAAGATAAGATAAGATAGAACTTTATTAATCCCTCGGGTGGGTTCCTCTGGGAAATTCGATTTCCAAAAAAGCACAGCACCGACAGAAGTTACAGAGTTACAGAATATTATATATATATACACACACACACATATATATAAATACAGAGGGCCACCCTGAAAGATAAAACTAATTCATGAACAGCCAGGGGTCAGGACTGCGAAAATGAATTAATTAAATACATCGGTAAATAATTAATTAAATGTGTCAATAATTAATAAATTAAATATTTATTTAATTAATTAATTCCAATTTAATTTAATTACACATTTAACTAATTATTTGATGGTGTATTTAATTAATCCATTTAGTCACTCCTGGCCCTCCATAGAACTCAGTATCCATTTTAAATCTTTCTTATACAACTTCCAGTGGGTAAATTAAATGTAATATTTTTTAAAGGAACTCCCTTTTTAGCTTTCACGACAAATGCGGAGCTGCACATCTTTCCTCTAGCATCCTCCCCGTCGTGCACGCGCACGTCGGGTCGTTGTAGGGTGGTGGGGGGGCGGAGCCAGCGGACTGCTGCACTGTCCATGGTTGTGTAGTGGGAGCCAGAGAAGGTCCGGGTACGTGCGAGGAGATGCGGCCATAGTCACGCTGCACTGTCTAAAATCATAACCTGCTGGGATCGTTAGCTTCGCAGCGCATTAGAGCCTACTGAAAGGTGAGCCTCCTCCTGCATTTCCATTATTTCCTTTCTTCCTCGACACTCTGGTCCTTGTCCTTGAAAATAACTGCTGACGATCCATTCCTGTCTTGCATCAAGAGCAGGCCGGGGAAGCGAACCAACATGGATGCTGTGCGCTATAGCAGTGCTGCTGATGCTTGCACGGAGATTATGCTCTCAGCATCGTACCCAGAGTCTAATCCTTCCTATAGACATCTTTTGGAGCGGGATGCGATTCGTGACGAGTGGAAATTTGACAGCCGTTTGACTGAACATGTAGTTTTTGATGAAAATTTAAGAAATTAGGCATTATAGGGCTTCAAACAGCGTAGTAGATGTTGATTTGTGTCGAGATGACACCCATTTGGAGGCTTCTGTCTTCTTTAAAGAGTGTGTTTTCTGGTCTTCACCTGATGAAGCCTGTGCTGTTGCAGTGCATTGTCTCTATGGGTGTCAGCTGCTGATTTACTTAAAGCAGCATATGCATCAGGGGTCCTGCCAAGATGTCACACCTTCAAAAATCAATAAGGAGAATTTATCTCCTGCTGAAAATCTAAAATTTATATCATTAAAATAAAAAAAGGAGAAAAATTCACTATTTTTTCCCCCTTTCCAGGACTTTTTTTTCCATATATTTCCCACACAGCTGGGTGTTTCTAGTAAGTACTGGACATCTGTATTTCATCCAGACAGCACAGGACCAGCTGTTGCCTGCCTGCAGCAGAGAGCATGGAATCACAAGGGCCTCACTTTAGTTGAATGAATGTACATCCTGGTAAAACAGTCCAAGCAGTGCCTCTTAATTTTGTGCATTTCTGTGTGCAGCCTGTGGACGTGAGGCATCATGAGTGAGCAGCAGAGGCAGCGCTCTCTGTCCACCGCGGGTGAGTCTCTCTACCATGTGTTGGGAGTTGAGAAGATGGCCACGACGGACGATATAAAGAGATCTTACAGGTGAGGCTTTACTCTGGTCACCTGGCTTAGCTCACAGAAAGGTCTGATAACCTGTAAAGCTGACTGTGATGCATTCTGCAGGAAACTGGCGTTAAAGTTCCACCCTGACAAGAATCCCGACAATCCAGAGGCCGCAGATAAGTTCAAGGAGATAAACAACGCCCACGCCATCCTGAATGACCCCACGAAGCGTAACATTTACGATAAATATGGCTCTCTAGGCCTATATGTGGCAGAGCAGTTTGGAGAGGAGAATGTTAACACTTACTTTGTCCTTTCTAGCTGGTGGGCAAAGGTAAGACAGGATCGTTTACTGTTTGCTCTTGTACAACCTTTTACACCTGTTGTCTTAACCTTTATTTCATGAATCTGTTTCCTACAGGCTCTGTTTGTATTGTGTGGCCTGGCCACTGGCTGTTACTTCTGTTGCTGCCTGTGTTGCTGCTGTAACTGCTGCTGTGGAAGATGTAAACCACGGCCTCGAGAGGGCCAGGAGCAGGACTTTTATGTGTCCCCTGAGGACCTGGAGGCTCAGCTGCAATCTGATGAGAGAGGTGAGAACGAGCACCGTTTTGTTTGTTTTTTTTCTTCTCACAAGTACGTTTTTTTGTATAGCACTTATAAAAATAACAGTGCTACAAAGAGTGTCACAAAAACACATAAATCACACACACTCAAAATCCAAAAAATCTAACTCTTGCTGGAAACGGGTGGGAACAGTCTGCAGGCTCCTGCCTGAGGATCTCAGACTACACTTGGGGTGTTATGGGTACAGCAGCTCCAATATGTTTTCTGGATACAGGCTGCAAAGAGCTTTAAATGTAATAAGAAAAATCTTAAAATCTCTTCTAAAACAAAGAGGAAGCCAGTGCAAAGGCGTTCAGGCTGGTGTATTATGTTTGCTTTTCCTGTAAGAAGTCTTGCTGCTGGCTATTGAATCATTTTTATTTAAGTATTTTAATTAATAGCATTGTACATTTTACACCTTGCTAGTGTTTGATTGGACCCCTTTTGCCTTCAGAACTGCCTCATTTCTCTTTGGTATAGATTCCACAAGGTGCCGGAAGCATTCCTTAGAGATTTTTGGCCATATTGACATGATAGCATCACATAGTTGCTGGAGATTTGCTGGCTGCACACTGGGTACACTAAACACACTATTATATTCAAGAAACCATATATTTTGAGATGATTTGGGTTTTGTGATTCCTGGTGGACTAAGCGAGTTGAAGACAAGTTCACTGTGGTCATAGAGTCAGCAGCACTCAGGTAGGCTGAACTACAAGGCAGGATGGAGCTACACTTTTACATTGTTTATGCCAAATACTGACCCTAGCATCCAACTGCAGCAGAAATTAAGACTCATCGGACCAGACAATGTTTTTCAGTCTTCTATTGTCCAAGCTTGGTGAGTTTGTGTGAATTGTAGTGTTTGTCCTTGTGTTTGTCGTACAGAGGCTGGTGGTGAACCTATAGTGCTGCAGCCGTCAGCGACAGAGACAACCCAGTTAACATCAGATGGGCACCACTCCTACCGCACCGACCCCGGCTTCAACTAACCCTCCGTTCCCATCGATCCTGGCCTGCGGTCCTGCCTGCTTCCCTGCTCCACCTCAGTGAGATGAACGAAAGGGGCAAAACATCTTTCCACTTCAGAAAGAGAGCCATGCGGAGGTGAAGGGGACTAGTAAGCATGGCCCATGAAAGGAACTAATGAATTCGCATCCCTTACACCTCCCTCCCTGATCGGTCCGCTACGTATTTCCCCGCCAGTACGAGAAGAAATCCCTTTTATTTCTTCTTTTGTATCTCTCAGCCTTTACTCACACAGGTCGCCTGCCCTACCTTACCTTTCCCATAGTTTGCATTATGGTGTAGCATGCACTGTTTGGAAAAAAAGGTCTCCACGTTTTCTTTAATCCTTTGCAACATTTTTACTTTGCAAAGCCCATCATGCAGGTGCAGTTTTTTCAAATGAGTACAGTACATGAGGAGGGGATAAAGTTTACCAGATGTTTTATGCTAAAGGAACAGAGAGCCATGGCTCAGGGAGGTGCTGGTTGGAGAAGTGCTTGCTGGCTTAGGTGGTCGGTACCATCATCAAACCTCCAAGAACTAAGTTGTCATACATATTTACACTTTTCTCGTGTGATTCGCAATCGATATTCTTTCAGTTGAAAATGCCACCTGATGTTGTCAGACCTGCAGTGTGCGCCCCACCAGAGTGTTTTTAATGTCAATCATGAGGTTATTAAGGCACAGAGCTTTATTTGCAGACAGTTTGCTATAGATTTCTGCTGACGTTAGAGTTTCTGCTTTAGTTAGTAATTCGCTTTGGCATTTTCCTTCCTTCTGAAAGCCCCTCATCGCAGGACAGACTACTTCCCCCTGTTTTTCCTGCAGCACTGAGCAGGTTGTTATAATTGTTACTTTACATTAATGCATATTGTCTTTTAATGTATTTTAAATCAAATATGGCACATTTCAACCCCATGGTACAGTTCACTGTTGTTTCATCATATCACCAGCTACAAATTGACGATGACACTGGATACATAAAGTAAAAAAAAAAAAAAAAATCATACATAACCAACATGTTCTTATCTCAAGGAGTGATATAATGTTGTTTTGTCAGATGCCATAAATGTTTCCAGGTTAAAGATAAAATGTCCTTTGGTGACAGTGCCTTAATGCAATGGCCATAGTTAGTCCGTGAAAGTTAATAGTCTGGTTTTAGACACCTATGAAGTCTCTGTTAGGAGGCTGAAGGGGTGGAGGTGCATAAGTTGTAGTTTTGTCATGGAGGAGACCCTGGTTTGGTTCTTGTTTGAACTTATGCATCATGGTTTACCAAGTTGAAAACCAAAAAGCAGATTCAGAGAGCTTTAATTTTAACATAAATGTAAGCAGTCCAACAGAGAGCAGCGATTAGAGCACAGGGAGTCATCTGCTTATCTCGTAGAGATGAGTTCACAGACTGGAGAGAGCACTTTGGCAATGAGTAAATGGGCTCTTTTATGTGCAGGAGGTAATGAGTTGATGGGAAACAGGTACACCAACCTGCCGCTCAGCAAACAGGGGAGAAGACACACCTCTAGCTTGCTCGTGCACGGAATCCTACCAGGGACTGAGAGAGGCCATGGCACTTTGTGTTTTTCCTCTTTTAATTTTTGCTTTCACTCAGTTAGGTTTAAGCCCTAAAACTACTTGGTTGGCCTCCCTTTAAAATAGCAGCCTTGCTTGATGATGTTGGAAGTGACAGTTCTGTGTCACCAGTGCCATAACCCGGTGCATCGTGAGCTGCCACCAAAGGACACCTTGTGCATAAATGAGCCTCGGCTTTGACAAAACAGCGTTATCTGACACCCGACTAATGAGAATGGGCAGATGAAACAATAACATTTCAATAGATTGTATTTATTTTATGGTGACACATCCAGTCTCTTCTTCTCTTCTGTTTTCCTGTCCTTACCTAAGATTTGTACTAATAGTAAAACTATTTTTTAGAGCTACTGCAGCTCACTAAGACTGAGAGACCTTTATTTTATGTTAGTTTTATTTTTCTGCTACGTGAAGCCAAGGAGCTCCAGGTAATCCAGCTGGCTCTGATGAGAACTGCTAAAAGGTAGAAATAACAGATATTTATCAGCAGCAGTGCTGGTTAGGAGGGTGACATGTTTTTAACTCTAGATAAGGTTTAGGGGGAAAAAAACATGTTACACTCTTTTGAGTTATTATTATAAAAAAAATAATTAGCATGGAGGATTTCTATTTTCAACTCATTCCTGTGTTTTGAACTGTCCGATGACTTTGATATTTTGTCTGATGCTGTGTGATCATTCCTCATTGTCGACTTTTCTGAATCCATGCTCATCAGGCATATCATCTGTGAGCCAGTGCTACAGGCAGCTCAGAGTAAAAGATTTTTACATACTGCTGAATTTGCATATATTGCCACACATTTTTGCCATAAATCGCCATGAACATCTTCACCACTTTGTCAGTTTCATGACTGCTAATGATGTGTTTTTAATGGTTTACAATTGGTGAGCTCCCGTTGCCCACCCTCTGCTATTAACGGTATGGATGTTGACCTCTGTGGCCCTTGTATCATGTTTCCTGTAACCCTTGATGAAACGTAGATGTTCCTGTCATGGCTTTTTCATTGAGATACTGAAAAATGCTACTGTAAATGTTCTAAGTTGAATGCACTGTGTGTTTAAAAAAAAAATTGTAATGGATCAATGATCAGGAAATGACTCCATAAAAAGACAATATAGTATATAGTGTAACTATAGTGAAATGGTTATATGATGCATTTTTGGAATTTTATTTATTTCATACTTGGTCATGTTTCAGATGATGATCGATTATGATTTTAACTGGTATGGTGTTGTAATGTAGCCATTAAATTTTGCAAGGAATGGTTTAATGGTTAAGGTCGCTTGTACATACACTTGGCCCATATAAAGTATAAACCTTAACATTTATGTTGTAGCATGGTAACTGTGTGTCTGGAAGAAAACAAGTGGATCATTGATCTCATTTGCTCTTGGTGAATAAATGTTCCTCAACATTTTGACTCGGGTTTTTATCAAATTAAGTTACATACAGGTTTTTTGTTTTGACACGGATTTCAGATATTTACAGTAGTAGTAATGATATTACTCAGGTAATGTTTTAAGCCGAATAACCAACAAGTTAATGTCAAGTCTTGAACCAACCTTCATTTCTTTATATTTTGTTTCCAGGGAGCCAGATTTGTAATTTTTTAAGAGGTCTTGAGTGATAGTTGTCTGGACTTTTGAAGGTATGGCTGCTTTTTCACCAATTTTTCCGTCCAGTCGGTGTATATGTACGGAGCCCCGCAGGGGACATGGGAGGAAAAAAAATGAAGACTGACTTTGCGAGATCCCGAGTTCGTTTTGTGAGATCTCGCAAAAGTCCGTCTTAATTTTTTTTTCTCCCATGTCCCCTGCGGGGCTCCGTATATATGACCATTTTCAGAGGATTTTTGTTTTTTTAAACCTGATACAGGACATGAGAGATGCATCTACTTGGCCACTGGCCCATCTAGCCTCATCAGAAATAGTGTCAGTGGAAGGAAAACAAGAAGAAAAAGCTCAAGTATGCCAAACTGGAGTGAAAATCAGCAGCAGCAGGTCTTATGGAGCAATGAAATCAAAAAATCTTTGGCCCAGTTCATTGTCATTTCTTTATGAAGGCGGTCAGGAAAGAGGTACAGCTGTGAGTGTCTACAGCCAACTGTAAACTCTGCACGATCAGTTTGGAGCTGCATTTCAGCTGGCGGTGTCTTGTTGGTTTTTCACAGTTGCTGTAACATATGAAAGTACTGTCAAATTTTCAATCACCATGCAGAAAAGTAAGGATCTAAATGACAATAACTAAATAAATGTCATATTAAATATTAAAAAATAAGCATGAACACTGTTGAAATCCTTTACACCAATTTGTCTTTAAAATTATTATTATATTATTACTTTTAATTTAAAATATACTGCACATATATAAAAAGAATAATAAAAAAATTTAATAATTAATTTTGACAATGAAATGCTAATGCTAAATGCTAACATAACAGCTGTCAGTTATTACATTTTTGCTCACATGTGAAGGTATTTGTTAGATAAACAAATGTATCTAACTGTAATTAAAAATCAATTTTTTTTAAGCAAAAGGATATTAACTAAAAAAAACAAAGTAATCTGACTTCCAAATAAATCATCCCTTACCTTCATAGTGTGGTGGATTGTTTAGCCAGCAGATGGAGACAAGTCATTCTTCCAACTTACCTCAGGATCCTTGTACTAAAACATCTCTCAACTGTTCAAACTAGCAATTTGATTTGATTTGAAACTTTGATTTCATGTACATGAGTATAGATTTTATTTGTGATTTTACCCTTGTTTTTTGAAGCTATACTGTGCAGGGGATAAGGCTAGATGCAGCATGTTTTTAGTTAAACTAATTTAAAGGACAAAGTAGGCATATGTGAACATCTTGCTCCTCTTCTTTGCATGGGTTTTAATCTGCATGTGTGTGTGGCCTGGTCAACCATGTTCACAGACAATGATTTCCTTAATAGAATCATACCTGTTTTAATGCAGTTCCACCTGTGGGCCTGAAGATCTCTGAATCTTTTGATGATATCATGAAGGGTAAATGGAAATATATTTAAAGTCTTCACAATTTTATGTTGAGGAATATTATCAAAATTGTTCCACAATTTGCAGATGCAGCTTTTGCAGACTGATGATCTTTTTGAGATCATCTGACTGATGAAATGAGTTAAATATGAGCTACTACTTTTCTTAAAATGAAGCATTGTCTCAGTTTAAATATTTTATATCGTCCTGAGAACCAAGGGAAAAAAATATATATTTCAGTTTAGCTGTTGTCCACTACAATGAATAGGCTGGCTCTCAGGAGGATATGCTTTCTATGATCTGTTGATAACATATGGGTTTATGACATTTACACAATGACACAAGTTATTTTAGAATTGGGGATGTATATTATTGTACAACATAAGTACTAATAATTATCTTTCTCTTTTGTTGTTTTAAGTATGTTTTGATGGTTAAACCTTTGACTTCAGTTAAAAAACTCTAAATACTTTTGTCACCAATTTGCAAGACAACGTTCAATGCTACTTTATGTAATAAAGTCGTATTAGATAGGACACTTCTTTTTCCTTTGCGTGAGTTTTAAGGAAGGTTTAATTGTGCTATAGGTTTCTTTAAAAAAAAATCCTGCTCGTGGTCATCATTGTTCCTGTGGTGTGTATGTGTGTGGGTGTAAGCCCATTAACAGCCTCGGTGATCCTGGCTGCCTGCCTCCTGCTGAGCTCAGTGGGGACAGTTGGCAGCAGCTAGCCAGTCAAACACTTGCGAGGTGAAACTGGCAGCAATGAGCAGACAAGGTAAGACCGTCTCGCCATGTCTGTATGGGACCATGTGTGAAATTAGCACCGACATGGATTTACTTTAAAGGTTTATTCGTTGAAATTGTGCGGTTAATGTTATCAGCTAACAGCAACAAATGTGCAACAGGTGAGGTTAGCTGTTAGCAGAGCAGCTACTTATTAGCTAGTTTTTTGTACAGGAAGAGGGGGAGGAGAGTTCAGCACTGAGGACAGCTCCAGTGTCTGTTTATATATGTCTACAAAAAGTGTTAAAAGTATGCAGAAGTTTCATATGTATCTATAAAAGGCTTTTCTGTGCCTTTTTGTACATAACATCTATATTAGCTATATCGTTAGCTGTGTATATGCTATACTGTGTATCTATACCTACATTTGGTGTATTTTGTTGTTGTTTTATGCATTTTAAAGGCATTTCTAAGTTAGATGAGGTTCTGAAGGCTAATGATATTTATGTCTGGTGAGTGCTATGTATTTATCTGTACAAATAAACAGGAACTAAACAGTTATGTAATAGGTGTTTCCATTTTACATGGCTTTATCTTATAGTTCATTGCCCTCATTGTTCGTGATGGGTTTTTTTATTCTCACTGAATATGTTCTCTTAGGTGTTTTTAATTAAATGTGAACTCTTCATCCAGTGCGCATTTTGTTGTTAATTTGCATGTTTTTCAAAGGCCTGTCTACTTCACAATCAAAGCACTAAATACTATGGTTTGTAGATTTGGTTAATGCAGCATACCTTTTCTATTAAAACATATATTAAATCAGATACAAATACATTATATATATAAGAGCCAGCTAAGTTAACCTGGGCTTCAGTTACACCACAATAGCCAATATTTTGTTAATAAAATAGTCAAAGGTAACAGGAAAGTATCTATATGATTTTTTTAATTTATCTGGTCTTTTCCTCTTTGCTGTTTCTAAGGTTTTGGTGGAGCTTCTGTTCACTTCTCTCCGAGCATACTGGGAAATGGATCTTCACCCACAGATCTTACAGAGGAGGACTTAGATGCTCTACGTTTTGAACTTACAAAAGTAAAGTTATTCATGGGGGTATTTGGGACAATGTGGGATAGAAACCCTGCTCTAAAGAAAAATTGCTATGTGTAACATCAGCTTTTTTTTTTCTTTCTCGCAGACAGAGGATGAAATTCAGGCCTTGAGGCAGGTGCTTTTGGCCAAAGAACAATATGCAGCAGACATCAGAAGGCAACTAGGAATGAGTCCGCTCGGTAACATCAAACAGAGCATATCCAAAGGATGGCAAGAGGTCCAGACCTCAGCCCCGTATGTGCACTTTGGTCCCCATAAACATAATAATGTTTGCTAATTGTTTGAAAACTATTGATAGTTTAACTGGTTGAAAACACCTAAACCACTGTCGTGATAGATCGCTTACCACACATATCTTAGTGCACTTTTGTTACGTAACCATGGAAAGTACTCTAATGACTGTCGTAGGCTCTCTATTGTGTCAGCGCAATAATCTGTCAACCTGTGCATGTTCTGTCCATTCAGATATCTCACAGCCTCTGCAACTCTGGATGACATCAGCCACTCCAGTGTGTGAGTGTTCCTCATTATATGCACAAAATAATAAACGTTCTTACTATGTTTTATGACGCAGGGATTTTCCAAAGTTTTGTCCTGCACTCACATGCTAAAGAGGGATCTCTTCAAAGAAACAAGGGATGGGATTTTCCTTGTCAAATAGGATTGGTGCCCCGTTAATAGCCTCACAGCCTGACTTAGCACAAGGAGCAGCAGTATTAACGGGAAACAGGAGGACCAGCCTGAAGCGTTCATTAGAGACAGAGTGAGAGATCTGCTTCAGCCAGATGGACTGTCGCCAGTGACGTCTATGAGCTTATTGTTAACGACGTCTGAGTTAATACCTTTGTGCTCCCTGTATGCACCTGCCTGTTATGTAATATATTACAATAGCGAGAGACTTTTCTTAATTCAGATCCTGACTTCTACTGCTAATTTCTCCTTGTAGATATGTGAGGACACGGGACAGTCTCTCTCATGCAGGCCAGGTGACATCTGCTGCAATGTCTAGTGTGGGCGTGGTCATCACCAGGAGACTGGCACAGATGAGGTACACCCATAGTCAGTTCCTCCACTCAATCTTCATAATAAAAGGCTTTTTTTTTTAACTTTTTAAATTAGCTTTGTTCAAAAATGACTCGGTAGTGAGTAAAAAGTAATAGGATAAATGTCGTTAAGATTGTACTTCCTTTAAGTTCCCTTTAGCTTAAAAATCAAATGCCAGGCTTTTCTTGCACATAATGAAAGAGGACTAAGAGTTCACAGTGCAAAGGCTATCATAGGGGTGTTGGAAAAGCTGTCTTTGGCTAGTTCAGCTGGACAGATGGATGGATAGGAGGCCAACAGAGAGGCATGACAAGTGGACAGCATGTCGAAAGGGTGATTTGAAGTGTAAACTGTGGCTTTTTCTTTCAGCTGCTCCCTTATTCACGAGATGTCACCACAGCGGGTGGCTCTGCATATTTGATTTGGCAGATTTACATGTTAGAAAACACTATCAAAGACTGCAAGTTACAAGCATTGCAATTAGGTGTTGAGAGGAGGCAAATGCAGGACACTGAGGCAGACATAGTGAACAGAAAAACAAGTCTTACTCTGATTGTGCAGAAACACAAAATCATAGTAATAATAATAACTTTATTTGTATAGCACTTTTCAAAACACAGGGTAAAACTCGAGAGGAAACACAGGAGAGCAAACAGGAGAATGAAAAATAAGTGGGAAATGATGGACATGTGAAACAAATAAAACACAGCTAAAAACAATCAAAGCAATAAATAAAAGTAGGACTGGAAAATAAAATATAACTGATATTAAAAGGCATAAAAAAAGATCAACACTAACATGAAACATGGAATTAGGCCCCTAATGTAGATCAACAGGAGATAGAATGAGTGAACCAAAGGCAACCCACTCAGTCACACCAATATGCCAAAAGTCCAAAACAAAATTGATTGTTAAAGTGGCAAAATCGTGCCGCGGGCATACACAACCCGAAATACACAAGGAAATAGGACACAATGGGGTAACGAGATGAAGGTGAAGATAATCAAAGACACTTGAGAAAAGTAATTCTACAAAATTAAAAAAGTAAGTGAGACCTGTTTCGGAAACATGATATACAGGAGTTCACACAAGAGAATGGGAGAGGAAAGATACAGGGAATAAAATAAACACTAATACAAACTGAAACTATGAGCCCAAAGATAGGTTAAGGGCTCCTTAATTTGTGATTATGTTAGTTTTATTTCTGTATTTACATCCTAACTCTCGCATTAGGATTCACTTTTCTGTCTTAGTTTAGAGTTTAATGTTGCACAACTGAAACAGCTTGTATAATTTCACATCCGACATCGGTACTGATAATGTTAAGCGCACGTGTAAAGTTTCAAATTATGGTACCGAGTACTGACTGAACAGACTCAGACGGAAGCAATCCTTATACATGCTGCTAACGTGTAATCCTGCATTAGTCACAATTATAGCTACTCTAAACTCCACAGGAAAAAAACATCAATACTAACAAAATCCTTCACTGTCGTAACCCCTAGAATTTGCTTTCATAACCATCCTTTCAAAAATGACAAGGATTTCTTCTGATACTAACATTTCCATTTGAGTCTGTCAGATTTTTAGAAATTCAATAAAAATAGCTGATTGTTAACAGGTTAATGTCAGTTAGACCTTCACTAATCCGGGAGTCTTTCATCAGTTATCTTACAAGTCTCTGGGTGCAGTAGGGAGTATGTCATGGTTTCATGGTGGTTTCATTTATGAGTAAATTGTATTTTATATCCAAATACCTTTTAATGGCTCTATATGTGTTTCTTATTTATTTTCCTTCATCAGTGGCAGATATTCAAAAATCTTATAATTGTATTAATTATCATTTTAATGCAAAAAATAGTCAAAAATACAAATTATATAAACAAAATTACATTTGCATTTTTATTTCTTACCAGATCAATTTTCCTTGTTTTATCAATGCTAGAAGAAGATTAAAACTTTTAAAGTGATGGTATGTTTGAGTGAGGTATGTCTTTACAGTGTGCTGGTATTGGTTTAAAACCCAGATTAGATGAACAAGAGATTGCTTGAGGGATTCTAGTCAGGGTGGGGCTTTTTCATCCTTTGCTACTTCCAAACTTATTTTTCTAACAGAATTTCTACAAACATCTTGTTTTTGAAAGATTTATGCAGAAAAATTCCAAACCAAAGCTTCTCCAGCAGTAGATCTTAAAATTCAAGGTCTGGTAACCGTGGCTCAATGCAAAATAGTTACAATACATTCAAAGCCTGTAATGTTAAAAAAAAATACATATAATAATTATATATTATGACCCCATACCACAGCACTGGGCCAGTTCCTGAAGAAAACTATTAAAAGATGTCAAATAAGTAGATTTAGAACTTCCTGACAGGCTCGAAATTTTGGTTGAAGTGCCTCTTGTGTTTATGTTCAACCACTAAACAGCTGTAATCCAATCACCGTGGAGCACCTGGCCATCAGCAGCAGTAGCTGTTGTTGTAATCCTTGTGGAAACAGAAGCTGATGTGATGTTATCTGTGTCTGTCTGTTTATCTTCATGCTGCAAACTCAACAGAGCTCTGCCTCTTCCAAGCCCACCACGGTAAGATCTGTGAGCGGTAAGACTGAAGTGAGCTGCATGAGAGGGTGTGACCTAAAAAGAATAAAGAAAGAAAAGTGGAAAGTGGTGATTTAGAGTGTTAGAACATCACACATTTCACATCATGCAGTCACTGAAATGGAACTGAAATAATCAGCGTGATTTAAAGAAGATGTTAAATTGTTTTGGGGTTTTCTTCATTTCTATCTTTTTAGATCCAGATGTTTGACATGTCAAGTGTTTTTTAAACAAAAACTTATTTTCCACCTTTTTTCTCTCAATTTTTTGACTAATTCAAGAATTTTGAGAACAAGACTTAAATTAATTTATAGTTCAATAAGGAGAAATTGTTTGAAAGAAAAGATCAAATTTGTTGCATGTAAAATGTAAGCATTTCTAGCAGTTATTCTATGATAAGAGGCAAAATCATGGAGCAGATTCCCAGATAAAGGAGACCGTAACTTCACCACCCAGTGTCTAGGCCAGAGGTCTGGAGCCTGTGGATCTGTTGCCCAGCTTTAGCAACTCCCTGTGATTTTGACAGAAAAATAAATAGTATAAAATAATTAATATACTGTTATAAAAATGTGTAATATGTGCCTACATCTAGATATCAACTGGTGCCGTATCTGGTTAATTTTGCTGAACATCAGTAGCAGTGGTTTCCATGAATGCAGACACATAAACACCTCATCATTTTCAAAATGTGCTCCAGCTTCCTTCCCATTTCCTAACGAGTCACCACAGGAGAAGAATCAGCATGCTTGTGATGCCCCAGAGGCTGGGTTTGGATCCTCTACTAGTCTTAAGCCAGAGATCTTTAATATAAGGTCAATCCTCTACACCATGGAGCCACTGAGCTACTGACTCCAAAAATGTGTCGTGGACAGATTTGTTTGCTTTCACTGCCCACGCTGATGTTTTACCATTATACTTCATCTACAGCTGGGCTTTCAAATTAAACTAAAACTGGTCTTCTTTTTTATTTTTAAAGTTTTTGAAAGCTATTAATCTGCTATATGTTAAACTTTCTATTATCAAAGTGGACTCCATAGTGCTGTAGCCATCACAATGATGGCCTAAACATGCATTTCTCCCTTCAGATATTTTTTTAGTTGTGTTACACAGATTAAGATTTGTGTAAAACCCTTTCCACACAATCAAGAGCCGAGCAATAAAAGTGCTTTTTATCTATATAAGATATGACATCATCATATTGGCCAGCAACCGCCTACAAACAGGCTAAAATTTCCCACTGGCATCTATGAGCCTGCAAAACTTTATGAAAACATAATCTGATTTTAATTTCATGACGCTAACATCTAATTAATCCCACAAGAGTTGAATTATTCATGATTATATTATTACATATATTATCACAGATAGATCTTCCTTTCTGAACTAATCTGAAACTGTTATTATAAACGTTTTAACCCTTATTGTACAAATCTACAAAATCTGCAGCAAAATAAAATGTATTTATTTATTTTTTGTAATTTTAAGGCTTATTTGTCTTTTTTAATGCTTAAATGTCCTGCTTTCTGTTTCCCAGCACACTGAGCCACACCATAAGTGTGCCGAGTATGAGGTAAAACACCATGTCTCTTTGTCTCTTTAGATCTTTTCATATATGCATGGCTTAGACATTAACTTTGCTCATCTTTTAATATGTCCTTTGTCTTTCCTCAGGCATTCCTCTACATTCAGATCTTTTGAGGAAATGGTTGGCAATATGAAGGTAAACAGCAGGAAGGTGGATAAAACAGTTAGCTCTGTGCTTCTTGTTTTGAATACTGTCACTTGTTTCATAGGATAAGGTGACTGGCAGCACGTCAACTAATGGAAACACGTCCGGGTTTGAAAGAAGATCCCATCGCCACAGTCAATGAGGAAAAACCAGTCTAATGTCAATAATTATTTTCATGACTTCTAAAGCTATAAAAGAAAATAATTTTGCTCCCTGTCTGTATGAATTTGTTTTTTGACTGTAATCTAAAACCGATTGTCTGATAGAATATGTTAAATTTTTAACTTAAGCTCATTTTGACATAAAACATTTTTAATATTCAATACTCAGTTTCATGGATGTAATTTATTTTGACATGTGTGTGCAGAGACTCATGCAGAAATCAGCTGTAATTTAAATTATAAGTATTTTTGTAATTGAACATTTTTCAATTAAAGTTAATAGAATGGTGTGCAGTCTTTTGAAATGGATGTTAAAATACATTGTCCATATTGTTTGATCACGGACAATATAAAACGATTTCACTTCATAGGTATGAACCTCTAGGTGGTGCAAGAGATACACAAGGGGTGTCAAGGCCATTTTAATTCTAGGGTCTCATACATCCTCATAGATGGAAATCAAGTGGGACAGACTTTGTTTTAGAAACTATTAAAACTTTAATCTTATATTTCTAATAACATAAAAAAAAGTTAAATTATATTTATTATCTGCAATTTTCACACTTAGCAAATTTATTGATACACCTATGCTGCCTACCTACTTTGTGTCCATTCTACTTTACTTAATCAGCCTTTAGCTAAAAGCTGCAATCCCAAAAATGAAATCCTACAGAGAAGGACCCAATATTTATAGATCATTTATCATTTATAGATCAAAAGGTTATTATAAATATGTATACCTGGCTTATCATAACGGAACATTTATTAACGTGTTGAAAATAAAAAGCCATAAAAGTGACAACCACGAATGTTAGCAAGCCTTAATGACATTAACCAAAAGCTTTATTGACTGACCAATGCATTTTCGGCTTGTGGCCTTCATCAGGGCCACAGTAACACATAATAGAAGTTTGCTTAAATAAAAGGCAGGAAACAGAAAAAAATCAAATTAACCAATCACGTCTTCATAGAAAAACCATCTTAAAATAATACATGTATGAAATACATAAGAAAAATATTACAAATATACAAAAAAACTATAAAATGATTACAAAGGAAAGTATTTCATGAAAAAAGGAGTCAGTGCAGCAGTTAGATTAAAAAACAAGAGTACATCATAACATGGAACCACATTTGTGGTAAGGTCCATGTAAAATCTCTAAAATATAAACTTAAAATGTAGACTTAAAACGAGATGTCTAAGCTACTCTTTCTTTTGTTGATGAATAAATAAACATTACCCATGCGAGAATAATTGACAAAACAAAGTAACTGGTAAAAAAGAATAAAAACAGTAAAAAGGGTACAGTTCACAAAATCTCATTGATAGAAAAATCCTCATTCATACCTCTAGGGTGCAGACTCTATCCAAAATGCTTGTCTTTTTTCCTGATAAAATTAATGTTACCACCTCTTTGGTTTAATTTAATGGCTTCAATGCCTAGAAAGAATAAAGGTGAATTTGGATGTTTATCATTGAAGTGTCTTGCAACAGGGCTGGTTAGATCATTCCTCTTGATTGAACTTCTGTCTTCATTAATTTGATCTTTCAGAGGGCGGGATGTTTCTCCTATATATTTTATTGCATGGGCACTGTATCATGTAAATTACATTTTTAGTTCTGCATGTGATAAAGCACTTAATGGCAGTGGTTTTGTCACTTATGGGATCTTTAAATTATTTAACATTTTTGATATATTGAAAATTTATGCATTACCCACATATGAAATTACCTTGTAGGTTATGGCTTATCAGGGTTTTATCTGGAGTATAGGGTCCTGGGAAGCTCTAACAAGCCTATTTTTAATATTTCTTCCTCTTCTATAGGTTATCATTGGTGGTTCTCTAAAGGTACCTAATAGGTTTGGGTCATTTTAAAGGATATGCCAGTGTTTTAAAATCATTTCTTTAATGTTCCTGGTTTTTGGTGCAAAGGTTGTACAAAAGACAAGTTTAGGTTTAAGTTTTGGAGATTTCTTACTTGCTAAATAGAAATCCCTGCTTATTGAATTCACCTACTCTTCTGCAGATCTTAACCTGTCCTCTTTGTAGGCTACTATCTTTCTTTAAATTTGTTCAACATCTTTTCTTTGCTCTTATTATATTCATCCGGAATTCACAGATATGTTTGAGTCTAATCAGTTGGCTTACAGGGATGCTTAACCAATTAACCAATACTAACCTGTTTTAAGTCAGCTGGTTTATCTATGAAGACATGATTGGTTAATTTTAATTTTTTTCTGTTTCCTGCCTTTTATTTAAGCACACTTCTACTATGTGTTACTGTGACCCTGTTGAAGGACACAAGCCGAAACGCGTTAGTCAGTCAATAAAGTTGTTTCTCTTCCCTTGAAGTGTTGCTGGAGTCCCTGCATTGTGAATTTTTTCATCCTCCCCACGCACCTTGTAAACATGTGAAGTTGTGCCAGAAATGTTCGCTGTGATTAACTAAAAGCTCAAAATGTCTTGTTCCCTGACCGGGAATCGAACCCGGGCCGCGGCGGTGAGAGCGCCGAATCCTAACCACTAGACCACCAGGGAGCGATAGTCATTTTTGCGAATCCTGACCCTTTAAAAGAGACCTTCAGCTTTACGAACTCAAAGAAATGCTGTTTTTAACTGAGACAGAATAATGCTGCATTGTTGTCTCATGTGGTTTCCAGTACGGGAAGGGTAATAATTTCGGTTACCATCTCTACTTAGATACATGCTCTGAGTTAAGAAATTTATGAATGAGTCTTTACAAACGAACTGCTTTTACAATGCCTTTCAGCTCAACGTAAGGCCGAAAAACCCTTTAAAAACCACTCGTCCGCTACCTTGTTACTAACTCAAATTTCACCTGTTATTGAAAACGGCTTGGCACTGTCTGCCTGTTCCCATTTCACCTCTAAACTGGCTGGCTAATGTGGATTATCCCACGAGTCTGTGCCAGCAGCGGGTTAACATAAGCCGCTCCAAGCCTGCTTCTCCTTCTC
Source organism: Maylandia zebra (assembly GCF_041146795.1). Classification (NCBI taxonomy): domain Eukaryota; kingdom Metazoa; phylum Chordata; class Actinopteri; order Cichliformes; family Cichlidae; genus Maylandia; species Maylandia zebra. The sequence continues at coordinate 29,028,301 of NC_135186.1, forward strand.
CTCAGTCTGGTGTCACCGATTACAAGGTTCCGCACGTTCAGTGGCCTCGAGCTACCACAGGCCACACCCCGTGGTTCCACAGTGGCACGTGCCAAACCCAGCTTGTATAAAATGGCCCTCGGTGACTCTGCGTGAACCAGAAGCGCAGCAGTAGTGACCGACGAGGTCATCACCGATAGTTCCTTTACAAATGGGCCATAGAAACAACTAGTACCTTTTCTAGTTCCAGCCATCCGCACCTTACAACCGCACCTGGTGACAACGACACCACCCCACTCTTGCAGGTGAGTCCAAATAATATCACTAGAAAAGCGTTAAAATATCAGCAGCTAATTATTTGTATGTTTAATTGTAACCTTGATATGTAAACTTAGTGAAAACAAAAAATGTTAATTGAAAAATATAGAATATTAGTTCATTATTTGTAAGTTAAAGGTGGTGTTCTCCAAGTCTTTTCAAGTTGCCTACAAACCATCTCACATCACTGGACAGGCACATTTTTATTCTAATTACCCGAGAGCACACTCTGGCTTTCTCTGTGTAAAAAGCAACACAAATATAATGGCCATTAATGCACCAAAGTGAAAAGGAAAAACAAACTAAACTATTGTTAAAGGTATACCCGCTTACCGCAGAAGGCTGTGAAGGTCACAGTTACACAAACACTTTTGTGGTATTTTTTTAATGTAAATCTGTATCTCGTGCATTTTTGTCTACAAAACTGGACTGGACTGGACTGCTGGTGTATCTGTGCGTCAGCTCAGATGTTAATCTGGGTTATCAGGTGCAGACCTGTACCTGCTTCATGAAATCCCTACAGCCATCTGCTGCTCACCTGGTATTAAGCTCTACAGCCTTCAGCTGGTTCTCTGAGCTGTTAATACGTGTTTTTCAAAAGGAGTCATTTTAAATAAATAAATGTAAAACTACAAATATTATTACTATACTATATTTAGTAATTAACTACCACTAATAGTAAGTTCATTTGGTGGAATAAAACAAACAGAAACAAAAATGCACTTACAAAATAAACTTAATTGCGAAGAAATATCATTAGTTAGCCTGCAGATGCTTATTGTGACTGAGCTGCCTCAATCAATGGGAAAGTGTTGCATTTGTCATAATATAATAGTACTTTTACAAAGTTAAACCTTTTAAAGCACTAAAAATGAACTGAAACCAGTAACAGTATGCTGACCTGGCATCTAAAAATAAAAGTTAAATAAATATATATAAAATTAATATAGGAAGCTATAATAAGTCTGGATGCAGGCCTCTGTTGTGACCTAACAGAACAACCTGATTTTTCTGTGTCAGTGGTCACGCAGCCAGCTCATGCTGACATGTCCTCACACATGTTTTGGTTATTTGAGTCATGGGAAACCATACTCCCTGAAGCAGCTGTTTCTGTTTTAGCACTCTGCACTCGAGGCCCTTAAACTAAGCACAGAGGGAAACGTGCAGCACAGATGTGCAGTATCTCTGTGGTACAACATGAAGGGAATAAAATTATAAATAAACTTTTTTTTTTTCTGTGTTTGCCTTTAGGTTACCATTTTCCATCTTTGAGCGGTTTTCCACCTAAGGTCGGCAACAATGGCAGCAATTCCATCAAGTGGCTCCCTTATCGCCACCCATGATTATTACAGAAGTGAGTCCCATGTGGTTTATGTACATTTCATTTTTGTGTAAGTTTATTTTTTCTATTAATTTTTTCTTCTAGAATAAGACTTGAATAAAAAGCCAAACTGTGTTTTCTCCAGGGCGCATTGGGTCCACATCGAGTAACAGCTCTTGCAGCAGTGCTGAGTACACAGGAGAGGCCATTCCACACCATCCAGGTATTCAGCATGACCTGATTTTATATGCAAAATTTTTAAAAAGGAAAATCTTCCTCTCTCCGCATCAGATAACGTTCAGTTTTGCTCCTTGCAGCACTTCCACGGCAAGACTCTGACCACTGGTGGACTTCGTTTTTCTTTGCTAAACAGAACCAGCCCGGCATGCAGAACAGCTCTGAAAATCAAAAGTGAGCATTGTAATATTTGTGGAAGGCAGTTACCTTTGATTTTTTTTTCCTTGTAGTTGTTGGTTTTTAAACTGTGGCTTTTTCTGTGTTGCAGGAACAGTACCTACACAGTGGCCAATGGCCAGGTGACCTGCATCGCCAGGCAAATGGTGCTGAACAGACAGGTCAGCGAGAGCAGTGAAAACGGGAAGTCTGAACCAATGAGCCCTCCTCCAGTTACCCCATTCGCACCTTACTCACCCTCAGCTTGACCGTCCATCCCCATAGTCCAAGCAATGGAGATGGAGATGACGATGGTGATGGCAACGAGGGTGTTTTTTCTAACTTTTAGTCGGTAGAGTTTGCTTTTCCTGTTTGCCTGTATAAATTATTACATTTTTGTTATGACCAAAAGTAAAAAAAACAAACAAACAAACAATGTTTTTTCATATAGTTCTTCTTATGACTTGACAGTGTTATCATTAATACTATTACCAGTACTACTAATAAAATGCTTACAGTGAGCACTTGTGTGTCGCATTTTCTTTCTGTTATTGACATTTACAGACTGGTTGTCAAAAGAAACTGAGCTTTTATTTAGGAAACATTATGACAAATCCTCAGATTTGCAGCGGTTCATGGGATGTTTTTCTGTAGGGGGAGAGAGAGGCGCGCTGCTTACCAAGCAACCTTAATCTCTTTAACTTCGTTATGATTATAAATGATTATTACAAGGGGTATTACAGTTTAATAATAATAGTAATAATAATAATAATAATAATAATGGATACTTTATTGATCCCAGTTTATATAACACTTCACCTTAGCTTGAATGTGGGTCACCAAGCTCCTGGAAGACACACTGCTGCAGAGAGTAAAAGTTAGGACAGTCGGGCATGATTAACAGTTAAATAAAAATGCAGCGGGTTTATTCATGTTTTGTTCTGTAGATGCATAAATTCACTGAAAACAAATCACTATTTAGACACCTACTACAGCAGCCATGCACCCGCTGCTGTTTGCCACCATAAAACCCACTCAGCATGAATGTAAAGCACTCCTATTAAAGCTCATGCTGCCATTGTTTTCAGAGACGGGCACATTATTGTAAAATATTCAAGCTGTTCATTCTCTAAATGCTGCAACCGGAGAGATTTTAAAGCTCCCCTGTGATCCTTTAAGACTTAAAATTCTACATGTGTTCTCAGTTTGTGAATAAATGTTGATTTCGTTTATATTTGAAAGCACCTAAATACCACATTAAAAGACAAAGAGATGTGCTTATAATCAAATTAAATTAACAATCACATTTTATTAGAAATGTGATTGTAGGATTAGTATGTGATTAGTAAGAGAAGAAGTTCAAGATGGTGATTAGATCCTGATATGCCGGCAAGGATTTAAGAAAATAATGTTTTGAAGTTTAGTGCAACACATGTCAAAGGGTGTAATGAGCTGCGTTCTAGCTTTTCGTTTTTGGTTCTTGTTGAATCCAGAATTGGGTTAAAATTCTGCTTCTCACATAAAGTGGATTGACAGGCCTCTTTGTACCACATCCTCCCACCAGAGAACTCATGCTGAGTCCAGGCTTATTTGTGGTTCTTAGAATGGAGACAGACCTGCTCTCCTCTTAAGATGTTAAGATTAAACTTTCCTTTTTGACAAAACATACAGTTTGGGCTGGACTGGGTGACTCTGAACTATCCTTTAGAAATGTAGTCAGCTGGGAGAAATCCAGTGATGCACACAATATTTATTCTCCACTCTCCTCTTCCCTTTTATTTCTTTTCTTTTCCTTTCAGGTTCATATGTCACTACTGCATTTTATTGACTGTTGTCTATTCCAGCTTTTCCACAATCATTAGAGTGTTCAGTGAAAGCGAATATTACAGAAATTAATGAATTTGGTCTTAAATTTATACACAACATTTTTCTGTGCATCACGAGACGAACATTATTGGTCACAAACAAAATCCTTAATGCTTTCATCATCTACCCAATGACATGTTGTTCCACAGCTCAACCATAAATGTGCTGGACTGTACGCTTTAAAAAGAGCTACTTTGACATCTTGTGCTGATGCATGCAGTGCTACACAGCATTATCATCATCACAGAAATCATTCCTGGTAGAGTATCTTTCATAGTCACCGCATTTAGCAACTGCTCTCTGAAACAGAATGAGGGGAAAATTTTGAATCTGATCCTCATTGGTTGTCGTGAGCCAATTTAAGTATCGGGGTCAGCTCATGCAACCTGAGCTACTGCTGCAAATTGGCAACATAAAGATGCAGAACTAAGTCAACCAAGTCATGGAAGATTGATAAGGCCTTTACCGATCATACATCCTGTTTTCCTCTTGTTTACAAGGATTCAGGTACACAGTGAGAAGAACAGTTGCCAACATCCAACCATACTTTAATTGAACTGTGAACTATCACCATAGCACATTTCCTTTAAAACCAGTCTTGTGTAGCTCTCTTATTAAGACTATCGTCATAAAATAACTATGTAACAGATTAATGATAACAGGAGGATCAATAGGTGTTTCCTTGAACTACAAGTCAGAGAAGCTTTTGTAAACTATAGACTGACAACTAAGAATAAACTGAGCAAAGTCTACGTGCAGTACTGTCCTGTTCACAAGATAATCTATCTGGACAAACCAGAAATGCAAACAGTTCCAGTACTCTATGCTGATCATTTACAGCCGTGTCAAACATGATTCATGCAGTCAGAACTTTAAGTTATACAACTGATTTAAAAATGGTACAACCTGTTCTCAATGCCCTCCAGAGCTGACCTATTCCTGGCGGTGTGTCAGGGAGGGCTAAAAATGTCTCATGATCCCAGCTGAGCACAAGCAAACCTGTGGCAATGCACTACCGTGGGACTTTCCCCTCGTGTTGGTCTTTTTAGTGACTCCACATGGTATCTTGAGTTTACAGACCAGAGTGAAGGACAAATACAGGTTAAAGAGGTTAAACAAAAACAACACAGCCCGTGAGGGCATCCAGGAGCAGCAAATACAAGAAACACCAGGGTGTCCAGATCCTCTTTTATTGTCATAGCGCCATGTTCTTCTGTAGTATTTAATGAGTTTTGGTTGCTTATTCACTTTATTAATCTTCTTTCGGTGTTTTTGTTTTCCTATTTGTCTCCAGTGTTTCTCAGACTTTGCCTCTGTCTGTCTTGTCTTTATTTTAGTGTCTTTGTACTCCTTATGTCCACTGTCTTTTTTATTTTGGTTAATACACTTCCCTCCATGTCTGCTGTGCCTTGAGTTCCCTCCTTTGTGATTGTTTTCCTCACCTCAATTTTCCCTTATCTGGATTCCCTGTTTGGTTTATGCCTATTGAACTTTACACATCTTTAGTTCTAGATCAGCTGAAAAAGGCTGGTTTTATTGTTGATAACATTGCCAGCGTGAGCTTACTGAACTTGGGTCATTTCTCCACTAACCAATAAAAGCATAAACCCAAAGCTTTTGTGCAAATAGATGCAAAATAATTACTTTAAGTTTTGAAAATGCCTCGTGGTGGTGGTTTGGTTCCCTGCCTACCATTCTCTCACTTCTTTAATTTGCAAAGGTGAACTTTGAAGGATGAGTGAGAACTGTCTGTTGAAATGGGTCAAAATCATCATGCTAGCTCTTCTTTTCATGCAGAAATCCTACAGCAGGCTAATTTACAATATAAAATATGCTGTCTTTTTTTAAAAATGGATTTAAAACACTTATAATATCTCTGATTATATGACTTTTTAGTTGCACTTTTTAATATCAAACTATATCATTATGTCTATTTATAAAGATGGCCTAAGGCCTAAGAGGCCTAACTGGTTTTTGGTTTCCCATTTATATAATCCTAAAGATGTCCCTCCATCTAAGGATTTATTACAGAAGTACACTACTTCAGGTTTGTGTTATTCTTTAGGGTATGTTGTTATTAGACAGACTGAATGTTTTTCTCTATATGATGCATGTCAGTGAAATAGTTTAGGAAATCATATCTTTTCTGAATGCTGACTCTGTGCAGTGAAAGAGCCTGGCATGGCCGCAGAGCTCCCATCCAGACCAGACACTCTAAAGATAAATGGGGAATGTGGGGCAAAGGTATCTGGTTCATGAATCGATGCCTCCCCAAAGTCCAGCCTCTGACTCCCAACAAATGTACAACTTTAAACTGCTTTGATAAGATAACAGGAATAACAGGAATCAGCTTTGTTTGACTTCTCAAGTAAAAGGGTTTATACTGTTTGCAGGGGCACTGCTCGCATCCTTTTTTATGTCTATGTTTGACTGGCAGCATGGCCTAAGAACGTGGGTTCATCTGTCACTGAGGGACATTTCATGTTGAAATCCAATCCTGATTGATTTTCTCCACAGGCCACAGATGTTTGTCTGTGTTTTTGTTAGTATTTCTTCACAGGATCAAGTTTAGCAAACTGAAAAAAATCTGTTTTGATTTGAAGCGACACTCCGAAAAATGCATTTCGAAACACTATGATTTCAAAGGCTTTGCAGTAGCGTCTTTTATCCAACAATGTCTGAGTGAAATTTATTCTTAACTCTATGTAACAAAAAAAAAAAAACAATAAAGTGTTTGGAAATAAAATTAACATAAAAAAAATGGTGGTAAAATAGACCTTGGGTCGAAAACACTCATGTCAAATTGTAACTTGAACTTCATATGGCCTCTTTGAGGCTATACTATTATGTATGTTTGACTTTACTAGAAGATTTAAATGCCTCATTAACTGTTTTACTGGCGATGATTTGAAATAGTTCAAATGATCAGTTTGATTGTTATAGACTCAACGACCACCATGTTACTTTCAATATTAAAACAAACAAAAAAACATTCACGCACTTAGATACGCCAGTTCAGCTGCTACTAGCAGAAACTCACAGAGGAAAGACGATTTAAGTGAGTTTAAATGTGGCATAGTTATTGGTTGGACAGGCTGATCTGAGTAGTTCAGAAACTGCTGATTTACTGGGATTTTCCCCAAAACAACCATCTGTAGGATTTTCAGAGGATGGTCTGAAAAAGAGAAAAGTGTGCAGCAGTTGTCTGGGTGAAAATTTCTTGTTGATGTCAGAGGTCAAAGAAAAATGATCCGACTGCTTCAAGCTGATTGGAAGCCAGATACTGGAAAAATGTTTCCTGGTCTTGTGAGTTCTGTAGGAAGGGTCAGCAATTAGTATAAAACAAAATGAATGCATCAATCCATCCTATATCAAGCTGCTGTGTGTGGGTTAATTGTGTGGGGGATATTTTCTTGGCACACTTTGGGTCCCAACTGCAGCAGCCTGCAGCCTACCTGAGTATTGCTGCCTGACCATGCCCGTCCCTTTATAACCACAGTGTACCCAGCTTCTGATGACTGCTTCCAGCAGGATAAAACACTATGTGTTATCCTGCTGGATAACACATAGTGTTTTCGATCCCCGGGCTCTCTGTCCTGGTCGTCGTGTCCTTGGGCAAGACACTTTACCCTACCGCCTACTGCTGTTGGCGATATGGCAGCCTCGCTTCTGTCAGTCTGCCCCAGGGCAGCTGTGGCTACAACTGTAGCTGCCTCCACCAGTGTGTGAATGTGAGAGTGAATGAATAGTGGCATTGTAAAGCGCTTTGGGTGCCTTGAAAAGCGCTATATAAATCCATTATTATTATTATTATGTCACAAAATCATCTTAAACTGGTGTCTTCAACATGACGGTGAGTTCACTTCACTCCACAGTCTTCAGATCTCAATCCAATAGAGCGCGTTTGTCATGTGATAGAAGACATTTACATCATAATACTGGCTTTCGATTGTCAAATGATTATTTTTAATTCCTAATAACATTTTAAGCCAGGTAAAGCCTTTAAATACTAATAACCGTTGAATAAGCTGACATGTATAATGATGTAAACAGACTTCTATTTTGTTTTGTGGGAATATTTACTTGTTCTGAGTCAGTGTACTCACTAGTACAAAGTCAATAACAGAGAACATGTGTCAATAGTCTGTCATGTGATTGCTGATTATTGGAACATTCACGCTTTACCTGTGCAGCACTTGCTGCACACTGTTTCCAGCAGTGAGCACCCTACGTCTCTGACACTCACGATATCCTGATGTCACAGCACTGATTATTTCTCCATGTTCTCGTTAATGTACTTTCACTGTTTTCTGATTTGCAGTCTTTTTCTGCTTATCTGCTCCTATCTCTGGCCTATCTCAAGTTTAGTATTTGGGGGGGTTTTGTGCTTCAGTGTAGGATGACTGATCATTTTTATTTTGATAAAGAATTTTGTTTGTGTACTTTTTGGTTTTCCTTCCTCCCACCATGTCTTGTTGTCCTCAACTAGACTGGAGAATATGAGCTTCTGAGTATCTAAAGTCCTTTCCTTCTCTTGTTTCTGCTTGACTCTTGATCCACCTGCTTCTGTGGTTTTTGTTTGTTCATCATTCTCGTCAGTCCTCACATATAAACCAATATTAAAGTGTTTGCAATTTCAAAGAAATCTCAAAAGTCCTGGTTTGTCACTTTTACAACCTTAGAAACTGAGGCCCCCACCTGTGTCATGGAACTGCTCCACCCCTCTTCTTCAATCTGGGGTTCTCAGGTCCTCAGATAGAGGCCTTCTCATGATCAGAAAATTAAAAAAGGGATTCTGCCTTCTAAGTATTAGCTCCAAAACAATGGATTAGCTTACCACTCTGTATTTGCTCACTTGACTCTTGGAATCGTTTAAAAAGCAGCTCAAAACTCATCTGTTCAAACAGGCATTTAAGTGTTTGTAATTTTGTACTACTATGTTTATGTTTGGCTTCTGTCCGTCCACTTTGCCTTTGGCATGGGCAGATTTGTATTTGTTTACCTATGAAAAGCACCTTAAATAAACTTTAAGTACTTATAATTTTGTTTTGTCGTAGTGCATTTTATTGAACTGTTTTGCTTTAATTCTATTTTCCTATAGATTGTATTTAAACTTTTGTGATAAAGAAACTTTAAATGAACATTTACACATTGAACTACTGTCTGTAAGGCTGTGCTACATGCAGCATTTATTTGGTTCCCTTGCAAACATTAATCATTACTTTTCCATCTGCTTTCTGTGGCTCTGCTGCCCTCTTGTGCACAATATACTTAATACGGAATAAAATGAGTAAGTGTTGAAGCAGCTCTGTGTTTAATTTTTTTTTTTTTATTTGAGCCTTCAGTTGATTCAAAATGCTGCAGCAAGAGTACTGCCAGGGAGTAGAAAGAGAGACCATATTTCTCCCATACTGGCTTCTCTTCATTGACTCAGAATTTAAAATTCTTCTCCTTACCCACAAGGTCTTAAATAATCAGGCCTCGCCTTATCTTAATGACCTCATAGTACTATATCACCTCAATAGAGCACTTCACTGTCAGACTGCTCATTTGCTTGTGGTTCCTAGAGTAATTAAAAGATGAATGGGAGGCAGAGCCCTCAGCTTTCAGGTCCCTTGTCTGTGGAACCAGCTCAAGAGACAGACACCATCTCTGCTTTTAAGATATAGCTTCAAATTTTCCTTTTTGATAAAGCATATATTCAGGATTGGATCAGTTCAGCATGAATCCACCCTTAGTTACGCTGTAATAGGTGCAGACTGCTGGGTGCTTCCCATGATGCACTGTTTTGTTTTTGCTTGCTATGTGTTTATTCACAACTTCGCATTTAATAATTACTTATTAATAATCTCTGGCTCTCTTCCATAGCATGGCCCTCCTCCCTGACCCTGGTTCCGCTGGAGGTTCCTTCCTGTTAAAGGGGAGCCACTCTTGTCTGGTGCTTGCTCATAGGAGGTGTTTTGATTGTTAGGATTACAACAATCTCACAATATAAATATAATACAATACATTTACAATATAAAGTCCCTTGAGGCAACTGGTCTTGTGATTTGGTGCTATATAAATGAACTGAACTGAGACTCTTTATTTTTGCAGAAATTAAAGAAAAAAAGTAAAACACCACGAGCCGAGGTCTCAGTTTGATAGCTCATCGCACTGTTTTATTCAATTACTGACATCTCAGGAGAAGAGGAGAGCCTTGCAACTCTGCTGTTGGTAAACCACTGGTGTTTTTTTTTTTTCATAGCGTTGATGCAACACTGAAAAAGCGCTATTTCCAAACAAACACAGGTCCCTCATTAGTGATATGTAAGAGGCAGAGAGAATCTCACCTGGACAGTTTTGCATGAAACATACAAATGAAACAGGTTCAACCTTTTTCTTTTGTCTTTTTGTAGTTTCACATATAATAATAAATATCCATACCTATAAACACTCCAAAAAATTAAGTCACAGGTACTGGAAAAAGCTCCACTTTTAAATCACAATGATAAATGTACAAAACAATAGACATCTCATATAAATGTTAATGGTTTTCGTTAAGAGATTTAAATCTCATTTCAGAGGAAATCAGCGGATAAAAACTAAACTTGGAGATTCAGTATTACCTGAGGTTTATGGGTTCCCCTTAAAAGGCCAGGAGAGGGGAATGGCTTTTATGTTACCGAGGAGATATTACAACAGGTCAAAGTGTACCTTTCAGGACACCTGTCGGGTTAAGGACAAGGAGTTTTCCCTGACAACGCGGCCGGGATATTAAAAGATTATGAGCACTTCATGTAGAAAATAAATGTACCTACACTCCATCGTTCTCCGTTTAGGCCACAATAGTCGTTTAAAACAGCTGATTAAAGTAATCAAAATCCTTAATTAATCTTTGCTGGTCCACTTTGAGAAGTTGCGAAGCTCCCGTTTTACTTAATATTAACTTTTAAAATGCTGGAAGCCACCACAACGCCGAGCCGACAGCAGCCAGTTGTCACGGCACACTCTGACCATGTGACCAGGTAGTCAAAGAGGTCACGTCTGCACTTGATGCAATGAAACAACAAAAAGAAAATACCTGGGCAAATGTACACAGATTAGAAGGAGAGGAATAAGTGTGAGAGGCAAAAAATATGTCGGAATAAAACGCGAAAAACAAACAAAAGCAAAATATTCTGAAAAACTGTACATGTAAACATCACACTTTCACTGAGTCCAAAACCAGAGGGGAAAAATACAAAGCTTCACACAGGTTTACAGTACAACCTCCTGCACAGAGCTACAGTCACTTATCCGTGCAGAAGAGGCAACAATTGAAATAATATAAATAACAATAGAAGTAATACAGACCACCACCAAATGATAAGTTAAAACAGGCAAGGGCTAAACCACTTTGATTTTTTTTTAAACAGCGCTGTACCCACAGAAAAAAGAAAAGGTTTAAAACATCTTTTATCACTCTTTGTACAGCTATACAGTACATTTATCAGACCACTTTAGCAATCCACAAGCTACCAGGGCATTTTAATCAACACCAATAGATTACATTATCCAGTCAATACAAAGAGAAAATCCATTGGGCATTATCAAAAGAAACCAAAACGGAACAAAACAAAAACAACAACATGACAACTAATGGTTGTCGTTGATCACAGTAACTCTAGCACAGCTAAAATGTTGCTCAGCGTAGACTTGAGACAAAATATCGATCTGCAAGCAAATGTTTGGTTGTGAAGATGGGACGAGGTTCAACAAGGTGTCACATGTGGAGGATCTGCTATGGCTACAGTAACAAACAAGCAGGTTGGAGGAGACGAGGAAGACGTGTGTGAGGACTCACGTCCCGTGTACATCTATGATTATGTCTGTGTGAGGCCAGAGGGGTGTTTCATAAAGTAAGATGACCAGTTAAACCAAGGCTGTTTCAGCAACATCACAAATTCACTCACCTTTAGGAGGCTTAAACCATAAATTCCATATAAAAGATGGCTCTCATATGATTAATTGGTTTGTGAAGCCTCAGTTTAAGCATTTTGACTGAGACATGTTGGGATTTTTGGAGCCAGAAGTGATCGTATGTGGATAAGAAGGCAGATTGCTGAGATATCAGAAAGCCTGGGACAAAAACTGCATCCAAATAAGTCCAAGCATAGACACTTTTCATCTAGTTAATAAAACACTAGACTTTAACGTGCCAATCACAAACTTTCTGGATATTTGCACTGCGCAGCAAAAAATAAAATGTCTCAGATTTTCCCATAAAAAATTCTACAAAAGGCACGAACAGCAAAAACATGGCGATAACACAAATTAGCCAGGGTGAGGCCTAGCAGACTCTGATTACATCCCCTAACCTTGAGCTTTACAGCCTCAAGTGGTCACTAGAGGAACTGCAGTTTTTGGCACTTGGTTAAAATGTTTCCAGTTCTGCCCATTCTAGCCAATCATGACCATCTACTCCGTAAAAAGCGGGTTTATTAGGATGACTGGCACACCTGTAAGCTGTAGCCCAGTTTCAGTGCTGTATAACAAATTTCATTGCTATGGCCAGCTCTAACTAATTAAGTCTGAAAGCAATTTGGCTCCTTGGTTACATGTCAAGGAAATCATAACTAAAGTATATAAAAGCTGAAAAGATTTCAGACTAACTCTTACATTTCTCTGCTAATTTCAGGCCGCTGAGTGCGATTAGCTTTGATGTTTTTTCAGTCATTTTTTAAAGTGTTTACTATACCTAGGCCATAAGACAGAACAGCTCTTGAACTGCGACTTCATTGTTCAGCCCCAGAGGCCACTGCTAACCTTTTTTTTAAACTTTGCTGAAATTTTTCTTTTAAATCTCTTTAATATATCTTTCACGGTTATTCAGCCACGAACGTTACAGCTACTTTTCTGTTTTCTTATCTATGAACTAATCAAACTAAAGTTTGAAGTCGGACTTTACCAAAGCTAAGATTACTAGGTGCGGCACAGTGGTTAGCACTGTATGACACTTCAAACAGGCTCCAGCCCCTTGGGGACCTTAACTGAATAAGTGAAAGAAATCTGATTGGTCATTATCAGCTTTAAGGATGGTCTCCAACAAGGCTTATTCAGGCCTTTCATAACAAGCATTGCTTCTGTCCTCTATTATGAAACACCGCTCAGATGGACCGAACACACTGATGAGTTTAAACTCCGATAAAGGAGCTGTCTGATGTTTTGTTTTTTGTTTTTTTGTTTCTTGATGAAAACTACCTCTGATTGTGACTTATGTCAGATTATCCTTTGTTATAATCATTTGTCAGAACTGAAGCTAATTATTCAAATGAGGTAAAAACACACTCAAATCATTGTGTTACCTTCATCCTGAGCTATAAAGTGCTTCCAAACTTGCAATAGATAATAGAATTTAAATGTGAATGTAAATGTGAATGCAGCCCAATCATGACATGGTAATAAAACACAGGTCCCGACTCACTAGCCAGGCCTGCAGGTGGTGAGAAAGAGGTGAATGACCCTGAAGAGACTGATTAATGATACATGTGATAGGATTTGTGATACATACAGAAATATAGCTCTCTAAACTTTGACAAATCAGTAAGGTGCGAGCCGCTTTCGGCTGCTCGAAGAGTCTTTGTCTGGAATGTTTCAGCCTACTGAATTAAATCGTCACAGATTGATGCTGTTTACAAACTGCGTCACTCCACTTATACACAAACAGGAAATCAACACACTGTCAACATCGACAGAAAGGATTAAAAGAACACACATAAACACACACACATACAGAACTGTCTTTGTGCTGAGTGACTCACCATTAAAAGTTGTGAGGCTGTGCTCTTGATCGGCTTTGAGTACTCGTTTGTGTCCTCAGTCCACACACATGCACAAACATAAACACACACACACCATAGCAGAGAGCTGGGAGAGTAAACTGTGATGTGATTACATCTTTTTCAAAGATTGTCTCTTGCTTCTTTTCAAACTGTGTGTTTTCAGACGTGTTTTTAATGAGACTGTGATGCAGGGTCAGAGGGGACGATTCAGACGGACGCGCGCCCAGACGAAGGAGTTTCTTTTTGTCTGAACATCCCGCCCGCTCGCGCGCTCACACGGCCTCCGCCGCAGTCTCTAATGGATGCATGTGAGCTCTATGTACCTTTTCTAAACGTAAGAATAGTCACTAAACACTTCCTCCACGAAACAACCCGCCCTCCCCTGAAAAAGACGTGCAACATAAAGTCCCGTTTTTTTCTGCCAGGTCCCTTTTTTCCTTTTTTGTCACTGACTGATCCAAGTACACGAAAGTGCCTCAGTTATGAGGTTAGCGATAAAGATCAGTAATCACAACAAACAACAACATTGAAATTGGCTACAATGCTGCATGGGATATCATTACTTTTTACAACTTGACAGTAACAGCAAGAGGGGAGGGTAGTTAACCCTCTTAAAATGCCTCATCAAGTCATTTCAGCAACCATTACCGATTATCTTCAATATTGCACCTTTTTCCACTTTTCTGGTTATAAAACCAAGAGTCTAAACAATAAATTCATCTCCTTTCTCTCCCTGACAGGAGTCTGTGACCTCAATTTGCATACCCAGGCCTCCGAAAAAGCCTCCTTCCCTTTGAGTAATGAGAAACTGCCCGTGATAGAAATATTCATAGTAGGATAAGTGAAAACGAAAAGGTGCGCTGGGTAATGACTCTTTGTCTCGTAGTCTGGAAATCACTCCAACCGAGCAGAGCAGAGGTATAATATTGACCACGCGTTGATGGATCTGCTTGTTTTGGTCAAACTTTACAGGTGAAAACTGTCAAACACTGTCACTGCTGATATTTTCGTGCTCTACTTTGTAACATTTTTTAATCTTATTATTTTTTTGGAGTATATATATATATATATATTTATATATATATGAAAGTCAGCATATCCGACAGTAGCTGTTGAGGTTAACAGGTCAAGTGGCAGATCGCCACATCTTTTAGCAGCAATTCATCTGTGGACTTTCAGTTATCCGGTTATCATTTAGAAACGACTCGATTCACATGACCCAATCAAATCACGCCACTGTACAGCATATTTTACACACAAATAGAAAGAAATAATGATGCTAATTCACTGCTAGGAAACTATTCATTTGTCCAAACGTCTGCACAAATGAGCTGACTTGGCATTACGGTGGTTAAGCTGATTCAACACCTCAGTCTGTGCACCAATTTTTCCTATTTTTCCTATTTTTTTTTTCACATAGATCATCGCTTCCTGAGACAAATGGAGGTTGAGGTGCTAAGATGAATTGAATGGGATGAATGGCTACAGATAACAGGGCACTATAAGGTCAAAGTGAACCAAATGCATAAATAAACATCTTTCAGCCTGTGATATGTTCTGGCCCGCCCAAAGACAAACATGTGGGGATAAGTATCATACCTACAGGGCCCACTGTGCGCTGCAGTATCACTCGTGTACAACTGTGTCTTTGTATGTGAGAGTCTGCCCCGAGACGGACAGGCCGAGGAGGGGGCAGGGAGCTGGCACGGTGTGGCTCGGACTCAGTTCTGCTGCAGGATCAGGTTTTCCAGCTCATCTGCTGAGCGGAGCAGGAAGGCCGCGGACTCCCGGTACCCCGCGATGAGCTGCCTCACCGCTGTCACCTCTGGAGGGCTGAGCTGAGCGGAAGCGCCGCCTCCGCCACCTCCCTGACCGTGACTGTTGGAGCTGGAGGAGGAGGAGTTTGGGCCGACAGATTTCATACTCAGATCTGTGGGACCTGCGGAGGCAAACAGAATATTTTAGGGAAGTCAGACGATACAGGAAATACATTTAAGTGGCTCTATGTTCATTTCTAGCCTCATCTTTGTATTTTTAGATCGTACTAAAGTGGCTTTGGATGGTTCACAGTCCAAAGAAATCTGTAATCCCTCAACTGTTCATGACAGACAGCTGCCCCTCCCTGAGCCTGCTGGAGGTTTCCTCTTGCTAAAAGAAAGTTCTTCCTTCCCACTGTCACCAGTGGGAGGGTTGTCGTCTGACTGTGGGGTTTTCTCTGTATTACTGCGGGGTCTTTACCTTAATATAAATCACTGAAAAAAATCAGTCTATTCTATTATATAAGCAAAAATGATGCTTTAAATGGGCTAACCATGGAAACTGGTGAAGTGGCAGTTAAAGTGTAAAGACGTCGAAGTAAAGGACAGTGAGAGATGGGGGCGTCAAGAAGCCTGTGATGATTTGGACACGTAAAGTAGCCGTCCTCCCCCAGATATAATTGTTTTATCACAGGGCTGGTTGAACGTCACATGTAAGCAAGAAGAAGAAATCTCAATTAAGGAGATAAGAAGAAATGGATGAGTGAAATGATGAAGGTGTGGCCTGAGAACTGCTGACAGTGAGTCCTCAAAAGGGAAATACTGCAGATTACAGCCTGCGTCATTTGGTGTAAATGTAAGTTTTGTGTGTATGCTGACACATTATGCCCCAATATATACCTGTAGATCTAAGGCAGGGGCGTCAAAGATAAGGCTCAGGGGCCAGAATCGAACAGCCAAAGTCTCCAATACGGCCAACAGGATGACTTTGGAAATGTGAAGAAGGGTATGGGTTTTGGACTTTTACATGTATTTTCATAAATTTTACAGCTTTTCCTACTGATGAAAACCTCCAGCGTCATTTATACTACATCAAAGTAATGAAGTAATACATGAACATTTAAATGACCGAGAAGTTTCATATTTTTCACTATCTACAATAGAAATTGCTATTTTGTGGCTCCACACAATTTAATAAGAAAAAGAAAAAACAGAGGGTAAAAAAACAAGAAAAAACTTTGTTTCATTAACAGATCCGATCGGGCAGTTATTACTTACAATTTAGTCCCAAAAGTCAGGCTGCTAGATTTCATATTTACTATAAAAGTATTTCTCTATCATGTAGAAAAACTCAGACATGCTGTTGAAGTACTTTTTTCTTATTTGTCGATAACTGAGGGATTAAAGTTCTTTATAGCGACAAAAACAGGAGCTTCAATGGGCCGGCCCACTTAAGGTTGAAGTGGGTTATATGTGGCCCACAATGTAAAATTAGTTTAACATTGTTGGTCTAAGGGAGGAAGAAGTGACCTTTAGAGTATCAGGGTGGAATCACTTCATTGTATTTAACAGAGAAATTAAAGAGAAAATTGTGGGAGTATGTTATGTATCAATGCACATCAATGCACAGATTATTATTATTATTAGCTTTTTTAAATGTATCTGAATCCATGAACGTTAACCAGTGACTGGAAGAGGAAGTCTTCATATGTATATCCTCAGGCTAACTGGAAGCTCCTGGTGAAAGGCATCATCACCAGAATAACTCACCAGGTCTCAGATTATCTATATGCTAATCTTACCAAGTCACACTGGTTTATTTCAGGCAGGGTGGTGACCATTAAAAGAAGTCACAAAGCAGGCTTCTGAGCTGCAGCTTATTTCACAAAGGTACAGATGTACAAATGTTAGGTAGTTTTGGTAAATCTTAGCAAATGTGTAGAAGTCCTTTTGCCATTGATTACCACTGATTCCATTAATGACAGATAGCCATACAAAAATTCATCCTCATTACCATGCGCAAAGTCTACAAAATGTGGAATATGTGTTTTCAGTGTGAATGGACCAGCCATGGAGCATATATAAAAGGTTTTTTTATTTGTTTTTGGCTCTACCTATGTTTGTTTGTTTGTTTGTTTGTTTGTAACTTGGTGAGAGAAACCAAAGTCGATGAACTCTTATATGGCAACATTTGATTGTAAGAAGGCCACACCCAAAACACATCTATTGTCTATTTTACTATAAAGTAAACCCCAGTTTACAAAATGAAGATCAAGTTTCAGATCAAGGGGTCATAAATAAAGTGAGAAGTAGGGTCATTTTTCCCCAAAGGCCTCTTTAAAATGTGGCTTCCGTTTCCTAACCAGAGGTGATGCCCCCTGCTGGCCATAAAAAAGAATACATGTATTTTTACACTAGCTTTTATATCTAGTTCATTAAATACAGTCTCTTAAATACTGTGGGTTTCCTTTTGACCCTTTCTTTTACAAGTTATGAAGGCAGATGATACAATCCAATGAAAGCGACTCACCGTTGGTTTGCGCAACATCAGAGTTTTGCTGGGTGCTGCCGACCGTCCCATATCCCCGCAGATTATAGTTGAGGCCTCCGTTGGTGTAGAGCTGGTCTTGGGCAAAAGCTGCACTGGAAATGGAAAATCCCGAAGGAGCCACGGGGGCTGGGTCCCTCAAGATGGGTTTGTCAATAGAGGCTGGCTCATCCTACAAGAAATTAAATATTTTCAGTTTAGGCAGAACATTGGATTTTGTGTTGTGCAGTCTGCTGTTAATGACGCATGGCCAGCCGAGCACATTCCCAAATCCCTGCTGGGCAGATTCACAAACACCAACTGCCAAGATATTTACCGTCGCTTGGTAGACATCGAGCCGCATCCTCTTGGCAGCATTTCGGGTTTCGCTCTCGCAGGCGGCAGCGAGGATGTTCTCGGCCATGGCAGAGGTGAGGTGGGGAGGTGTTGGTCGTATCTGGCAGTGGGGCGAGTGAGAGGTTTTCATTATGAATGTGAATAGTTATGAGCTGAGCAGAAAACACTTAATCTGGGGGCACTTTGTACCTCAAAACCGCCTTTTTTCATGCGGCGACAGGATTTGAGGTAGGTGCGGATGCGCTTGCGGGAGCGCTCCTGGAATTCTGGGAACTGGCGGCTACAGGACTCAATAATGGCCTGGATCTTCTCCTTGGGCTGTTTGGAGATGGGCACCATGCGGTCCAGATTCTCATCCACGAACAGACGCACAAACATCTGACAGAGAGAGAGAGAGAGAGAAGGGGGAGGGGAGAGAAGGGATGTAGAGCAGAAAAAATCGTGGGGGTGCAGGGTAGAGAGAGAGGGGTGTGAGAGTCAAACAAAAGAGGGAAGGAAAGGCAGGGGAGGAGGTTGGGGGGGGAAGTAGAGGTAGAGTGGAAGAAGAGAGGATAAAGAGGGAGGGGGAGGTGATGACAACAGGAGGGATGGAAATTGAGTCACTGCGCAAATCCAGGGCAATATTTCTGGTTGTGTTGGCATATTTGGAAGTCTACTTTTGCTATTCTACTGGTTTCTTTTCAAACCAGAAATGCACAGAAAATGGATTTCACAGAGTAAATAGGATAGTTTGGAACAAGCTTGTATATGCAAATTCTTCCCATCTAGAAAACTTGTAAATATCATGCCCCACACCCACCTCCACCGCACCAGTAGAAACTGTGGTGTAATGAGCGCCAAACCCTGCAGAGACCCCTCTGTGTCACATAAAACTACATTTCAAAATATCAATTGTCAGTCTGTTTCTTCTTTGATACCTTTATCAACCCTTCTTACTACCACCACATTATTATTTACTTAACAAGCTACTTTTAGCTGCTCCCTTATTCACGAGGCATTACCACAGCAGGTAGCTCCACATATTTGAGTTTTTAGGGATTTTTGTCTCCTCCCAAGATCAAACCAGGGGTCTTTTGCTTGTTAAGAGAATGTGAAAAACTACTACACCACGAAGCCACTTAATAAGAGTACTAATACAAATGTTTTGGGTCATGATTGCCATGATTCATCCTTTGTTATTTGTTTGTTTTCACAATAAAAAGAGCAAATGCAGAAGATATATTATAAATAAATGTATATTGCTGAAAACAAGGTTATTATTGGTAACTAAATCCTCTAAACTCCACCTCTGTCACAAATGAGATAACAATCTCAAGCGAAAGCTTTCAGCGTGTAGTAGAAGATAATCTACACCCCCCCCCCCCCCCAAGTCCCGCACAGAGCCTTTCCCAAAACTTGATTTGCTGCCAAAAACCCCTAAAAGCGAAAGCCACTGTGTCCATAACACCACCAATCAGAAAACACACATCAGATCACGTGACATTTAAACAGGTCAAATTATCATTATGTTGTTTGTACATACCTGATATGACGAGTACAGTCAAATTATTTATTTCATTTCTATTTTTTTAAATACATCATTTCATATTTATCTTTATTTATTCTGAGAACAGTTTATGGTGTAGTTATTGTGTAAGGTCTCCTGTTATTGTCAAGCAATAAGGTGTTCTGTTTTACTGCTGGTCAGTTTGTTCCAAGTGCATCTTTACTGAGTTTTGTCCTCTGTCTTGTCCAAAGAGGCGGACTTTGAGGTTTAAAAAGTGCGCATGGACATAATGAATTTTTGTTGCAAAAGACAAATTTGCTACTAACCAGTGAAGTGACTTAAGTTCCATATCTGAAAAATTCATTTAATTACTAAAATTCTTGTAATTTAAATTGAAGAGAAGGTACCGAACCTGAATGTGGAAAATAAAATTAAAAAATTATTCTTGTGATGTTCTTAAATCTCTGTCTGACAAATACCGCCCATATCGCAAAAACAAAAATTAAGAAAATGATTAAAACTAAACATTATTTACCTCACTTCAAACTACACTAAGCTGAAAGCAAAAAATATTAAACTGAATAAAAATAAAACCTACTGAAAAAATACAAAAACTAGACCCCGTTGTGCTGGAAACACATCATTAAACCATAGGCTGTCATCTTGTGAGACTGATTCAATATGTAGCAAAGCAATAAAGAATAGCATGTGCGCGGAGTAATAATACATATGATTTAACATCTGTGCTGACAGGCTGATGAACAGCTCTGCGCTGTATTTTCCATCCACATTAATTTAGGTCTGCTGCAAATATTACTTACATTGAAGGCTTTAAGTCTCTCAGGGTCCAGCCCCTCAGCGTCATTAATCTTGTCGCTGTCATCATGGTCATCATGATCGTCGTCATCGTCGTCAATTATCTGTGCTCGAGCAGAGGTCAGGTCCTCTGCGCTCATGCTCAGCTCAGTTTTCACAGAGTCATAGCTTCCTGAGCTGTACGGAGGGGACTAAACACAGAGAAACACACAAAAAAATCCATTGTTGTGGATTACACAGACACACGGGAGTTTATCGTGATCAGTGCACATCATGTTTCTGCTGTTACCTTGTTGGTGTACTCGGTTTTTATGGGGTACTTCCTGTTGGGGTCTGCAGGGTAGGAGTTTGGTGGCGAGCTCCCCGCTGGCAGCAGTCTGTCGCTCAGATTCACCGGCTGCTGATCCTCCGAGGAGGATGAAGATGAAGTGGTGCTGAAGTCCAGGGGAGCGCTCACCCCGTTCTCTGCTACCTCCCCGTACGATGCCCCACCATCTGGGACGTTCCCACCCACGGCTAGCACCTCCGGGGAGGTCAGAGCCGGCAGCCCGTTGGCGCTGCCACTCTCTGAGGAGTCGTCA
Organism: Maylandia zebra; assembly: GCF_041146795.1. Taxonomy (NCBI): domain Eukaryota; kingdom Metazoa; phylum Chordata; class Actinopteri; order Cichliformes; family Cichlidae; genus Maylandia; species Maylandia zebra. The sequence continues at coordinate 29,049,505 of NC_135186.1, forward strand.
TCTGGCAGAGGGGAGGGAAAGAGACAGACGTAGATACGAAGATGAGCTGTGCAGATGTTTTCATAATTTAGCATTAATGTGGGGCTGTTTACTGGAATAGATTTTAGAGTGGGAGTTGGAGTAGGAGAGGGGACTTCCTGCCTCGTGCTCTGCATAATGAAATTGTGAAGGAAGTGTGCAATGAGGTCAACTGTCACCACAAATGAAAGTTAGAGTAAAAATAGGGAATCTTAAGAGTTTTGCAGGGGAAAAAACAGAAAGAGATGAGGAGGGACTAATGGGGAGAGGGCGAGCCTTCTTTTCCTGCTGTGTGCAGCTTTTAAAGCCAGTTACTGCTAAGATCTCTGCACGTGTCACACCTAGGTTTGGCGAAACACAGAATCAATCCCTTTCAGTGACTTGCCCCAATTTTTTCTCTCTCCTAATCTGTGAAGGTTAACATCGGCCTTTGTCCTACTTCTCTAAGCGGGGTGACGAGTGGATTGGGGCTGTGGTGGTGTCCCACCCTCTGTAAGACTGGATTTATGTGGATTAGTCCACTAAGAACAAGGCAAGCTGTTTCCTGCATAACACCAATCTGTAGCCTTCCAGATGTAAATAAAGATAAAAGGGAAAAAAAAATCACAGGGCGGAGTATGATGCTGAGATAAGAGAGGACTGTGCTGCGGCGGTTTGCAGCCACTTACCATCTTCTTCTTTAATGGTGGCTGCCGGGTTGCTGACCCTCTCTCCATTCGGTGGGCTCGACTCAGGCACTGGGGGCTGCTCAGCTGCGACCCATGTGGGCTCAGCGTTGTTCATGTCCTCGCTGCTCACCGAACTGTCATCCTGAAGGGAGGCGGCGTGAAAGAAAGACAGCGAGAGAGTGGAAAAGAGAAGTGAACAGGAGGGAAGAGGGCGTGGAGTGGTCCCTCACAGTTCTGACAACTTTGATTACAGTTTTTGCTGCTAAGGGACAGGTTGATACCGACCGAGTTTATCACAAACCGATATGTGCTTCGCCCTGTGTTAGTCCTTCCTTCAGTTTCTATAAGAAGCTAATGTGAGGCTTTATATTGATGGTGGGGATTTTTTTTCACAGATAATATCCTTGTTTTTGCAAAATGATGGCCATTTAAATTGCTTCAAGCTTCAAGCGCTGAAAATGACTGAGTGGAGTAATTTATGACCCCATTATATTTTATACAGGAATACCTTTTAATGGCTTTATTTGTGTTTATCATACCTATAACATTTCCTTTATCCAGTACAGAGATTCAAAAATATTCCAACGTCATTAGTCATAGTTTGTAAACATGCTTGTGCAAAAGGGAACTGAATGCGGAAAATTATACAAGCAAATTATGCTAAGAGCTTACAAAACAAATGTTTTTTTATTTAATATTATAAAAGCTGTACTTATAGTGTCTCCATAGTGCAGAGGTTAACACATTCAGTTGGGAATAAAAAAGTCTCGGGTTCATTTCCAGCTGGAGGAAAAAAATTCCCATTAGGGTGGCGTTAGGAATTTTTTTTTTTGTGAAATCTAACAGCTAAAAGTAGCTATCCTCTGAAAAAAAGATGCTTATAGTGTGAGTCTATCACAGTACAATTTAACGGGATAAATGGGTGTTATTATGTTACATCATACTGTTTTTGTCATTTGTTACTTCCGTGTTTCTGTTCCAAACTAAATCTAAACAAACATCTTATTATATTCAAAATATTTTTTGCAGAAAAATTTCAAATATTTTTTTGCAGAAATATATCAACACTGCTTAGGAAGTCTTATTATCAAATAATTACCAAACATTTTACCAATTCCAATAACATTAGTCTATAATGTTAAAATAAAACATATGTACAACATGTATAAATGACCCCACACAACCTTTTATTATTACCTGCTGCACCAATTCCTGTAAACATTCCTGTAGGAAGCATTTTTATGATTAAAAATACCAGAATTGCACATATAAATACATAAATTTGCTGGCTTGAAGGTTAAATTCTTCCAGCGAGGTCTCACTGAGCCCAGAATGTTCAGAGGAAACATCACAGCCACCAACTTCCAGTTCATATGTTTTTGGTGGATATTTTTTGGCTAAAAAGTGATGACATCAAAGAGCAGAATAAAGCAGGAGACTCTCTCTTTTAACTAATATTTTTCTTGGAGCACTGCTATTTTTAACTGTGTTATGCAGAAATCCTGAAGAAGCTTGTTCTAGCGTAAGACAAACGTGAGTAAGCCACGAGGGTGAGGATTAAGCGAAGGAGCGCTAAATAATCTCTCAAACTATTCACAGACTGTCCTGAGTTGGCTCCAAACTAAATGCATGAATCCTATTTACATTTCATACCAAAGCTGAGCTTCAAAGTGCAACCCAGGCCGATTTAATTCATGTTCGCATAAATGACCTGCATGCACGCTGTCATGTGTCTCACTCAGAGGGAGCACAACTACCAATGTGTGTCGTGAATGGAGCAGAAATGCATCTCGTCATCTCATTCCCCCCCACACGAGTACACAAATAGGCCTAAACTCCTGGGAATACGCAGCCTTCCCTCTGTTAGGGGGTTCGTGGAGGACCAAAATGCTCAGTGACAGCTCTATTAGGCACCAAGTGAGCCGTGGAGCATCAAAGAGAGAGAGGGGAGGGTTCCTAATTACATGTTTCTAAGTAGCTGAATGTGTAGCATCATTAATGTCTGTGCTTAGAAATAGATACATAATTTAAAGAGAGGCAAGGTTAACTTTTAAAACAGGCTCACTTCATGCATTGTAGGTTAGATGCATCACTCTTTGAAGATAGTAAAGCTTACAGTGCAGTTGAAAGCTTGCAGATGTTTGTCTTAAGATGGACAGAAATCTGCAGAGATCTGCAAAAAAAAATCTATTTGTCTTTGGAGCAAATATCTCAACCTCAACCCAAAATATCTTCTATTTTACCAACTTAACAATTAAGAAACACACCTAGAATACTATTTAATGGCAGACCATTGACTTTCTGTTTATATTTGAAGGCCTGTGACAAACCAAAATGGCCTCTTTAAGAGCACAACAGTGAGATGAAAAGGGTGGAAAACAAATCAAAGACTTGGTTTTGCCGCATGTTCTTTCACTCATTACATCTGCCGTTTGTTTCTTTACCAGACAGAAAGTGAGAGATGAATGTTAGCAGCCAACAAAGTTCTGCAAAACAACATGCAGGCAGCTGAGAAGTGAAGCTCCAACAGACTAAACACACAGTCGTGAATTTACTTGTGATCTGCTGCATTATGAAACAGCTGCTGCTCTGAGCTCCAAAACCAGTGCTGCACAGATATGGAACAAATTACTACAACGCTGAAATAAACCTCTGTGATGGTTAATAATTAAATTATTGGCCTGCTCACACTCTTGTCTGCGCACAGATGCGACCAACAGTCTGAGCGTTTGTTAATTTGTACTCACCTGCGAATCACAGTCTGGGTCATTGTTCCGGATAATCCTAATTATGCGTGAGTGAGGTCTACATTATCAGCATCAAGTGCCGCTCCCTGCACTTTAGTGGCAGCAGTTCCCGAGTGTTTCTGTCACAGCTACACATGGGAGTGGTCTCTCACATGACGTCACCACAGATTTACTAATCCTCATTTCACACTGGGCTGCTCCCCCCTCTGATTGTTTCGTATTACGTCCTATTTTCCCCGTACAGAGCATGTCTCCCTGCTGCCTCTAAAGAAAATAACGAGGTGACTCGTGCAGTCGGTGCAATTATACCTGGGGTGGAAAAGCTTTTATCTCTGCCCACACCTCACAAAGATCCACTTAGAGAGAGAGGCACTTACCCTTTCAGTGGCAGTCATGCACTGCAGTTTCATTTGTTTCAGGTAGGTGGCAGTTAGAGGCATGTTGTAATCGATGAGGTCCGGGACCAGCGAGGTCGGTCTGTCGTTCTCTGGTGAAGGAAAGCATAACAAACATACAGTTTATTGTGTAATTACAGTACAAGCATGAATTAAGGTAACCTAGTCATTATTATAATTGTGTTGCTGCTGTAATTATAATATTGAGGTGCTTTAATATTTATACTATTTAATATTTATACACTAATTATTAGTTATTCCACTACATTTACTTACTTGCTACTTTGAAATATAAAATATGTGATCACATTATAAAATATTCATTAATGAGTTACTACTGAGCCCATGTTAATACATCACTCTTGGGGTACTTGAAGTATATTGACTTTGCTATTTTAGTTCTCCACTCCTTTAACTAGCTTTCTTCTGATTGGTTGCCCCTCGCAGCAGTTTGTTTGAACACTGGGTGGGTGGAGCTTCTGCATTCACGGGCAGACTTGTTGTTGTGTTTCATTTCACTCAGAGGTTTAATTTCAGAGCTGGAAATGACGTTACTTCTAGTTGAGAGCGTTCCAGTAGCAAATTTGAAAAAGCAAATGCTGCTTAGCAAGGTACAGCCATTCATTCATCACTAGCATCACTGTTGTTTTGGGGGTTTTTTGTGCTTAAAAACACAGATAAAGTACGTTCATGGATAGAGCCTTATCAGTGCTCTGTGTATGGCTTATTTAGCGAGTCACAAACACACATCAGTGGCTGTACAGATGACTTCTTTTAGAGTTTTACCGCCGTTTATGTGAATTGCTGCCATCTTACATTTTTAAGTTCGGGTTGGTGGGACTGCTCTGACTTTCTGAATTGGAAGACTGACTTAAGGGGTGTTTCAGTTCAAAGCTACAACTGGAAAGTGTCGCTGAGATGACCATATTAGGGATCTTCCCTCTCAATTACATCATAGAGAGCCAAGAGTAGAAAAAACTGTGAGTAACAGAGTGTTTAGAGGAGTCTAGAACGTTAGCTTCTGGCTCACAGAGATTACTTGTGCATACAGCATACTTAAGATTTAAAAATTCGGCCATATTTAATATGAACATCTACCATTCTAACTGTATCAGAGAAAAGCGCGATAGATCCTTGTATTTACACTGGGTCAGCTCAGATTCTGTGATTTTATATCTCTGTCTGTGATGCTCTAGCGTGGACGTCAAAGCAGAAAAACCTCACGATGTAATGCAGTCAGCTGTAACACTACCACATTCTCAAAAACTACAACAGAAATGAGATCAGCACATAAACAACTGCAGTTTGCAGTACTAGCAATTAGTGTCTGTCTCTTGAAAGAGTATTTATTTAGCTAAACAACTATAAAACTTGAGAAAGAAAAATAAAACACAACAAAAGTGCACGGTTTCCGAAAATACAACTCACCTGCTGGAATTTGGAATATTTTAAAACAGAAAAACTACTATCTTTCTGTACACGAGTTAGTTTTAACATCATTTGTCATACTTAGTGAGTGACAGCTTTCTGGGACTTAAAAAATAAAGTTTATTGGTGTTTATTAACATCCATTTTCATTACAGTTATGCTATTCTGGCTAGAAACAGCCTCGGGTCTTGTTCAGTTTCTTTTAATATAATTTGTCACCTTTTACTCTGACCCCTTCTTAATGTCTTTTCATTTTATACATTGTCTAATACAGTGAACCCCCCTCTTTTATCTGTCTATCATCTCTTTTTCTTATAGTTTTGAAGAACTAGCACAAAGACTGGACTGGCTTTTCTCCCTTTGCTGAATCCCTCTGTGGAGAAGTTCTAAAAGCTCTCAGTTAATCGTGCAGACAAATGCTTTGTGTACAGCAGAGTTGCTTCAATACCCTGCAAAAGAAATCCAAGTCTCTGCTGTAGTTAACACCAGAAACCAAACGTGTCTGGCAAGGTGCCTGCAGTCTCCACACCGACCACTAGAGGAACTCTGTGATCATTTTAGAGGCTGTGTACGGTCCCAGAGAGCCGGCCCTCTTGAGTCTTTGTTACATCATGTCAGTGATGGATACACACATATGTTTTATTAATGAGGGTTTGATTCAAAACTCTTCAAAGTACAAATCCCTCAGATCATATCAGCTCATATTTAGTGTCTGACAGGACAATGTAGCATAATTTCTGTCATCCAGATGCCAACCCCCTCTATCTTATCTCTGTCCTATGTGATAAAACACAGTATATCTAAGAATATCATGATCACGTGATAGTAATTAGCTCTTTTCCATGTCAGTGTGTCAAAGCATCTCAGCATTAACAACTCTTAAAGGTTGATCTCAAAAATAGTGCATCAGTTAATGATGTCTCTGGGTTAGTGTGTGCCTTTACCTTTGAACTCAGCAGTGCTGGGGTTAATGTGCATCCTCTTCTGACACTCTCCACAGCTCATTAGGAACCGAGTCACCGCCTCTCTGGGCAGGAAGGCGTAGGTCTCTGCAATCTGTGCCGGGGTAGCAAGCGGAGGACACTGGGTTAGCAGATTTGGCTCAGGCTGTGGCTGAACTCAAACTGTGTGCAGGTGTTTTTTTTTTTTGGTTTGTTTTTTAAATTCCTCTATGCATGTGTGAAAGCATGGGGTCAGTGATTATGTGTTATCTCGACATGGCATGAGGAGGAATCCTCCCTCTAGGCGATCGCTGGTGCTTTTGGATGGCCTAATTCCAGCTGCAGCCCCCCTCCGTACTCCTGCTTTGATACCGTAAAACACAAGTGGTGCTCATCTTTTCCGATTCCCTTTCTCTTCCTGTTCTCTGGGGAGCAGCTAACTCATATCTACACCTCTCCTCTCATGTTCAGCCTTCCTTCCCTGTTTGTCCCCACTGCCATGCCACCCTCCCCTCCTCACCCCCTCTGGCGTTTCCCTGTAAAATGCGACCTTCACGTGACCATGGAGAGGCAGTGGGGTTGCCCACCACCCCTCACGGCCCCTAGAGGCAGCTGAGAGGGAAAGGCCACCCAGAGGAGCGCGCACGTCCCAGAAGGCCACAGTGACAGTTCCATATTATGCCCGGCCCCAGTGATGCTGCCTGCTCAAAAGGGTACACTCTATGAGACATGACAGGACCTCTCTACGGGGCAAGAGGAACTGGCTTTATGACTTTTTTTTTATTCCTGGGGGGGATGGCAGAAGAGGAGGGGTACCAGTGTCCTGCTAACCCCCCCATCCACCCACCCAGCCATAAATGCTGCCGCTGCACCTCTATGGCTGCAGACAAAGCCCCTCATTTTGTCAGGACAGCTTACACGGCCCGAGACCACACCTCAGTCTGCAGCAGAAACTAACAGAAGCTCTTTGTTCTAAAAGGATGAATAATGTGGCAGAAAAAAACATTTGTGGTTTGATCCCCGCATCGACTTTGTTTACTTAAAGCTAAAAAATATATATATATATATATATTATGATTCCCAGACTCACAAAATTTGGCCTTCTTTGATTCTCCTGGTTTTAGCCATGTGGATGATCAGAGTCTGGGACCCCCTACAAAGACCTCACTTGTTGCCTCTTCTTTTCAAATCCACTAATCACATTGGGATTATTTTAAGCTCTCTGCAACTGTGGGCCACATTTCACACAAAGGAAAAGAGAGGTTGTCAACACGCTTTTTATAGTCTCCCAAAAAAATCTGTTTTTAGTTACGCAATATTTCCAAGAGCTTCCACAGGCAAATATTCAGGTGAGAAACAGACAGATGATTATTAACTTTGGATAAAAATTACAGCTGCTAGAGCTAGCCTAATGCACAATACTTCTGCATTAGGCACGGATTTATTTTTTCCTTTGAAGAAACTTTATTATGAATTGTGCATTTTCATACTTTTCACGCACAAATGAGTTCACATTACCCAGTACAGCTACATGAAGTGCTCTACATCTTCCCAAGTAGTTTAATCACAGTGGTGGAAAAGTTACACTTGCAGGCCTCACAGTTTTTCACCAGTGGAGGGAGATTATATCTAGATTTTAGATCTTTATTTGTATTGTTTTCTCAGAATCACAACGAGTTTCAAATGTTAAAAAGCACACCAATCACAGTCAGATATTGCAAACTAAATGCAGGTAGGCTTGAGTGAAAATTTGTGCGTTTCCATTCAGAAATCATGGCTGTGTAGTGGATTACGAGTACGTCGATGCTATAAGAGAAAAAACACGTTTGTAACGCTTTACGGACGCCTACTCGGCTACAGTTTAGAGAGTATATCAATCGCTATGCCAATGCCTGCTAGCTGCAGGTTTTTAGAAGGCACTGATGCTACATTTGGGGGTTTTTTTTAGTATCTTTTTACTGTTAAATAACTCATCTTGAATGTAAAAGGCAAAGTAGTACATCAGTCCCAGTGAATGTGTCAATCATCAAACAAGTGTGCTGCACAATGATGCAGAAACAGGAGTATCTGAAACTACAAATGCTTGTACAAAATTTCATGAATTAAAGTGACGTTGGATGGGAAGATGTTCAGGTATATATCATATAAGCTTCTTTATGTTTTATATGTTCATAAACAACAACATGAAAGGGTCGTTTTAACATGTCCACCCACGGAAACACAGACAATTTGTTAAGGTAATTATCTCTGACAGCGTTGTGAATAAATTCATGTAAAATGTGCAGTGTCGTCATCTCGCGATGGGTCGAAACCCTCAGAAAATTGAGCTGTTCAATGTGTGTTTAATTCTGCAGAAGAACTCTTTTTTTAAGTGAACAGATTCCTTTTAAACCCTAATCCTGATCGAACAATAAATAAAAACTGAAGTATATTAGAGACGAAGCAGTGTATCAGTTACATGTTAAAGTGTCTAAATGAATGCACCTCCACCAGCCTCAGCATTAAAAATGGGATTTTTTGGCTCTGAAAACTGGCAAATTCCTCACTTCATGAATTTGCACAAGAACCAGCTGCAATGAGACTCTGCTGTTTGTGTATTTGGTGTAAGGCTCGTTGACGTGGGATCTTTCAGCTCCAGGACATGTTGGAAGATGTAATCTATTACTCCTGTTACAGCTAGTGAAAGGAATGTTGCATGTCTCAGCATAATTTTTCCCCAGAGGATGAATTTTGTTGATGTTGGTGGTCAAAATTTGAATAATCCAAAACTCACTGACCAAATATTTAAAATAAAAACTAAACACACTTAAATTGGTCTCAGCTGCACTTTGTCTTTATAGCTTTTAAAATACTTCTAAAGATAAGCACAATGAGTCTGATAAACATATTTCTGTTAATTAAAATTTTGGGAGCTTGCAAACTTCAACATGTGAACAACCTCTCATTTTTCTGAGCTGAATATGCTCACTCTCCTGTTTCCCACCACAGGCAGCAGCACTACTGCTCGTCGTAAGGAAACGGAGGAGACAAGAGGAAATAAAATATGATGTTAATACTGCCGAGTTTATATTGACTTCATATAATATTTGGCTGCTGTTACTGTCAGCCCACACACTATCAGCAAGGAGCAGCATGATTACTTGCACCTTGCAGGCACCTGGTTGTGTTTACTCACCGCTTTGTAGGTCTTCTTTTGGCCTGCATGTTTGGGTGCTCTGCCGGGATCGGCGCCCATCTCCACATGCATGGCGTAGATTATGTCAAAGAAGTCTTCAACCACGGCTACGCGCTTCAGGGAGGAGTTCTCCTGGGTTGAATTTCCATCAGAACACTAAAACACAGAGAGACAGGAGTTTATTATGTAGTCAAGCTTCAGGACTTCTTATTTTACATTTTACTGTCTTCACGGCACACAAGGAACTTAAATGAACGACAGAATGATTTGAGCATCGTCCAAGGGACAACTAGAGCTGCACTGCACCCTTGTGTTTAACGTCACAGAAAAAGGTGTTTCAAGTCTTCAAAATCCACTTGACAGTTTAATAGCAGGACATGCCTAAGCCCTCGTGGATTTAGGAAGGATGCTGAAAGTCTGTGAGTATGGCCCATCTACATCCTCAGATGAACCATCCACACTGTTGAAAACACAGCACATGATGAGAATTGCTGGCCAAACCATGTTTACCCCAAGAAATTTACATTTATGAACTGCAGCACCATACAGCCCCATTCCTTCTGGAGAGTCTTCTACAAAGCTGGAAGTGTGCAGAGGTGTGGCTATGAACAGGGATACTTGGTTGGCTCTACACCGCCTGAAATTTGATAGGCCGACCTAGGGCCCACCATAAATTTGTGTTCTTGCATGAAAGCAACCAATTATGGATATTGTTGGAGAAAAGGCGGGTCTGACGCCAATACAGTAGATCCATAAAGTTTAAAGTTCAGTACATTCTCTACTTTCTAAGTCCTCGCAAAGCTGAACTTAGAACAAAGGAGGTGTGAGACACTGATTTTAAGTCACTGCCATCTCCATCGCTACGGGGTTAAATCCTGTGCTTTAATTTAGCCAAGATATCGTTAACGAGGCAGCCACGTCTCCTAATAAACGGTTATGGAGGCAGGAGGTCTGCCCACAATTAAAACCATCAGAACAATTAAAATGTTTTTGAAGTGTCGTCGGGCTTTGGAAAAGAATATTCATAGGAATTTAATTTAATGAGCATGGGTGGGAAGCTTTGAGCAAAGGTGAAAACTGGGATTAAAAGGATTTTTCCTTCTTGTCATAGTTTGAATAAATAATAAATTAGGTAAGTTGGCTATAAAATTGTGTGCATACATGGGTTTTTATGTTTTAATGCGATACATAGGCTGTTTGTAAAAAGATGGGCTTATGAAATATGTGCAATAGCACTTAACGGATTTTCATTTCAGATTTTACTTATTTTCCCACATAACTGTAAGTAAAGAAAAAATCATTCAAACCTACAAATATTCCATTTTGTAAAGCACGTTGGTTTGCTATTTATTTCAGATTTCTGATGGGCCCACTCTGACTTGCTTTCTGTCCCCAGTTTAAAATTTAAAAAAAAAAAAACCCTGTCCAGCTCACCTCCTGCAGTCTTTAAATGTCTCCGTTAGGTGGAGAAGTTTGGGCCCCGGCTGGGTCTGCAACCATCACCTCATCTCTGCTATGTTTAAAAATAACACTGTACAAGACCAACAGTCCCTCCTACCACCACCTCTGGCAGCCATCCTGCCTCCCGTACTGCTGACCCTGTCGCCATAGAAACTGCCACTGATTTCTCTCGGGCAGGTGTGCTGGGCAAAGGGTCATGTGACACACCATAGAAGTAGGATCGCCAGGACAACGGCCTCCATCCGCAGCACCACATGGGGCTTTCCTCTCCTTCCCCCCCCCCACCCCCCACCTACACCCCCACCCCTTCCTCCTTATCTTCCCCTCTAAACAACACCTTCATACAGAACACTCAACACTTTGCATTTTCACCAGATTTTGTCGTTACAGCCGAGCACCTGCTGATATTTTTGAACGCAAAGTCCTCCAGCGAGCGTAAAATGGAACAAATGGATCTGGACGTTTAATTAGTTTTTTTTTTTTTCTCCACCTCTTCCAGGCAAATACGAGACGGGCTCTCTGACATTTCCTGGAGATTGGGTTCTAGCTGGGGAGTGATCTTTTCGTGTTTGAGTGAGAGGAGGGTCCCGAGTTCAAAAAGTTTTCCCCCTGGCATCGAGGAATCACACTCCCCCGCACACCCCACCTCCTCCTCCTCCTCTCTCTCTCCTGTGACATTTTTGCACACTTCCTGGGATCTGACATTTCCTTTTTTTTCTTCTTTTTTTTTTGTTTTCCCCCAACTGCGTCCTCTCTCCTGCTTGCATCTCTTCATCCCATACCTCCGTCCCGTCTCCCCTCCTCCTCATCCTCTCTCTCCTTGCTCCTGCTCTCCCAAGTGCGAGGTAATGATCGTTGCCATGGCAACTAAAACCAGCTCACAGAGCGGGTTTGTTTTAATCCGGCCCTCCTCTCCCTCTGTTTCTCTCTCCCTCCACTCTCCCCTGTCAGCATGGGCTAAATGTAATGATAATAAATGAAATAATAGCGATCCTCCGCCTCATCATCACAGCTGTAATCTATCGCACTTGGAGGTATCATCATCTTTCCCCTGGTGACATCACCACCACCACCGCCACCGCCACCACTGAAGCTGCTGCTGCTGCTGCTGCTGTTTGGGACAATGGTGTCGGCCCATTCACGCTGGATTTGGATAATCTCACACAACTGTGGGGTGTGCAGTGCACCCACACCACTGCTGCATCCTGCACTGAATTCTGCTACTGCAAAATATCCACAGCACTCACCGGATATTCTGCTGGGAGCGTTTTCTCTGACCTGAAAGAATCACACGCAGAAAATATTGCAGATCATCACAGTCAGACCTGCTGCATGAGCCTGAACCATAACCAACATTTGTTTGTTTATATGTTGGGCTAGTTTTATTTGTTTCTTCACTTTTATTGAAATATTCTACTTTTTACTTTCCAAGCTTTTGTTGTTGTTATTGAAAGTGTGTCTATTTTAAAGCGGCTGTAATGTCGCAATTTACTTAATATTCCCATACATTAAGTCTATCTGTCTATATATAAAAATAGATAAGTAAGAAACTGTACCTGGGGGCCTGTGCTGTCAGCCTCATCATGAAAAACTAGGCGACTGTATGTCAAAAATACATCGTCTGCAAAGTGAAACACATTCTTTCTAATGGCCACCAGGGGGCGACTCATGTATTAAAAAATAAATAAATGACTCCTCACTTGATCTATGATCTCGGCTGTTGCTTAGTTTGAGTTTATTAATTCTTTCCCGTGTTTAAGGTTCTGTGAATGTTCATCTTGTAAAAAGTGGTGTCCATTAGAGTCCAAATGGGAAATAAAGCGGCTGTGCTAGATGGCAGGACTACGTCAGCCCTCGTCATCACCTCTGATTTCAAAGAACCAAAACGGTGACAGCCAAAACGCCAAAATTTAGGCAGAAGGAGGAAAAAGAGATTACTTGATAAAAAAAAAAAATCTGCTGGCTGAGACCTGCAGGGATATCCACTTTGATGAGCTGTTGCGAATAATAGAGCTGCTGAAAGTAACTTTAACTACTAAATGTTAAAAGGTAAAAAAATAGATTAATGAATAAATGAAATCAACATAAAAAACTGCAGTTCCTGTAGTGGCCACTTGAGGCTGGTTTCAACCTTCAAACAGACCCATGGTAAAACGAAATAAACCAGTTTACAGCCTGGTATCAAAGCGTCTACACAGTTCTATTACTGAGTTTATAACAAATAAAGTAAGGTAACTGTTTTTATATCTCCTGCATTTGACTTGCCTTAAACGTAAAGTTTGCTTAGTGAGTGCTGCGGACAGTTTTATTAGCCTGCTCAGCGTCACTTCTACTAACCTAAATCCCTGAACTGGACTTGTTTACCATCTTTGTGGTGTTGATGCCTTTATATGTCAAATAATCTGGCCTCCTCTATGATTTATTTTCCCCAAAGCCATTCCAAGAAGTCTGTGCTCCAGTTTGGTGAGTTAAGCTGGATTTTTTTTTCTTTTTTTATACTGTTTAGTGTTTATTAGCAGGCATCTGCGTCTCTGTTTTGCATCCCTACAGTTTATAGCTGTTTAATTACTAACCAAGCTGATAACGGCGCACTCCACCTTCTTCCCCAAATGTGTCTCATTCGAGTTTTAAAAAAACAACATAACGTTGGCCGAAGTACTAAAACTGAGGCTTCAAAGCTGGGCTTCAGAAACCAAAGGATCCCACAGTGGCTGTAGCTCTCTTTTATATACAGTTTTTGGTGAGAGCACTGAGCTAAAAGTGCATTTCCTGCTTCATGAAGGCCCCTTCTCGGGGCTTCCCTGCGTCAATGAGTTGGGTTTTTCTTAGTCAACAGAGAGTTAAACATTCACCTCTAACCACAGCCTGCTCTCAGTGTGTGTTTAAGCGCAGTATATATGTCTACCGGGCAGAGCTGAAGCATCTCTGAGGAGAACAGCTGTTGAGCAGAGCTGTAGATATTTGGTCTCTTCAGCAACATGCCGCTCTAAAGCGCAAAGGAGACATGTCAGCATCCCTAATCGGCAACAACACAGCAAAACTCTCACCCTCCTTCTTCGCCTTTCCTCCTTCCCTCCATCTTTGTAATCCCATAGGACTTTGCTCTCCCCAGTCACTGTACAACCAGCCCCCATCCCCTGCGCCTCCCCCTGTCCCGCACCAAACCGCTCTGTTGCTAGGAGACTGGAGGGGTTGAGTCGACTGCCCCCACCCCCGCTGGCAGTCGCGCGCACACATACACACGCGCACACACACACGCACACACCAACTGTAGCCGAGAGTCGCCGAGGGGAGAGAGGAGCAGTCCTGCACACAGGCAGGTCAGGAGGAGGAGGAAGAGAGGAGGAGGTGGGGGGAGGTTCAGGGGAAGCAGCTGGGTCACAAAGACAGGCCGCCAAAGATAGAAGAGATGTATCACACAAGAAATTAGCTCCATGGCCGACCAGATAAACACGAGTGGGACAGGCCGAAATCTGAAAATCAGAAATCTAATTAAAGTGAACCTGCAGGTTTCCAGCTCTGTGCAGCTTTGCATGATTCACAGTTTAAAATAAGCCTTATTCTCAGTCCAGGTCCTGGTGTCGCTGGGTTTAACCACTGCCTGAGACAATAGACTGTAGATAAAAGACAGATGTAGCTGCTGTGATGATCTCCACTGTTTTCTCTTCTCTCATGTTATCACTTTGGCAACCACCATGTTGTTTTTCTGAGCGAAAAGTGACCTTGCTTGGATAAAATGGTGGGGTGCTAATTCAACAGACTAATAAAATACAAAAAGAGACTTTGAGGATTGTATACACTGCACACTAAGTCATACTATTTGATTTATAATTTGATTAAAATGCTTCAAAAGGCGCCAAAGGCACAAAAAAGAGGTTCAGAGGTCCTATTTGGAGAGTAAACTTAGCTAAAACCTGTTAAAACAGCCAAACAGCCCCTATTTTTAAGGCTTACGACTCTCCAGCTGCCTGACTCTTTTCTTAAAAATAGGGATAACTATCCACAAAGTCCAAAATATTTTTCACCAGGCTGTAAACATGGTTTTAACATTGAAGTCTATGCATATTGACTCACTGTTGGAATTAAGCCTCAAGTGGCCACCAGAAGAATTGCAGCTTTTGCCTCTCCACTCCTTTTAAGTCATCTTTCTTCTAATTGGCTGCCCCTCTCAAGCAGAATATTACAGTGTAAACAGCAGGTGTGTTAAACCCGAGTGTTATAAGCTTTTAGGCTCACGGGATGGTTGCACATACACTGACCTCCTTATTTAAAACTCATTATTTAAAAAAGAAATCCACTTTAGCGACAGGCAAAAAAGGGAACTGCATAATAGGTCCCATTTAAAGTGAAATGCAACTTCTATTTTGCAGGATTGTTGCACAATTAGTAGCGTAAATTGATGGTGCAGGGATATGTGCTCAGGTGCTTTTATGTGTGTGTCTGTTTACATGTGTGTGTACCCAGAACACAGGGAGATGGCTGTGTCAACAGTACTCATGACTCAGATGATCTCAAGGCAGATGTGACAACAGGTCATCTTTTAAAGTCCCTTCTCCCCTCTGTAAATCTATCAGCTGGCTAATGGGTACATAAATGGGCCAATCCTTGTTCCTCCTGCGCCTGTATGTGTGTCATGGGGACAACACCGCAAGACAAAGGTTTGTCATGGAAAAAAACTGGGATAAAAGAAACTCTTACCTCAACACTGTCCCCATTTTTATAATATAAAACGCCCCCCTCCCCTTCTATTTCTTTTCTTTTCACTATCATCCTCTCTCTCCTGTCTGCTTCATTTCATAAAGGCCCGTCATTAAATCCACATTAGGTCCACCGAGCTCAACCCCTCTGTCCGACGTCTCCGTGTGTGTGGGTGTGTGTGTGTCTCGGTGTGTGCTCGTCCCTCTCGGCTGCTCCCATGATGAACATTATTTGATAGAGTGTGTGACATCCCCAATATCCCACCGAGCCGGAGACACAGACGGTCCCTCTGGCCCCCAGCAGACTGGCACTGTTGACGTTTCAGTCACTGACTTAAAATGGTATGTAAATGACTCGCACATACATCATCACATCCCAGAGTCCATTTAACCGTTTTCAGGCTATTATCATGCTGTCCCAGTTCGTTAAACGTTGGCCTTGCAAAGGTATTAAAAATGACAGCAACGGTGTGGTAGGGAGATTATTGCCGTCTTTAAGGCTGTGTGTGTGCGCGGAGCACAACTCAGACTATCTCCCACACAGGGGGGAGGCCCCTGGGCCAGTTAAAAATGGTGTTAATTTCTCCTCCTATGGGAAAGCAAAGAACGGTCTCTCCATGGCAACAGAGAGGGTGCTGAAGGGAGGAAACACAGAGCATGCGATCAGCGACCCCCTCTTTGTACGAGCACACACGCTCGCGCACAGTATGGATTTTGTCACCCGTTTACAGTAAGTCACAGTAACGCAGCAAAGTCTGAGATAACCACATGAACAAATGCTGCCATAAATATACTCTTTATGGATCTTTAATTGACTCCTGTTTAACAAAGAAGACCCCAATGAGACACATCTCCAGCTTTGAGGGCAGTTTTTTTTGTTCAGCCCCTCTTAGGAGCAAAGCATGGGCTCGGAAGTTCAAATGCTCAGCTGCTAAAAGAAGAATCACCTCAGCTCCTGTTGTGTTATTTTATACATGCAGACGATCTGCGTTTCCTTGGCTATAACGGTACTAAATGGGAATCGAAACACTCAGCAGCAACGTCTCTTCCCAGAAATTATGACCCAGTGTGAAAGCCCTTTGACTATCTTGTACAACAGTTGACTTAAGCGGGTTTACAGCTGATGCATTCGTCATTTCTGGTTCACATTATGACACCATAACTATAATCTTCCTTTTTTTCCTTGTTATCTTTTCTAAACGTTCAAGCAATTTCCCTCTCCGTCATCTGATTGATATATCATAGAAATGCCTCCAGCCTGGTGCACAACAATCAAAATGTCACTAAAGTGCACCATGCCAGCAGTTGTGACGTCTCGTTTGGCGCTCCAACAGGAAAGAACAGTGACATGAAATGCTCGGAGGGTCGTCAGCTATTGCAGTTAATGCCTAGGCCTTCCTGGAGTGATAAAATCTGTCCCAGGATCTCTCTCCTGCTTCCACCTTCTACCAACCATCTTTGGTCTTTGTGTTTTGTTAGTTTATTCGCAATAAATCATTTTTTATTTACAAAAATCTCCTGTTCGGACTTCTTCCCTGTCTCTTAGTTTGAGCCAACAGTTTCATATAGGAACTATTTTCTTTCGAACTGCACCCACAAACAATAGGATGTTTGCAGCCAGCTAATGGGCATTCAATACACAGGGTGTCCTTGGACGTTTGTGTTCCGATTTAGTCATTTTTCAACATGCAGAGATGCATTTAACCCAAACTTGGATCTTTTACTCAATGTAACCAAGTAGTTTCCAGTCTCTAAACATAACCTGTGAGTCAAAGTGAAAGTTAAAGGCTGTGAAAAACAGAACAACAATCACCAAGTAAAAAAAGGAAGAAGTGCAAAACAGAAAGGACCCGATAAGACAAGAAGCCCAGTCTCCTAATAACTTATGAGACTGCTCCCACCCTCCTATTGCAGACTTTGTGTGTCTCTTCTGCCAATATTTCCGTGGACACCTTGTTTTTAATAATAAGACCCAGGGTGACATGTGACAAAAATGCATTATATTACACCCAGGGATAAGAACATGTTGCACTTCCTGTCACAAGCAGGAGCCTGTTATCAGTGCGCAGTGATACGATTGGTGGGGATAGTTTAGTACAAAGAAAGTAGTCCCAAAGTGAAACTGCCCACCTCACAAAGGTTTGTTGATTTTTTTTTATTGTTTTTTTTGATTTTTCTTAGTCACCAGGTTGTGATTTCTGAAAAGAGACATTGCTGTTGGTTTTATATATATATATTCAAACTGTTTGAACACCACAGAGCCATTTCCTTTCATTATATTCAAGACAAGGCAGACATCTATACTGTTCGATATCTCCAATACTGGGTAGATGACTCTAAAACATTCTAGATGGATAAATAACAAAACAGGCCAGAGGACAAATAATGATATTTGATTTGGGGGTAAACAGCCACTTTAAAACCTTTAAAACAAATAAATAAATAAAAGGAACAGGGAAATCACTATTAGAGGTGCTCGGGTAATTTCTCTGCAGCTCTGATGAAGAACGAGATGTGAACAACTGCGTTGATTCTTGTTTGGGCTGCTGAGCCTTTTGCCATTTGAACCCACGAGCGTGAGCCCATGTGTTGCTCCTAATAGGCGCTGCCAGAGAAGGATGAAACAAAAAAGGCTGGACAAAAGCGCTGGAGACTCTCTATGCAAAAAATAGCATTAATGCAAATGCTGCTGAATAATAGGGCCAGTATTCTTTTGACTCTGTGGCCCATCCACAAAAGACGGGCTCTCAGGGGAAACGCGGACTAATTAATCAGATAATAATGATGATGTTCCTCATCCCATCTGACGTGGGCGAGGAGCAAACATTTAGTGCCCATTTTCCGAGACATGGATAAGGACTAACAATGTGGGGACGTCCCGAGACAAACCCTTATTTTAGGAAATAAAGCTTCATTCAGTTCTTCAGTCTGAAAACCTCTTTCTGTGGTAATCATGTCTTCCTTTGATCATGTGCTGTCACTTTGTGGCTGTAACTAATGTTTATTGTCATTGTCAGCTATTGATTGATGTGGGATTTTGTCAATAAAATGTCAGAAGATCTTGAAAGGGGCTCGAGGTTGTGTCCTTTTAAATTCTTTCTTTTATCAGCGCAAAGCTCGACATGAGTGGAATAAGAACAAAAGCAGGAAATTCTCACATTTAAGAAGCCCAAAGCAGAAAGACAAAGACAAGTATTCAATTCTTTAAAAGAAAAGGTGAAAAGGCTGATTGACAGACAATAATCTGTAGCTTTATTGATCAGAAGTCAACTGCTTTGGACAAAAAAAAAGAAAGAAAGAACAATCCTGACTATGATGACGTTTCACTGTTTTCTGCTTGTTTAGATGCTGATTTCTGCTGATAGGCTCTTAGTTTTTACATCGTTTGTTTCTCTTTTGTCTATTAAACGGTTAAATGGGCTTAAATGAACACTTATTTTGTCTGGTTCACAGTCTGTGCCAGCATGTCCTGTGCGCACAGTTCGAGCCCCTTTCATGTGAAGTACTTCTGTGTGTCTCTGTGTGAGAGCATGTCCACCAAAGCCGCGAGACATGAACAGAGATATTTACAGCTTTCAGTAGGCATGGCAACAAAAAGCAACAGCTCGCAGTTTTTCAAAAATTTTCTTCAGTACAATGCTCATGTCAGCTGAAAGGAAATGCACAGGGCGATTAAGCCCCGTTTCTTCACTCAGGAAGAGGCTTGTGCTCATTTTGTGTAAAATTCTGTGGTGCATCTCTGTGTCTGTTTCTGGTCCTATCCCCCTCCTCCTCTGTAGCGTCCTCTAATCAGGACATAATGAGAGCTAAACGAGGTTGCATCTCCACACTGAGGGCTGCTGGATTCTCCGAGCAGTTGCAGGGCTCTGAGATGTGCAGAAAGAGGGCGAGACAACAGGAGCAGGAGGACAGAAAATAATTCTGTGTCCCGGCTTGAAAAGAGGCATCAGCGCTGAGTCTGTGCTACTGTGCCCTGTCTTTCTGTCCTGCCACACACTGAAGCCGCCTTGTATGCTTTGCTGACACACAGAAGAGACCTTCTCTGTCTGCACATCAGCCACCAACCATCCCTACCCCCACCCAGCCTCCCGTCATTTAGCCCCATGCCTGCTCCCACACAGAAACTTGGCACACCCTGGGAGCAGCTGCAGAGGGGCTTCCAGTGCTCGCGCTCCAGAGATACGTCCCCGGCCCTGCAGCCCTGCGAGCAGGCACTGACCATTGTGTGTGCGTGTTTGTACATGTGTATGCGTGTTCCTTTTCCAGTGGCACCGGACAGCCTATTTATAAAGCCCACGAAGACCAACTGAATCAAAAATCGGGCTTTCTATAGCAGTCACATGCACATGAATTGGTTGATTTGTGGCTTCTGACTCATCATCAGAAGCAGCTTTTGTTGGCTGATGTTTTGTTTGTTGTTTAAATTTCCCAAGTGCAGCTGAGTCAGGGGGAGGTTTCCCCCTGCCTTCTGATATTAGCTACAAAAGTGTGCACACTCCTCTCCAGTAAACATTAAGGTACCCTGTTTTTAAAAAGAACCACACTTTTAAGGCCTTGTTCAGATTTTATTTCAGCTCATCTGCTTTTCACATGGATTTTTTTTTTAAAGCTGATCAGGTTATATTGATCAATATATTAAACTGGTATCAACTAGAAATGGCCAAAAAAAAAAACAGACAAAAGCTCATCAACATCACATTTCAGGCACCATCTGCACCTGCGGAGTCAGATCACACCTGCCCTCCTGCTCAGGGGGGAAACACAATATTGAGCCGAGATTAGGGGAGTTTTGTAGTCTAAATCGTCCATTCACACAGGTAAAACACCTGTAGAGGGATCAGTGCTATTCAGCTAAAAGTCAAAGGACTCTGTCTCTGACTGGAGCCAGAATCTTCTCCGGTTTGTTCGCAGGAAATGTGTTTCTGCTCTTTGAGGTCCGGAGAGACTCTGTCCCAGCAGGCCGGGTGGGGGAGATTATTCCTGAAGGCGCTTATTTAAAATGGTGGTTGTCTCCGTGCTGGCACAGCAGGCCCAAACACCATACATAGACATGGGCGCGCGCGCGTGAGCACAGCCAGCGTGTTTGTTTTCCGCGTGCAGGAAAAGCTGCTGGGGCACTGGCTGACAGTTCATCATGCACATGTTTATCTGGCCAGTCCGACAAATAGGCCTAATAAAACTTAACCCTTGAAGCACCTGCAGCTTCACTGACCTGACTTCCATTTTACAAGCGAAACATCGCCACACATCATCCAGGAGAACGGAGAAGTGAAGTCTGAGTACTAACTGTGGGCGTATGTCGCTATCAGCCCAGAGCAGACGCTTTTGTTTCCGCCACAGCCCCTCACGTGGTCACCAATTACGCACCGCTTATACTCTCCGCTAAAATGTGGAAATTACCTGCAGTGAGTTTCTCTTGAAGATAATCTTAGACGAGCTTACAGAGCTTAACGTCAGATCGTAGACTACAGAATAAAATGCGGCAGAGGCGGGCTGTCCTGGGCTGCACAGGTGTTGCCAGAGCAACGAATGCCTGTTAGCCGATCCGCATCCTGCCCAGGACAATGAAAAGTGGGGACTAAACACTCGGGCTGTTTGCCACGCCGTGCCATTTCGTTACAATGCCCCCTCTTTCAGTACTTTAGAAGCCTATCTTTGCCCTCCCGAAGAAAGAAAAATCAGCCAGGTCGACGCACGGACACAGCGCGTGCTTCTTGGTTTAGATGGGACAGTGAGTGCGTGTGTCCTTTGATGAATAGCTGACAATGAAACCTGCTGAGCTTCTCGGCATGAAAAACGCTGAACGTGATCATCTTAAGTTTGGATTTAAAAAAAAGAAAGAAGAAGAAGCTTCTGCAGCTTCTCAGCTGGTAACACCAGAGCAACCTGACACAGACCCACCAACATGCCGCTGCATCCACGTGCGCGCGCACAGCATCACCATACCGGGCTACACGAGACCCGAACTGCAAGGTTCACGCAAAATGCTGTCAGTAAGTAAATTATCTCGTGCTTTGCACCCGGCAGCGCTGACAGGACTTAAACCTCGCTGGTGAGATGCTTTTGCTTGATAGCCTCGACTCCCTGTTTTTTTTTTTTTGTTTTTTTTTTTTCAAATGCGATTGCCAGGAGGCACCGGCGTTGCTATGGCAGCAAGGGATGACAGTAGGGCTGTTCTGGTTGGGATGTGGACAAAGTGAAGCTTCATCGGCAGGGATGAGGGCGAGACGGGACGACAAAACATTTCAAGTTGGCGTTTTATCCGTGTGACAGGTGCATGTGTGCACCCTGATATAATGATAACTTATAGGCGGCGACGGGACACCTCATGCTCATGTACACGCACGTTCCCTCTCTGTGCCACACACACATATGCACAAGCATGCACACGCACGCACACACACACACACACACACACACACACACACACACACACACACTTTACCGTTGACTTGACCGGGACGTATAAAACGGGCTTCCCTGGAGCTCCTTTCTTGTTGTGCTCTCCCAAAACGTTGGTCCCGACCTGAAATCCTTTAGACTTCACCCAGAATTTGAATTTGGCGTTGATGTGGCTGTTGTCGACATAAACGCCATCCGACTCGTCGTTCTGCAACAGTGTCTGCATGATTTTGTTGTATTTTCGCCGGGTGACGGTCTTTGTTTTACCGGAGTCTCCATAAGTCCGGAGACACCAGTCCTGAAATTCACTGAACATCTCCGCCTCTAAAACGACCGGACTCCGGCTCCTTTTGGGTGCCTCCACGCACGCCTTTTTCGTTGCCATTGCTCCCCCTCTCCCTCTCTCTCTCTGTCTGAAACCGTTCAAACAGCCCAGGCTAATAAAGAACAGACTTGAACGGGTGGATGTCTTTCTCCTCTGGTCCCCGCTGTCCCGCGTCCAGGAGGCTCGGTTCAGGTTTGGGGACGCTACCTCTCTGTGGCTTCTCAGTCAAACTGACCCGGACAGCAGCACACCTGTTTGCAGAGGAGCAGTGCTGTCCCGAACCGCAGCGGTGAAAAATGTCACTTCCTCACATCATCCGCTGAGGAGCAGAAAGGGGGGCTGTCCTATGCTGAGCGGGTATCTCCCACCTGTGCGTAAAACGCTCCACACAAGGGTAGGCTATGAAAAAAAAAGCCCACAGTCCTCGCTAAACAACAAAGAACACAGACAAAAGCGTGGAAACAAACGTCTCTCTCAGTTCCTATCGACCTACTTTCTAACAGACAACACTATTTTCGGATGCGGGTTGCTCAACCCCTCGAAAAAAGCGCAAAGATGCTCAGAGTGTACCCCTGTATGGCCATGCATCCGATCAACATGCGCCACCTGGGACTGTTTCTGCTCCTAACACCTGTTTGAATGGGATTAGCTTTTGCATTGTGGGCTTTTTCTACCACGTAAAGGGGGAAAAAACAACACACACTCAAATCTGCATTACACTGGTAATTTGCTGCAAAGCCTGCGGTTTACAAGTAGCTTTATGTTGCCCAGCCGCAGAGAAAATGTCCGATTTGGAGACACGGAGGATGGAAGAGGGTGGAGGCAGAAATCATTCTTTAAAAAAACACCGATGAAGGATTTTAAATAGGAAATACTTTACGCAGAGTGAGATTCCAATAATGTATAAAGTGCTTTTTTTTGTTCTTTTTTTTTTTTAAATGGGCGTTAAATCTGAATAAAATATCAATGTATGTTTTGGAAGTCAGCTTAAGAACATTATTTATATTCACGATGAAATCTTCAAAAACAATAAAAAGAAAGAAAAATGTGTTCCGAACAAAGAATAATGAGATTATTTGTGACTTTTATGTTTAGTGACAGTGTTTGAACAACCCAGCTTGCGCGTGTCTACAGATGTTAGAGGAAAAACAGGTTCATTTAGGATCAGTGGTTTCCTCCTCGGTGCAGTTTTCTACCGTGTGTCGTGCTCTCTTTGTGTGTGTGTGTGTGTGTGTGTGTGTGTGTGTGCGCGCGCGCGCGCGCGCTTGTGTGTGACTCCTCCTGGCCTGTGCATTACAGGCCCATGCTGGCGGTGGTGACTGCTGCTGTTGCCATGACAGCAGCGCAGCAGTGTCTCCGGCCGTGCGGAGGGTGAGTGGGATGCCCCGTCCTCATCTTTCCATCCTGACTCAGACAACGGTGTGCTGCATGGGCCGAGAAGCCACACCACGACTGAATGACGAGAAGCTCAGATTGTCAGATACAGGGAAAGAAAGAAAAACGAGCTCACTCACATGTTGTGTGTGTGTGTGTGTGTGTGTGTGTGTGTGTGTGTGTGTGTGTGTGTGTGTGTGTGTGTGTGTGTGTGTGTGTGTGTGTGTGTGTGTGTGTGAGTGAATGCATGCGTGTTGAGTGACCGAGGCTTTCGCCAGCTTTCATTTCGTTTCATCATGTGGTCTCGTGCTGTGTCTTCTATCAGGACTGGCCTGCATGCAGGATACGCTCTGGGAGCTGCCCATCCATCCCTCAGGGGAGACGCCACGTCTCAACACAGGCTTTTATTTTGAAATGCCGAGTTTAGGACAGAAACATTCAGTTTGTTATTACTTAAAACTTGCACTCAGGGAGTAAATTGGTGTTCTCCGGGAGTGGAGGTTCTTATGTGCAACTTTCTGAGAAATTCTGCAGCACTTCTTCAGCACAGTTTTTTATATATATGTATATATATAGCACAGATTCATAGCAACAGTGGCTTGATTGTGCTTTATGTTGCAAAGGAAAGATCCATCAACATTAAAGGGTGTTGTGAGAGTGGACAAAGGAGTGAAGCCACTCTGTCCCCATCACAAGGAGTGCGTTTTGAGAAACTCCAGCAAAAAGTGTAATTTTTACTTCATCCTAATCAGAACTGAGAGAGTAAAATCTTTATAAATGATCTTATCAGCAGGCTGTGATGTTATTAAACCCGCTCGAAACAGACACAAAAGAAAAGAAGCATAGCAGAGGTATGCTTTTTTCAGTTACCAATGAACAGCTGGTATTGTACAGGTGAGTTTAATGTGGAAAACTATCTTACACCCCATTTTTATGCTGTTTCATGAGACTGCAACAGTCACTTTAATCTACCACAATCTGATTTTCTTTTTAAATTAATCATTCTGTCTATAAAATAGTTTTTTATAGAATAAAATAATAGAAATATTTTATAGAACAGTGAGACTTCTAGATTTTCACCGTTTAGGTGAACATCTTCAAATATATTTATTCTGGTGAATCAGAGGTCACAAAGGAAATATTTTTTCCTATCATGTGAGACAAATGAGCACAGGTATTTTTTTATTTATCTGCTTAAAAATTACTAAAACAATTACTGAGTTATCAAAATATCTGCATTTATTTTCTTTTGATTCATTTAAACTTAATGTTTTTTGCACCACTTTGAATATGGTAATGTTTTATATTTCACCTGAGGTGTTGAGATAAAACACTTTCAAAATGTTTCCCTTCATTTAATGTCAACAAGCAAAGACAAATTCTCACACTGTGCTGTCATCACAAAGAAAACTTTTATTTCTGTCTCACATGTCTGGCTTTAGGTAATGTCTGTAAAACTGACAATAATTCAGATCTCTGGCTTTTATGAAAAGAACAAACTGGAAGACAAACCGTCCTTAACTGCAAAATAGAGCGAAAGACAAAAAATTCTCCCCACTTTCCTTTCATCACACTTTACAAAACCATCAGAGGCACAATTTGTCCCTGCAGGCCATGTGTTTGTCTCTGTTTATGCTATCAAATGTGATGCTTTAGTACATTAGTACATACATTAGTAAGAATCTGGGTCATCTTGATCCCAGTAATATAACTGGTTCCAACCTTTCATATTATCATGCATTAGATTAACCTGGGTCGAAAGGGGCTCAGGCAACAAGGCTGGTTCACCTGTGGATAAAAAACAGGGACATGTGGTTGCTTTGCCTGTGTGTTATTCTCTGCTTTATCTCTGAATGTTGTCTTATGTGTCATTCACAGGTTTTAGTTCCACATCTGCACATATTTGCAGAACTTTACCATCATTTTTATTGTTTTGAGGTTAAACTCGAGCTTCTATTGTAGAAACAGCTGACCGGTTGTTAACCCATAAATCACATCGGTGTTGTGCTAAGCCACACAGGGCATGTTATTACCCTGTGATTTTACCATATTGGATTTTTCTTATCTGAAGGATGTTTTGAGCCCTGGAGAGCTGAAATCATCTAGTATGTAACATACTTTAAAGATTCTTGGAAACTGAAAGGGTGAAAGAGCAAACAGTGGTAAACACGTAGCTTTATCTCACAGGAAGTCCAAATGAGTACTTGCTGTTTATATTTCGAGCTCTTTTGGTAAAACTGTTGGTAGATCTGTACTCATATGTAACATAATGAATGCACAGCTTGTAATTTTACAGCGTGACAAAAAGGACTGCAGAATTCGCACATATTAAAGGATTCAGGACTCAGATTGCCCTCGTAGCTTCCTGTGAGCCAAGAACATCTCTCAGCGCCACCATCCGTGCGCGTCAGCTGTTGGACCTCTGGGCAGGGTCACGCCTCCTCACTCCTAATGAGGCAAAACTGCTGTAATTATGCTCACAATCTCCCACTGAGCGCTTTCTGTTCACCATGAGGTGGACTGCTGCTGTCCTGGGGGGCCACAGCAAGGGCTGTCTCGCGCTGAGATACCTCACGTTCAAAAATAAAACCCAAGTTTTCGACACACAGGCAGGATGACAGCATTTTCACACCCTTGCTTGAACCTCAATAACTGCTGCTTCAACTCGACTCTTTTATCGACCTCACTGTCCACACGCAGCGCTGTCTCTATTAAATTAGTCTTTCCTGCTAATGCCCCTCGCGATGTTGTCAGCGTGCTATCCGCTGGTGGAGGCAGGATTCACAATCAGAGACATTATAATAGAAAGAAATGGTACTCAAAGGACCATGAATTGAAATCTATGTGAGAGGTATGTAACTGCTAAGGCGGTGGTGGAATTCAAGTCCAAACATTTGGTGGCAGCAACACCAAGTAAAATTCCCTCTTCTTTTAACAACAGTCCACAGACATCTGGGAACTGAGGAGACCAGCTGCTGGACATTTGGGAGAGGAATGTAGTCCCATTATTGTCTGATAGATACTTCCAGCCTCTCAACAGTCCTGGGTCTTCTTTGTCCTGTTTTTGGTTTCCAAATGTTGGTAAAAGGACTAACTGCAGGCAGGCCAGTTCAGCAGCAGTCTTCTAATATGAAGCCATGCTGTAGTAACAGCAGCAGTATGTAGTTTAGCGTTGTTCTGCTCAAACATGGGACACCTTCCCTGAAAAAGACATTGTCTGGATGGGAGCATATGTCGCTCTGAAACCTGTTTATACGTTTTGGCACCTTGCTTTTCTGGTGCAAGTCCAGATGTGCAAGCTAAAGATTTTTTTGGGCACTAATGCACCTCCATAGCATCAAAGATGCAGGCTTTTGAACTGAGCGCTGATAACAATCTGAATGGTTGCTGTCCTCTTTATTTGGATGCAGCATCCATGTTTTCCAAAAGAATGTCCGATTTTGAGTCATCGAACCTCAGAACAGTTTTCCACTTTGCTTTGGCCTGGATCATATTCACATATTGATTTTTCTTTGCATCACAGAGCTTTAATCTGTATTTGTGGATGAATCATGTTCACAGACACTTTCTGGACGTGTTCCTGAGCCCATGCAGTGATTAAATTATGGTTTATCATGCAGGACCACCTTAGGGCCCGAAGATCACAGGCATCCAGTATTAAATTTCACACTTGTCCCTCACACACAGAGATTTCTCCAGATTGTCTGAATCTTTTGATCATATCATGAACTGTAGGTGATGAAATATTCAGTCTTTGCATTCCAAAATTGTTCCACACTTTGCAGGTGCATTTTGTTCCAGATTGGTGAACCTCTGCCCAACTTTACTTCTGAGAAAGTGTGCTTCTCTAAGATTCTGTTTTTATACCCAGCAATATTACCAACTTCTCCCGCGGTTTCTCTTTAGTACCACTTACTTTTCCAGCCTTTTCTTGCCTCCTATCTTAACTTTCTTAAAAGATTTTGCTGGCATGAAATTCATAATGAGCTAACATTTTTCATTAAATAGTAAAATGTCTTGATTTAAACATTTGGCATGTCTTTTATCCTCTGTTGTGAATAAAATATAGGTTTATGACATTTGAAATCCATTGCATCCATGTTTTTTACACACCTTTTTTTGATGGGGTCCTCTAATTTTCAAGGGGAAAAGCTTTTTAAAACCTTATTCTGGAGCAAGGTCAGCAAACTATTTAAAGCAGTTTTTATCTGATGTGACTGGTGATTCCGTAAATCCAGCTTTTATGTATCCAGCTGTGTGACCAAGATGGCTGTAAGTGGTAAGAACTCATCCTAGAAGACGATTGTCAGAATTTATTGGAGGGTCATTGTTCTAGTCATTTGTTTTTCATAAGAAAACATAACACTACAGATCCAGTCTATATTGTAATCTTATCATGTCATAAACAGAGCTGCATGGCACTGGTCTGTGAGCACAGGTCCCACTAAAGTACGTCAGGCCCTTATTCCACCCTCATGGAGTCTGTTCCTGACAGTTTGACTAGAAACATGCACGAATAGCCTGCTGGAGGTCATTTAGTATGCTCCTCCTCTTCCTTCTCACACAAAGGAGCAGATCCCGGTCCTGCTGCTGGGTTCATGACCTTTCCAGCTCTCCTCGTGTAATGGCCTCTCTCGTGATATCTCCTCCATACTCTCGAGACTGTGCTGGAAGACACAGCAAGACACATGTGGATGTGCCATCATGGAGGAGCTGGGCTACCTGAGATAAGTACACTAGCAAAAAGTAAAACTAAAGGCAAATTGCTCAAGCGGGATAAGGAGAGAGCAGTTGTCCTTAGCCACCACCTTGTTGCCTCTCCAGTGCACCTGGTGTCACTTTCATTTGCACTAAAACACGTGAAGCTAATTCTGCTTCCTCAGATAGATAAAACCTAAAGTTTTACTGACTTTGTGTTATACTGTGAGGATTGAGTGTTCCCTTAATTTGTCTGTGCAGAAGAAGATTTTAAATAAAAAGGTTAAAAAAAAAAGTCTTAGTTAAGCTATTTCTGGTATGTCAGTCTTAAAGGAGACCATTGATTTTCAAAGAGCAGACATGCTTCAGGTGTAAGCACTTTTAGACTTTCAACAAACAGATCCTTATTTTTAATAAAAGTGTGTTTACTGTATCCAGGGATTTCTTATCTTTTCTGTTGTTTTCATAAAACAAAATGCTTCATCTGGGTTTTTCTTGAGTAAAAACGGGGTATGTGACTGTTGAGGTGTTACAGCTTCTTCATATGTGCCACTAGATGTACTTAAAAAAGAAGGGAGCCCACTCAGGGAGCCCGGATTTTCACGCTACACCACTCATATAAATATTCAAGTTGAGAACACGGAAACTCTAATTCACTACAACATGTAAGCAGAGGTATCGCAAGCACTGATGGTATCTCTGAATGCTACATTCAAGGTTTTCTCCTCGGGGGTATTTGCACTGCTAACAAGATTTCTTGTGTAGTTGTAGCGTAAACAAACAAAATCTGTCTTGGATGAACCTGAGCAGAGCTTAAGGGAGGACATACAGGGGGCGGCCTCACAGTAAACAGAGACGGGGAGACAGACAGCGGCACAGAGCTGAGAGTGTGAGACTGAATAAGAGGATGAGAGGCAGGCGCACTGAGGGGGAGTGATGGTGAATCAGCCTCAGTTAGGATGACAAGTTTACCCTGCTCCGCCGGTGTTGATCTGCGTGCGTGATTAAGTCTGAGTGACAATTTGATGGCTAGTGCCTCCTGATGGAGGAGCTGAAAACTGCACCTTCTTTGTGTCGCCCATTCTGAAGCGGACCTGTCCTACTTAAGATGTAAACGTTAAAGAAAAAAATGCACGCAAATGATCAACTGCTTCATTTGTGTGTCTTGATCATCATATATTGTTTTTGTTTTGTATTGAATCACTCTTATGTTTTATGTTCCCTTTCAGAATAAATGGTTAGCGTTTCCACTCATGCACAATAAACTGAAGGAAATAATTAATGTTATTTCGTTTTCGTTATTTTCGGTGGTTTAAGTACTGAAAATAGCTTAGTCAGTTTTACCAGGACTAGTTTATACCACCTACTTATTAGGCAAACCTTGCTAGTACTGGGTTGGACCCCTTGATCCTTCAGAGCTCGCTTTAGTTTTCATGGCGCAGATTCAACATTCTTCTAAGATTTTGATCATATTGACATGATTGCTTCACACAGTTGCTGGAGATTTGTCAGCTGCACATCCATGATGTGAATCTCCCGCTCCACCATATCCCAAAGGTGCTCTGTTGGACTCAGATCCGATGACCGTGAAGGCCATTTGAGTCCAGTGGACTCATTTTCATGTCCGGGATACCAGTTTGAGATTAACTGAGCTTTGTGATATGGTGTTATTCATCTGAATGTCGCAAAGTCATCAGTTTTTTCAGTCTTCTGTTGTCCAGTTTTGATGAGCTCCTGTGAATTGTAGCCTCACTTTCCTGTTTTCAGCTGATGGCACTCGGTGCGGTCTTCTGCTGCTGTAGGCTGTTTGCACACTCACAGAAACTCATCTGGTTGTAATGAGTTTTTAACCACACCTTGCAGACAGGTTAGTGTAATATAAAGCAAGATTGGTGATTGGTTTGGAGCTAAAGTGATTACAAACCCCACCCTAGAAAAAAAAAAGAAACTAAACCAGAAAGGAAACTTAACTGTAAAACAAAATAGAAAGAAATTTGATGAAAAATAGAAAATAACTCTGATTCAAAGTGCATTAAAAACTAAGATTAAGCCAGCATGAGAAGAACAGTGAGATAAACGCACACGAGGAATCACAACGATGAAGCTTTAATAATAAAACTAATAAAATAGGATAAAACTCATGTCTATTGTAATGAGGTGGAACAATTAAACTGCACTTTTTACATTAGCAGCAAGTGAGAATGTCCCAAATTATTGTGTGAATGATCAAATCAAATTGAATATTTCCTAAATTGTTTGAGATCCACAATACAACATATACCATGAACTTTACAATTATAAGACTCTAACTGCACAAATGTGATAATCAAATGTTTGGATCATTTATTCCTCTGGATTTAAACATTTGCACTATAATCGTTTTGTAATTGTATGTTATTGAAAAAAATATTTTCTGTTAAATGTATTATGAATATCATGCATGGATATATTTTTAAAGCTCCACCAAAGATTTTTTTAGCCTGAGCCAAAAGAAAATCACTGTCTTTCTTAATTAAAGTTTCCTTTACTCTAACAAAAGATTGATTTCTGATAATCCAGCTAAAGCCTGGCATAAACTGAGCTTGTAAAACAGGACAACGATCCTAAGCACGGCAGCACATCTACAGCAGAATGTCTCATAAAGAAAATAATTAAGTCTCGCAGTGATCAAGTCAAAGTCTAGACCTCAACCTGACTGTTATTGCTGTGGTGGGACCTGAAGAGAGCTGTACATAAACAAACGCCTACAAACCCCAATGAACTGAAGCAACATTGTAAAGAAGAGTGGGCCAAAACTCTGCCAAAATTATGTGAGAGAGCGATAAAAATCATACAGAAAACAATGACTTCAGATTTATTACTGCTGAAAATGGTTCCATAAGCTTTTGGATCGTGGTCTGTACACTTCTTCTAAAGTAAGTAGGCCCACTTACATGATGTACTTGGGGATTTATACTTCTGCATTAAACACCGTAGGGGAATCCTTACTTATAATTTCATCGTTATTAAAATATAAATCTTTTTAACTATTATGCACACTTTATTATTATAAATAAATCGATAAAAGAATCAAAATAATCTCCAAAAGCAACATTAAAGCAATGCATTAATGAATCAATAACTTTGATCTGCATTAAAATAAACAGCTGCTCTCTGGGGTTTTTGCAGTTTCACTGACCACTGCACAGTCTGACCTTGGAGTGAATTTGCTGGGACGTCCACTTCTGGGAAGATTGGCAACTGTCTTGAGTGTTTTCCACTTGTGAATAATTTCTCCCTTTAGAAAGATGAACTTCAAATTGTTTGGAAGTGACCTTATAACCCTTCCCAGACTGATGGACAGCAGCAGCTGCTTTAAGATGCTGTTGATGTCTTTACTCCACAGCGCTGTGTTAACACACACCTGAATGCTCCAGACCCGACTACCAGACTTTACTTTTATAGAGGTGCTCATGCTGGCTGATGATTAGTTAATCAATTATTAGCAGCGCTTTGCTGCTATATACCTGCTTAATTCCTATGGTAGCAGTAAAAGTGTATGAAGATTTTCACACACTGCTTCTGAGTTATAATTTTTGTTAAATAACTAATGATATAATTTATTATACCCTTAAATGTAAAACCTTAGAAATGGAAAATGGTGGACTTTCTCTTAAGACGACTCAATATGATACTCAATATGTGTACTTTTACTGTAAAATAATTTTAATGTTAGTTAACATGGTTAAATCATCAATGTTGTTTCACAGTTCATCATTTTTTCCACATACCACGGAGATCAGGTCAGGCCCTCTTTACAAAGTAAGAAATATTATCACAATCAAGAAGTGAATTGCTCACATATTTTTAATGCATTTAATTGACACCTTATTTGATTACGCAATGCTTGTGACCACACAGCCACGTAATATCCTCTCTACATGTCATGGTTCAGTGAGAAACAGGACACAGATGCAGGATTATCAGGCAGAACAGGTAAACATATAACTGATCTTTAATTTAAACTGGAAACCAAAATCTGTAAGATGAGGAAAAAAATCCACAAAGAAAGCAACTACAGTCCACTGAATCGAAGACATAAACTGGGAAACACAAGGGCAGACAAACAGAATCCAGAAACTGGCTGGTAACACACACAAGGAGGGATAACAGACACTCTGACAAAGACTGAAGGGAAAGTAAGGCTATAAATGCACGTAAGAGGCAATCAGGGAAACACCAGGGAAACGAGATGCAGCTGAAATTAATCAATGCAATGACAAAACGAAGTTAAACTAAACACAAGATTCAAGAAGCAAATGATAAAATATAATAAAATAAAACACAAAGTAACTAAACAGGGAAACATCTAACGACTTGACATGGGAGGGTGAAACTCAAATAAACACCAGGCAGTACAAAACCATAGAGAATAATGAATAAAGGAAAACTCAAAATAAGCCGATCATGACACCACATACACAGATCGTACCAGTCGCTTCCTAAATAAACAGAAAGTTTTTTACTTTACCTATTTTAACTTCAGTCTCATTGTGTGTTGCATGCTGAATGTAATTGTTTGAAATGTCACAGCCATCAGCGCTCTACCCCCCTGCAGTGTTAGCATCATAAACCTGTGGTGCAAACTGTTTATGGAGTAGATTTAAAAGTAAAAAGTAGGGTTGAAACTCTACTGTCATTTTTATTCTTCTCACCACAACTGAGGTAAAAGGGTAATATTAAAAAATCCCTGTGCTAGAAAGATGTCCTGGGCAAGACTGGTGATTTTGGCGTGTACCTGGTGTGGTCTTCTGCTGATGTACCGCATCTTTTTCAGTGTTGTGCAGAGATGCTCTTATGCATACCTTGTGTCTAATGAATGGTTATTTGAGTTACTGTTGCCTTAGTATGAGCCTGAAGCAGTCTGGCAATTCTCCTCTGGCTTTTTCAGACATGCTCATGGGCTTTTTCCAGTGAGTGGCAGTATTTACTGAAATACTCAGACCAGCCTGTGCATCACTAACAACCATCTCATGTTTAAAGTCACATAAATTACCTTTCTTTCCCATCCTGATGCTCGGTTTGAATATCAGAATGTTATCTTGACAGGCATAAATAGACTGAGCTGCTTCCATGTGATTAGCTGATTGGATATTTCTGATGCTTTCTATTGGTTGCGTTTTTCAAAAAAAGAAAAGAAAAGAGAAAAAAAAGCCTAGACTAAAAGAATGATCAAAAATAAATACACCCAGAAAATATTTATTTGGGTGTATTTATTTGAGGGATGGGGGAATCCAGGAAACACACCTGCATGACAAAAATCACATAACCAAACAAAAAAGCCTAATCCAAATTTCTCACAATATTTTACATTGAGATGGATTCCTGGGACAAGTAGTGCTACTATAAAAAGTATTATTCAAACCAAAAAATTAGGGATCTCAAAAGGGATTTTATTGAAAGCGGATAAGACTAAGATTTATTTATTCCTTCAGTCATTATACTTTTTGAGTGTTTTGTCTCTAATTCTTCTCATACGCTGCTGAGATGGGATGAGATTAAGCTGTGTAAAGGAGAGAGGGAGCCGGCTGTCTGCATGTACTCTCTATTATATCAATTCCCTCTTTGTCTGCTCAGTGTGCCGCCACATGGAACAGAAGCCAGAAGTTGCATTACCAGCCTGGCGTGGTGACGGTCACACTGACAGTCCTTATGGGACCATGAGGCGGTGAGGCAGGGAGCAGTGGGTCCGGGGTCCGGGGTGGCGGCAGGCCATCGGGACAGCGCAGCCGCGAGGTAGCCAGGAGACGGCAGAACGGGCACCATGGAAACACAAGCGGCCCCGGCAAATCATGGCAACTGGTAACTAAGTAACAGGAAACGATGGGCCATGCAGGGTGGATGATTGTGGCTAATCATGAGGGGAGGAGGGAGGGACAATGACGGGCCCTGGCTCTCTGCAGACCTCTCTGCTCTGAAGTGCGAGCTCGCTCCCTCCCCACGTGCGCCGGGTTGACACGGAATTAGAGAGCTGGAGGGGAGCGGGGTGGGGGGTGTCCACACTTTCCTCACTGTCATTTTCTGTTCAAATCCATGAGGGGGTGTGGATGAGCACACTGCACGAGGAGAGGAGAAATGAGGCGAGTAGCAGCCATTAAACTTCCTTTTCTCTCTCTCTCTCTCTGTGTGTGTGTGTGTGTGTGTGTGTGTGTGTGTGTGTGTGTGTGTGTGTGTGTGTGTGTGTTCGTGTTTAAACAGCTATAATCAATAACAGGCTAACAGAGAATTGAAAACTCTTGTTCTGCACCAAAACTTATTGTCTTTTCCAGATAGACCCATACGTTTTTGGACAATTACAGTGGGCTTTTAATGTTTCTTTGTAATTTTGTCAGTAGATCAGTCAGGATGGGACTGAATGCAGGCTGTTAGCATTAAATGAGGGTAAACAAAGCCACTGCATAAATAATGTTTAGGAAGAACATCCATTTTTACACACAGGCCACCACATTACAACATGCTACCACCCATAGCAGCTAAAGAGCCAGATATTTCATCAAGGGGTGGTTGAGACCAAAAACAGATTAAAAGAAGAGTTTGTTCTGGAGTTATTAATCTTTTCTTGTTTCTGCTGCCCCCAAGTGGCCCCACCCAAAAACTTCTCACTGCAGGTTTAAATGTGGCAGTTAATAGGAAGTAAAAGTTAACTGTGTATTTATGACTTGCTCCCTTTTACACAACAGTCTTTAAGCTATGTACCCGCTGTCCCTCCCTTTCAGGCGACTTCCCTGTCTGCTGCGAGGGGCCCCAGAGGAAGCCTGTTATCACCTCACAAAGCCACATTGTGTGCATGACCTAACCACTGCTCATAAACTAAAGCTTTATCTGTGACACAACATCTGCTTACTAAATTGACAGGCACGAACAAAGTGGCTTCAAAGTCTGCAAGTCGAGCCATAAACAAGCACAGGGTGTCAAAAAGCCAACAGTCATCACAGCAAAGCCCCCGAAGCGTGATCTGAACAGTCAAAAACCTCGATTTTCATGTGGCCGAGGCACTCAACCACTGCCCTCTAACATGTGTGGGATCCATCAGCACCACCTGGATTTGGTTCCTTGATCACGCTGATACTTCTCAGCTGTAATAGGCTCAGTGTGGAGAGGCACAAACACTCCCTGTTGCCCAGACACTCCACAGCTCTTATTCAGCCCTCTTGATTGGCTGTGACATGCTTACGGCGGCCCCCTGTAGCTCCACTGACATCCACTTTACAACGGCTGTGTGGCACATCTGATTGCACCTGTCAGGCTCTGTCCTTTTAAGCCTTATCCCCTAAATGCTCCCGCTGACCTTTGTCTCTGTTTTCTTCCCCTTTTCAGATTTTTCCTCCTCGTTCTCAGACCACTTGTTACTCCCTCTTCTCTGCCCACATTCTTCTGAGAGATCTTTTGAGCATCCCCCCTGAAACATGTTGATATTAAGTGATTATTATTGTAATGACTGTTGATTGCATGTAATAGTTCATGCGCTCTGTCGGTATTGCTATTTTATTCACGAAACAGCAGGAGTCCATTTCTGCGGAGCAAATCATCACAATATGGTGTCTGAAGTTCCTTCACCTACTGTGTTTTTCACATTGAAATTCAACTATTTAACTACAGATGCTAACAAACTGCAGTTAAAAAAAACCAATATAAATTAGCTTAAAGTCAACCAATAAGCTTGCTTGTTTTTTTCTGCATATGATTATGATGGTGGCTGCTCATGGACAAAATCTGAAATCATGTAGGTGGCATAGTAGAGTCATGTGAAAAAGAAAGTGTACCGTTTTTTAATTCTGGGTTTCTTCATATCAGGACAAAATTTAAAAAAATATCTGGTCATCTGGAAGTCTTCAAATTGTTTAACCTACATAAGATACATTACACCATGCCGTTATTTTTCTAACAATAACTAAGGCAAAAAAAAAAAAATGCTTGAGCTAATTGTTTTCTGTATGACTTTATCAGTCTCCCACTTTGTTACAGCTGTTTCAGTTCACTGAGGTTTGCAGGTATTGATCTTAAGGTCCCACCACTGCATTTCAGTCGGGTTAGGGTTTGGACTTTGACACCTTGACTATTTTCCTTTTCAGCCATTGTGTTACAGATTTACCCCCGAGCCCAGTTTGAGCCAAGCTTCAGGTGTCAGGCAGACAACCTTATATCTGATTCCACAATACTTCGGTCCACAGAGGTGTTCACGGGCAACTCAGTGGCTGCAAGGTGCCCAAAACAAGCCCAAATCACTGTGCTTCACAGTTTGTGCGAGGTGTTTGTACTCATATGATTTGCTCCGTGTTTTATTTGTTGTTGCTTTGTGTTGTTTTACCAAATATGGTGCTGTATATTAACGGTCCAATTTCCACTTTTTTTTCTTTTTGTTTTGTTTTGTAAAACCGGATCATTTAACAAGTGATAATTTTTTCTCTTATGAATATAAATAATCGGTATGAGCCAAAAGCTCACACTTCAGACTCCTCTAAAAAAGTTTTTTTTTTTTTACTTCTAACTTTGCATGATGTCAGCGAGATCCCTAATATGCTCATCCCAGACAGTCAGAGCAATGCTGGCTTAAGGGAGGAGCTAAAACTTTATGAATTTCCTTCTGGGATGATTAAAGTTATTCTTATTGATTTTAATCTTAGCTCGTTTTGGCATTAACTCCAAGTAGGTCCTGCCCTTCCTCACATGTAGCATGCAGCAACACATAATCTACTTCAGATGTTTTTTCACTACATTAAATAGTCTGCTAGGGTACAGCCTGGGTTAAAATGACCTGCACTCTTCTCACATGGGACAAATCTTACATTACAGATTTTGTATTAGTCAGGTTAAAGACCCTTTAATGCAATGGTAATGTCTGAAACTCATAGCTACAGTGAATAAGCTTTAGTAAGGTGCTGGGCTGCCATATGCCATAACAGCTCCAGTAATCGTTGGCACTGATTGGGCAGAAATGTTTTACTGTAGGATAAACCAAGAGATAAATTCACTTTGACCCACAGCTATTACTGACTGAATTTAGATTTTTTTTTTTCAGGGTTCAAAGGCTTCAAATCATTCAGTCCAGCAGTTTAACTAGTTTGTCACAGATTTGAACATTACTATGACAGGATTATGGACATAATGATGTTTGTAAATGTAAAAGGTGTTTTAAAGCAATAAAATAAATATAAGATAATTATTTAACACCCTAAAATAATCTATATACATGATTAATGACATTAATATGATATGATGTTCCGTATATGTGTGAATATGGTTACAATGTATAGACTGAAGATAAACATTGGCTGTGTTTTCCAGTGAAAATTAAATGTGAATTTTAGAAATGTTAGAAATCGAAGTGTTTTAAAGTTTTTCTTCATACAGCAACACTAAAATAAAAAACAACTAAACTTTGTGATTGCATTTACATGTCATATTAAAATGTTATTTTTTAAAGAAAACATTTTCTTAAATGCAAAAATATATGAACAATCTCAAGTACAGTCAAAGTTCAGTGTAAATTAAAATAAGATGTATATGCAATCTAATCGAAGGCGGTACATTTGGTGTGTGTTCATGTTTTTGTGCATGTGTGTGTGTCTGCATGTGTAAGTGTACACATGAATGAGTGAGGTTGTGTCTATAAGCCTTTAAGGGAGTATGTGATGGCTGCAATGTAGAAAAGCGAACAAATCAGGATTCTGAAGTTTCCTTTTTTTATTCGGACAAAAAATAGAATAAGTCAGGGAACATGTCTCTGACCTCTGAGCGCTTTCATGGGGTAAAAGATACTTTTCAAAAATTAAAACCTATGCTGAAAGCGATAACCAATCCCTCTCTTCTTCTGTTCCTACACCACTTCTTTTTTCCACATGTGCTGTTTTGCTTTTTTACAATTACTCTTGTCACGAAACAGTTGCAGCAGGGACATTTTTTCCTTTTGAGGGCCAAAATAAATTAGCTGGAACAGTGTGAAGAAACAGAAATGCTGGAATGTTATTTAGGTAAGAGCTGCTGTTAGCATGCTTCTCTTAGATCAGATTAGCAAATCTATCGCCTCTGATCATGCATCCCATGAAATTTGAGTAGTTTTTGTTGGGTTTGTGGTACTTTTTGCTCCTTTTGTGGGAACGGTTATAATCAACACTCTTCCTTTGTTTTGACCCAGCAAACAGTGAATACACAAAGAAATCTCCAAATGAGCTCATCTTTAACTCACATTTTATCATTCTTCTCATTTAACACATTGCTAAGACATTAACCACATAAAGAAAAGTGAAAATGCCGTGATTTCCTTCTCTCCACTGCGATAACCCCCGACTTTGGGAGGATGGGCTAGCCGTGAGGTTGTAAGACAAACAAAGCCTACCCTGACCCCGTGACCCCACTGTGGGATACAGCTCACCACAGATGGTGCAACAAAGACCTTCATAAAAAGCCCTTCAGGGGTAATTTCTTGTTTTCACTTACTAAAACAATATTTCGCATTTTAAGAGCGTTTTACATAGATTTTATAGTATGGCACACAAAGAATCATGAATTTAAATCTGTGGGAGAAATATGTAACTGCAAAGGTGGTGCTGGGAGTATTTTAAGGTGGAAAAAATGTGCTTTTTAGCAGACCTTTTTATGCCTTCTTTAAATCAAATTTGACAGGTGATCCTAGACATGGACTTTTTATGTCCCTGTGACCAATGAAATAAAAATTAATATAGAAAAAAGTCTCAAAATAACAACACAAGTAAGTATTAAGTTGCCTCTCAAGTGGCAAGACATGCTACTAGGAGCATTTTGTTGCTCCACGGAAAACACGGCATGGGCACACTGCCTTAGCTTTATGCCTTTTACTTGATTTATATTTATTGCAACAAAAAATCAGACACAGAAATTAACCTCTGGACAAAACTTCCACCTTAAACAACCTCCAAAAACTCAATCAGTTACAGTCTAAAAGTCTAAAAAGGCAATACCGAATAAACTATGATCATGGTAGCACCAGATCAACTTTTCATTGACTGAGCTATAATGGACATTTTGGAAAAACAATGCATCATGGTAATGATGTGAACGTCCTACTCTACCAGACACCAAGTGGTGTCACCTGACTATTTTACTGACAGCCTTTTTTCAGTCTTTAAGCAGTAAAAATTCTCATTAAATGCAGTTTTTAATCCTAATCCCTATTTTGTTTATTACCTTCTGTCACACTGTGGCTCATAAGGCTATAACAAAAGGGCAAGACAAATTGTTTTTCCTGTATTTTATCAATAATCAGTTAATACAAAAGCAAAAGCAACTTACAGTTATGTGAAAAAGAAAAAGGGTTTTAAGGGTTTTTCCCCCCTGTTTTATCAGGATAAGGTAAAAAAAAAAAATCAGCTGGTCCTTAGCAAGTTCTAAAATGATTGGTCTCTCACATTGTTGTGGAGGAAGCCTGGCAGCATTGCTTCAGTTTATTGAGGTTTGCTGACGTTCGTTTATGCACTGCTCTCTTGAGGTCCCACCATAGCATTTATGGACTTTGACCGGGGCATTGCAACACTTTGGTTCTTTTGTTTTTCAGCCATTCTGTTGTAGATTTACTCATCTGCCTCAGTTTCTCTGAGCATTGCGGTCTAACCTTGGGGTGGAGTTGTTGGGTCATCCACTCCTGGGAAGACTGGAAACTGTGGACTTGCAGTTGTTTGGAAATTACTTATACCTTCTCAGATTCATGAGCAGCAACATTTTCTTGTCTTTCATCCTTGTCAAGGTGTTAAGACTCACCTGACTGCTTCAGACCAGCAAACTGACAAAACGTCTTCCTCCTGTTGATCAGTTTATCAAGTGCAACATTGTCTGGCTGATGCTTACCGTCATTTGGTATAAGTACGGATGTACTTAGTTTTTCACACTCCTTTTGAACTTTGCCTACATGTTTTTGTTAAATGAATAATGCCACCTTGTAATATGTCATGTGTCATAAAACCTTTGTCTGAGGTTTTATTTACCTAATTTTAGAACCTGCTGAGTTCCAGATAATATTTTATTGTGTCCGGAGAGTGTGCTTTCTAGTTCACATTGTTGTAAATACATGACCAAAACCAAAACCAAAATAAAACTAATGGTGCAAGGAAACAACATGAAGGAACAAGAAACTAAGAGGTCATGTGACACAGCAGCAAAAGAGGAAGTGAGGCCAACCGATTTCTCCGGTGGCGCCAATAATTCCTGTTTAACTCACCATGGACCACATGAAGCACACGCACTGGGGTAACTCTGAGATATTTCCTCCTGAGCATTGTTTTAAAATTGTTTGAAATCTATAAAATATGAAAACACTCATTAATCACCACAATATTGTATCCAAACAGTGCATAATAGTGTGAGTCTATTAAAATTGGGACTTTCATTTCAATTTTACAAAGTGCATTTGTAATATTTAAAGTTTTAAACTGTGAATATAAGAATAATGTAAGAATAAAAGAACTCTTTCACTCATTATTGTGTCATATTAATGCCTTTTATAGTACAATATTCAATAACAGTGCATCAGTTATAACAGAGGAAAAACTCTATTTTAATCTTAAGTTTTTCATTTAAGCTCTGTTACAAAGCAGGGAAACAGGGTTGTTACATCAACTAGTTTGATTGTACTCATGTCCTTTTTTGCTAATTGCTGGGAGTAAAGTGTATTAACATTTTCTGCTTCACCAATATGCAAACTATCCTGGTGATAACAGCAGAATACAGTGGTTGCATGTGTTTATCCTGGATTTAGAACCCTTGCTTTGTTAGGTGGACATATTTTCTTCATGCTGTGTTTTAAATGTCAATTACATTTCATCTTAACATAGTTATGTTGAATCTATATGTTTCCATGGTTTGTGTGCCCCAGTGGTGGGACATGGGATAAAAACAGAAAAGCTCCAACCAGGCTCTCTAAAGTCTCTTATAGTCATTTTAAAATGACAAGGATCACCCTGAGCAGTCTATATTTCTTTGCTCTACTCATGATGGGTCCTTTTGCTCACCTGTCTATAAATACAGCAAAACACATATTGTTATTTTGGAAAGTCTGTTAGCTTTTAGTCTAGTTGTGGCAGACTACACTGTGGTATTACACAAAAATTACAAGTACCAGGACATTTGGGCTGTGAGAAGTAAAGAACTGTGCAACTTGATTTAAAAAACAAATAAAAAAAGAGGGAGAGAAACTAATGTGGAACAGAACAAAAGCCCAAATGTGATCTTAATGCAGCAGAGGTCAGTGTTTCATTTTCTTATCTGAGGTCACAGATGACAAATGACAGACACTGCTTTTGTATCATTTTAATTTTTTTTACTTCTCAACATGTACATCAAGCATTGCTTTTGTTTTTAATTAATTAATTATTTTTTACTTTTTGATGCTTTTGCCACTTTTGCCAGTAAGGACACAGGAGAGATTCTTGTTAGTATCAACCGTTATGTTTGACTGAACAAAATATGACTAAATATCAATATGTATCATTTAATACTGCCATCTGTAGCTTTAGCTGGCTATATTTGAATTTATTTTGCATTTGGCATGCTTAGCTTTAGAGTTTAGCATTTGCAGCTATGATGGGAATAAACTTGGATTAACAATTATCTGGCGCGCTAATGTTAGCTTCTGACACAATTAATTCCCAAATATGTTAACTAGTATTATTTTATTCGAAGTTGGACAAAATTACAGGCAGGCTTTAGGACCACCTTCAGGCACAAAGGCTTTTTTCTTTATACAAAAAAAAAAAATAGCACAAAGGCTTTTAATTGTAATCCCACAGTCTTCCCCTTTCTCAGATCCTAGGAGCTGCAGTCACCCTTGCTAGCCGCTCAGCCTGTGCCTGTTAGCCAGCCAGTTGGAGTCAGCTGTTACTGTTGACTGGTCAGCTAGTACTATCAGAGGGTTACTCACTGAAAGCTGGGCAGTCAGATGGTGCTGTTAGGACTATATGCCTCTGCTCTACAGAAGGTTTATAAGATGTGTGAAACAGTTCAGCCACATTATTTATTTATTTTTTTACCAGGGAAATCATGAAATGACACACTGAATCTGATTCATGTGAAACACTTTATTTTTTAAAGGAATAAAAGACAGACATCCTTTAATCAGCTATGAAACTTGCTGGTCTAGTTTATAGTCACAAATTATTGAGACATGCAGATTTAATTAATTAATTTTATTTATCAATCAAACTGCAACTTGTGTGATGTCATGGTCTGTGAATGTTGTTGTTTTTAGTCCTCATTTTTTCATATTTGAGATTTTTTCTTTTTTTTATTGCAGCTAGAGTTAGTTCTTGATATTTTGGAATCCTAATTTCTGTGTAGCATCATTGCCTTTGGTAGAATTTGCATGTGTGCTTGTCATTCTGACTGTAGACAGGATAGTTTTAAAAGAATTCTAGTGAATTTTGAACAAACTGTAGAGTGGGGTCATGTTAGCAATCCATCAAAACGTCCACCAGTGTCTTCATGGTCAACTGGTTGAAAGTTGAAAAAAGCCTTATTCCTTAGAAACTATGATTATTACAAGTGTGGTGTGCATTGTCAACAAATAGTAGGTACCAAAAAATATTTAAACTACAGTTTTTATACTTGACCTCTGACCTCTCCTTCAAGGTCAATAGATTCATCTGAAGGCTAAAGTGGCAATAATGCTATAAAGGCCAATTAAAAACTATATTAATTAGAAATATCCTGTCTCACAGTGATGCTGAAAAACTAGTTAATGCATTTATTACTTCTAGGCTGGACTAGTGTAATTCATTATTATTAGGATGTCCTAAAAACTCCCTGAAAAGCCTTCAGTTAATTCAAAATGCTGCAGCAAGAGTACTGACAGGGACTAGAAACAGAGAGCATATTTCTCCTATATTGGCTTCTCTTCATTGGCTTCCTGTTAAATCCAGAATTGAATTCAAAATCCTGCTCCTCACATACAAGGTCTTATTTAATCAGGCCCCATCTTATCTTAATAGTAGTACCATATCACCCCATTAGAGCAATTTGCTCTCGCACTGCAGGCTTACTTGTTGTTCCTAGAGTATTTAAAAGTAGAATGGGAGGGAGAGCCTTCAGTTTTCAGGTCCCTCTTCTGTGGAACCAGCTTCCAGTTTGGATTCGGGAGACAGACACTATCTCTACTTTTAAGATTAGGCTTAAAACTTTCCTTTTTTCTAAAGCATATAGTTAGGGCTGGACCAGGTGACCCTGAATCCTCCCTTAGTTATGCTGCAATAGACGTAGGCTGCTTGATTCCCATTATGAGTTGAGTATTTCCTTTTCAGTCACGTTTCTCACTCATTATGTGTTAACAGACCTCTGCATTGAATCACATTTGTTATTAATCTCTGTCTCTCTTCCACAGCAT
The DNA here is from genome assembly GCF_041146795.1 of Maylandia zebra. Taxonomy (NCBI): domain Eukaryota; kingdom Metazoa; phylum Chordata; class Actinopteri; order Cichliformes; family Cichlidae; genus Maylandia; species Maylandia zebra. The sequence continues at coordinate 29,093,219 of NC_135186.1, forward strand.
GTCTTTTATTCTGTCTTCTTTCTCTCACCCCAACCGGTCGCGGCACATGGCCACCCCACCCTGAGCCTGGTTCCGGAGCTTTCTTCCTGTTAAAAGGGAGTTTTTCCTTCCCACTGTTGCCAAAGTGCCTGCTCAAAGGGGGTCATATGATTGTTGGGTTTTTCTCTGTATGTATTATTGTAGGGTATACCTTACAATATAAAGCGCCTTGAGGCAACTGTTGTTGTAATTTGGTGCTATATAAATAAAATTGAATTGAATGGAATATTTTTTTTTTAAATTTAGGATCAACAACTTTTTCTAATTAATATTTTCCAGTAAACATTTAAGCACATTTTACTAAATAATGGAATGAATGCTACACATGGACTATATCCACATTTAAAAAAAATAATGGAAAATAGTTGTACTTAAAATTATGTCAAGTATAATAAAATGGGTTTCAACAGAGCAAAGAACCAAAGCTTTTACTGCACTATAAACGTTTTAATATACATTTAAAAAGAAAACACTGTAATAAACACTTCCATTAATAGTAGGTAGAGATGTTCCAGGCCAGTAATTTCTTAGTCGACTAAACGAGGAAAAAAAAATTAGACTTACCGACTAGTCTAAAACTATGAAACACTCAGATATCAAGTTTTACTTAAGAACCATATTGATGTCAAAAACTGATCATGTTGCCTATAATACCTCGCACCATGCATTGTTAATGTTGCATGTTATAATCCAAACAGACAATAAAGAAGGAAAACAATTAAAATAAACCAAAGTTATATATGATATGAAAATATGCTACTAGAAAAGATGTTCACATATTATTAAATATGACAAATTAGAAAAACTAAACTAAAACTACAACTGACGAGTGGCACATTGTGCCATGCATTATGAATGCTGCACACTGTTCGAACCACTTCAATAAAAGTTCAGTTAAAAAATTACGCATCATCTAGCCTTTTCTTCTGTTTATCTGACGTTGGGTCACAGGGGCAACAGCCCAGACTTCCCTCTCAGCACATTCCTTCCAGCATATCCTGGGATACATCAAGGTGTACCCAGGTCAGTTGAGAGATAGCATCTTTCCATCTTGTCTTGGTCTATCCTGGGTCCTCCTCCCAGTAGGATGTGCCCGGCCGGAACACCATCCCCAGCCACATCAGCTGGCTCCTTTCGATGTGGAAGAGCAGCGGCTCAACTCTTCCTACTCCTCCCCTTTCAAATGACTCAACTTTTCACCCAATGGGAAAGCCCATCCACCCCTCAGAGAAAGTTAATTTTTGCCACTTGTATCCACGATCTTTAAAAGAACTAATTATAATAGTGTTAACATTATATATAGATTAACAGATTTATGGTGTTTCTCAAGATAGATGGTCGATCTGGTGGCGGTTGGCTGCATAGGATTTAGGACACAACAATTTAGCGGCATTGGATATCAATTAAAATGTAAAACAATCAGATTAAGTGAACTCTGGTACCGTCTATAGTGAAAATTAGTTGTCTAGTTGTATGGTCATGCACATTCAAGTAAATATTGCCTAGAGTGGGCTCCTTTAGCAGAAGACTGCCCTCTCTGAGTGCTTCTTGTAATTTATATTCTATTCTCTCTGTTTCAGTTGACTCCTATCTTCCTAGTGTCCCCTTGTATTTTTTTTCACATTGTCCAGTGGTGATCTCTGTGTTAGGTGTTTCTGTTGTGTTCATTTCTTGTTTTACTTTGATAGTCCTGATTGTCTCGACGGTTTCCACCTGTGTCTTGTTACCCAGGTGTTTCCACTCCTCTCATTAGACCTCAATGTGTTTGAATTATAAGCAGTTTTACGTGCTGTTGTTCCCTGATTGTTTATGATATGTTGTAGTTAGTTGCATTTTTAATTTCTGGACTGTCTAATCAGCCTGAATAAAGGTTTGTTAATTTTGTTGTCTTGCATGCATTTGGGTCCCTTTTGCCTGGAATTTCATAACATTTGACATTTATCGATGGTGGCTCAAAACTTCTGCACAGTACTGTCTGTCTTGACTTCCAGCCTCACTGGCTAAGACCAGAGTTTGCAGTCTTTGTTTGGGCTGCCATGTCAGACCCAGAATAGGGACTACATCACTAGTTCAGCTACAACCATGTAGAAAATGGCCCAATCTCTGGATACTATGGACATATGGATTTAAAGAGTGTTAGAAAGATCAAAAACTAAACTGAGCTATTCCCTAAACTTTTTTGTGTGGTGTTTGAAACCCACATGAAGGGTTTGGGATCCACTGATGTAGAGAGCATGCACAATAGTCATACTGTGTAAATAAGTATATTTATTTTTCATTAATGATGTTTTTTAGCTCTGTCCCATTAACGCAAATATGACTTGATGAGGATGAAACAAAACGGCCACTACCATTTTTGTTTTTGGCGTATATGCCATCAAACTGGTAATTAGGACTAGCAGAGATGGTGTAATGACTTCACATCTGCCACCGGGAAGAAACAAAATGGCCACACATGTTGTTAGTGGAAGGCATTTTAAGTCTTCTATAGCTGTCAAACACAGATACGCCTGGTGATGTTAGACTGCTTTGTACAGGTAGATACTTGCAGAACTCACGTACAGCGTGTCTTATGGCTGATTGTCACATTCTCGCTGTGGAGGTGAGGTGAGCCAAGCAGAGCCATATTTAATGTTCCTTCCTTTGTGAGTGCAGAAATGAAGCGCCTGTGCCATTATGGTGGGTTTATTAGTATGTCGGGCGGTTAAAATGCGCCTTCGGCTCCCCCCGGGTTGTTCAGGTTAAAAATATATATTTGGTACTTGATTTAAAAAAATGGCTTAACCACATGTCGCAGCGCTTATGCTCTTCCACCTGCTGGGCCGCCATTACGCCGTCATTCAACACAGTGAAAAGAGACAGGATAGGGAAACCGCGATTAAACATCCGCCATTGCTTTATGTTTAAGTCATATTAGATTGAACCAACTCGCTGTCGAGCTAGCTCTACCGGCCATGTAGAAGAAAGCACCTTTATCCCAAATTTAGTGTTATGTTTCAGATATTTTTTTTAAACCTCTGTTACAGTTGTTAGTTATTTATTTTTAAAGAGAACACGTCAAATAGGTATGTGTAACAGTTCACAACATTTCCACTGTCACTGCAGTTATAAATAAACATAATGAAAACCTAATCGTTGATGTTTGCTAGCATACTCATTTTGTCGGTCACATCGGTTTTTTCGGACAGCTCGTTGGATTTTGACCTTGAGGACGGTTATTCCTAAATTGACCTAGAGTTGTAGGAAAATTGTGCTACTTTTAAGTAGGTAGGGTTCAGTGATGTTGGCCTGAATTGTTTGGTTACACTGGCCATCGGGTATAGCTAGCGAGCCTTAATTTGACGAAGCAACAAAGGAGATCGAAGAGCCGAGACCAGCATTCTTGTTTGTTTTTTTTAATCGTACTTTATTTTCCTGTGGGGAAGGCTAGGTCTAAGTTTAATTTTTATTTAAGTTTAACTTTAGGTGGGGATAGTTATTTTAGCGCACAGGGCGGTGTTCGCTAGGTACTGCTATGGCGTCCGAACAATTATAATCCTCCGCGCTTTGCTCGGCCTGTGCTAGGCGCTAGTGTTGACGTTAAAGTCGGAAAAGACTATCCAGACCCGTTGATAGGGTCTAGCCGGGACTGCCTCCCCGTGGCTGGCCAATGGACGACCAACAGGGCAGGTCTACATGTGAAGAATATGCTGAAGAAAGCGCTGTGAGTCTGTGCTTACTGGGAACGGTGGAGGTAAGTTACCCGTAATTTGTTTTATTTATACAAAAACACGCCGTTTCCGTTCTTTTCGGACCTTACCGAACAAAGACGTTAGGGCTCTTAGTGTCTTTATTGTCTCGGTTTTTGGAAATCCAGCACTCTGGCTCCTCATAACACAAAGACCGGCTTGAACCATCCCAAGGAAACACCAGCTTGGAGATTTTTGACTTCCTATCAGAGCTCAAATTTCCTCCGATTAGATTTTCTTAATTCCGGTTAATGTAGTCACACTCGGTTGTAATTGCATTTTCCTTACACCTGTGTGTGATTGTAACTTATTTCCTAACCATTTGCTACAATAAAACAAAACAATGAGCCAGCCTTTGGTGCAGTACGATGCATGCTTAGTCAAAATGTTAGAAAACAAATCCAGACTACTGAACCGAAAGCCGGTCAGCCTGTTAGTCACAACACGACTATATTTGCTTTCCGAGTGCATAAAGCGAAAGTAAGAGGATTGCACGTTAAAGCTCAAGTTTCTCAGACTGAAAGTTTTCTGCATTGGGTCGTTCGCGGGGAAAAAAAATGGACAACAACGCGAGACTTCTATACATTGAAGAAAAGGAGGGGTGGGGGGAGCATCAGCAGCAACATGGCTCAAATGTCCAGCAGCACTCAGCTTGTACATCGTTTACCGTTTGAATGTACACACGACAAGATGAAAACAATTAAATGTAAACGTGAGGAAAGCCTCAGATTCTATCTTCCACAGACAGACAATAGGAAGATTAGGCAGCTAATCAAGTAGCTTGGTCTCACTCACTGCCCCCTCCTTCCCTGTCTGTCATCAAGGGTTAAACACCAGCTATGGCACTAACATGACATGATGAAAGTTTTCTTTTTTAAGAAGAACAAACCTGAGATCACCGCACAGACCATATGTTAGTAGTATATAAATAATTTAGCTGAAATGATACATGATGTACAAATACAAACAAAAACAGTGTTACAAATAATATATTACAAAGTATATACTACAAAGAATCAATGATAAAGAAAATAGGCTGTTGTTCTCTCTGTAGTGCTTTGTTGCATTTTTTATAAATGCATTAAAAAGCAGTGAATTAAAACAACAAAGATCTTACTAGGTTCTGCACCTGTTTAGATATTAAACAAGGGGTGTGTATAACTTTCCAGGAATTTTTATTATGGTAAGATAGTTTCAGGTAAAACTAAGCTGCAGCTTGTGAGTTAACATCAGCGATGGATTTAAAGGGGCAAGCAGTAATTTCTCACGGTTATTAATTTGAAAAAGGGATTCTGTACTTATAAATATACATAGTGTGTAAATATATCTTCCAACATGCAGTCAAAACTTAATTAATCTGTTAAAAAGGCATGGTGTTTTACATATGTGGCTAGAGACTGGCCACATATTTAGTATATCAAAGGCAAAGGGAAGTCGTAGCTGTTCCTATGTCATGGAGGGTTATTAACATTTTTGTTGCACCATCAGACTCAAGGTAATGGAAAGATCATACCTATGTTTTTCATTGGAGATGGGATATCCTTAGAAAGTCTCATTGTCTTCCTCCTCACCTTAAACCTCACCTTCTTAACTGAAGTCACTGCTCAACACAAAAACATGCTCATTTATTATCGATATTGTCACAACTACTTTTTAGCAGGTAATCAGAATGTGTCCGTACCGTCTTTGGATAGCTGACAAATCCTGCTAAAAAAAACAAACAGATGGTTATAAGCTAACATTATGGTAGTTAATGTTTCATTACATGCTCATATCGCATGAAGTTTATTTTTTAATTAGTGTTAGAGTCCCGTAATGTTAGATCCACTTCAAAAATAGTTTAACTAACACTGACTAACAGCAGCTAATGACAGCAAAAAAGCAGCGTTTACCATCATTTCAGCAAATCTTCAACATCTCATGTCAGTATCACTGTCATTGGTCACTAGTGAGCTTCTGACTCACTGACCTGTGTCAGATTCCTTTCACCAAGTTTTATAGCCTCCTATTGAGTAAATAAGAGTGGAGACCTTTCACCCAACATTTTCCATACTTTAGTAGAAACAAGATGGGCATAGATACAGTCTAAAATCATTTTTTAAAAAATCTCTTGTTCTACAACAGCCACTGTAGCTAGGATTATGCACTTTAATTTGGAAGGGTAAGAAAAGAGAAATGTTGACTGCATTTTGCAATCTATTGACATCTAGCAGAGTGCTTCCGCTCCAGTGTTCCGACATCGGGCTTCCAATTTAACTAGAACCTAGCATGATCTTGGGCTCATGATGTCACCAATGCAGTCCATTATTCAACAAAGAAACTACTTATGCACCAGACAATGAAGTGTCATAGTAAAACAATATGGCATTAAAACTACTTAATGTCTGAATCGCTTTTATTTTTTAAGATTCACTGTGTAATTAAGTAGAACTACCTGGTAGAGCATGCACGTATATTAAGTAAATATTAAGTACTGTGTACAACTTTACGCTTTATAGATGTGTATGCAGTGTTATGTTATGAAATTATGAAATAAAAATTTAAACTGATTTACATAACTGAAAAACCAAAGTCTTCATAATCTGTTAGCATCTACCTTTGTTTTGGTTTTGCGTGAACAACATGGCGGCGGGCGACATCCCAGAATGCATTGCGATTTCCGATTTCCAGTAGTAGATTGAAGGATAATCACAAGATCATCGTCCTGTGTGCTCAAGTTGTAAAACCACTATCTTGGGCTCAATACATATGCGTTGTTCGTTAATTTTAGTTGAGGTTAGGTTTCGTTCATAACACGTCTGTTCTCATGATGTGTTAAGTGGCCCTAGTTTTTGTTTTTCCCAAAAGTCTTAAGCTCATTAGCGTCAGCGGTCCGTCACAGTGGGAGTAGGTTATCACTTTTTAGCAATGATTGAAAGCCACGTGGCACGGTCACCCTCTCACCCTTGTGTGTAGATGACGTTGTTGCACGCTGGCCCCGTGTTGTGTGTTGATTGTATTGTAGGTAAGAAAACGAGTCAGTTGTATAAAATGTTACTGTGCATACCTACTGCTGTCAAAGCAAAGTCTGTTTTACATGAATATTAAATATTGTGCGCCGTGTCTCTTGTTATGACCGGGTCATTCAGACTTTCGCCTTGTTGAAAGTGGAGGGTCGGACTTTGAGGGGAAAGTGAGCTCATTCAAACACGAAGCCGACATGTTCAGCTGCAGTCAGATTAAATGAAATGACTGCATCTTCGGATAGGCTTAAAATTGACTTAACAGTGTGCTCCAACAGACACGTCTCTACAATCGAGACGTCCTACCGACAAAAACATGGCGAGAAGCAAAGCATTCACGAAACATTTGTGCGCCTTCTGTCGCTGCGGCTACCCCCACTAACGGCTAACTTGCTAATTTAGCTAGCGGCTAAGTTATCCGGTAGCCCTAAAGAGGTGTAGGAAAAAGTAACTTCTACTTTTTTTTAACGACTGGTCTATAGAGGTAATAAAACTGCTTGAAACAACCAAAGATCAAGTAAACAAACAAAAATGGCAACAAGTATCTGAGCAGAGAAGAAACAACTGTAGAAAGTTTTCTGCAGTCACATGATCATCTTTTTAAAATGTATTGTAATCCAAAAGATCCTGTTACAGCTCCCCGGAATTGAGGCAAACAGCCTCTAACAAAATAGCTTAAGTAGGATAAAGTGCAGTCTGACAACACATGTATTTTAAAAATTGAAGTTAAAGTAAACACGAAGTGAAAGAATATATTTAAATAATTATAAAGTAATATAGTTATGATATAATGAAGCAAAATATCTCATAAAACAATGGAAATTTAAAATAAATATTGTACTTTTAGAATCAACAGTAAAGTCAGAAGATTAAAAGGACACATATGTATCACATTGTGCCTATTAATATGTTTTTGTTGTTGTTGTTTTTAAGAAATCTTATTCTCTGGAAGGAATACTTCTGCTAAACTCTCCTGTAGCTTTAAGCTCGTGATTCTTTGAGTTCCATGTCTCTGTCTTATTACGTCTCTGGTTTTACTTATGGTATATGGTAAATGTGTATATAGAAAGAATATAAGGATTATAGCCATGAAATACTATAACAGTTTTAGTTTTGGCGCGCTAAACTTTGTGTGTTAATATTCTCTCTGGCTTTATCCAAATGTATTTTGTGTTTTTTGTTTTGTTTTTCTAGAGAGCTGCAAGATGGAGAGCACAGTGGTCAGGACCTCAGACTCCTCAACTGATAAATATTTTTATTTGAAATGGATCAACAGTCTCCTGAAGACAAACTTCAAAAATGTGGAGGAGATGGGTTCAGGTGATTCATCAGTATGAATAGTCCAATATATTTCTATGCATCTGGCTTAGCCCACTTTAATAACCTTCAACACGATATCACAGCAAAATGTAATAGATGTGCCGTTTCACCGTGTCCATTCCACACTTTGCCTTTCCAAAAAACGTGAAATAGACATGCATGCAGAAGTTCCATTACTGCATGCAGAAATTGCGTTACCAGTAGGTGGAGAGAAAAGCCTCGAAGTCGGTAATGAACAAAAAATGTGTTAAGTACATTCCAATTACTGGAAACAAATAAGCTCTGCAGCTTATATGTATTTATGTGTAAGTGTGTTAATAATGGACTGGCGTGACTTTTACACATTTTGCCGCGGTACTGGGTTGCAACATTAATCTTAGACTTTAGATTAAGTCTAAGTGCAAATGAGAGACTGAACAGCTCTGTAACCCCGCCAAGCTTTTACTGGCCTTAAGTTAAACTGCTTATGTCATATTTTGAAGCAACTCCAGAGAACACAGTGTACATGTATTGGTTACTGAGATGCTGATGATAAAGTGTTGTTCATTAAATAAAAATAGCCTGTTTCTGCTAGAATAACTGCTGTGGACCATGTAGTTTTTAAAAAAAACAAACAACGATTCTCCCTCTGTTAACATAACTTGTCTATGTGTGTGATCTGATAGGTGCGTGCCACTGTCAGATGATGGACTGTGTTTTTCCTGGATCTATTGACATGAGCAAGGTGAAGTTTGATGCACAAAGTGAGGACGACTGTAAGCACAATTTCAGACTACTCCATGAGGCCTTCAGCACAAATGGTATCACAAAGGTAGGTATGCATTAGTTCTCTACTAGAATAGCATTAAAGTGTCTTAGCTCATGCATTTGTTTTAATACATTTTGTTATTAATTTCTCATTGTCATTACCTATTAATGTCTTTACACTGTGTCTACAAATCAGCAAGTCATCACTACTTTCTTACCTAAATTTCTTTGCACTCTGCTTACAAATTTAAAATTTATATATGCAGAAATATTGAAGGTCTAGCTTTCCAAAAATGTCAAGATACACATTTACTAAATTCTTAGCATATTATATCTGTAACATAAAATATTTTTTAAAACTGTTAATTTATTCATGCTTGTGCCACAAACATCAATAGTTTTAATAATAATAATAATAATTACTAGCTATGAAAGAAATGTGCAATTCCTTGTAAGTATAACAGTGGATATATGTCTTTTGAAGAAAACTTTATTCAGTAATGAGTTTTACAATATAGTGTTTATAAATGTTATTTTGTCTTCTTTGTCCTGATACAGAAAATTCCAGTTGAGAAGCTCATAAAAGGGGATTTTAACAGCAACATTAAGTTCCTCAAGTGGTTCAAGGGCTTCTACGCAGAAAATGTGAAAAGTAATGATTATGACGCTGTGAAAGCTCGTGACAGCTGTGATATCAGCCCTATTTTGGTGTCTCCTAAGTCAGGTAATTGTCATGCAAGATTTTCTTTCACTTTGGTAAAGGAATAAGTCTCTGTAATGTGTTTTGAGGACCACAGTTATAGGACATCTGCTGTGATGTTTTTGTTTTCTCTGTTTTACCAGAGAGATCTAAAGAGTCTGACACGGAGGAAAACAGCAAAACGACTAAAAGGTTTCCTTACAGCGAGAAGTGGAATGATGTTTTTGCTTGGGCTGAGCGCAGTTCTCGCGGAGACAACTATACCTACTGTTCCTCCTGTGGTACTGACCTTAGCACTATTAACAAAGGCTTTTTTGAACTTAAGCGCCATGTGGAAACAACCAAACACAGGAAAAGGGCTGCGAAGAAAAGATGTGGTGCAAGAACACAGGTCACTGAGTCGCTGCCTTGCAGTGATGAAGCTGTCCAGTTTATTTACAATCACTGTTACACTGGATCTGCTAAAGGTCAGCAGGGATATAGACATTTTGCGCGTTGTAAGCTGGGATCACAGTACCCCAAAGATATCATATCTGCCTGCGAAAACACTCCTTACTGTTTATACATTTATGGAGGGGTACCTGTAGGAAAAGATGAAGCAGTCTCTGTGTTGCTTGTTGGGTTTTTTGATGTTGAAGCCTCTAGTCGCTGCATCAGATTTCTGGATGCTCTTCAGGCAGGGGACGGTGCAGGAGATCAGTCTGCAGCAGCAGTTGTGGATAGCTTGAAGAAATTTGGGCTATCCACTGATAATCTCGCTGCTGTTTATCTAACTGGCAATGGTTCAGCCACAGAGGAAATCTGTTCTAAACTCAGGGAACTCAACGCAAACATCGTAACCTTAGGAGGCCTGTACACCATCGCTGATGCTGCTTGTCGTGCTGCCATCAAGGAGCTCTCCAATCAGGTTCAAGAACTGATGGTAGACCTCCATGAACACTACTCTGCCTGCTCTACAAAGAATGAAAACCTCAAAGATCTTTTTGACTCAGATGTCAGCAATGACAGCGCATCGCTTCACACCAACACCAGCTGCTTTAGAGTTTGTCTGTTGGTCACAAAAATATTGGAAATGTGGACCGATCTCACACTGTACTTTAGTTCTTGCAATGAAGATGAGAAGACTAAGTCCATCTGTTCTCAGCTTAATGATCCCAAAGTTAAGGCAATGTTTATGTTCCTGCAGCAGGCCTTAGAGCCTCTGCACAGTTTTCAGAGGAAAACACAGGAAGCTTTTGGTACTAATATTGAGCTTATTCTAGAAGAAGCCAATAGTCTGATTTCCATTTACACCTCCTACTTCCTCAGTCCACAGGCTGCTGATCGTTTCCTCATTGAACGTGATGTCCAAATTCTTAAGAACAAGAATTTCCACCTGCCAAGCTCTGAACTCTGTCTGGGTAAAAAAACTGTGGAAGACTTTCTGAAAACATCTGAAGCTGCTGAGGCACTGCCACTATTACAGGAGGATGTATTATCATTTTATATTGCACTCACTGGTTGTATCGCAGAGGAGCTGCCTTTAAATGACTCAGTGCTGAAGGACATCGCTCAGCTGCTGAACTCACAGAGCAGGCTGAAAGTGACAGAGGAAACAGTCGGGGAGCTGGGCACCAAGCTGGGAATCTGCAACTTCCCTGAGGAAGTCAAACAGCTCACGAATGAATTCCTTGAGTATCAGAAGGCTCAGGAGGGAGAGGCCGAGGATGGAGGGAAGGGCAGCGCAGCTGTGGTTTCACTGGAAAACATACTGAATGACACCAAGCCAGCCTCAATCTTCAGGAAGCTTCTTTTGATCCTTTTGTCTTTCCCATGTCCTCCGCTGGATGCGCAGCAGGTTTTTACTCAGGTATGTGAATGTTTAGTCAGTTAAGTTTGTTCATATAGACATTTACACACAACAAATGTTAACGAAGTTCTGCACAACAAGTAAACATGAATCAGTTGAAAAAGTATATGTGATTAAGAAAAAATGGTGGATTGCTTCCTGTGGGTTTAGGGTAAGAGTTGGTGTCTCAAGGGATGATTTTGAATATCTCAAGGTCCTGTTTACAGTGATGTGAAAGCAACTGAATGGCACACTGGTGCTGCACCCACTTTACCTGTGCACCACTGCAGTAATGCGGGTGTTGTACCTGTTGTTGTGGTGAAGGTAGAGCTGGCCTGTGATTATAAGCTCTGGGTTGTGACAGAATAAAGTAGCAAATAGAAATGGCTGAAATGAGTTTCACCTCAAACTATTTATAGGTATATTTAAAAACAGCAAACACTGACCAGAGATCAGAGTAAAAATATCACATATAGCTGGACTCTCTGGAATTAGTTGGTGTGGGATTGATAATGGTATTACTGGTGTTAAATCAAACATGGGGTGTATGGCAGTTGTTAGAGATGATATTTAATCAAGTTTGATCTTTTTGTTAGAGCTTCCTTTAACATATCAAAGGAAATCTTAATTTCCTATCAGCTCTGCTACAAATCCTTCCAGTAGCCTGAGTGACAGGATATTTACTCAAGTAGAGTAGGAAAGTAAACAGATGAACAGAAGGCAACTGAGGGAGATACCTGTCCAAAGACAGGGCAAGATTAGTGTTCTGATACGCAATAAAAATGTCCAGCCGTAGCAGAAATAATCATGCGGGATCTACATGCAGGCAAAGAGGTTTGACAGGTTCTCTGGGTGCAGAAGTTTCAATTTTGAAAGGCATATGGTGAGAAGAGTTTAGAGCACAAATTTGAATATCACAGAGATGCAAATGAAACGATAAAACATCAGTCCAATGTGTGGCCCCATTCACGAGTGGGGCCTTTGACAAAAAAAAAACTGTTGAAATGGTAAAATCCCCAAGAATTAAAACGGTATCAAATCAAACTAAGGTTTGATTCAGAGGAGTAGAATCACTGCTCCTTTGAAACAAAAGGACTCAGCCATGCATCTGATCAGGAGGAAGCCTCCATTTGGAGGTTTCCAGACAAACTGGGAGGAGATCCCAGGGTAGAGCCAGAATTCTGAGGAGAGATTATAGCTTGTGTGGCTCAGGAATGCTTCTGGATAGCCCAGAAGGAACTGAAAAACATAGCGGTGGAAAAGATAAATTGATAAATTGAAGAGAAATAAATTAGTGCTGTAAGCGTTAATCTTGTTAAAATGACATTAACGCCATAACTGCAATAACACAGCAAATCTCTGTTAACGAGTTGCTGCGGATCGCCTCGTGGGTGGGGCTGGGCGGCATCAACGTGTTAGTACGATGCATTGACAGCTGATAACATTATTTTAACTAGATTAACGCTGACAGCATTAAAATAAATAAAAGTTAAGAATTAGGAGGGAAATATCTGGGTTAAAAGGGCCTATAAACAAAACCTTTATTATGCCAGCATAACAATGTCATACTGGAATAATAAAGGTGCAAAATTTACTCGTTTCCTTTTAATTTTTTCCACTTGGTGCTGTCTTTATGTTGTTTTTAAGGCCTTGGAGAATGATCATGTTTGTGGAGTCTCTGACAGTGAAGCCTTAACAGAAAGTGAGTTGGATGTTACGTCTGACACTTTCTCTGACAGCAGCAAGAACTATCAAGTTCGCACACGAGGTAAGAGTGTTAAATGCACGAGATGATCATAATCATTTGCTTAATTTGTGGAGTTTAGCAGGAATGAAAGAGGTCTTAAAATACATCAAAACATACAGTGTGGAAAGTATGGAGAGTGCCTGCAGTGGATACTTTTCCCCCACACTTGGTTTCACTTCAGTTCTTCGTATGTTTAACTTCCCTGTTCTCTCTGGTAGACTGGTGGACATACAAAGAACAAACAAGAGTAACCCACAAACCGGTTTTACAACATATTTCTGATATGGTCTCCAGGGAGCTGGGTGGAGATGTAAAGGAAAGGAAAAAACAAGGAAAAAACAAATGAGCATTCCCCCTTATTTTGAACTCTTCTGATCTGGTATCAAAGCAGACTGGACCTTTCTAGCATTTACAAATACAGCTGGTGTCCAGACACGGTGCCTCACTAATAGTTGAAACAATCAAACAACATCAACAACACTAAAGTTTTGATGTAATTCTTTTCCAACTGCAGCTTTGAGATGATCTGATTTAAATGTAAAAGAAGTTGAGTGGGAGTGATTGCATATTTAACTCTGCGCATTCATGTTCTAGGTCAGAATGGCCTTCCTTTGAAAGTGAAACCATGTGAAGTCCGCCTTACAAAAATAGGTAAAGGGAAAAAAACTTTACAGTTCTAGCTGCCTGATGTACAACATTTTAAAATATCATGTTGTTTATTTTGTAGATTGAAAGCAGTGCACTAAAAAAAATCAATAATATAATACTGTTTCCAAAGAGCCAGGTGATGGATATGAAAATAAACTTGGAGTGAATGGTGCCTTATGGAAAGAGGTAAAAGATTTTTTTTTTTTCTCTCTGTTAATCCTCTGCTTTCTGATCTACTGCTCTAAAACATTTTAGACTTATGGGCAGATGATGTGGCTATTCAGCCTTTGAATGGTAAATTATGTGAAGTTTAAAATGTGACATAATAGCTGAACGTTTTATTTTTGCATTTCTCTCTTAAGTCCCTGTCATGTACTAACACCCTGTTGCCCTTCATAGTTTCCAAAATGAGGAAGATGAAGTGGAGTTTGCCTATATGAGGGCGTGTATGTGCGTGTGTTTTGGTTAACATTTGCATGTGCATGTTTTTTGTGTGTAATGAGTATGCTGTCTCTCAGGGGACCATTAGGGGGAATTTTGGCTGGGAGAGCAGCTTGCGCCAGAAGCCAAAGACCCGTACAGTGTTTCAGGCTGGTGATAACACCTGGTCCAAACCCGTAGGTCTTGATAAGGACAGCAAAAATGAACTGGGGTCCCAAGATGATGTGGTAGGTGTACTCGAGTATACTACCAAAATACCACTGGGCCATAAAATGCTAGAATTTAAAAGTGAACAAAAAAACAAAAACAAACAAACTTTGAGCTTCCTGATTTTAAAATTTCAAAAGTAATAAAACATCAGACATTAGTTGACAAAAATATCTACTTGAGTAAGAGCGAAATTATCTGAATATTGAGAATATTGAATAAAAAATGTTCCCGCTTGAACAAGGAGTTGATCGTCTTCTAATCTGAAATGTGAGCGTCTTCCTTTTTAATGTGCTGAAGGAATGATACAAATCTGCTTCAAACTGCATCCTTAAGTTAATTTTGCTTGTTCGATTTCTGCTGGTGTCTTGTAGATGCTTAATTACCTCAGAGATCTGTGCGTTAGATACATGCGGTGTTACTATTGACAGAGCAGGGAAGCTAAGCCGGTGGCAGTATGACTAGCACATTTGTCTCCCATTGGTCCGCCGTAAAAGTTTACCTACGCTCTGCATGTCAGAACTTGCAAAAAATGCTCCTTTCCACTTTCAGCTTTCTGAGAATGGGCCTTTGACAACAGGAAACGGGACATGACCACGAAAATTACAGGAACAACAAATTCATGGTAGTTTCCATCCAGAGACAATAGCCAAAAGATGGCAATAAATTACAGGATGAATGTAAACAGAGAGTATGAGATCCTTTATGGGAAAACCACTCCCGATATTCTAGAAAATGGATCCCTTTTCTTATTAGTGCCAGCTAACTAGATGTCTTGTTATGGACCTCCTTACCTTGCTTATACTGATACACGCCCATGATTGGTCTCATGTTCCTGACTTTGTTCAAATTGCTTAATTCAAAGACATAGATAGGAATTCAGTATGCATGTTATTGTTAGGGGATTTTGGCCAGAAAAGTTGTTAGGCCTGGCTGCTTAAACTGTTCTGGTGCATAGTGGGGGCAGAAGTAGAGCTGTGTAAATGCAGCTTTTATTACTTCTGTGCGGACACGGCTGATTGTGAGATTACGGTGGGGCACTTGGAAATTCATTTCCCACGTTCAGCATGAAGATATAATTTTCTTCTTTTTTCAGCTGCTCCTTTTAGGAGTCACCACAGATCATCTGCTTCCATCTCACTTTATCCCTAGCTTCGTCTGTCATCTTGCTCTTTTCCTCCTGCCTGGCAGCTCCAGCTTCAACATCCTTTGTCCAGCATATCCACTATCCCTCCTCTGCATGTGTCCAAACCATTTCAGCTGCCCTCACTAACATGATCTCTCCACTAAACATGCTTTTAGCCTCTTCTGCTTCTTTTTCTTTGCCCAACAGTTGCATATTTTCAGTTAAATGTAAAACTGTATCATTTTATAACATTTTTGATAAGTTTGATTTTGTCACTCATATCTCATACATTTGATGAAATTCTTTGAAATCCTAAATTACAAAGGTTTTTAAAAGTCTTACTTTTACTTTGGTAAAGTAAAGTTCACATAGACTGAGATATTTAGCAGCGTCAGAGCAGAAGAGGAAGACAAAGAAACGTTTTAAAGCACAGAAGTCAATTATGACTAACTTCAGCACAAAGGAACACCAGCAGTTCCTGATACCTGACAGTGAAACTAGATGTCAGTCAGTCAGTAGCAGCTAATTTTGGAGAGGACTCTTAATTTGAAAAAGGAAAACAAATCTGTGATTTGGAGTACTAAAAACAAAAACACAGCACTAACAAAGTTGAGGGAGAGAAATTGTTGAGAGGAAAAACTGATTAGAATCTAGTCCCACATCTAACTTCATTTCATTCAGTTTCATCATTCGCTTTGTTCACCTGAGGTCAGATTAGAGAAAAGGTTAAAGGGGGAATGAGGTTGTCCAGTTATTAAACCTTCCATAATATTGAAATTCAAATTACAGTAAAAGACTCTCAATCACAATTTAATTACCGTAATCATATCAGAGTATATTATGATGCATGAAACAAAACGAATGAATGAATCTTAACACTTGCTCCGTACCTTCATTTTAACACATTGTACCACAAATGCAATTCTAGTATGATTACAGTCACAACCTTTGTTTTTCTTTTAAAGAAAGACGCTGTTCATCCTCTAAAAATATACATTACCTTTTACTTCTTTGACTTCTTTTTTTACCTAAATGTGGTTGATTTCCAGTCGGAAGATTCTTCAACGCCCAATAAACACACACCAACCAGAGCACGACGTAAACCGGCCTACCAGGTAATGTTACTGCTGCTTTATTTCAAAGAAACACACAAAACCCCAACAACAGATGCATACAGAGGCATTGACAGTTGAATCATATAAAGTGTCTGTTTATAAGAAAATGTGAATCTGCTTTTGTTTTTGTATTTTTGCTGCAGGATGGTAAAGGGTTTCTTACAGGAGTGCTGGTGTGGGGTAAGGTTAAGGGGTTTAACTGGTGGCCTGGGATGGTGGTGCCATGGAAAACCAAGTGTGCTCCTGTGGGTATGCGGAGGGTGGAGTGGTTTGGAGATGGGATGTTCTCAGAGGTTAGAATTACAATGCACAACTGTAAGCTGAGCATTATTTGCTCATGATGCAGAAACAATTCTCAGATTTTGTTTACATCTGATTTTTTCTTTCTGTTGCAGGTATACACTGAGGGTCTTACGCCATTTGCTGCCTTCACTAGGTGCTTCTGCAAAAACTCCTTTGCCAGCTTGCCCATATACAAGAAAGCAATCTACCAAATCCTTGAGGTAGTCTTAAATGTTTTATACTACTTTATGTTTTGTGTTGTCTTTCATTTTCCATTTATCTTCATATTATATTCATATTAGTTTGTCTAAGGAGCTTGGAAAGAAAAGCATCTGAACTACTTCTTTAAGTTGCTTGAAGACGTTTCACCTCTCATCCGAGAAGCTTCTTCAGTTCTAGGGTCAAATGGTGGAGAGTCCCAGATTTACACCCTGTGGGAGTGTCCACCCAAGAGGGACAATGGACCCCCTAATGATCCTCTACCTTATCACACGAGCCAAGGTGTGAAGACGGGTGTAGGTCGCTATCGGGTGAGCTCATTGTGAAACTTTGCCCCACCCTATGATGTGATTTCCTGAGGTCAACTGGCCCAGGATGTGGGTGGGCATTAAGGCGTCTAGGAAGGGATCTCAAAACTGGATTATAGATGGCAGAGACTTGGTGTCACAAGCCAACGCCTCTGTTCAAAGACCCTTTTCTTTCCAAGCTCCTTAGACTACGATGACCCGGATGACTGAGAACCTTCAGACATATTAGTTTGTGTTGCTAAACCAAACTAATGTGGTTCTAATGGGGAATAACTTATGGTAAAAAGTTTAAAACCTCAAGAAATCACAAATCTTAATTTCATTATCCATCTCAGGCTGATATAACATTTCAGGTTTAGTTCATCAGATGCTCATGAGCTCCATGAAAGAGCAACCTGGCAACCTCCTGTTGCCATGGGTTCAACATTATTTATTCCCTAACCATTTGGTGAGTGATTGCCAGTTGTCACCTTTTGAAAGTGGAAGAGGGTGCTACACCAAAAACAACTGTGTTTGCTTTGGTCACTAGAAGATGGCCATAGTCACCAGTCACCTGTAGTTGCATGGAAGACGCCAACTTCTCTTTAAGCACTCGTTAATTAACCACTAAGCTTGGAAAGGTGAAAGTTGTGCCTCCTGAAACCAACACGTTTCAAAAGACGCAGCTTTTACTTTGAAAGCGAAATGTCACTATTTGTGGCTTGTCTTGTACTCGTCACAGTTCTGCTTCCACTTAGGGAGTAGTTAGAGTGTGTTTGCAGACAAGTCGAAATCTTCCACACATAATTATGAATCACTGCATCAACCTGCTAATGACCAAACCAATCAAAGTTGGTGTTTGGTGCAGCACTTTGTACTGACAACAGCATGCACCCCTTTGAAGCCGCTTGCCAACAGCTCATGGAGTGCAGATTTTTACGAAGTGACCACTGGGTCGCCAAACTGGTGTGACTGGACTCTTAGGAAAAGACTACATCAAGTCAAGTATAGGTATAAATGGTTATCTATTGAAGTTACTCGTTCAGTAGGTCTGTTAAAACCGTGGCTTGATTTCAAAACATTTGCTAAAAGGAACAAACTGACTGAGCAACCTTTTATTACAAAAACACTAAAGGCTTGTGTTTGTTGGACTCAGATATGTGTCCTTGTAGATGTCGCTAAAAACAGTTGTGCTGTGTAATCAATCTTGGTACAAAGTGGGGAATTATCGCTGCTGTGAGCTCATGTTAAGTGTTTGAATCATTCGATGATGCACTTTCAGATGATGTCTGTTTTCACTCTACTTACTGTATGTTCAGGTCAGTGAATGTTATGAGGTTAAAAGCAGGAGGGCATATTACAATGGAAATTAAATAACAGAGTGACCGTTTCATGTATCGTAGCATCAAGCTGCTGAACCTTGTTTAATGTACTTGTACCATACTCCAGATTTTGATGACATGTATAATCTGCAGTTGGCAGGTGAGAGGTGTGGAAAGTCTTTTCCTGAGGCTCAAGGCAATGAAGAAAAAGAGCTGAAACTGATGTTGGACTGGGCTTTTGAAGGATTTCTGCCAACAGGACCTGATGGATTTATACCTGTTGGTGTGTCTGTTTATTTTTAATTCTTTCTTACTTTCTTTATAAAGCACCATATTTTATTTTCCTTCTTCCCTCTTCTTGGTGCCAAATATGTTTCTTAAAAACATCCAAGTTATTTAATGTTCTTTGTTTTCTGCCTCTTAAAGACTCTTCTCCACACGGTCAATCCTCTGACTCGACTCTGTCTGACGTCCCGCCTCCGGCGAAAAGAAAATATGTTTTAAAAAATAAGGGAAATGTCCCCGCCATCATCTATAACAAAGGTGAATGTTATTTTTTTTATTTTGTACTTGTAAAGAGATATTTGTAAGGAAACTACTAAATGAAGCAACTGATTTTGTTGCCATCATTATTTTTATTTCATGTGAATATTTCATTACAGAATCAATAATAGAAGGCGTCAAAGAAAAGGGAAAAACAATTGAAGGTAAGTTCTTTAGCTAATATGGAAGACACTTGATTTCAAACCACTGATATAAACATAACTTTCTTCTCTCTCTTTTTTTTTTATTTTTATTTTTTATTTTTTTTAGATTTTTGTTTGTCTTGTGGATCAACTGATATTGACGTCCAGCACCCATTATTTAAAGGTGGTCTTTGTCTAAGATGCAAGGTAATGTAATAACACAAAGATTCTGTTTCTCCCACAGCCTGCTGTGTCTAAATTTAGCCATTATCTGAAGGATGTCCTCTATTAAAATCTGAAAACAACCTTATTTTTACAGGCAAACTTCACAGAAACGTTGTATCGCTACGATGACGACGGCTACCAGTCGTACTGCACTGTGTGCTGTGCAGGCTTAGAGGTCATTCTGTGTGGCAATCCCAGCTGCTGCAGGTAAAAATTCCACAGGTTTTCTTTTTCACATGCAAACATATTGATATTTATGGTTTCTCGATGTGACTTTCGCTTAGGTAAAAACATTTCAATAAGCAAAACAAAGTTCAGCTGTTAATATCAGACTGTTACAGAAATATCTGAGAGAACCTCTTGATGATGGATTCATGAACTTGCTCATGACAAACTGACTTTTATTGGCCTGTTCCATGAGACAACTTTGAGATGACTGGATCAGGCTAAAGTTTCCATAATCTTTTGAAACATGCAAGTAGTTTAAAGTCTTCCTCCTGGCATCATTAAACCACTAAAACTTCACATTTGCTCATCAAAATTATGTTGTTCTTGTTGTTTGATCCTGCTACAGAGACACTGCCGATGTGTTTTGTGGTCTCAGAATACACAAAAGGCATTGTTCCTGCAGGGCAGGGGAGATGAAAAAGAATTTCACAGAGGCCGAAGCACACTGGATAAACCCTTGTTGCTTCTTCTGAATCAGAAAACTATAATCAGAAGAGAGGTATTTAGACATTGGGAAGCTTTTATAATATTTGCAGTAAAGTCACTAAGTTCACCTCACCTGTAACATTGGCTTCACTAATGTTTCCTGTGGTCCACTCAGTGTACATCTGTTTACCTACTACAAACATTGCACACATTGTATTGTGCTGTCATCGTAAAAAGAGAGCTGAGCCAAAAGGCAAAGCTTTTGATGTGAATCCATGTCTATTAAAACCTTCATCTATGGTCACAAGATCCAAATGACTGAAAGAGTATATGGTGGCAATGGTCAGCATCAGGGTGAGCAGCTCAGCTATTTGATGGGAGCTTGGAGCAGAACTGCTCCTCTTGCTGGTCAAATGGATCCAGCTGAGGTGATTTGGGCATCTGGTTAGACTGGGTGGGTATATAGATATAGATATATATATATAAATGTTTTTTACCAGGTACCTCATAACATGGATCAAGTGTCTTAATCATAAAGCCGCTTTTCTCCACTGTAAGAAAAGGCACCACAAGTACACGGTAATGGCATGTGTGATATCCACCACTGATTTGTTTTCTCATATGGAGTGCATTTGGTAAAGGCTTGGAAAATATCAATGTCTGCTGGTGTGTAGGTCTAGGTGTAGGGCCACTTTTTTTCTTTCCACTTGACTGACTGGGCGTTTGTGGAAGGCACAGTTTTTGGCTTTCCTCATATTCCAAAGCGTGCTTCGTTTTAAGGTGATAAAACAAATTACTTGTATATCCTCTCTTTGCTATTACTGTCACACGGCATAATTTGCAGATGATATTTTTCTGCTCAACATCCGGCTGCTTATGACCGACGTCGACAGACCTGTAAGCTCCATGCTTGCAGCCGCTGCCATGCTTTCGACCAAAATAGGCGCAGCTTGATGACATCATCAACACGCGCTATCGCAGTAAGATGGTATAGTCAAAATCTCTACCATTGGCCAAATCCATATCGTTTCTACCGTATACCGTTTATACCGCCCACCCCTACTGGAGAGGTAATGTATCTCCATAATTGGACATTTGGCCTGAGAATCCTCCAGGATCTCCTAGGAGTGTTGCTGGACTGAAGGACATATAGCATATCCTGCTTAGTCTGCTGCTACTTCAGTCTAGCTTCATTGGAGGCTTGATGGATGGATATTGTTATAAACACTTTTATTTCTCCTGAATGATGGCTCTGTTATCCACACCTAAGTTGATGTGGTTGCTTCTTCAGGTTATTTACACTTGAAACTGGGCGAATCCAGATTTTTGAGTCTGTCATTGGTGCACTATACTTCCAGGGCTGAAGTGATCAACTACGGTGTTGACTGCTTATTTCAGTCATTTATATTTTAATTGACCACATGATACTTTACCCAGTTATTCAGCTAAAACGCCATCATGAATAGTTCACTTTAGGTCCTGCTTTCAGTTTCTGTTTATTATATCCATTTATGAGAGACAGATATCACTAGATTATTTAATAGTGGGAAAGAAATAAAAGTATCAATTTTAAAGTTTAACTTCTGTGGTCATAAGAAGTTTGATGTCATTCATTTTATGCCAAGTCACTATATCCAGGAGTATCATCATGTCAGGTTGTTTTATTTTTCTTTTGTGATGCACAATGACATCAGGATGGATTACAAAAGTAATGTTTTTGTATGACAAACTAGTTTTCATGGAAACTGAGGATATTGGACATGTCTTTGGTGGAGCTTCTATCCCCAAGCCATCCGGGCCCTAAACACACACACCCGCCCTCTCACATCATCTATAATTGACTGAGACAGGACTCTTCCAGACACTCTAAACCAAGGCACAATGTACATTTCAATTCCTTTAATTTTAAATATGTTTATATTGTCTATCCTGTAAAATAGTCAGACTATTCATATTAATGTACAGAATTCACCTGCTTGCTGCTACTACTGCACATTCACCCAGTGTATATACTATATATATATTTTATATAATGTTCTTCCTCTACTCTTGTCTGCTGAATATGCCTATGCTGACTTTAAATAAAAACAGGGGCCTTTAAAAACAACTTACAACAGCTGGTCTGTTGTGTCCACTGCCTTTTAATATGGTGGATGTATATACTATTGAGTAAAACCTGTGAGTCCACCAAATGAGAGAAGATGTACGTCAAAGTGTCATTCACTAACCTCTCCCTTTATCTCATGTCCTACCCCCTCACCTCTCTTAAGGTCTTTGTATCAGTTTACAAACCCCTGAGTTTCATTTTATGATTCGTCAGCCTCTAAAAAAGTCTTCAGTCTCTCTTCTGTCTTCATCACTTGGATGAGTGGCAAAAAGTTTCTCACACTGAAAACGTTAAATCCAAATAACTAGAATCAACTTTCTGAGATTGATGTTCTTATTTTTGTCTCCCAGATGTTACTGTAAGGACTGTCTGAACATCCTGGTGGGCCCAGAAACCTTTGATAAGCTGAAAGATGTCGATCCGTGGAGCTGCTACATATGCAAGCCATCACAGTGTGAAGGAAACCTCAAACTCAGGGCAGACTGGAGTGTGAAGGTCCAAGACTTCTTTGTCAACAACAGCGCAATGGAGTTTGTACGTGCTGCTCTTATCTTTAATTAGAAATGCAGTTTTTGTTTTCATAAGCAAACGGTCTGATCTTATCCCAACATACAGAGATCTTTTTCTTCATTTGAGAGTCAGGTGATGTTAAATTAGTCAATGTAGCGTTTTTAAATATATATTTTTATATTAACTGTAATTATAGCATGGTAACATGTGCTATAATTACAGTTAATTTAACAGCACTGAGATTTTGTTCTAGATTAGAGGATGACTCATTTGAATGAAAATGACCTCGTGGTGTGTGTGTGCCTTCACGATATGATGATATTTGGGGGGAGTGGGGGTTGTTTTTTTTTATTATTATTATTATTATTTTTAATTTTAACATCCCGTCGCATTCAACGAAATGCAAATTGTTAAAGTGTATTTTGGTTAAACTCAGGTTAAAACCTTTTAATCCTGGTTTATGTGACTGATTATGAACCAGGCATTGCAGGCTGAGTGACTGCAGGTTTGTTTTTTTTAAGATGGTAGTTAAAGGTCAGATGTGTCGACACCTTTGAGGATTTTGCTGAAGGTTAAAATTAATGTTACACATGACCCAGAAGTCCTAATCATCTTCACCTGGGGAGTTTCTTACTTCTGAGTATTTGGACATTACTGTATGCATGAAGTGGGGCTGGAAGAGGGGCAATTATTTGATGTTAGACAGTTGCCTTTGGCTGTGTGTAAGCATAGTTTATCAAATATTTAATGAAATTATTTATTAAAAGCATCTTAGTTTTATTAATAATGGACCTGCTTTCACCTTTAATTACTGGAATGAGCAGTCTGTTCTTTGAGGGTTTTTAATGATCAGCTCCAGATCCTCAGTGTCAGATAATATTCAGATTTTGTTTTTCTCTGAGGGTGAGAAATTAGTTTTTCTTAAGCTCTGCCAATCAAAGAAGATTTAAGTTAAATCTGTGTGTTTATGCCATTTCGTTTTTTCTAAATGCTACTCGAATTCATTTTTTTAACCACAGGAGCCTCACAGAGTTTACCCTTCAATTTCTGCTGATCAGCGCAGGCCAATGAAGGTGCTCTCGCTTTTTGATGGCATTGCAACAGGTGAGTTTATGACATTGTGTGGAAAACTCAGCCAATACCCATTACACTCTGTCTGTGCATACTAATGAAGAGCCTTGGAAGGTTCAGTTGGCATCTGTATTAATGTAATAGGAGATGGTTTATTTAACATGAATTAAAAATATAGTAGGTTGTCCACCAATCAGGTCAGTGGTTTGACCTGAATGAGCTAGAAAAGTGTTGAACTGGCAAAATGTGTGCATTTCTAATTGTTCCCTTGATTTCATTTACTTTAACATCATTTCAGGATATCTGGTGCTCAAAGACCTGGGCCTTAAGATCGAGCGCTACATTGCCTCAGAGATTTGTGACGATTCAATTGCTGTAGGGATGGTCAAGCACGAGGGAAAGATTGAATACGTCAATGACGTTCGCACCATTACAAGGAAACATGTGAGTACAAGCAAGACACATGTGAATGCTCAAAATGTATTTTAACTCCTTCCTGTTTTTTAAGTTCTGTGTATATGATGGCTTAATTTATCTCAGTGAGTTTGTCTCTTTGTGTGTGTTAAAGCTGGCCGAATGGGGTCCTTTCGATCTTCTGATTGGAGGCAGTCCATGTAACGACCTGTCCATGGTGAACCCTCTTCGAAAAGGATTATTTGGTATGCAACTTCTAAACTTCTATAAATAAATAAAGACTCAGTAAAGGTTTATTTGTCATCTTTTTAAATAAAATTGTTTCCCTGTTGATCCTGCAGAGGGTACTGGAAGACTCTTTTTCGAGTTCTACCGCATACTGACCTTGTTGAGGCCGAAAGAGGACGACAACCGTCCGTTTTTCTGGTTGTTTGAAAACGTGGTTTTCATGAGTGCCAATGACAAATCGGATATCTGCAGATTTCTGGAGGTAATGTTTCTTTAAGTAAAGGTAGCTACCAGCCTGGTGGAGGGTCAGACTGCATTAAGTTTTAATGCCTAATGTATGCTTTCTGCCTTCTATTGCAGTGTAATCCAATTCTTATCGATGCAATAAAAGTCAGTCCTGCGCACAGAGCACGCTACTTTTGGGGAAACCTGCCTGGCATGAACAGGTATGTACCAATACAGGCTAAAATATTTGTGTTGACTCACTGCAGATCATAGCAAGGATTTTAATGTGCAACTAGAACCTCAACAGACCCACAATAATCAAATAATTTGTATGTCTTTTTAATTTATTTATTTTTCTTCGGTTTTGATTGTTTGGTTTTGAGTGGTACTAAAAAGTCCTGAAGCTAACTGGCCTCAAGTTTACACTCTTGTCTCGGATTTCTTATAGACCTCTCGCTACATCTCTAGACGACAAGGTGACTCTGCAGGATTGTTTGGAATCCGGACGCCAGGCAAAGGTCAACATCATTTATTTATTTATTTATTTATTTTTATTGGTCATGTTTAGTTTGGATTTAGTTTTAGGTTAATAGTGTGGCAACAATTTAAAATATTAGTTTTTGTGTAATCGTGAGACTATTATTTTGTGTTCAACACTGTTAATTTGACATTTCTCCCTGCAGTTTGACAAAGTCCGTACTATCACAACAAAGTCTAACTCAATAAGGCAGGGGAAGATGGGACCGCTGCCCGTCGACATGAATGG
Source organism: Maylandia zebra (assembly GCF_041146795.1). Taxonomy (NCBI): domain Eukaryota; kingdom Metazoa; phylum Chordata; class Actinopteri; order Cichliformes; family Cichlidae; genus Maylandia; species Maylandia zebra. The sequence goes on from NC_135186.1 coordinate 29,118,863, forward strand.
CAAGGAAGACTACCTGTGGTGCACTGAAATGGAACAGTAAGCATAATAAATTATTTACCGATTTGTTCCCAGTGGGACATTATCGATGTCAGTGTATAATGACTTCATTCTTGTGTGTTTAATGTGTGTCATCTGATAGTATCTGACTGAGTACATGCCTGAATGGTTTCTAAAAGCAAAACAATATAAACCACCACAAAGCGTTGATGTGCTGCACTAGTTTACACAGCTCTTCCCATTCAGCGTCACATGGGTGTAGCTGCTGCTACTAGTACACGCTAGTTACATATAATGTTTATTAAGCTACATGCACTGCAGTTGAGTTGCATGTACACATCGCTTTACAGCTGACAGCTGGTCACTTGCAGACGACTGTAGTTGCGAAATAACCAACGGGAAGTGAAATGAGCACCGACTAAGTTTTCAGGGTTTGGGGTTTTGGGTTTTTTTGTAATGAAGTTTTGTTTTTTTTTGCTGATACTTTCTATGGTCAGGTCACCACATCACTGTAAATCACTTCTAGTTTGTACCTAACTTTAGACCAGATATGATATGCCAATTCTAATATACTCATATTAAAATCCTAAAGCATTAAACATGAAACTTGGGCTTAGTAGTTGGTCCTGAGACAAGACAGGTGAGCAATGATGTAAACTTCAAAGAAGGCAGCATCTTTGATTCTGACCCTGAGCTGCAAAGTTGTCAAATTATGCTTTTTTTAAAGTCCGTGTTTCTTTAGTCCGTTCAAAGATAAATTAATTCTGGGAGTTTGTTGATGTGACATCAGCGATTGTAAGACCAGGGAGAATTTGATTGGATGAGAGAAACCTGGAAATTACAGCCCTGTTTCACTCTGCACCTTTTTACTGTTAACAGGAAGTGTGCACAGGTCGGCCCACATTAACTGGAAATGGATTCAGCTGTGTTTGCATAGGCCAACCTGTCATCGTGTGTGCAGTTGTTTGCATATGACGAGAATCAAACTAGGGTATCTTGTTATTGTGCAGAATGCGCAGGGAGTGTTTTCTTCTCTGTTAGTCTGTATTTGCTTTTACAGTCTCTAACAGCAGTGTGATAAAAACCAAATCAGAAAAAATTTGCACCAATCTGAGGATTTTTAACATTAAGGCTTTTCATTAACAGCGTTATGACATTTAAGAAAATACAGGCCTATCCATGTGGTTTCCCTTTTTTAGGATTTTTGGTTTCCCCAAACACTACACTGACGTGAACAACATGGGCCGGATGCAAAGGCAGAAAGTCCTGGGTCGCTCCTGGAGTGTGCCTGTGATTCGTCACCTGTTTGCCCCCCTGAAGGATTATTTTGAATGTGAATAGCAACTGTGAAGCAAATCCTCGCATCAGAGCTGGAGCGGTAAACCTGATGCCTTATCCTGCCCCGCCTTGCTAGTTAGTTTAAACTCTCTGGTCTCTCTTTAGAGGACCGAATGTAGCTTTGACTTTTAGAAATAGTTTGTTCATGAATTCATTTCTTTTTTGTTTTATCCTGTCAGTCATCAGTGATCCTCCACCACCAGCAGGCACAGACACTTTTTGGGTTTTTTTTAAGGTTGCTGTAATCAAACAATTATGTTGCTCAGAACACAGGCCTGCATCATGAAGTGAGCTGAAGTGGTTTGCGAGCCATCTTTGGGCTTTTATGGATCAGTGGAGTCTCCTTGCTTACCTTAATCATGAATGGAAAGATCATAGCCGCTTATCAAATCCACATATTGATTTTAATTAGGTTTTTAATTAAATATGACTGCAATGTTTTTGTCTGACAGGCTACAGTCAGGGTTTTTGGGTTTTTTTACTCTGTATGATGTGAAAAGATGCATGGGAAGTGTTCCTGTTATGGTTCAGTGTCAGCGATTTCAAACTGATAACATGCACGGTTAGTGGTAACTTCATGTCTACAGTGAAGTATACAAGAGCCAATTATATTTCCCTCTGGACCCACAGCAGAGCCAAAACACACTAAATCCTGCACAATATCATTCTATAGTTTTCTATATTATAGAATAAACTCTTCATTAACACTAATGGTGCTATGTAAGTGCTGAATCATGTTTTTGAGACTTCAAAGACATCTTTTGCTTCAGCTTTTCTGACTCTGGCCTTACCTGGCCTAAAATCAGTCACTATAGGATTAATTTGTTCTTTCGCCTGTTTTGCTTAAAAATGAGACACAAATATGTAGACCCTCAGCCCGGTCCAAGGTCCCAGAGAGCCGCTGAACTCCCTTCATGGTGCAGGCCTCCTCACTACCTCAGCAATGGTTTCAAATCTGCAGCTACAGGTGAACACAAACCATTATTGCTTTGTTTCTACGTGATCCGTATTTTATCATGTTTTTATTGTTTAATCCTCCAGGCAGGGATTTTAAGTCTGACCTAATTCTTACTGTGATGAATTTTATTGTGTTTTACTTACATTTTTTAATCTTTAAACACTTTTTTAACTCAGTCTGAAGAATCCCACCATGGTGCTTCTAATAGTGGTGATTTTTACCCCACAGGTGGGCATTTGTGCTACAATTCTGTCTTTTTTAAGGAGTTTTACTTACACAAGATCAAAAATATTTTGAATCTACTTACTGACGACAAGTTGAGTATTTTAATAAGCCACACGAGTCAGACTTTGTCAGAACATGCAGTGTCTACTAAAGTTGGAAATACGGCTTTTTATTTCCAGTGGTTTCTTTTCTGGCCAGTAAAAAAAGTTAATTTCCTGTGTTTTAAAGAATAGTTTAATAGGTTCTGAAACCAACTAAAGCCCTTAACATCATTTGAAGGAACAACCTTTGACTTTATGTTCAAAATCTGTATTTTGTTAAAGGGATATCCACTGGAGTTGAAGTGGGGCTGGACTGGACTTTAATGTAATACCACATTGTACCACAGCATGGTAAACTGGGTCAGTGTAACCCTTATTTAACAACGTAGGCCATTCAAAGTTTGCTAATATTTACAGTCCTGGCCTGGTAATGTTTCTGGGTGTGTACAAAGTACACATCCAGAAACATTTCAACACACCCACTGATAAATGCTGCCCCCTCATGGTGAAAGTTTAAATTCACAGAGGGGAAGTTCTAAAAGTACTTTGAGGCATCTGGCTGCCAAACATTGTTAACAAATTGCATAATTATTAATTTTTAATTTGAAAAATAAAATAAACTGTTAATTCATCTGCCGCGTTCATGTGTAAGACTGTAAAATAAGACTGTCATTGTAGAAAAAAATGGGGTACAGTAGTGCAACTTTTCATGTAACTTTTAACTGTTTCATAGTTAGATTCAATATTATGTGGCAATTTTTTAAATTTCATAGTGTTTATGTATGTATTTTGTAGTCCAGCATCCATATTTTCTGATTTTTATCAAGCAGTAAACATGAAACTGCACCAGGACATAAGTTTTACAAGTTTAATCAAAACTGCAGCCTCAAACAAGGACCTGAAACGTCTGCTAATCTGCTGATCTAATTACATGGCCTAACAGCTGCAGCCATTTGCTAGAAAAATTACATGATAATCTTTTTTAATTCTATTGTTCAGGTTATGTGTCAAGCAAAAAAAAAAAAAAAAAGAAATCATCAGTGATTGTTTCAGTTTCTCAAATGTGCTTTTCTATCCCTGAGGTGACAATAAATTCATAATAATTAACAATCAAATAATGACAGTTTAGAATTATTTTTATTTTATTTTAGTTATGTTTTTTTTTTTTAAGCGCGTTCTCAGTTTCAAGGTCCTAAAATTGCTCTTTTCTCCCCTTTTTTAACCAAATATAAACTGAATAGCTTTTGTGGGAAAATTACTGGTCTGTGGTATTCATGCTCTGTAACATTTTTCTGTAATTCAAAAGCTACAGTTCATTGTTTTGAAAGTGTAATCAGTAGAATGATTAATTGTTACTTCCAGCACTAATTTTTTTGGGATTATGATGATGTTGCTGACTGAGGACGAGGAGGGGACAACACACTCGTCATGTCGTGCTGCAGAAAATCGTACTGTAATCACGTTTTTCAGTTCTCCAAACTGCTTGTTGATTAATCAGGTAAATGATGGAGAGACTAATAATAGAAATGCACTGTTTCAAAGCGACATCAGGTAACATCAGTGCTGATGCTTCACACAAACCACTGATGCAGACCTGAACATTTGGTGCTGTTTTTGAAATACTGTTCAGGTGTCAGGTTTAAGTTTGTAATGTTATGTTAGTTTTACTGAAGATTTCGATAATGGTGGCACCCTTCATTCTGAGTCACTGTTTGATCACATAATTATTTCGTACTGTCAACGTATTCACACAACAGATGTTGATTTTTACCTCATTTCTTTTGGGATTTCTAATGGTGCTACTGCAACGGTGCTAACTTTGCATGTTTGTTACACTTTTTTTTTTTTTTCCTCATCTTATGCTGACATTAGTTGAACGTGAACTGTGTAGGTTTTTGTTTTGCAGTGTGCTCGGATGTTCAAGTGTCTTTGTTTTAATCAAATGAGAAACAGATGTAGAAAAATATTAGCATGATAGTTAATCATCTTTGTGAAGGGGGAAAAAACGTTGGGGCATAATGAAAAAGTGTTCATGGGATTTTACTCAGGCATTACAAAAAAAAGGTGCTGTTAAAGGAAAAAGTTTCTTTTATTTTCATTTGTCTGAACTAATTTAGCCAAAAATGCCTTTCCTTGAGCCAAAATCTGTATTACTGATAACAAAATAAAGACCAACAAAACCAGGATATCCTGCTCCAGTCTTTTTTCTTCACACAGTGAAGTAAAGGAAAGCTGCAAAAGAGAATTCATAACATTTACAATGGGCTCTTTAATAATAACAGATGCTGTCAATGTGGGTCTGAAACCATTATGTCCTCAAGATGGACTTCCAAAGCCACGTCTTGAAAACTTTGCCTCACACATTTTTGTGTTGTTTCATGCCCAATTAAACAATAACACCACCCAATTAAAATATAACTTTAATACCAAAAGATGAATTATTCCATTCATATTTTTTCTCAAATAGTCAAATCCATGATAATCTGAAATGCTTGCAGTACACCAACTAATGCAAACTGAATTGCAGCAATCTTTAAATCCATCTTCTCCACTTATCCAATTAAGCACTGCTGAACAGGTCATGAGACGAGAGGTGGGGTACACACTAGAAAGGTCACCAATCCATCACAGAGACAACCAGTCATGGTCACATTAGAGTCACCAGTTAACCCAATAAGCAGGTTCTTGGACTATGAGTGAGAACCTGCACAGGCAGATCAGCTGGTTCATTCAAACCCAAAACCACCCAACCAATCCACTTTTATTATTTTTGTGTTTTTAAAAATAGGAGCAAACTAGAAAATTGTCAAGTTGTGCTGTAAGAGTATTTTACCCACAGCTGCTGCAGTTACGCGTGCGCCCAATCTTGTTTTGAAGTAATTAAAGATGTTTGCTGTAAAATCATTCAACTCTGGAAAAAGGACAGTTCGAATAAATCATTAAAAGCTCCAAATGAAACTTTTAACAACAACTGTATATGAAATTTGGCTCCTCTCAGAGCCACAGACCATCATTCTGACACCTCAGACCACAGATTTCTAGTTACTTCCATTAAATGAAAGTTTAGCTTCTCCAAAGAAAACACCAACAGACACAGATGTCATTTACTCCATCTGTTCTAGTGGTGACGGTGTAGGACATGTAGATCTGTTTTGTATGACAAGCTGTACGTATGTTTATGTTGGACTGCTGTGGGGACATGACTGTTGCTCTGCAGTTGTAACAACAGCAGGCTGTTTGCAATGCAACCTTTCATACTTTTTATTATGAGTTTTATCTACACAGTGCTGTAAAGAGTCAGAGGTCACTCCGGGGATGATGATGCGGTTTCCCAGGGTTTTAACATCCGCTCCATTGTAGAGGGAGTGGGATTCTGGTTGCTCGGCTCTATGTCCACTTTTGTCACTCCGGGAACCTCCTTTCCCTCCTGAACCAGTTGCATCACCTCTGCAAAGGAGAGCTGCTTTGTCTCTGTGGGTTCAGAAGTTTCTGCTGTGAGTTCAGAGTCTGAATGTGACGACGCCGTCTGGTCCAGCTTCTCAACAGGGCAGTCTCTCATACCGGAAGAAGAGCTCCACTGTTTGTAGCCGGCTCGGTCGATGGGCTCGACAAACCTGTGAGGGGACAACGGGAATAGAGGTTTGTGTTTGATATTTTGTTTCTTTGGAAGGGTGGCATTAAAAAAAAAAAAAAGTTTGGGCATTAAGGTAAATATCACAAAATGCTTTAACGCATTCACTGCTGATTATTGATCTTAACAAGGTACAATGGAAAAGCAGAGCCTTGTATTCACTCGATTACCATCTTTAACCTTGGAAGTGTATCGTATCTGATATAAGTTTTTGAGACCTACGTCATTAGGGTTACAAAAAAATCACACTAATCTCTTTGTATTTTTAAAAAAAAAGTGCTTTGGAAAATTGTAGTAAAAAAATACAAACTCATTTGTGCAAATAGATTTTTTTTTTTTTAAATTTCTTCTAAATCCATCAAAGGGTTCAATAAACACTCAGGTTAAAATTCTAGCAAATGTTTCATGACTCTGGCTTTAGAGGGTCAAGTAGAAACATGAGGTCCTCAAAGACACTTCTCCACTAAATCATTGGAGAGTTGCATTAACAAAACTAAACATGCTGGGTAACACCAAATTAATTAGTCTGCAGTTTCTCAAGCACAGATGCAAACTCTTCTCAGTTCCAGCTTCTCCAGTGCGAGGATGTCCTGCTTTTCTTTAATTTCTAATAATCCTGACATCAGAACTGCTTTGAATATTATTATTTATCTTAACCATGGAAATAATTCTGGTGATGCCGAGCTGGACAACGCATTCCTTCATTCCTTTTTAAAGAATGGCCCAGATTATTCGGTTTGACCACTTCTACAGTTTTAGCTCTCTCTGATAGGTTTATCTCGTCTTCCAGCCTAATGATGGAGTCTCTCACTTGGAAACTGACATCTCTTTGGGACTCTTATTTAAAAATGCAGCTATAAAAATACTAATTAAACACGTTGAATCAATATCATTTATTTTGTTCGCTTCATTTGTCATGAAATAAGACAACAGGCCTCATCAGGGCGACAGACTGCTTCTTAGTCAGTTGCCCAATTACAAATTGAGCCTTGGAAAATGGGGACTTTGCATAATTCAATAACAGCTAAAACTACAAAAAACAAACTTTGAATTAAAGCTGAAAGTCTGCAGTTGAGTCACATCTTGACTGACTTGTAATCCAATGTGAGGCGTACAGAGATAAAGGTAAAGTGCTGTATGTGCGCAGCTGGTTTATTCTGCCATTGATGTAAAATCCTAACAGTAACCATGAAACTGGGATGGAGCGCAAAACACTTTTCATTCTGTAATGTAGTAAACCAGAAAACAACATTTTTAACGTGAATCTCAAACGCTTTTACTTTCTCGTTTTTAATCAATCTAATCAGTGCACACTGGGGTGTAGATAAACACATAAATGATTAACCGGGTGATCCAGGTGTTTCCTACCTGTTGTAGAAGAACAGTTTCAGGTCCAGCAGGTCGGTTTCGGTTCTGTTTACGGACTTCAGACCGTCCACAAACCGCTGATCCGCCTCAAAGTCAAACGAGTCAAACCGTGTAAAAACAAGCTCCATATTCACTCAGCATAACCGACTCTTCATCCTCAGCTGATCTAAAGTAACACCTGCAGCTGCAGACCTGTCCGCCTCCGGTAACAACAAGCGTCAGCAAAGAGGGAACACATCCCGGCCAAAACAACAGGGCTATGAGCTGCAGCGCCCCTGCAGGTGAGTCTCAGTACTGCACCACAAAGTCAAAATGAGGGCGAAGGAAAGCTGGAAGAGGCGTTCCCATCATTTATTCAGGTACAAATGGTAGCAGTTACACAGTGCACATACAGAAGTGCTGTGAGATTAAAGCATTTTAACTCAACATGCAAATTTTTACCACTTTATTTGCTGTTAGGTTGTTAAATTAGGAATATGTGAACCAAATAGGAAGAAAAAAAACCTTAATACATATCTTTCACATTTAATCTAGGTAACTAAGAATAATCTGTAGTATAATATATGTAGACTATGATAAAAATGTAAAGTGTATGTAAAATGTAAATGAGATTGGATGTTGGGCTGGCTGTGGCTCAAAGGTAAAGCAAGTCATCTACTACTTACTCTGCATGCCAAAGTAACCTTGGGCAATACACTTACCCTCAAATTGCTCCAGATGCATTCACTGGAGCCAGAATGTTAGCTAGAAAGCACTAAAAACTGCTGCAGGAACATAATGTGTAGTGAAGCAATGTGAATTCCCAGAGGAAATAGGCAAGTAATCAAATTAGGTAAAACAAATTGACAGGATATGAAGAATTTCTTAGACAAATCGATTGGAGTTTAGCAGGGTTGTTTTTTGCACAGCAAGAAATGCATTTAAAAACTCAAATGCAGTTATTCTACCATTTTGTTTTTTGCATTTTTTAAATCTTTCATGTGTGTTTTTGAGTATTTTGTGTCTGGTGGATTACGTCTGAACTCTTTTGGGACGTAGCCGACACTGCTGTGTATGTACTGTGGGTAACAGAGGATGAACACATGTTGTTAGCAGAAATGTGACCCCCGTGTGATTGCGCACCTCCTCCTCTGCCCTGTCCTTGACCACCACCATCATTGGCCGGCTGCCAGCTGAAGGAGGAAGTGTTGCAGCTGATCTGCTCCAGGAAAGCCAGACCTGCTGCCGCTAACACACATTTTTATTTTTAAGTTATCTTTGATGAGCTCAGTTCAGTTTTTTTTAATGTGTCAATTAAAGAGAGAGGAACCGAGGTTGGGTCATGGTCCCGACAAGCGAGGAAATCTTATTATCATCTTAGCGGTTTTCTTTTTTGAGCATGTGACGTAACAACCAGCAGCCCTGCCCTGAAGGAGCCAGTTACTGCAGAGGCAACCAGTTTCTGAAGCTCAAATGAAACCAGGGTGAAATCAACACATGCACAAGATCACAATCAACTTGTTATTTATTGAATATAACATAAAGTTATTATCTACAAAATACAGTAAAGATATTACAAAATTAATTATAAGCAAGTGAATTAAGGGTTAAGCCCATCTGTGAAAGAAGATGAGTGACTTTAATTGCACCAAAAGCTCTATGAGTTTTCTCAAAGCTCTCCTAAACATCCCACGAAAAGCTGAATTTACATTTTCGAGCCTACAAACTAAATTTGTCTGTGGTGTCAGTGTGAAAGCTGCCGTTTCCCATCATGTTCAGCTGCAGGTGGAGTCTGCAGCTGCTCTGACCGGAGGCGAGTACCTGTGCCTTTGGAGTTTGGTCGGGTTTGATGTTTGTTTCTGCGTGGAGCGAGACGGACGGGCGAAGCAGAAGGTGAGCGTGCTGCTGGAGCTACACTCGTAGCTCCTCTCCTGGTCAAACGGAGAGAAGAAACGTATTGACTTGGACCTGCTGGTCTTATATTCTGTCATTAATATGTTGTTATGATGGGGCAGAGGATGCTAATATCAAGCATGGTCTGTGTTTTGTATAATGAGATGAATGTATGAGGAACTGGTGGGAGCCCTGTCTGTATTTATATAATATAATTTGTATAATTTCCACTCACCTCTGCTGTGACGGTGCTCAGGCCATTTTTGACACCCTGGTTCAGGCTGCTTCCCTTCTCCTCCTTCTGGACTTTGGTGGCCTCCTCTCTCTGCTTCATGAACCTCTGGTTAACGATCCTGGTCACGCTGTCGTTCCTGTTGAGCGGGGCGGCGGGAGGCCTCGTTGGAACGCGTTCCAGGTTCCTCGTGCTACTTTTAGCTTTCTGCCCTGACCCCGGCACTGGTTTGTCTGCCCGCCCGCTCACCCTACGCAGGAACTCTGTCACCAAGCCGTACCGGTTGGCTCCGGTGGACTTGGCGGGCAGCTTGGCGTTGCTCAGGGAGCCGTGGCTCTGCCCAGCACCTGCTCGGGAGCTGGTTTGTCGAGTCCACGCGAGGCCGGACTGATTTTGATGTGCCAGGTTCCACAGAGATCCATCTCTAGAGGTAGATGCAGAGGAGGGGGAGCTCAGATTGGAGGGAGAGGGGAGAGACTGTCTTCGGTACAGTTTAGGTGAGGAGGTGGAGTGTCTGGACCTCTCCCCTCGGCCTGTTATGCCCTCCAGTGAGGCAGAGATGTGGTGAGAGCGGGCAGAGACCAGAGGGGAGTTCAGGGCCCGAGAAGGACTGCTTCTCGTGGTGCTCAACCCTTGAGTCGCATCTGTCTGCTGACCAACACTCACCATCTGTGGTTTCATATGGGTCTGAGTACCGGAGCAGGACACATCCACCCATCCCCGGCCTGCTAATCTTTCTCTCTTTTCCTGTGAGCTGTCTTGACGCTTCTGCCTCCAGCCGGCTGTCATTTCCTTCATGTCATCGCTCAGATTGGCAGATGAGCCCAGACAGAGCTGTGAGAAGGAGGTTGGCGGCGTGCACCAGGGAGAGGGCGTGTCCACGGATCCTCTGTCTGGGCTTTGCTTCAGCTGAGCCAGCTGGACTCTGCGGGCTGACGGGGGGCTGTAGTAGATGCGGACGGTAGACTTCTCTGGAGCAGTATGGCTTCTGTCCAAGGACATCTGCTCAAAGTCAAGATCAGGGAAGCTAAGCGGCATGATTAGATGGTCCCACGTCTTAACTGGGTCCTCTCGGTCAAGCTGGGCAGCCTCTTGGCTCAGATAGCACCAGTTCTTCCTCTGAGAGCTGCACGGAGGAAACTGCCGTCTGAGTCTTTTTCCTGTCGAGCTGCAGGTTCAGATTTTTTTGTAAAAAAACCACAAAGACACCAGGTGATGTATGAGTTACAACTTCAGTGAACTTATGAAAAACATATGACAGTTTGTGGAACAACACAGACCTGTCAGCTTCACGGTGTCGACCACATTGAAAAACACCCCCAACACGACGCTGAGCCAAGAGAGAAAGAAAATGTCACCAAACATTACGTCAGATACTTCAGAAACTAAAACCCAAGAAAAAAATGCACAAACTTGTTGTAAGCAATTTTATGTAGGGACTATTTCTCTTTAGTGTGTTCATCCGCCACTGCGTCACTGTACAGAACAAACAGAGCATCTGACACGATGATTAAAAGAGACAGAAATGTGAAATGGTGAAAGTTGCAGTGGTCCTGATCCTTCTACAAAATAGCCAATCACCACTGGGAGACAAAAGAACCAATCATGTTGTTTCACAGATGCTTGCACAGTTGAGGTTTACACAGTTTTAACCTTGTGCTGTCAGTCAGATTCTACTGTTCTATTGATGCTTGCATGGCTAACCGGATGTAAGGTGAACTTAACTTTACTTTTGTGGTTGGTGTTGATCATGTGGCCACTCTCATTATTAAAGCTATATTGTCATCTAATTGAATGTGGTGTAAGAGTGAAACTTGCAAGAAAAAAAAAGCTTTTTAAACCTTATTTTAGGGGGAAATAATATAAAATTATATAACATCTAAAAACCACTGCTCACAAGGGTCCTGGATATTTATGAGAAACCAGGCCATGATTTCTGCAAAGAAGTGTTGATGCTTTGTTTTGCCGCGATGTGAGCGTCAGTGCTCCAAAACTGGGCAGCTGACACAAAAAAATCTAAGCTGTCTCTTTTGGGTGAACTGTCGTTTTAAAGCCCGTTGTCTGCAAAATCAATAATGTTTCCGTCGCTTCCCCTTATTTGCTCTTGATAATTTAACACTAACAATTACGTTAGGGTTTAATAATTAATATCACGCATCTATAGTTGTTTGGTATTTTGGCACGTCTGTGTTATTAACTAACCAAACCTTCAGAAACATTTGAATTTGCTGTTCGTTATCTGGACAAAGCATTGTAAACTCATAACAGAGATAACCCCAGAGACATATAGGCTCCAATAAGTCTTCAATAAAGCCTAATAAAGCTGCTGGAGAGCCTGTAGAGTCTTTATTTTTTTCATCACTTCAAACTAAATGTTAAGTAAAAGAGTTAAGAGTAAAATAGGGATTACAGTCCAGTCAGTGGGTTAAGAAGGAAAAAAACTGTTGAAATAATAAATCTGATCCTAAATCATGCTGTGCATCGAAACTGCTTTTCTTTATTGAATAACAAAGGAGATGGAAATGATCATTCAGGAGAACTTGAAGGACTGCAGAGAATCGTTTGAGCGTTTTCATGCTGCATGTTTGAAAATGCCTGTCCTGTTTGGCTGCAGCCCCCTTCAAAAGATTAGCCTAAATACTCTGGCATGAGTGTTTTCATGATGCCCGCTGAACCGACTGTCAGGCGGACACAAGGCCAGGGAGACAGATCATCGGCAGGACTTCCCGCTGTATCACGCAACCTCACACACAGCCTCACACACAGCGGGGCACACATGCCTGAGGCGTAAACACCATCCTTACCTCAGCTGGCTTGCCCGGCGTGGCCTTGGCCTTACTGTCACATTCAATCCGCTCATCCTGAAGCTCTGCAGCGAGGTCTTGCAACAATCCTTTCAGCACTGACATTGCTTTCTCTCTATCCTGAATAAAAAAGCCCAAATATATTTGAATATTCGACAGCTTTGCGTGTTTTTTTTAAGTGTCATAATGAGCATGAGCAGAGTTTATTTATGCCATCTTTCACTGTACCTGTTTTCCTTCTATGTCAGGTCCTTTGACTTGACACCACTGATGGAGGATCCAAAGAATCTGCAATGAAAGCTGCGTTCTTGGATCCCTGCACTTCTCACCGAGGCCCCATTGAACAGAAGGTGCTTTCCTCGTTTGTTTTTCTGTCTTCTTCGGCTCTCCACACTCCTGCTTACTCTCTGACTCCACGTCAGGATTTCCACAGAGGAAAGGGAAACTGTAGGAGTCCCAGACCTTCTTAACTGAGTTTAACTGTGTATCTTTGGCTGTTAGAAGCATCTCCACCCGCCCGATGAAAGCCAACAGCATCGCCTCTAAAAGTTCCAAAGCCTCATTCAGAGAAATCTTCTGTGCCTTTCCGTTACAGTCTATTGGCGAGGCGAACGTGCGCGAGGGAGACGAGCTGTGGCCATTTTTGGGTGATGTAATCAGGAGCTGTATGGCTGAACTCAAAATGCAGGCATGGTCTCTGAGAGCAAGCAGAGCTTCGTAGTCCTTCAAAGTCATCTCTTGGAGTTTTTTGTTGTCATCACTCTCTTGACTGTCTGAGGGATCCCACTCGCCTCCCACAGGACCCTCTCGAGTGATCATCCTTTCAGTCTCCTCATCGCCTTTTCTTTTCTCTGACCCTTCATCCTGACCCAGCTCGTACATCACGGGTCCCATTTTTATGCTTTTCTCCTTTCCATCTGTGTCCTTCATCGCAACACTCGCTGTCATATTTCCCTCCGAAACATCCCGATTCTCTTCATCTGGCTCTTCCCCTCCTCCTCCTCCTCCTCCACCTCCAATTTTCTCCCTGAGGTCGCTCATTTCTGCTCGCAGACCACGGTTCTCCACCTCCAATTCAACGATGCGCCGGCTCAGAAGTGTGGCCTCCTCTTCCACCAGTTTAAGATGAACTTTGACCTCCGCCTCCCTGGCGTGGGCGTAGCTTTGCTTGCCTTCAGGTGATTGGGCGGCGTCCACGTCACCGTAGGCTGAGCGGTATTTGGCCAGCTCCTCGCGCATCACCTCACTCTCTGATACCAATTTGGTGAGCTTCTTGCACATGAGAGCTAATTCCTCTTTGGCAAAGTGGAGTTGGCACTTGAGATCGGCGCTGTCATCCTTTTGGCAAATCAAACAGCAGTGACGACAGTCATGATGACATGAAATAACTCACGGATGCAGCCATGTTTAGAAACAAATATACAAACCTCAATCTGCTGAGAGAGCCTCTTCTCTGCCCTGCTGGCCGTCGATCTGATGCTTTTCTTCTTCAAAGAGCTCTAAGAAATAAAAATAAGAGTTTGATCACACACACAAGACAAACAGTGATAGTTTACTAGGTTAAGATTTTCTGGAGCGAACTTCTTTGTATTTATCCCAAAAAGTCGATTCTGTTCATCTGGACGTAGCTGTTTAGTGGGAGAAATGTTTCGTCCTTCATCCAAGTGACTTCTTCAGTCTGCAAAACTAAATGTCCTTACCTTGATGATTAAGAATGCATCGAGACGTCTTTGTGTTTATGTTTCTTTCTTTCTTTTGGTTTTTGGTTTTAACCACAACTGTGTGAAATTTAATAAACATATTAAAGAAAAAAACTTTTTCTACATTACATTGATGATGAACATTTCCAGCTCCATATTTTTGTCCTTTGACTCCAACAGTAGCTTTGCCTGATTTATAATTCATCTAACTGTATTAAATAAGAACTTGGCTACAGAACTACAGACTAAAACCATAAACTCATCAAGAAAGTTATCCAAAGAATCTTTTTTAATTTTTTTTAGATATTTCTACACAAAATTATTATTATTTTTATTAAAACCAGGGGAGTCACCTCCTGCTGGACATGAGAAAGAACGCAGGCCAACTTTCCTCTCATTGACTGATTTGAACAGCAGGTCAGTGGGGGTTGCAATAACTTCATTCAGTAACTTGAAGTAACAGTGTAACGGTGTTTCACATGTCTCTCACATGATTTTTGGCCCCCTCTTCTTTACAAAGTCGCTTCAGTTCTTTGAGGTTTGCGGGGATTCACTTTTGCTCCGTTAACATTCAACAGCATTTCAGTCATGTTGAGGTCTGGACTCTGACTCGGCCATCGTAACCTTGATTCTTTTCTTCAGTCAGTGTGTTGTAGATGTGCTTCTGTGTTTTAGCTGTCGGACAGGTGGCCTCATGTTTGAGGAGTTCGTGGTCGACGGTGCACAGATCTAGTGACTGCAGAACAAGTTCACGTCATCGCTCCTCACCACTGTGCTGACAGCTGGTATGAGGTGTTTGTGCTGATCTGCTGTGTTTGGCTGTGAATTATGACCAAACATCTCCAAACTGGTCTCATTTGTCCAAAGCACATTGTTCCAGAAGTTTAAGCCATGCTGCTGTGTCATTTTTACAAAGAAGGTGATTTTTCCCAGCAACTCTCGGTACTTGTTCAGCCTTTTTCTGATTTTACTGTTACAAACTTGAACTTGACATACCAACTGAGGCCCGTAGAGTCTGTAGCTTCTAGGTTTTTTGTAGTTTCATGAGCGTTGCTCAGTCTGACCTTGGTTGTCCCAACAAATTCCCTCCAACTGCACGGCAAATTGGCAGAAATTTGCCTACAATACTTTGGCATTTTGTTAACATACCTGTAAGGTCCAGAACAGCAAACTATCAAAACCTCTGCTTTTATAGCGTGCTGATCATCAATCAATCACTTACATTTGATTAATAGCACCTGGCTCCTACTGTCCCTCTTAATTCCTATAGAACCAGTAAGGCTGTACTTAGTTTCTTGCTCTTTACATCACTGAAAACAAGGAAAAGACAAATCTGAAGTTTAATTTAAAAATATAAAGGCAGGTAAAGGAATAGTTCAACATTTGTTTCTGATGATTACATAAGAAAATTAATAACACACTAAAATTTGTTCAGTGAGAGGGTATAGCATGTTTATAGATTCTAAATTTACATGATGTTTGTGTAACATCAGTTTATGAGCTGGACACCACGACTTCCTGGAGACTTGCTAACCACAACAAGTTCATTCTTCTGTTATTTTCTGTGTAAATTAAACAAATTAGTTATAAAATGCTAATTAATAAGCTTTAAAAATGCTTGTAGAAGGATTTACAAACCTCTGCAGGCATGAAAGTCGTGCTAATCTTCTCGGCAAGAAAGCAAATAAGCATATTTCCCAAAATGTTTAGCTAATCCTTTAAGTAAGTATTCATCATGCTCTTGCACTACTTCTCAGAGATGCCTAAAAGGCGCTAAATGTGACATTTTCTCTCCTCCGAGTTCTTCCCGTCTCTACTTGAGTCAGTTTGTAGGTCTGAGTATGTCAGGAATGTAAACTTCTGTCAGGCAGCATTGTCTTCCTCTTAAACACTCGACAGGATTTCACTGTGTTAATAATAGTCAGGCTAGAAGGAGCAAACACAGAGAGGGAGTTACACTTTTTGAATTCAAGGCCGGTGGGCATGGAGGCTCAATAGATTTGGGTTACTGTGACCGGAAATTTGTCGTTCCTAATAAGTAAAGATGGAATTAAATGGTAATATTTCTTTAACTGTAAAATTATTGTCTTTGTTTCAGCTTTTGTCCTCTTACTACAAGTCTATGCTCAGCTTGTGCAGCTACACATTTACGTTTAACTCAAACAGCCTCAAAAACATCGGGCAGCAGAGTGAATTTCTGGCATACTCACCCTCCTTCACAATATATCCATGCTGTGTTTTTTTGCTGGTTAGATTAGGTAATCTAAGTGGATTTCCCTGTTGGGATCAAAGGGACTAGCAGCTGTCTCAGATGAGTGGAGCAGACTGAGCTCGTGCCAAAGCACCGAATCCTGGATTAAACCGCACACGTGTCACTGGAGTGCACACTGGTGCTCAAAGGAGGCAGAAGAAAAGGTGGATGGGGTGTGGAGGCTGAAGTTTGATCAAAGCGTGCTGAGTGATGGCTGTAGGTCAGTATGTCTGTGCACCAACCAACACCCTCCTTTCTTGATGCCCTAATACACACTCATCCAGATTTATCCAAGCTTAATAAGAGCAGTAAGAAAAAGAAAGTGAGTCTATTTTTGTAATCTCTCTACTTTTTTTTCTGCCCTGTCAGCCGACGATGTCAGCTGTGCCTGGAGTTCAGCATACCAGGCTGCTTCGCCCATCCCCGGCACCAGGCAGCTGCCGGCCGAGCCCTCCGCTCATATAAGTGATCTGCACTGGGATCGTGTGTCACCTGACATCAGGGTGACAGAGGGATGAGGGGGACAGCTGTCTGGATGGGTGCAGCTGTGCAGGGTAATGGAAAGGAGGATGCCTGACCCGAGCGATGAAAGTTTATGTTTCTCTCAAGGTTGACCTAAATACACACATCCCTTAAAGACACGCATTGAGGTGTATGAAGAACCCCCTTTTGCAATTATCAGCAGCTCTTGAGAGATTTTAAAGAAGTTTCTTTTTTAATTTAATCAATTCGATTAGATTTGTCATGTCTGATTGACAGATCTGTGCACTCGTTTCAATCTCATTTTCAGCTCCAGGTCATAATAATTTAGTTAACAGTCAAGTCTGTCCCAAGGTCAGTAATGAGACCATAAACAAGAGCTGTTTGTTACTATGTACGCCACCTAAGGCTTAAAATTCCCTCCACACCATCCATGAATTAAGGATCTAGTGTGAAAATTCAAAGCTTTTAAAGAGGATCTAGTTTTCCTTTCTTTTTTCTGTCATACATGCTGTTACAGTGTAACAGTATGAAACCAAGCATTTGGTTTCAAGAGGTCTCTTTTTATTTTTAGCTCTGTATGATGTCACTCAGAATGGATATCCTTAATATGGTCCCAGCCCCACAAAACAACTTTCTTCTGATTGGCTGCCCCTCAAAAACAGAAGGTTAGCCAATCAGAAGAAAGTTGTTTTATAAGGGGAGGAGCAGATAGAGACAGAGTAAGAACTGAGAGGCCCAGAATAAGATAATCATCATGTTAAACTTAATCAGCGTGCCTTCTATCATCAAATTCTGCACCGTGAACCTCAAACATCCGGTTGCAGTTGCAGCAGTCTAAGATGATCTCCTTCTCCCATCCACCTCCTCTACGGCTTCCTGGGGGACACCAAGGTGTTCCCAACCCAGCCGAGAGATGTAATGTCTGCAGCCTGATCCTTCGTCTACCCTGAGGCCTTCTTTCAGTACCACCTCACCAGTGAGCCCTGGTTGGAGGTCCAAACCACCTCAGCTGGCTCCTTTTGGTGCAGATCTACTCTGAGGCCTGAATGGCTAAGCTCCTCCCTCTAGATTGATATATTTATTTGTCCACGTAGGGAAACTGGATTGTAGCGGAAATCACGTGACATTTTCATGCACACAGACACTTTCACTGCACCTTAGGATGTTTTTGTCAGTCAAAAAGGGCATCCAATGTGTTGCCAATATTTAGAAATGTAATGCATTCAGGAATAAAACCCTTTAGAGCTATTTCCTGTGAACAGAGGAGGGCAATATCACCCTGCAGATATCAATAGTTTAAAAGAGGAGGTAAGTGGAAGGCTCTCGTCATGTACAATAAGGCAGACTCAGCATTTCAGTTCCCAGCAGTTTATTGGTTGTTGTTACAGCCTTTCTACCAGAGCTTTTGTCTCTTGGAAATATTTTTAAACCAACAAATTGTGTAAAGGAGTCTCTCCCCCCCCCCCAACCCTGAGGGAAGCTCGTGGTCTGCTCATTTTCTCTGAAAGTAAAGTTCCTACTCTGACCTGCAGTGTTCTGCTGCCAAGAAAATCAACAATCCAAAAAACCCAAACAAGACAGAAGGGAAAATTCTGCTTCCAGCAGTTTTTCTGCTGTCAAACACAGACGAAAAGTCAATAAATAAATAAAAATTCTGCTTCAGTCTTTGGTTTTCCTAGAAGAGTATGTAATAAGTATGTCTTCTAACCCCCTAGAGAGTTGGTAGACAAAGTGCAGGGGGGTCTGTAAGACGCTGTAATGCTACATGGCTCTTCACCAGATGTCATTTCATGACCATGTAAGAGTGACTGGTCTAAAACCTCTGTGGCCTGAAGGTTTAGGGGACCAGGAACACTTATGAATGCTTTCCAAATATTTGGCATCATATGACTGTTAAAAGAAGATCTCAAAGGGTGAGTAAAAAGTGGTGCTAGCTGTTTCGAACACTTACACAGACATTGTCCAGGTCAGGACTTTTCCAAGGTGACAGTCTCTAAAAAAACTGCAGGACCTTTGTCTTTTGAGGTCTCCTTCAAACATTCTTTATTAAATTTAATATTTTTTTTACCAAAGGGTCTTTGATGTAAAATGCTCACCTCTCTGGTTTTATCCAGCTCAGTCTGTAAGACCTGCTTGGCCACTTCCAGTTCCTGAGTCTTTTCACGCAGCACCTTGTTTTCCCACTCCAAGTGGGAGTTCTTCTTCTGCACCGCCTCTAGCTCGTTGTACAGGCGGAGTGACACGCTCTTTGCAACCTGCAGGTGAAGCACAAAGTAGGTTAAGACAGTAAAAGTGCTGCGAATGAAGTTTTTTTTTTTTTTTTTTGATTGTCTGTTTATTTGTTTTCTCGTGAGTGTTATTTTCTGAGTGAGTGAGTCTTTAGAGCAGTTGATTTGGTTAAAGCCGAGAAACTTTTACAAGAAAATTCTTGTGACGGGAACTGAGCCATGAGTCGATGGAGGGGGCGAAGGAGGGTGAGGCTGTAAGGAATCCAATAGTGCGCACACACACACATTGGCCTGGTTGACAGAAACAGAATCTGGTTGCCTCAGTTCAACGACGGTGATTCTGCTTACGATCACTCTGCTTTTATCGTTCAGTCCTCACGCAGAACAGCCGACCACACGCAGTAATTATGCTACAGAAATATAAACAGGATGCATGATGAAAACTTTTCAGTCTAATGACATTCTTGTGGTGCAGATGAACAGCAGGGAGTACTTTACAGCCATGACTCAGGGTTAAAGCCTGTATGAACAACACGATCAGCGTTTAGCGCGCCGTGATGAAAGTAGGTTTGTGGTTCTGCAGTAAAAGTTCACTTTGATGTTTTAGGTGAGTCAGTTTTCAGAGAAGGAGCTTAATTACAGTCTGTTGGTAGTGAGAGTTTGTGCAAAAAGACCACCCGACTTTCTGACCTTGATGTCGTGCTCCAGGCTCCGGACCAGCTCCCCGTCCACCTGTCCGGTCTGAGCCACTCGGATGCTGCGGCGCTCGGCCTTGCGGAGGCGGTACTGCAGGATGCGACACGTCTTGTTGGCCTGCTCCAGCTGCAGCCGCAGCTCCTGCAGCTGGTAAATCTCCTCCTCCTGGAACATGTCGCGCATTTCCAGCATCTCACAGCGCAGCTCCTCCACCTCGTCCTGGGACAGACGACACAGAAATAATTAAACCATGAGTCAAGGCATTTTCTCCTTTCTTTCTTCCCCTTTTCCCTTCTTATTTCATCCAGTCCTTTCCTTCTTCCTTGGCCCCTTCCTCCAAATTCTTCTCTTCCCTCCATCCTTCCTAACTCCCTTTGTTCCTTGTCTTTTGATTCTGCTTTCTTTCCTTACCCTTTTTTCTTTCCTTGTCCTGTTTGTGGTGCCCTTTTTTTTTTTTTCCTTCCTGTCCTTCTTCCTTCTATCATTCCTTCCCTCCTTTCTTCCTTTGTTGATTTTTCCTTTCTTATCTATTCCATCCTTCCCTCTTCCATCACTTGTTCCTTCCTTCCCTCCTTTCCACTCTTTTCTTCCTTCCTTTCTTACTTTTTCCTTCCTCCCTCTTCTCTTGCTTCATCTTTCTCCCTTGAGTATTCCTTCCTTCCTTAACCCTTCCCTCATCCCATCCCTCCTACAGTACACCATGCTGAGATAAGCCAAGTTTTAGTTGTTTGGAAATCACCTCGTTAGTGGAAAAATACTATTTTATGTCTGCCAAACTGTTTCATCTTTAGCACAGATTTTTCATAGAATCAGCTAAATTATGCGGAACAAATGATGTGCTTGAGTGACAGGGTGCTAGTAACAAAGTGCCTAAATATACAGTTTAAAACAGGTTCTTTGCTATGTGGTCTGTAGACACAATACTGTTTCATCTCTTGAGTTAGGCATGTTTTTCTTGCTAGATCGATTCATAGGTTTGTGTTCTGTGGGTTAACATACAAAAATTAATTAATTAATTAAAAAAAATCCTCTGAAAATGCTCAGGTACAAGAACTGGACTACAATTGAGAGAGAAAAGCAGCCAATGTCCAAAGAAAAACGTTACATGAATGTCTGGCTACTTAGAGGCAAAATATAAATAAATGAGGCTCCAGACTTTTGCACAACACTGTGAATATCAGAAAGTTATATTTTCCCATTTTCCCCGTTAACTTAAATCCAGGTGTTATGGTGGCATTAGAGACTGAAAACAACTAAGTGAAACATGGATTCACTCTTTACTCAGCTGGGATGCTACTCTGCTACATGTGCTGCAAGCAATGCTTCGAGTGTTATAAACAATAAGATCCTATCTACTGGACAAACTACGGGTTAATGCCATGTATAAATTACTTAAAAAATATTTTTGTACACATATTCATTAAAAAACATATTGGCTAATATTAGCCTAACTAACTGATTTATGACTTAAGCTCTAATTGTTATATTTTCCAGTTTGATGCCTAAATGGCCATTTTGTGCTTTGTACGTACCCTTCAAAGTGTCTGATCACTTTAATGACCACAGTTTGAATCTGCACTTACAAGGTGAAGTTATGTCACAGAAGTGAGCATCTAGGGCAGAAAGAGGGATTTGGGGCTATTTTTTGTACATGTTGTTTCCAGCATATTCTAAGTCATGAAACGTTTTCTCAGAAAGCTTGACTCACACTCAGAAAGTCTGAATATCTGGACATCAGCAGCTTCGATTATGACCTTTTTTTTTTTTTTTTTTATCAAGGTACAGCTCTGAATAAGTGGATCATCCCTTTAAAGGTGAAAGTGGAAAACGGACATTGCCATTGGGCTTGTAGATGGACTTGCTCAGCAGTACTCCACTAACAAAACTCTGCAACCACCAATTTATAATCAAACCCCAGTTTCCAGATATATTCCTGCAAACTGGTGATCTGCTGCATCAAGTTACAGAGTAATTTCCTCAGTTGGACCAATAAAATGCCCTTGCAGTCAGGAGTTACTCATCTAATCACCAGCTCAGTCAGCAGTTACTCAGCTACTGTAAAAATCTGAGTAAGTGTGGGTTTGTTCCATAATTTATTTAGGTCAGTAGTGACTTTTGACTCTTGTATTAGAGCCACTTGCTCTGCGCTCACTAAAGAAGACTGGCCTGATCTAAACATTTGCAGAAAATCGGCTCTGGTGTTGAGCTGAGGGTCCTCCCACAGAAACTCACAGGCTCTCATAAACAAGCAAAACCTACATGCACGGAGTTTATACAGAAAGGTAGATGCTGCATTTCGTGAAAACCAAATTGAATTCGCTAATTGCATTAAGCTAATTTAATTAATCAAATTAGATCAAACTTACTTTCAAATACTCGTTCTCTGATCTCAGATCTTCCAATTCCCTGACGAGGTCTTCGGTTGTTTCCCCCATCATAAGATTCATAAACGCCCCCGAGGAGTTGAACAAACTAAAGCCCCCTGCGGCAGCCTCCGCCTGGAGAACGCAGATATCTCTCGCCGCTTTTGCGCACGGTTTGCCGTCGCCTGCGCCCTCGCTATCCGGGGTCACGTAAGCTTTGCCGTCTATCCAGCTTAAGTCAGAGTCGTGCTTGTTACCGTCCGACGGGCAGTCAGAGATTTCCGAGCTGCTGTCCGAGGAGGACAGTTTCCCCGACAGGCAGCCGGAGTCTTTGCTCAAATCCTCCGAAGCGTTGCTGGCGTCGGAGAGTTTCCTCTGTGCGCCGGGGCTCCTCTGGCACTCGGAGCTGACACCTGATGACACTTTCCCTGCTCTCTTTTCCTGCGGTCCCGCAGTTTTTACCTCCTTCACAGGGTCGCACTGACCCGTGAATTGTGCCTCCTTTGAATAGGAGCCATCATTGGAGGATGGATCCTTCTTCTCTTGGTGCGCCCTGGCTTGTTTCTGGCTGCGGAGTGCAGTCTTCAGGCTCTTATCGCCGTCTTTGTTCGTCATTTTCTCTTTAGCTTTTAAACAGAAAATCTAAGATGATCATTACAGTTTTAAACTAGTGTTAAAATATCAAAATTCACAGCTCACAGACTCTGAACACCCGACTAGCTGCTCTGCATCCTCAGCACTGAAACTTTGCCAAAGCGCACTCACAGAAGAAGTCACAGTGTCACGTTACCGCAGCTTAGAACGGACTTCCGGTCGTTTTCTCTGCTTTTTCTTTTTTTCTCCATTTATCTTGGTCAGAGTACATATTATGTTTATTCTACACACACTCTCCCAGAACATTCAACTGTGGCTACAAACCAGCATGAATTTGAAAACAAATCCGATATTAAAAATGTTGTGTAGGCCTAGGATTATAAATGATTAAGTTTATTTTGTAAATTTCCATACAAAAGATACAATTTTAAGTGTTTGTTACCTCGTGTTTTCATATTGCTATCATACTGTTATCATCCCATACGCCTGATGTAGAGAGGCAGTTTGGAGGCTTTTATTTTGACGGTTTTCCGGTCTCTCTTTGATTCTTAAGCAGTTTTTTCCACTTTCTCCTTCTGGAAATCTGACAAGCAATTAACCCAACTAACCGACTACTACTATGAATAAATTATCTTAATTCCCAGTTACATTTTTTATCCGCCTCTAACAAACTACATTTGCATGTTTTAGCTCATAATAATCTTTTTATATATACCAGATCTTTTTGCAGCTCCTCACTGATGCTCTATTCGCATCAATTCAGTTCAGCTCATTTGCTTTTCAGCCAGCTTTCTTCTGATTGGCTGCACCTTGCATGCCATACACAGGGTTAGAACAGTAGGTGGTGCTGCTGTAATAAAAAAAAAAAGAAAAGAAAAAGAAAACAGAGCAAGGAGTAGAAAAAAATGCCTGAAATAGAGCATTTAGCTCAGATGAAGCCTGAGTTTTGTGGCTCACAAGGATTGCTTGTACCTCATTATTTTAAACCTTGCTTAGCATTTCATCTTCCATTGTATATATTACAGAAAATAAGTTCAAACATTACAGGCCTCCCCTTTAAAAGGGTGTTTGCACAATTCCCCTCTGTGTAGTGTTGCTCTAATTTAATACGTATTTAGTTTTAAACTGAAATTTATTTTTGAAATATTGACCAGTGTCTGCAAAAATAAAATAAAAAATTAGCAGAATGAATAAAGCAAGAGGGATGTTTGTGTAAAGCTGCCACCTTGTGGATAATGGAGCTGTGTTTGAAAGGACCACAGGCAGGTCTTTGTGGTTTGTAACGGACATGAGATGTTTCCTCTTCCAGCTAACAACAACCTAAATCTTCATCGGGCAGCTATTATGCTATTAAACAGCTGTTATAATAACCAAACAGTCGGGTTCCTCCCCCATCGTCCTTCCACACCTCAGTCACACCTTTGCTCTCTGGATACAGGAGTGGATGAGTGGAGATGCACAGGGTGATGTCCATGAAGACACCCGTCACGGAACAGGCACAAAAAAGAAATGGCTCTTAAGATAATGTTGATAATGCTTCCATTGAGTCAAGTGTCAAAACCACCTGCTTTTCAGCTGACTACATAAGCGGCTCTTTTTCTGCCACATTTTTCAGTGATAGCGTTAATGGGTTATGAATCATTTACTAGTGCTTTATGAACCATTATAAGAACATCTGGGTTGTCAGGTTGTGAAAAATAACATTTTTCTTTTTTAATCTTCAGTGTTGAGAAAGAGCTGATCTTCTAAGGAGCTTGTGAAGAAAGCAACTGGACTTCTTTAAATTACTTTTAGATGTTTCACTTCTTATCCAAGCATTCAAGAGGCTTCTTGGTGCACTGCAATCCATTTACAACAATTTTTATAATAATGACTTAACATGGAGAACCCTCTTGGATGAGAGGTGAAATTTCCTCAAGAATTCAGTCCAAGCTCCTTAGACTACAATGAACTGGATGGCTGAGAAGCTACACAGACAAACTGATCTTACCTTCTGCACAAACGCTACAGTGCATCTGCACCACAATGCATTTACAACAATTTATTGTAATAATGACTTAACATTTATGTGCACTTAAAGGCTTATTAAAGAGAATGAACTCTTTGCCATTTATTGATGGGCTTCTGTACTGCCTCACTGCATTTTATCATCTCAACATGAATCAATTAAATATCTTAGTGGGTGCTTTATAAGAAATTCAATGGCATGTGGAAATGTAGGCTTTATATCACAGGGCTGACACAATTAAACCATATTCCTTAATGATTTGGTTGAATTTGGTTGAATTAATATATTAATTCAACCAAATCATATAGATTTATAGTCTAATTATTGGATAAAATGTAATATTTCAGCAATTGAAAAATGAAAACTAGCACTTAGTTTGTAGCACAAAATAACACTGATTTTCCTTTTTCCTGCTAAAAAAATTCAGGCAAGGAAGCTTAAAAGAAAATTAAAAGAAAACCTAAAAGAAAATTCCACAATGTTAAAAACAAATAAAAACAAAAGAAACCTCTAGAATTTTTAAACAACCCGTTGATATTTCATCTTTCGATATATTTTTTTAACCTGCTCTTCAATGTTACACTATAATAAACCACCCATCCATCATTCCAACCACACAAAATGTACATGAACTAAGATTGCCTCAGGATGTTACCACAAACTCATCAATCCATTATTTATCTCCATGTCAGGGGTGAATTTGCACCTGTATTAAAAGCTAAAGATCGTACAAAATGTACAAATTAAGGTACAGTTTAATAATGCAGCCTAATAATTTGCATGCATATAAACAACTGCAGATTTATTTAAATATTTAGTAAGTCTTGGTCATTTTAAACTCGCGATTACAAACCCTTTAGCTTCTATGTGCGCCTGTGTTACTGGTATAAATAAAATAAAATAATAAACTTATAATAATCACTTAACACATATTAATATTAATATTTAAAGAGTCTGGTCCATCCAGCCTGAGCCCAGTGTTGCCTTTTTTAATGTCACATTATTGGTTATGTGCAAAAATAGCCTTTGGACCCCACGTTTGCTCTTTGCCCTTTATTTTCTGGACCTCTGCATCCTGCGCTCTGATTGGCTGACGAACCTGCCAATCGTGGTGTCCTTGCTGCCCACTTCCGCCTACTTCCAGAGGCACCACAGTGCTCGGTTGTTTATTTTACCGGAGCATTAATTTTACCTGAACTCACAGGTATATGTGACTGAGCTGTGTTTAAATGTCCGTGCCAGTGTCGGCTGTGGTTTGTTGTTGACTGTGTTGATGTTGTTACATCGTTTTTTGCCCAGCGGACATTTACACCATCTGCAGCAGCGATGCTAAGGGCTCGTTAGCTAGTCTTAAAGCTAACTAATGGCTTTTTTAGAGGAGCACGGCGACTGACAGCCAGAGAGGAAGCTGTTTTTGTTTTGATTACATTACTCATGCGCTTGGTGTTGACGCTGCCGGTGTCGTTGTAGGTGGTGGGTGCTGCTGTCTGTGATGCTCGGAGGGAGGCTGGACTCCAGGGACAGGCCAACGGTGGAAACATGACTTCTGAGTAACCTGCAGCTACTTTGTCTGCTCAGTATGAACAGCGAGGAGGAGTTTTTCGACGCTGAGACAGGTGAGACATGTCGACGAAGGCCCAAATTAGTTAATTATATATAGTTATTTCCTGTATACTTATTTTGTTTCCTCCTCCTACTCCCGCTCTTGCTCATCATCCCCAGGGTTGGAGTCAGATGATTCCTGCGAGGTCAGCTTTAAAGATGCCACACAGGAGAATGGAGTGTGGGAGCGCAGGTGAGGGGCCGTGCACACGCGGGGAATAATTACGGAAAAACATAATCACTTCATTGACGCAGAGCTGTTCTGAGTGATCACCTCGATCCTCTGAAAGGTTAAAGCAGGAGTGATGGAGAGATTGATAAAGGAGTCTCCCTGATGCTATGATGTTTGCAGATGATATTGTGATCTGTAGTGAGGGTGGAAGCAGGTGGAAAAGAACCTGGAGAGGTGGAGGTATGCTTTAGAGAAAAGAGTAGTGAAATTTAGTGAGGCTGCAAGGAGCAAACAGAGTGAAGGTGCACAAGTACCTGGGGTCAACCATTTAAAGCAATGGGCAGTGCATAAGAGAGGTGAAAAGGAGTTTGTAGGTAGTTAGGAGAGGAGACAAGTGTTGGGGTGATTTATGACAGAAGGATAGCAGCAAGAGTGAAAGGGTTGGTGTGTGAGAGGAGGGTGCTAGAGATAGAGTAAGATGGAGACAGATGATCTATCATGA
Organism: Maylandia zebra; assembly: GCF_041146795.1. Lineage (NCBI taxonomy): Eukaryota > Metazoa > Chordata > Actinopteri > Cichliformes > Cichlidae > Maylandia > Maylandia zebra. Next base: position 29,145,928 of record NC_135186.1, read on the forward strand.
GTTCTGAACTTAGAGATGTGTGGTGAAGAGTGTCCTGTGCTCCTGCATCACTGTGGGATGTCATGCTTTGTGGTAGAGAGGAAGGCTCTGCAGAGGGTGGTGAAAGCTCCACAGAGCATTGTTGGCAGCATCCCCCAGACCACCGTCACCACAAACATCTACACTAGCAGCAAAAGGGCCTCTCTGTCTTGAAAGACCCTACTTACCCAGGAAACAGACTGTTTGTCCCACTCCCCTCTCCCCTCAGGCTGGATGTTGCGGAGCATCAATTGCAGAACCACCAGACTGAGGAACAGCTTCTTCTTCAGGCTGCAAGACGGTTGAACTCTGGTGGTGCTCTGTAGTCTCTGCTGCTCCCAGCCAGAGGAAACAGACATGTGAAGCCACTTGTCTTTCCACTGCACACAATTTGATTATTTTTAGAAAATGGTCTTATTTGTACTGACACTGTATATACTTTTTCTTTTCCCTTTTTCCTGTATTGCTCTTTTGTGTTCTCTTGGCTTTTACACGGAACCTAGGTGCACAATTTTGTTTCACCTCATGTGAATACATGTGTTAGAATGACATTGAACACCTTGGAATCCTTGAATATATATACACATTTAGTAATTTTCAAAAGGAAAAAAGAGAAAACCAAGATTCCAAGGTTTGCGTGTATTCACAGACTATAACAAGGTGAACTATAACGTGCATCCATCTCCTTATCAGACACTTTTTACACAGTCAAATAAATGTTATTGCTGCCTGTTCAGATACTGTGCTCTTTCACAGTAGGCAAAGTCTCTCGCTGAATGGATGCTTGGTTTCCTCTTGCCTCTTTAAATTGCTTGCCACCATGTTAGCATTAGTTGTTCTCTATTAATGACACACTCGAGCTGAAGGCTGTTGACATCCTGAGTCCAGCTGAAGCCACGACATCGGTGGTTTAATTTGCCTGTTTTCTTTTTCTTTAGGTGGTAAAAGTGATCAGTTTCACTTCTTCCGAAATTCTCTTCCCCTCACTATTAGTTAGGGCTGTTGATATGTACTAATATAGTAAATTTAAATGTCATTCACTATTTTTTTTGTGTATTTACAATATTAATGTTTGGGTGCACGATTTGGGAGCTACTTTGTATTAAAACACTCATTAAATCAGAAAACGAGGGGATATTATTTGAAAGAATAGTGTTGCATCTCTAAATTAAACCAATACTCATATATGACCTGCCAGTTGTGTATTACATATTCCATGTAATGCATGTCAGTACCAATGTCCACTAATGTTATATTAACATAAAAAGCATTGTACTGACAACTAATTTTACTAATAGATATTCAAACTGGAGAAAAGAATTTGGAGGACAGTTATAACCTCAGACGATAAAAGAAATTATGTCTGTATTTAAGAGTAATTTAAAACTGTGAATTACATTCTTCAAAAAATTAAGCATATTTTAAATTAACTGAAATTTGTGGCATTTTGCATCATGCAGAAGATTGGGCATCCTCTGTATCAGCTGACCGAGTGTGAATAATGTTGCCAGAGGTGCTTTATTTGAGTCTGACAGATTAGATTAAAATAGTTTAGAGAAGATCACATCAACCCCAGTGGCTGCAATTGGTTTTGTCTGCTCTACCAACTCTGCCATCACTGTCCTCTGCCAGAAGGTCTCTGGACACCTTTGCAGTAGATGTTCCAGAGGTGGATGGTCATGTGGAGTTAGCATGCTCCCATCTTATATTAAAGCTTCCTCCCAAAGACATGAATGTTAGGTTTTGGTAATTAGTGATTAGAAATTATCTGTTGGTATGATTGTCTTTCTGACAATCTCTCTTCCACATGTCTTTATCCTGTCTTCCTTCTCTCACCCCAACCGGTCGCAGCAGATGGCCCCGCCCCTCCCTGAGCCTGGTTCTGCTGGAGCTTTCTTCCTGTTAAAAGGGAGTTTTTCCTTCCCACTGTCGCCAAAGTGCTTGCTCATAGGGGGTCATATGATTGTTGGGTTTTTCTCTGTATCTATTATTATAGGATATAATGTACAATATAAATCAGAATCAGAATAGAATTAATCCCGAAGGAAATTATAGGTTACAGCAGGCTAATGGTGCATGCGCACTTACAAAGGAACCCTCTGACTAATCTTTACACAGACATCACATTGGGAGACATGTCAGAGAGGTAGGCTGATAGGAAAAAACAACGAAAATACATAACACGAGGTGAGAGGAGGAGAAAAAAACTCCGACTGAGCTCCTAATGGGAGAACAGTTTGAGAGCAGAAAAAAAACACCCCGGCACAAAAAGCACATGACTGTCAATACACCATAGAAACATATGACAAGCAACAGGGATGGGTAAAAGGTGAGAGACAGCCCGTGTAGACAGCGCATCTGGGCCTGCAGCATATGCACTGGTCCCCTTTGATCCACCGTCTGCATCGGGAGGGAATAAGCATTGAAGGCGTTTGGAAGGGGGGGGGGGGATGAGTGTATACCTGCATGTAGAGCAGGGCGATATGACCAAAAATATTTATCACGATATACATTTGAAAATTTGCGATAACAATATAACTGACGATATAATTGACACTAGACAAAATACTTTACAACTCCACAACTTTATTAGTGCCAAAAAAAAATCAACGTATTTTCACTTAAACAAGCAGCTGTTTTTTGCATTAAAGTTATATAAAAATTTTACAGTGCAAATGCAAATTCCTTGCTGACAGTTTAACCAAAAGGCATTTCCAGTGGAAATTGGCCGACATATCCTCAGCGTAACCATGTATAATATCCACGAAATTTAGAAAGAGGTTATACACACACACAATACGGTAATATTATGTTGAAGCACAGTGCGTATCACTCCACGAGGCTCCTCCCTACGATAGCCGTAATGCCCATCAAGCTGTGCGGGTTCGTAGCTTGGCAAAGTCGTACTAAAACATTTTCCAGCACCGTGTACCACATAAAATCGTTTCGAGGTCAGTAAACACAACCAGAATTCATACATAAGGCACACGGGATTATAAGGGGCACTGTTGATTTTCAGAAAAATCAAAGGATTGATTTTATGTGTGCCGTATTTTCCAAAGAACACGGTAATAACGACGGCCCGCTAGCATGCGCTACCAAAAATAGTGCTTTGTTGTGTATCTGACGGACGAAAGCTAAACCAGTGCCACATCACTGAAGTTGCAGCATTTTTACAAACCAATTCTGGTTCATCCGTTTCATTCAAAGTGTGTGTGTGTGTGTGTGTGTGTGTGTGTGTGTGTGTGTGTGTGTGTGTGTGTGTGTGTGTGTGTGTGTGTGTGTGTGTGTGTGTGTGTGTGTGTGTGTGTGTCCAGACTTCAGCTGAGACACTGTCCTTCGCCCTGCCAGGCTAAGTAAAGTCTTCCAGCCAACCCAGGTGGCCTTATGTAGGATAGGAAGAAACAATCTATGCACAGTCAACTATCTGGGTGTTTTTGTTCAGCTCCAGCCTTGAGACCACAGCTGGCGCCGAAGTGGTAGCTGCATGAAATGATGGTGGTTTTTACTTTAGTGCGAACAACTCATGTGAATTTCAAAGCTGTTCTAGCAGTCCAACACTGGTCTCTCAATCTCCCGTTGTAGAGCCGTGAGCTTCTCTACAATGTTATCCATCTTGCGCTCCATGATGTTATCAGTCTTGCGCTCAAAGAGCAGATTCTGAGAACTCAAGACTGCCATGACCTTCTCCAATATGTTATCCAATTTTCGCTCAGCGGTCTTATTCTGAGTGTTCACGGCAGCCTCAAACTTCTCCAAGATCTTATCCGTGCTGCGTTCAATGAGCCCATTTTGAGAACTCACGACTCGTCCAATCGTTTCAACACAGCGGGCAGCCTTGTGGGGTTTTGAACAGCCAATTCCGCTTTCTTTAATCTTCGATAAGCTAGGGCCAAGCCAGCTCCGATCAGCAATCAGCAAGAACCCTGTTATCATAGTTCCGAACAGGTAGATGTCTTCGATGTCTTCGATCGACAGTCTTGCCATCCTCCACTTATGCCACCCGTCCATCGTGTATCCGGCAGGGACACTCCAGGACACTCAGGCTCAGCCGAGCCCAGGCTTCTCGTTGAGAAGAGGATGTCAGTTGTGTTCAGGGACCAGTTGATCAAATCCATAATTCCTCTTTTAGGTTTTAGAGAACAGACTGTGAGAAAGTGTTCCAGGGAAAGAGTAAGAAAATAGATGAGACTAGCCAAGGACACAAGACGCTAAGCAGGGAAGATAAGGGAAGGGAGAGGAGAAAAGTGCGACCGCCTTCGCCAAGAGCCAAAGTTAAGTAAAGCGCCTTGAGGCGACTGTTGTTGTGATTTGGCGCTATATAAATAAAATTGAACTGAGCTGTCCACCCTGCATATATTTTGGAATAAGAGGTAATGTCAGCATGCTAGCACAACTTTTTATCAAAGATCTAAGCAAAAGAGAGCTAATGAGAAATATGAGCTCTAAGCAGAATTGATAATGGCCTTGATATCTATTAAAACAGTTTTTGTTGCTTAATATCGTTTTTCTTATTCGATCCAGGAAAAAGCTGCCAGCTGAAATGATCTCCAGAAATAACTTCAGTGTTTGGAATATTCTGAAGAAATGCATCGGTATGGTGAGTCCTACCAAACTCATGTCTGTCTCCAGTAATATTGCTGGGTGCTGATTTTGAATCTATGATTTTCATTTCTGTGGTCACTGTGACATGAAATACTTATACACAAAGTTGCGTCATATTATAGCTTCATTAATGGTCTGTCCAGAGTGTCAGTACCTGTAGTTATAATTACTAATGACTACAGAAAGAAAAGAAAAAGTACTCGACCAACGGCTTTACTGCACTATCAAGTGGAAATATGTCCCATCACTATTGTGAACTTAAGCTGTGTGCATGCATCGGTGCAGCAACACAATGTGCTCATATAAATCCTGGTTCAGCTGTCATTAGGGGCAGGGGTGAGATATCTGATTTAGCCTATAGGTTTCTACTAGTTTCTAGCTGTGTCCCTATTATGTCATCTCTGGTTTTCACAATCTCCAAATGAAACTGTGAGAAAAGAAAGCTACAGTCTAAAAATTGTACATAGCCAGTCCTCTGCAAATAATCTGTTAGCTGTTTGACAACTACCCTTTCAAGAATTTTTGATATGAAAGGAAGGTTAGAAATTGGCCTATTATTAGCTAAGGGAGCTGGGTCTAGAGATGGCTTTTTAAGTAAAGGTTTAACCTCTGCCAGCTTGAGGGCCTGCGGTACATAGCTGATTATTAGAGATAGGGTTGATCAGATTTAAGATTGGAGTGATTATATTTTCCTGTTCTGCTTATTTCCACTTTCACATTTTTATTCTTGCAGTCTAGTAGAGCTGCTTTGCACAGTTAGGTTAGAAATAATCCATATTTGTCTTATCCCAGCCCTCTAATCCAACTGTCTTCTGATTGGCTGCTCCTTGTAACCATGTGGGCAGAGCTTCTGTGGTCACACTCGAGCTGCGATGACCATATTAGGGAAATTTCCATATTTGCTGACAGCAAGGTGAAAGCATAACAGGTCAACTTTGAATAACTGAGTGCTTTTGCTTACTTAATCTCTCTGTTACAAAATCAGTCTTGACTGAACTCGTCTTTACATTTGCTTCTGGAAGTCATTTCAAAATAACCAAAATAATTAAATGAACATCTGAACTGTAAATGTGAATGTTGTGCTATTGTTACTCCTGCTTTTTAAAACCGGTGAATGTTTGTTGTAAGTTAAGTAATGTGTTGCATAAGTTGTTTGAAGTGAGGTAATTTCTGTCAGCCTTTGAGTTATTTTTCTGAATGAGAGTGATTGATTGTTTTTGTTGTGCTGCCACAGGAGCTGTCCAAAATAGCAATGCCGGTCGTGTTTAACGAGCCGCTCAGCTTTCTCCAGAGAATCTCAGAGTACATGGAGCACACTCACCTCATCCACAAAGCCTGCAGTTTATCAGACTCCATAGACCGCATGCAGGTACAGGCAGCACACACACGTGATGTTGTGATGTTTTAAAAATACTGTCAGTGCATTTAAATTTCTCCCAGAAATACATTTCCTCTGAACATTGCTAAGGAAAATAATGAACTGTTTAAAGCTCTTTTTCTTTCTTTTTTTTAAGTGTATGAACCAAAAATAAACCCAAAATAAACACTAGAAAAGCAGGAATGAGGGATTGTTTTCTAAAAATGACTTTTCACTTGCTGTCAGTGGCTGCAGCCCGGCTCTGATTCACGTTACATCTCTGTGACAGGTTGTTGCTGCATTTGCTGTTTCGGCTGTAGCATCTCAATGGGAGAGGACTGGAAAGCCTTTCAATCCTTTGCTGGGGGAGACCTATGAACTCACAAGGTATTGGAGAGGATGGGTTGAAGCTTCATTATGCCTTTATGATGATACTTCAGGTCATCCAGTTATTTCAAATCATCTTTTTTAAGGGAGGACGAAGGCTACAGATTGATCTCAGAGCAGGTGAGCCACCACCCTCCCATCAGTGCCTTCCACGCCGAGTCGCTGAAGAAAGAATTTGAGTTTCATGGCTCTATCTACCCAAAGCTCAAGTTCTGGGGCAAAAGTGTGGAAGCTGAACCTAAAGGCACCATGACGCTGGAGTTACTAAAGTGAGATTTCCCTGCAGTTATTGATCTAGTGTTCTGCACACCCACTTTTCTGCTGGTGCTAGGCTTTTAGCTGCATTATTAAACTTTCATAACATGTTGAACTTTGGATGACCTCATGTTCATTCATGTTGAAGAAGCCGCAAGCAGCAGCTGGTTAGATTAGCGTAGTCATGGGAAAGGGTTAAACGACTAATCTGGGTCTGCTCAAAGCTCTCAAAATTCCTCATGACTTGGTCCTAATTAATTCTTTAAAACTATAAATAAAACCTCAAATGATCCGGATTTCACTTATGGACTGAACAAGCAAGAAATTATGTTAACTAGAGCGTTTTAGATGTGCTGATACATGGAATTTATCTACACACAGTATTATCACATTGAACATGAGTGCTGTAAACTGACTCTGTTGACGTTTGACACACTGAGCAATTTTCCCCTAACTTCAGTCCAATAAAAAATAAAAGCATCCAGTTAATTATTGGATGTTTGTGATGTTGAAGATGCTTTCTCTGTGAGGTTTTCAGATCATAGTTTCTTTATATTTTGCGTTTTACACCTTTTCCTACTGACAAGGACCTTCCTTGTGGTTATTTGTACTACAACAGCATAATTAAGTAATAGATAAACCATTAAATAACAGAAAAGTTCCTGTCCTTAAAATGAACTAATATAGAAATTTCCCACTTTTTTTAGAGTGGGTCCACAGGGAATTAATAAAAACTAGAATTGCAGGACAGTCTGGGTAATGGCAGGCCAGAACTTTTCATGTAATTTTTCTTTAATTTATTGCATCGGGATTTCTTTTTTCATGTACAGAAACTGAGACATATTGTTAAACTTGCGTTTCTTTTTTTATGTTGACTTATCTCAGGGATAAAATATGTAGTTGAACTTTTGTACACTGACGAAAAGGGGATTTACAAAGGTGGCGATCGTATGAAACTGAGGTTTCAGTTGATTAAGATTCATTTGGCATCTAATGGGTTAACAAAATCTTCAGAGTTATTGTTATGGATGAGCAGTAAGTGTATTTAATTACGTACAGTTGTATTTTGAGACTTTTAAATTATATTTAGATGTGAAATGATGAACCATTGATATAAAAATCTGTCTTCCTTAAGCATGTATTCAGCAGAGTTATTAGCTCAATGAAATGTAATAAGTTGAGTGTTTGACAGATAAAATGAGGGCTTTATTAATATATTCCCTGCTGAAAAATAAGCGTTATTGGTTATTTTCCACTTCTTTTGGGTTGTTGAGTAAAACGCTAACTTCACAAATTGTGTGAAAATCTTCTCAGTTGTATATATCATTTTAGAAAAAAACCCACAGCATGCTTAACTCTCGAACTTGTATTTTGTATTTCATGTATTTAATATAGCACAGCAGGGGAAAGCCTCGGGCTGATTTACATCTTATTAAATACATTATATATGTAATTGTGAGTGCTGAAGTTTTTATTATTATTTAGAAAATGTCGAACTGGTCCTTTAAGATGTTGTGATTTTGTGACAGACATAAAGAAGCTTACACGTGGACGAATCCAATGTGCTGTGTGCATAACATCATCCTGGGAAAACTCTGGATTGAACAGTATGGAACTGTAGAGATAGTCAACCACAGGTAATGAAAACTTACAGCTTTTTGAATCACTGATATTTATTAAACAATAATTTTGCCTTTAATTCGTCAGGACGGGTGATAAGTGTGTCCTAAACTTCAAACCCTGTGGGATGTTTGGAAAGGAACTGCACAAAGTAGAAGGTCATATCCAAGATAAAAGGTAAGAACCTAAGCACGTCATCACTGTCTGTGAATTTTAGTTGTGTTAGTTTTCTCTAAATGGAGTTTGTTGTTGAAACAGTAAGAAGAAGCGGCGAGTTATGTATGGGAAATGGACAGAGTGCATGTACAGCGTGGACCCCAAGGTTTACGACGCGTACAAGAAGTCTGAGAAGAAGAGCGGGGGCGAGTCAAAGAAGCTGAGACAGGTGAAGATCGTTTCTGCTTTTACTGAAAGCTGAGATGAAATCCCTCTGAGTTTGCTCTCACGTTTCTCTTTAACATGTTTGATGTGTGATTTTTTTTCTCACAACTCTGAAATTCTTCTCTTAAACTGCATCTTTTCCTTTCACAATAACATGCAGTGGCTTTAGTAGAAGGTAAGGTGAAAGTGTATTGATATCTGTAGTGTGCTGCTGCTGTTGTCTAGTTATGTTGAGAGTGTAGTGTTGAGTAGATCATTGCCAGCACTAATCCATGATGTCTTGCAATGACATGCATCGTTGCTTGAGAGACGTGTTGAATTTGTGGCGACCGTAGTTCTGTTAATCACCCGTTTGCACATGAACTGTTTGTAATGTAAACCCAAACTCGTTAGACGGAGTTGTTTAACTAGCTGTGTGTCTGTTTCTGTGTGTGTAGGAGCGTAGCTGTGAAGCAGAGGAGGCAGATGAGATGCCAGAAGTTCAAGAGACTGTGACTGTGATACCAGGAAGTGCCTTACTGTGGAGGATAACATCTCGGCCCGCTCACTCAGCACAGGTCGGTGATGAGGTTTGGCATTTCCTGCAGAAATATTGTTCAGTTATCACTGGAAAGTATTTGACTGTATAAAATCAGCCAAATATAATAAAAATCCTGGCTTCACACCCTCATAATGAGCTTGCTTTAGTATATTTAATGAGGCCATGCAAAATTATACGATCACATGGTGCTTTCTTTGAAATTTGCTGCTCATCTTTTTGCACAAAGAGTGCCTAAAGTTTAACTTTACTAAGCTTTAAAGGGAAGCACTTAATTGATCTCATGATCATTTGCAACAGAGCTTAAATCTGCTTTTCAGTCCTGAAGATTTCATGCCTCTTTTAATGGTTTACAAATCCTGGAAAAAATTAGATGACTTGAGTCTTTTTCACCATCGAACTGACCGGAGGGCTCATTTTACAAGCGCTCTTTGAATGGCGATAACTCCCTTACTGTTTGTGCTAGAGACAAAAATTCAAATGGTTTTGAAAAGAAGAGAAGACGAGCTTTATGGGGGTATTTGGTGTATCACAGTAGCAAAAAGCATTCAGGAAAAGTACTGCTGTCTGAACAGACAGAAAAATCAGTTCTGCTTATATGTGCCCTACGATGTGCGCTTCACATTACCATGATTCCTCAACCATTTTTGGTCTAGAGCAGTGGTTCTTAACCTGGGTTCGATCGAACCCTAGGGGTTCGGTGAGTCGGATTTTAGGAGTTCAGCAGAGCCTCCACCGTGACATGCATGGCTCATTTTGTGCACCAGTAAAAAACATATCTATGTCTTGAATTTGAAAAAAAATCACATTTTATTTTTCACTAAAGAGGGGTTCAGTGAATGCGCATATGAAACTGGTGGGGTTCGGTATCTCCAACAAGGTTAAGAACCACTGGTCTAGAGAGAAAATGGTCGAGGTGGTTGTAAGTGGTAGTAGATGTAAATGGGTGCGAGGAAACAGGCAGCCTGTCACAGTAAATGGACTGGTTCAGATAAACAGCCTTTCTACTCAGTTGAGCACTCAAAGTGGTTTCTACAGGTCTCATTCACCCACTTAAATTGATTCTACCCTTTTATCTAAGCGTAATTGCTTTTTAAAATTCACACACCTAGCCCAAGGACACTTCAGCATGTGAGAGGTGTCTGGGATCGATCCACCACTCTACCTCCTACACTGGTGACCTGTAGGGAAGCACATGTCAGGTTACTGTGCAAGTTACAATGTTTGGTTTCATAAGAGTTTGCCGTTACGATGTACCTGTAACATCGAAGTTATGCTGAAGGTGTTGTACAGATGCACAGCTCATTCTGAGGGTCTTGGGTGTCAGGTGGGAGACATTGGTGACATCTTTCCTATGGAATGACCACACAATCTGCTCTCACATATGTATAACTGTGGAAGACGTGTGACATGCTAGCTTTACCTCATGGAGTTTACACCAAATGTTATTTCACATTTTAGTTTCCATTTTTGTATAACTTTTGATACACATTGTGGCAATAGGACCACATAACAATGCACCATGCAGCACTGTTTGAACAAAGCCCTTTCTCCCTTTTTATAGATGTATAACTTCACCAGCTTTGCCATAACACTAAACGAGCTGGAGCCCGGCATGGAGAGACTACTGTTGCCAACAGACTGCCGGCTGAGGCCTGACATCAGAGCGATGGAGAATGGAGACATAGGTAACGTCAACCTCACCTGAAAAGAGAACAGCTGAAACTGTACATGTGTACTTTTTGGTGACCAGGACACTATGAGCCTCTAAAACTGTGGAACAGGGTCCCGTCAGGAGCACTGGGATAATTCCTGGTGCCCTGAGGGTCATTTTGGTCTACATTGAGCTTAACAGGTGATAAAATGACAAGCAGGAATGAGTTAGCAAATTCTGAGAATCAGATTCACTTCACCCAAGTCACCCTCACCCAGTGTTTGTTATGACTGCCATGTCCTGTGTGACTTTATCCTGGTTACCCCTTAGCCATAACATACCTTAAAATTTGTTGGTCCTAAACATATGTTTTGTGATCTGAGTAAAATTCTCTGAGATGAGCGTAATGGATAAGTCTGGTAACCTCCATCAACACTACAGGTGTATTTATACAGGTATTTCTATTAAAAAATAGTGTTGAGCAGTAAACTTTTCGTGATGTGTCAGCCACCTCATCCAGCCTTTTGAAGGAGGGACACTGAAGCATCCCCAACCCAACAGAGAGAGCAGAACTCTCCATCATGTCCTGGGTCTGCTGCAGGACCTCCTCTCAGTTGGACATGCCTTAAACACCTTAACAAGGAGGCATCCTAATCAGATGGCCAAACCACATCAACTGACTCCTTTAGATGTGGAGCAGCTTGACTCTGAGCTCTTGGCCCAATTTCTAAGGGAGAGCCCAGACATTCTACAGAGGAAGCTCTTTTCTAGTGCTTTTATCCACCATCTCATTATTTTGGTCACTTCATGGCAATAAATGAACATGGATCAACTAGAAAATTTTACAGCTTTGCTTTCATGATCAGCTCTGCCATGAGACTCTGAAACAGAATGGAGTTTGTTTCAGGTTCACAGCTCCTCTGTGAAAACAGTAGAGCTTATTTTTAAACAAATAAGTGGCATGACATCTAACCAAAAAGCAGAAGAAGCAACCTGTTAAGGACTGACTTCTTTCTCCAAGTAGTTACTGTATTTGTTCTCTAAAAGAGCTTTTTTTTATTTAGGGTTTATTTCTTCTTTATGGTGACTTCAAAAATATGTTTTATCCTAAAGATGCCTGACAAAAGAATGAGTCAATATAAAGGCCCATTTACACAAAAGTAAACTAATAATAATATGATGGTATACTATAAAACCGCTAGAATCTTTGGTCATACCACCCAGGCCTAATAGGTTAAAAAGACCATGTAGGGAAAGATTACAAAATTATCAGCCTCCTAGTTTATACAAACACAGTGGCCAAAGGTGAAGTCGAGTTATCGTTTCGGTCTGACCTTCTCTAAAAGTTTCTTTTGTATTTGTGTGTTTATAGATTTGGCGAGTTCTGAGAAAGAGCGTTTAGAGGAGAAACAGAGAGCTGCACGCAGGGAACGATCCAAGGACGAGGAGGAGTGGTCAACCAGGTGAGAGGTTCTGAGGATTTAAAGAGATTTGGGGAGGTTTTTTTATAGACCGATTTTATGATTTCATACACTTGTAGCATGACAATCTCATGTTTGTACTCAATATGTCAGTATTATCAGACCAAATCAGATTTACTTTACCTCTAGCATGAAACACAGTGAGCAGAGGTTCAACATGAAGAGAGAGGCCGCTTGTATAATCACTCTGTTATTTTATAATGTCCAAACTCAGAATGTGTAAATTCGTCTACCTCCCAAAATTTCATTTTCTACAAGCAATGCTTGAGTGATGCATTTTACAGATGGAAATAACTAGCTAGATGTTTTAAAATAGACGTTAGTTTGAATTGGAACCCATTTGAACCATAGAGCTTTTATTTATTGGAGTCAGGACTTTATAATGCAGGAATTAATAAAATGGGTGACATCCATTTACCAGACTGAAGCACATAGCTAACATTTGCAGTATCTTCAGTTTATTGTTCCAGTTAATGCTGGGATTGCATATAAAGTTCAATAAAATTATAAATCACTACAAAATAAACTTTTAAATACTGAAAAATTCTGTCAGTCTGACAGATAGATTGACAAATCTAATTAAAATAAGCTAACAGTGTGCAGATGACTCAGTGAATGACTGTCCTGGCCAAACAGTCAATCACTCCAGAAATGCGCCTCCCTTCTCTTTACTTAAGTTTGAAATATTTGCCCAAAATGCTCAAGAGTGAATTTAGCCAACATCATGGTGATTGAAGTATTATCTCTCCATATTTTAGCAGTTGATTGTGTTCGTATTGTTTGCTCCGCAGCTTGTTTTTCTTCGTGTCTTAACATTTATTTCAGATTCACATTTGGTGTTGTAAACACCAAAGTCTGTTTATGCTATAATTAGTTTTAGACCTGCAATGATCTGCTTTGTTGACATTTACTGGTTAAATAAAGACTGAAGAAAAATAAAACAATAATAAGCAAATGAAGATTGACAAAAAATTGCATTCAAAATCTAATTTGTAATGTGTGGAAACTTCCTTTAATGTGTCCCCAACACACTAATTGCTCATGCTGTGCAGCATTTTTCATAACCATGTTATTAAAAACAGATATGGCTTGTTGACTGCCTCCTCAGGTGGTTCCAGATGGGAACAAACCCTCACACAGGAGCCGAGGACTGGCTGTACACAGGTGGATACTTTGACAGGAACTTCACTGACTGTCCCAACATTTATTGACACAGGAGGTGTTTGGTGTTTAAAACAAAAAACAAACAAAAAAAAATCTTCTCTTTGCTAGGTTTCATTTTGTTTCTCTGTGAGTCGTGACAGCCAGACGCTCGCTGGTACTGTGTCTTTGTTAGGATCGATGAAAGTTGATTTCAAACAGGTTATCAGATCATCTCCAGCTGACTGTGACATTTGTCTGCAGGAGATGTGTAACACTAAAGAGAACTGTAGAGTTTACTTACTGTAAGCATCAAACATCTTCTTTATATGCCCTAAACATGTATGTTACTCACCATTCACTCATCCAAGGGTTTAAAAGCAGCCACCAATGTGATCTGTGGCGTGGTGAGCTACCTGGTGGAGGATGCAAAGGAAATATTTTCAGTTTTAGTTCGGGTACTCAGGTACCATAATCTCACCTGTAGATGTTCCACGCTCTTCTGTCAAGCTGCATTCAAATATCAGGGGATATTTAATCGCATCTGCTACTTTTATATAACCTATTTGGAAATTAGATGTCTGTTTTAGTTAGCACTTAACATCAAAGAAAATGTCACAAAGTGTTTCTGTGAATAGAGACTTACAGTAGAAATGAAAGCTGCTTATAACCACGTTTACTGCCTCAGTAAACAGATATGTTGGTACATTATATTGTTCTTTGCTGTAACATAGGTAATGTGTATAATAACCATGCATGCTCACCAACATCATAATTTCCACAAGTTAAAGCCATACAAAAAACTTTTTCTGCACTGAGAATAAAAGCCTCCATATAAACCTTTAAGGCAAAGGGATGCAGAAACGAGACGTTTTTAAAAAGTCTGACACTGGCCGCCTCCCTGGCTCCTTCACCGCTCACACACTGTGAAAATGTTCACAATGCACAGTAAATATCTGTGGGTGAACGGACAGAGTGTCAGACGCCGTTTACACTTGGTTTTAAAATGTGTCAGGTCCAAATACACCGCATTAAATACGAGTATACAAGCCAGTGATATGGCTTATGGCCCATCTCTGTGTGGTCTGGTAGGCACTGTGAACAATAGAGTTGGAGCTAGCTACTGTGACACCACCCACTGGTTTCTGGACTTTTTCTGGGTGCACATTAAAGCCTCAACATTAGCGTGTTGCTCTGCTGGTCGTTATGACTCTTTATCCCTTGAAACCCTCCTAGGAATAACCCTTGTCACTCTTCTGTGATCGAAGTGGTTCTGTCATATTTCAGGCCTGTATATCTCACTAACTTCTGGATGTGCATTAGAAGTTAATGAGGGTTTTCTCTGCCTTTGCTGCTACCCTACTTTTGTCTGATAATTCTATCAAAATGTTCCAAAATAGCAGAAACACAGTGATAAGGTCCAGCTCAGTGACTTGGGTGAGGTGAGGCTGCTGCTGCCTATGTCTACACACCTGTCACTCCCCAGCCTTTAGTCTCACCTGCATCCAGTTGTTGTTATGAAGCACAAACTGTCCACATGTACTGACAGCACTTTTTCTATAACGAGCTGTAAACAAGTTGTCTCCATATCTGAAGCTTTAGTTCTACTTGAGGAATTAAGAGGTTTTTTTGGCATCTCTGCGTTGGCCTCATTTTCAGTCCCAGAGCGCAAAGTGCCAAAAACTGCAGCCCCTCTAATAACAACTTGAGACTGGCTCCAAAAACAACTCAGTTCCCACAGGCTCCCATGATAAAATGCCCAACTTTACATCATTAATAAGCGTGTTTACAGCTCCTTCTTCCTTTGATTCCCTCATATTTTATTTTTAACTTTTAAACTCAACCCTATCAATGCTGTGTCACTACAGGCAGCTGCAAAGCCCTGAACTGGACTTATCCACTCTGTTTGTGCTGTTGGAGCATTTTTAGTAGACTATCTGACAAATTATGCAGTCTGTGTTCCTTATTTTCTTTATTTTTATTTGTGTGTCATTCAGCTCTAGTTTGCAGATATGTCTCTTGCACTTAATGTATGCAACTTTCTGACAAAGCTTGCTAGCCTTAACTGATCACTCATTGCTCCACCCTCTCATCCAGATATCGTGGTGGCTAAAACGCTGATGTTGAGGTTTCTATAACAGCTGCATGATGTCAGAGAGGCTACTTTATCTCTTACAAACCATCAAGCCAGGACGTGGTGGTTTTTCTTTTTGCTATTTTGTGCACCGTTTTTAAAACTTTGCCTGCCAGTCTCTACATCTGGACTCTCCAGACTCTTGACTGATGACAGACAGGTGAATACTTGGGGCACTTTGACACACAGATTGTAAGGAAGTCTGAGCACATGTGGTCCGATCCTTGGAGGCAACACTGTGATGAGTCTTGACTGTTCACTTGTGATCCAATTTCCAGAGTGGTTTTTTAAAACCAAGTGTAAACACTGCATTAAATACATATTTTTAATAATGCTCTGAGCTTCGGTGCTGCCAAACAATATTAAACATCATAGGTAATACTTATAATAATGAACACACTGATTTTCTGCTCTAACTTCACTTTGGAGCTTATAGGATCGTAAACACGTATGATAATGTTTCCATGAAAATGGTTAATAAGCTTTCAACTACAGCTTGAGTCCCGTTTTCTTTTCTTTTTTTCTTTTTTTAATTTGTTTACATTTTTAGCAAATGCCTGCCATTAAAAACTACGCCAAATTAGTTATTCTGAGGTTTTTTGGAGGGTTGTACCCGTGGACGTACAGGCCACTGCGACAGGGATACTTTAATACTGTAGATAATGTAAAAATTCTCAGGCAAGTTCTGCAGTGATAGAGGGCATCCTTTGTTCTGAGTGGATTGTTGGATATTTACATAATGATATCCTCTGGAAATATAAGTTAAACTAACACTAAAAATGTAAAAAGATTACAGACATCTGTTCACATTGGCCTGAGAAAGAGTAGAGGCATCTGTCTCACTGCTCCTCCATTGAAGGTGCACTCCATAGTTTGAACACCTCGGCTTCAAAGTGACTGTGTTGTGCCGTTTGTTTGTACAATGATCCCTGTGAGCCAAAAGTTCAGACTGCTATAAACACTCATTTTCAGACTTTTTTTTTTCCTACTCTTCACTCCATGTGATGGTAGTGAGAGTGGATATCCCTAATTTGGTCAACAGCTATGGCCTTAGGCACTAAGACCCCACCCACCTGCAAGGAGCAGCCAATCAGAAGAACAGTAGTTCTGAGATAAACACTTTGTTCAGAGGTAGAAAGTATAAAAGATAGCTGTAGCTTTGTATTTTAACCCTGTAGTCTTTTTAATGGCCACCAGAGGGCGACCTGAATCCTTGCTTACTCAGTAAACAGTTTGCTGGTGTGTTTATAGAGTCATGTACTAGATTCAGATCATGTTCAATAGAGCACTTTGGTAACTTGTGGTCATGTGATTGATAGTGAGTCAGAGCTGCGTCTCGCTCCTCACACCTGATTTCAAAACACCAAAGTAATTAAAATGTTCAACTCGAGGCTTCATAGCAGGACTTCATTCAACACTGGGTGACGTCCCTGTTGCTGTGTATGTCTTTTATGTTTTTTGTGATTTAGACACAGAGTGAACTGAATGAGCCATGTGTAAGATGGGGTTATTTTGAACTGTGAGTTATGCAGAGCTAATCCAGTACAGTCCAAAAAAGAAAACATGAAGCTGGGAATGAGCATAATCTGTCCCCTTAATGACAAAGCTGCATCATTTTGGCGCCTTTTTCACACGTGGATGAGTAACACTTTGAAAGCAATTTTTTATTTTTTTTCCACCAATCGGAGCCGTGCTTTCAGACACAGTTAAAAGCAAATAAGACGGGATGCTGTAGGCATCATGAACCTATGCAAACTGATCCTTCCAGTCTACCCTCCTGAAATGTGAAATAAAACACTCTTTAGCTAGCAGCCTGTGTGCTGGAGACACTACAGAGGCAGCAGGTAATGAATATTGTGTGCTGGTAGTAAAATGCTCACAGTAGTTTCTTTTTGTTTCTAAGCACTAGTGTTGCATTAAACTGCACATTTCAAATGCTCACTGTCCTGTGTACATATGTACGGTGAAATATCCCACATCATGTCTTCCCCTCTGCTGCTGTTTGTGTCTTTACTCTGAATTCAAAGCACTTTGTGACTCCTGCAGCCGCTCAGAGCTGCAGGATCAATCTGATCCGATCTTGTTTTATCCCCGCTGTCTCTTTGTCGAGCCTCTTTTTGAAAATGTTTACATTGTATGTTTGTCGATCTGTTGTTTCCTTTCCTCTTCATACTGGTATCCACACAGCCGTATGCATACAAAGCATATTTAAGAAATAAATTATGCACTACAAAATCCTTGTGTTGGAAAATCTGGTTATTCTCTCCAGATGTTTTTCTCTCATAACCACCACACGACACTACTTCTCATTTTTGTCTTTTAATTAACAATTTTAAAAAGATTCAAGGCCATTTTTAGTTTTATATAATAGTGGAAAAGAAGTGTACTGGTATTGATTTTGGTATTGATGTTTGTAGATGATGCTGTGATCTGTAGTAAGAGTAGCAAGCAGGTGGGAGAGACCCTGGAGAGCTATGGATGCTTTATAGAGAAAAGGAATAAATATCAGCAGAGGCAAAACGGAATAATGCAAGGAGCAGAGGCTGGGAAGGTAGATGAGTTTAAGTGCCTAGCTTAACCATCCAAAGTAACACAGTACATGAACGGTGAAGAAATTAGTGCAGGGAGGGTGGAGCACATGGTTTGTGACAGAAGGATAGCGTGAAAGGGAAGGTTTACAAGATGGTAGTGATGAAAGACAGGAGGCAGACCTGAAGAGATTAGGATTTGCACTGAGAGAGTGGACAGGATTAGAAATGAGAACATCAGAGAGACAGTTCAGGTCGAGCAGTTTGGAGACAAAGTTAGAGATGGTTTGGACATGTGCAGAGGAGGGATGGTGGGTATACTAAAGAAAGAATGCTGAATATGGAGCTGGTAGACAGGAAGACCTCAGAGAAGATTAATGGATGTAGTGAAGGAGGATTTCAGAGGGTTGATGCAACATGGGAGGACGCTACAAATAAGGTGAGATGGAGGCAGATGATCCGCTCTGGCAACCCGTAAAGGGAGCAGCTGAAAGAAGAAGAAAACATTTAATTCCGAGCCTCTGAGACCTCTGGGCTGTGTTTAAAAATTTCAAATTCCTAGACAGATGAGTCAATACATTTGTTAAACCCACCATTTATTGTAGTGCTGTGCAGCGCCCAAAAATGTGAATCTTTAAGTATGTAGAGACAAAACAAAACAGTTTTACACATTTATTGCATCATGAAAACTAAAATGTGTAGCACACCAGCTTTATTAAACAATAACGCACACGGTGGGGCTGCTCACCTGTATCGCTGGGCACATAGGAGCCCAGTGATACAGGCTCCTATGTGCTGCGTGTAATATTAAAGCAATGAAATGCAAAGGTGATTATTCTTAAGTGGTTCAAAACTTTGCAGCTAATTTCCGTTTTATCCTGGCCCATATTTACTTTTCTGGCTTCTTGCTTTTAGCCCATTAATGTGAAGAAAGTGGGCGAAGGTTCAAGTAAAGTGTGAGTTCACTTGCTTCTTAATCCTATGCCTAAAATGAATAGAAAGCTATTTATTTTTCTATTTCAGGCAAAGGCAAAGATGGTGTGTGTCAAAACCGAGCTGCAGCTGAACTTGTTGCCTTCATATTAACCATAATTACAGATGTGCAAGAAGACTATCACGTAAGACCATAATTACAGCCTTCAGCTTCCTTTCATCCTCTCAAGATTTACTCAGAGGCAGTTGGCAAAGTTGCATCCAATAATATTATTGTCATCCACTTGCTAAATGCCAAACCTGAAGCCTGCATTTTATTTTAAAGCTGGATATATCAGAGTTTCTGACCTCCCAGCTCTAGTTTAATGGGATCTGCGCACCTTGGGTTCACTATAGGCAGAAGTGGAAGTTATGGCATGGAGCCCTAATCACTCAAAATACTTTCCTTTAATAGTCAAAGGAGCTTGCAAAGAAAAGCGTCTGGACTTCTTTAAGTTACTTGAAGACGTTTCACCTCTCATCCGAGAAGCTTCTTCAGTTCTAAGGTCAAATGGTGGAGAGTCCCAGATATAAACCTAGTGGGAGTGTCCCACTACGATGGCCTGGATGACTGAGAACCTTCACAGACATATTTTCCTTTAATACATTTTTCCTGCTTTCAGAGTGACTTTATTCCACAAGATCTTTGTCGATTCATCAGACTGTAACTGGAAAATGTTTTGCTGAGCTCAGTAAACGTATGAAAATCTCCAAACCTGCAGGTTTGATACGTAAAACGAGTGGCTCGTGTTATCTCTACCAAACATGTGCAGCGGATTTAAAGTCCACCTTATTGACACATGATTCCACCAATCACAGCGAAGCACCGGCACCGCTCAGCCAATCAAAGTTGCCGACGCCGAGCCCGACCTTTCTGCGGCCGAACGATATTTCAGAGAGAAGCGTGAGTAAAAACATCTTATTTCTTTACATGTAAATGTTTGAATTTGGTAACGTGGACTACGGGAACAGGTTTATTTTCACTGTGTGTGAATTTAGAGCCACAGCCCGGGCTCGACCTCACGTAGCTTAGGACGGGCTGTGGGATGCAGAGTCATCTGTGAGGGGCTGGAGGCTGCTCCTGTCCCTGTTGTTATTATGGAAGCAGTGGTTTAACTCCAGCTACATTATCAAATATGCATCTAAACCACAGTCTTAGTTAGATTTACTGTGATCACGATGATGTAGCAGAGCTGTGTTAATCCTTAATGCTTCTAACACAATGACACGTTTACATTAAATTGGCTGTTAGGCTTCAAAAATCCAAATGCAGACCAGAATGAAGGTCTGCGATGATTGTAAATGCTGGGTAATACTAGTCTTCATCGTGGTTACACAGCGTTTCATCCAATGCATGAGCAGGGTGTGTGTTATAAAGCTGCAATGATTATACTTCAGAACAAATCCCACAAATGGATTTAGCTTTCAGGTATTGTCTCAGTCAGAACTATCAAACATTTACCTGCTCTAAAATGTGAGAATTTATGCTGATAACATGCAAACATCACAATCTGCAGACAGCCCTTCTGAGGTGCTGTCATTTGTGAACAGGGAGAAGAGTGCTTAGAGGGTTCAAAGTAAATAGAGCTGCTCCGTGCATATAAAAGCCTCTCATAAAAGGAACGAGTGTGAAGTTTGGTGTCATTTTCATTTTATGATGGACAGATCAGAACTAATATTTTTAGTGCGATGCTAGAAAACAGAGATTGAAGCTGCTTTCCCTTCTGCTGTGCTTGAATGTGAAGCTTCACTTAAAGTACAAACAAAGTTTATAGAGACTTCTTGTTGTAGCGTGGGTAAGAAGATGGAGTTAGATGGTCGGTGACCAGACCTCGTCGATACAGAGAGGCTGGGTGTGCTGTGCAACGTGATGCATCGCCTCAATGTTCATGATAAACAGAGAAGGTTGAGTTTAGTTTGAATGCAAAGTCACAAAATAGCTAATCAAAAGGATGAAATATAAAAAAACCAAATGAGAAAAAACAAATATATTATGTAATCTGTACTGCTGTGATCATCTTATCTGCTGCAGACAAACAGATGTTACAAAGAAAGGATCATAGAGTCATAAAATCTGAGAAGATTATTATTTGACTCATTATAAGCACAGAGAATAAGATTGTGGACCATAACATAATTACATGTTATTTTATTCTAATATTTAGGTCACTAAAGCAGCTGTAAACCAGTCAGTGCTTATCACCGTCATCATCATGGCCTCTGGAGCGTTGTTCCCCAGCATGGTGTCTGGGTCCCGCGGCTCCTCCAGTAAGTACCTGGTGGAGTTTCGTGCCGGTAAGATGACCATGAAGGGCAGCACGGTGACGCCTGACAAGCGTAAAGGTCAGGTCTACATCCAACAGACGGACGACTCCCTCATCCATTTCTGCTGGAAGGATCGGACCACCGGGAACGTGGACGATGTAGGTAACGCCATCCAGATGAGGTTAACTGGTGTTTGAATTTCTTAATATCACAGCAGTCATTTCCATTTGCCAATTTAGGACCTGATCATCTTTCCTGATGACTGCGAGTTCAAACGGGTGAATCAGTGCACTACCGGACGAGTCTATGTGCTGAAATTCAAAGCTGGCTCCAAAAGACTCTTCTTCTGGATGCAGGTATGCAGCTGCTCCAGACTCGTCTGTTTACTAATCCTTTGTTTCCCAGCATGTTTTCTCTTTTTATTCAAGCTAAATATAATTATTTCTTACCGAAAGGTTACTGACTTTTCTCCTGAATCTTTCACTAAATTGAAGAAGATTCAGGAGAATCATCTCATGACATCCCAGTTCACTTCAAACCAAGCAGACAAAAACTGGTTCATCTGTTGTGCTGTCCATATAACTGGCCCCTGGGTCATTACATGGAAAATCAGTTCAATTGTCAATTTTTAAAATTCTGTTTTATTTATTTAGGGCCAAATCACAACAACAACCAACAATCAGCAACAGTTGCCTCAACACCCTTTATATTGTCTGGATCCTACAATAATACAGAGAAAACCCCAACAATCAGCCTTCTGCCATGAGCGTTTGAGGGTGAGGGGAGGAAGGCAGGACAAAGACAGGCTGTGGAAGAGAGGCAGAGATTAATGATAACTAACGATTAAATGCAGAGAGGTGTAAAACACACAGTGAGTGAAAAAGAAAGATTTGAAAATCAGATTTGACTGATTTTTACACATAAGAATCCACCTCGTTTCTGTCACCTTCCTTTCACGTAAGCCGATAACAAATCTTCCTGCTTCTGGTTCAGATCCAGCACTCTTTGGTAGTAGGCCAAGTTTCCCTTGGAAGGGATTTTCAGTTTCCAGCGTGAGCAATATTCCCATTCAAGCTGAAGTCATAGGACAGGTAGCTTTCTGTTGACTGCTTAAACAGACCCGGATGCCTTTGGCAGACGTTTAGAGGAAATGAGAGGATACAAAGGATAAAAACGAAGCAAAAAAACAACATTCATGATCTTTTGTTTTTGTGTATTGCAATAATAAGGCTTGTTCTGCTTTACACCTCAAAATGTTAATGTTCAGTAACCCTGGCATTTTGTTTTTCTGATCTCAGGAGCCAAAGACTGACAAGGATGACGAGTACTGCCGCAAAGTGAACGAGTATCTTAACAACCCACCCATGCCCGGTGCTCTCGGCAGCGGCGGCAGCGGAGGACACGATCTGTCTGCGCTCGGAGGTAACAAACACGCTGTGTCGTAGTTTAAACCTGTCGTGGGTAAGAAGCTGAACTGTCTCACCTTCATGGGTGTCACCTGTCTTCTCTGCTTGCATGTAAAGGTGAGGGTGGCCTGCAGAGCCTTCTGGGTAACATGAGCCACAACCAGCTGATGCAGCTTATTGGACCAACTGGACTGGGAGGGATTGGTGAGTACCTTCATGACTGAGTCCACAAGCTAACAGCGTGAAAACATCTCATTAACAATATCGGTGAGATGTTGAGCTCTGTTTGTGTGATTGACAGGTGGTCTCGGGACACTGGCTGGTCCAGGCTTGGCCAACCTTCTTGGAAGTAGCAGCAGCAGCAGCAGCAGCAGCGTTCCTGCAGCCAGCAACTCCTCCACAAGGTGTCTTATTTACATTTCTGTTAAATATATTGAAGGATTCCAGAATATTTTTGAGGTGGAAAACAAGATAAAATGAGAAGTTCCAATAAAAGGGAAGCTATGAAAGAGAAGGTTTTAGCATCAGTACAGCAGAGCTCAAATGTTAACTATAACCTTAAAAATAACAGTTTAGCCATGAACTGTATATAAAAGATGGACATAGATATGGAGCTGTCACCCAATGATTAGCAAGTTCCCCTTTTGAATCCTTAAGATGAGCAATTTTGACTTTTCTGACACTGAGATTAAAATCACTAAGGTCAGAGGTAAAGTGAGGAGTCTTTTTTTTTATATACTTCAACGCTAAGTCGCCACCTGCTGGTCATGAAAAAGAATGCATGTTTACTTTTGCTTTGCAACCTGAAAGCTAAATCCTTCTTTGAGTTCAGTTTGTAATGAGTCATGAGTTTTCTTCCAGAGAAGCTCTGAGCTCCAACTGATATGATTATTTCCAAAATCCCAAAAAGTTGATTCTGTTCATCTGGATGTAGCTTTTTCAATGGGAGAAATGTTTCATCACTCATCCAGTTGACTTCTTCAGTCTCTGCTGACTGCAGGTTTTCCCAGCCTTATAAAACAGTACCTTTGCATAATGACTGAAACTAGCACCACTGGCGAACAACAGGCTGTGAGGTCAGTTCCTTGATCATTAATATGCAAATTGTCATGACCATTGATCAACAACCACTGATAAGTAAGAAAATAAGTAAGTAAAATGTATTTATATAGCACTTTTCAAAAATAAAAATCACAAAGTGCTTTACAATAAAAGACCATTGATCAAAATCAAATCCAAGGACGTACCACAATTCACGGATCACATTAGCTCAGTGGACCAACACATCAAGTTCACCAGGGAGGATATAAAAAATGGCAGGTTAGCCTTCTTATACTGAGATTTCCATCAGTAATCGGGGACATTTAAAAGTTGATGTGTACCGTAAACCAACACAGATGGATCAGTATTTAAGGTTTGACTCTCATCAGCCACTGGAGCACAAACTGGGTGTCATCAGGATGCTTCAACATAGAGCGAACACCATCCCCGCAGACAGAGCGGCCAGGGAAGCAGAAGAACGTCACATCAAGAAGGCCCTGAGTACATGTGGTTATCCCAGCTGGACGTTTGTCAAAGCTGAGAAGGCGCATAAAGAAAGCTCCAGCCGATCCAGGAAATAAGGACTGCTACCGAAGCGAAAACCCTTAGTGATCTCTTATGTGTCAGGAGTATCGGAACATTTGAGACACATTTTCTCTAAACATAGCATCTCTGTGGCTTTCAAACCCCAAAACACGCTGCGCCAAAAATTGGTCCACCCCAAAGATCGGGTCCCCCGACACAAACAGAGTAATGTAGTGTACGCTGTTAAGGGCCAGGAGGATTGCCATGATTTATAAATCAGGGAAACCAAACAACCTCTGGTGAAGGGTTAGGGGTTGTGATTTTACATAATGTTTTGCTAAACATTTCCATCCACAGTCCGTCCACAGCCGTCACCCCAACCTCTACCTCCGCTGCTAGTCGGCTCGGCTCCTCCCAGGTTCCCACCACTCCCATCACTCCCTCTGCCACCTCAGCGGCCTCCCCAACAGCCACCACCCCCTCCACCCCTGCTGTGTCCTCCGTGGCGGCAGCAGCAGCCAACCCCACGCAGCCCATCCAGCTGAGAGACCTGCAGAGCATCCTGGCCACCATGAACGTACCTGCCAGCAGCCAGGGAGGTGAGGATTTGATGGAAGCTTCAGGAAAATTGAACTTTGTTCTCCTAAAAACTGAGATTTGTTTTTGGGTTTTTTTTGGTTTTAAATCTGAAAGTAAATGAATAATTAGACCTAATTAGTGAAATCTTCACTAATTAAGCGCCAAATAATTAAGACTGTGATCACAACAGTGTCGCTAATTCTGCGTAATTTTTGCATTATAATTCAGTTTGCTGCAGGAGCACGAATCCCCTGAAAATTCTGCAGGCTGTCGCTGTTTTGATTAAATTTCATTGTGCTG